>NC_052627.1:3973247-4598247 GCF_016161935.1 Mauremys reevesii
AGGTGAGAGGAGGAAAACTATCTGTATTTTTGCTGTGAGCTGGCAAAAGAGGGCAGACTGGATCTCCAGCTGGTGTAAATAGCTGTAGCTCAATCTCTGTGAATTTATACTGGCTGATGATCCAGCCCGCTAACCAATGTGTAGCAGGCAGGTAGCATGATTACTTTCCCCACACCAAATGAAACACCCACCCAGAACCAGTGCTTAACGTAATCCAAGAAAGTTATGAAACCATACATCAAAATACTTTGCATTTGTCTATCACTTTTGATCCAGATATCCCAAACATTAAGGGCTAGATTGTGCCTGCAATCCCAGCCATGAGCAAGGGGTGACACATAAAGCGCAGTGACTCGGAGACACTTTGTGAGTCACCATCCATTCCCTGCTTTCTTCTTGCAAATTCATCCTTGACCTACACATTACTAACATGCCCTGGTACCGGCTACCATCACCAGTGAATGGGGTGGGGCATTGGAACCAAGACTATGCCCATTTCTGGTACCTCCCTGCCAATTCCCCCTGCTCCAAAGATGGAGTACATGAGTGAGTGCTCCTATGCACCTGGATCTAATGTCGGGATAGACTACATAGAGGTGTAGGGGAGTCCTTCCATTTATTTTACCCCTTGTGAGATATATAGGCTGAGCCATAATCCAATCCTAAGTGAGCCTCGCACAGTATTCCTGGGAGGGAGGCTGAAAATGGTATGGACATTAGCATGCCATTTAGATCCAATTTGAGTAGGTGTGGTGGTCACCGTTAAAATGTCAGTGTTTGCCACAGAGTTACCACAGTTATTTGCGATTTCCAGTGCAGTGAAGGACTGCATTGTATTGTGTTTGGCACACAATAAACACAGCTGTGCTCTGCTAGGTTCAGGTAATACTATTCTTCCTTGTGGTCTCTGATAAAAATTCAATATATACCCCGAGTTATCACTCAGTAGTTTCTGAGCTATCAGGAATCTGCCTATACTCAGAATAGGCAGTATTTAACCTATCTCAGATACCACTATGTGGCATATGTTGATACTTCAAAAGTAATCTCTTTACTTTCAGGTTTCTTAGTAAGCAAATGTATGAGATTGCTAGTTAGCTCCATGTGAATTTTCTGCATTACAGCTGGATAGAGAATTGGGTGACATCTAATAGAGTTTCCTTTGGACCATGCTCATCCCTCATTCTATGCTGAAGAAGACCTCAGAGACTCTGGAGAGGCAGATGAGGCAATTGCAGTGAGGTCATGGATGGCAGTTGAGGGCTTTTTTACAATTCCCTAGGATGCTCTCAGCAGCTGGCAAGTTTAAGCTACTGCTGAGGGAAATTATCCCCGACAGCTACAGCTGGAGGCTGCAAATCAACAGAACTCATCACAGATTTACAGAGACACAGCTGAAGGCTTGTGCTGGTGGAGCAAGGAGGATACTTTATTTATTGCTTCAAGTTGACACACTAACTGAAATGAATGATCTGCATGAGAATCAAAGTGATTTAAATAAGAATTTGAGTGCCTTGCTAATTATCCTTTTCCTGTCCACAGCCCTAGCTAGAATGACTTGGAAATTCGTGTAACAATCTAGAGAAGTACTGCTTTTGCACCCTGGTCCAGTCCCACTCTCTTGTGCTGGGATCCAACTACCGAATCCCATATGCTACTGAGCTCCCTAGGTCTGGTAGCAACTGATCACTGCTTCCTAGCTCCAGGTCTTGCAGGCACTCTCCCAGTGCAGACCCTGTGTCTCATGCCCTCTTCAGCAGTGGGACTCCTAAGTCCAATTGCCTAGATGCTGGACTCAGCCTTAGTCTGCTCAACCTCCAGTTGCTCAGTGATGTTCCCCCTAGAATCCACCTGGCTGTGGGAACTCTGGTTTCTAGTTAACCCTTCCAGGGACCATGTGGCAGTAAAGAAAGGAGGCACAGCTGAGCAATGGAATTTCTTAAACACACATGCCTCTCTTTTAAAAAGCACAAGAGTGTTACAGACCAATGGAAAACAAAAACATAACTCCTGAATGCAATCCTCTTCAGTCTGATTTCACCCCCTTTTGTAAGTCCCTGAGTTCGATCTATATGATCAGGGGAGGCAAAGTCCCTCTGTCCTCCACTCTGTGAAGTGGTTATAGAGTTCCTGGTCCCCCACAATTACCAGAGAGGATCAGGGCATGTTGCAGGGGGACCGTTTAATAAATGTAAGGAGGTCCTGGTGAGGGAGTTCTCTAGTTTCTGCTTAAAACACGGTTCTTGGTGTCTACATCCTCCCACTACATGGTGTCAGATTTGAGCGGATCCCTCTCTCTAAGGAAGGAGTAAAGGAAAGAAAAGAGACCACTGAAGTCACGAATGAGAGGGGAAAGTGGAAAGTCAGGCAGGCGACCTGTGGATGCTGCAGCGGGAAGGAGGCAGAGCCCTGTTTCAATGCAGTAATGGAGCCCATAGCACAAATGGATCTGTTAGAGAGGTTTGATTATGGTAATTCAGGCAGCTGGTCTTGTTGGATCCAGAGATTTGAGCCATTCTGGATGGTTTCTGGTCTAACAGAGAAAGCACGAGAATACCAGAGAAATGTCCTGATCTGTGCCATGGGTTGTGTTGCTGCTGCTATCCTATGTGCTCTACATCTCACTGACGGGGGAGAGAAGGGGAGGGAGCGGGGAAAGAATGTTCTAAAGTGAAAGAGGCTTTTGATGTCCACTTCATTAGCAGATAGATTATTATATCTAAAAGGGCCACATTTAATTGGAGATGCCAGAAACAAGGGGAAACAGCTGAGACTTTGATTATTGCTGTTCATAGCCTTGCTGAACATTACAAATATGGTCTGATAAAAGAAGAACTAAATACAGGACAGGGCAGTTGGTAGAAGATAAACCAGTTTATCAACACAGCTTCAGTTAGACCCAGATCTCACACTAGCAAAAGCTATAGCAAGAGTGAGACTGCAAGAAACCACAATAAAACAACAATGTGATTTACATTCTAGCAGCACAGAGGAGTCTGCATAAGACAATATTGACACAGTAAAGAGAAAAGACACAAATTTGAAAGGAGCAGTCCTTATTTACCATATAAGAACAATGCACAGCTAGAGAGAGACCAAAGGGAGACCAAAGAAACCTATTAGGAGAAACATTTGGAAAAACTGGAAGATTTGGCAAGACACCAAGCCAGAGCTGGCAACAGTGTAAAAGATGCAGTATGTAGGCGATGCCATAAAATGGGGCATTTTGCAATTGCATCCAGGACACCAAGTGTAGTGGAAAAAATCCAAGAGGGTGCAGAGGGGGACCTGCACTGCTCTTCAGCCATTACCAGCAGACCCCATCATGGAGTGGGATAAACTAGTCAAATGGTGGGCTGAGAGCCAGCAGCAGCAGCAGGCTGCTCAGCTCTAGCAACAGCAACAGATGCTGCAGCAGTGAGGGACCAACAATAACAGCTGACTCGGGAGTTGGGGGCCCAGCAACAGGAGCAACACGCTCAGCAGCTGGTCACCTTGCTGCCCACCCTGACGGGTCAGCCCTCCGGAGGTGCAATACCAGCACCAGCCCCAAGTCTGCTGCTCCCGCTCACCAAGATGGAGTCAGAGGATGACCCCAACGCATTCCTGATAATGTTTAAGTGGGTCACTTCTGCTGCTGGCTGGGACTCAGTGTAATGGGCCACTCTCTTGGCTCCCTACTTGATCGGGGCCGCTCAAGCAGCCTACCACTCCCTCTCCGATGAAGGGACTCAGGACTACAGGGCAGTGAAGGCCGCCATTCTAGATGTATTGGATATTACCCCGGAGACATTTTAATGGCGTTTCCGGGGGAAGACCTACCCACCAGACACCTGATCCCGAGTGGTTGCCCAGAAATGAAAGGATGCCTGTTGGTGCTGGCTGCAGCAAGATTGGCACTCCTCTGGTGCAATCACAGAGGAAATAGTGGTGGAACAGTTCCTGCACATCCTCCCAGCTCAAGGCCGAAAATGGGTGATAAGGCATTGCCCTACCACCTTGAGCAGCGCCGTGCAGTTCATGGAGGACTTCATGGCAGCCAACAAGCCGGTGGCACCCGGTGCAACTCCAGTGTTTCTAAGTCCCGGTCATGCCCTGTGGCCAGCGAGCACCCTGACAACCCCCCAATAGGCACTACCCCGTGAGGACAACGGTAAACACAAGCCTCCCCAAGGACCAATCCCAAGACTTCAGAGGCCAGCCCTTAGTCAGGGAGTGGATGGCAGGACCTGAGGCCAGAACACCCTAGAGTCCCAACACCATGAGGAGGCTTGACCAGGACCCGCTGAAATAGGGCCCTGTTGTGCTTGCGGCCAATTTAGGCATTTCCAAAGGCAGTGCCCCATAATGGACTGTTCCTATGGGCAAGTATGTGCTGGGGAAACCCGCGCCTGGCGACACTTGAAGGTGAAGGTAAGATTCCTGTACACTTCAGATAACAGTCGGTGACCGCCCTACTTGATTCATGGTGCGGCCAGACCCTCATACACTAACGACTGATACCAGCCCTCGAAGAAGCCCCAGGCCAGGTACATCTCTGCTGTGTCCATGGAGATGTCAAGACCTACCCCCACCATGACCCTAACAGTAAACCAAGAGCTGTCTGTAGCAGTTGCTGTGGACTTACCCTACCCTGTCATCCTGGGGAAGGACTTGCCAGATTTTTCCCAGCTTCTCCAGAACCTGGATCTCTGGGGCATTCCCCCATGGGTGGTCCTCGAGGGGGGGAAGCTGGATGAGGAAACCAGCCTGATGGATGAAGCAGACCCTGGGGAGGCGCTGGACCCACTGAAGGAGCTGGTGAATAGACTCGACCCAACCCCCACCCTGGAGGATGGGGGAGACCCCCAACTGGGGTACAGCAGCAGACTTTTGCTGAGACCAATGAGATGATCCCACACTTAGGCACACCTACGAGCAGCTAGCCTGTGTGGATGGCATCATGGTCAATGCACCAAGAGCCAACCAGTGGCCTCGGTTTGAGCTCACCCAGGATCAGCTGTACCACGTTGAGCTAGAGCCCCAAGCCCCCAAACCCCGGTCCCAACCACTGGTCCCTCGGTGTCCCTGGTGTGCTTTCCTGCAATTAGCCCATAATGTCCTGGCGGCCGGCCACTTCGGGCTGGAGAAGATGCTGACCTGGATCCTGTCCCTTTTTTTCTGGCTAGGCATGTACTGCTACACCAACGACCACTGTGCCTCGTGCCCGGAATGGCAGCTAGCAGCTCCTGCTGGCATGGGCGCCAACTTATATGGGCTCCTGGGGCTTTAGCCCCAGGAATATTCACAGTCAGGGGCTCTGCTCCAGCAATATTTGGAGCTAGGTTTCTCCCCTGCTCTGGGCTGCCGGCAGCCGCCGGGAGCCCAGAGCCTTTTAAATCCCAGCCGCGGCTGGGAATCAGAGGGCTCTGTGCTGCCCGCTGCGGCGGGGAGCCCAGAGCCTTTTAAATCCCAGCCGCGGCCGGGAATCAGAGGGCTCTGGGCTGCTCGCTGTGGCGGGGAGCCCAGAGCCCTTTAAATCTCAGCCGCGGCCAGGAGTCAGAGGTCTCTGCGCTGTCCGCTGCGGCGGGGAGCCCGGAGCACTTTAAATCCCAGCCGCGGCCGGGAATCAGAGGGCTCTGGGCTCCCCGCCGCAGCAGGCAGCGCAGAGCCCTCTGATTCCCGGCTGCAGCTGGGATTTAAAGGGCTCTGGGCTCCCCACGGTTGCAGGCAGCCCAGAGCCCTTTGAATCCCAGCCCCTGGCTGCTGATTGCCCCCTCCCCAGACCCCTGCCCCAACTGCCCCCCAGGACCCCCACCCCCTATCTAAGCACCACTGGTCCTTGTCCCCTGATTACCCGCTCCTGAGACCCCTGCCCCTAACTGCCCCTTGGGACCTCAGCCCCTATCTAAGCCTCCCTTCTCCTTGTCCCCAACTGCCCCCTCCTGAGACCCCACCCAACATCCCCCCAGGACCCTCCTACCTGTCCCCTGATAAACCTCCTGGACTCCCATGCCTATCCAATTGCTGCCTGTCCCCTGACTGCCCCTCCGAACCTCTGCCCCATCCAACCCTCCCTGCTCCTTGTCCCTTGACTGCCCCCCGGAACCTCCTACCTCTTCTCCAACCCCCAAACCGCTTACTGTGCCACTCAGACCAGCGTGTCTGGCTCCATGCAGCTCCAGACAGTTGCTGCCATGCTCCCCCATGGAGCCCACAGCCCTCTCCCACCCCCAGCACCTGCCTTCCAGATTTGAACACCTCAAAATTCAGGAGTGCTCAAGCTCGGTTTGGGCAGCTTTTACTTCATTTCTCCCAAATCAGTTTCCCCTGCAAGGTGCCAATTGAAGGTGTTGGAGAACAGAGAGATCGGGTGGCCTCCTAATGCCTGGAAAAGAGACAAAGGCCGGAGGAGGGAGTGTCAGTGCCTGTGCGGACTTCTGGGAAGTGCACGGTGTGGAAGGGGATGCTGTGATGCTTTGGAACAACTCCATACAAAGCCAGTCAGGACTCTGGGGGAGCCTCCTTTCTTGGAGCATACTGTCTCCAGGGCAAGAAGCTTACACCTTCGTGGGTCTGACCTCGGAGCATGCAGCCTGCCCTTCCACACTGCGCTTTCCACAGCAAGTCTGCCCAGGCTGGTCCTGGGGCAACCAGAGGTCCCTGCACCCCAGCTCCGCAGTCAGATGTGACTCTTAGCTAGACAGTAAAACAGAAGGTTTATTAGATGACAGGAACACAGTTTAAACAGAGCTTGTTGGTACAGAAAACAGAACCCCTCTGTCAGGTCCATCTTGGGGGGTGGGGAGCCCAGAACCAAGTTCTGGGTCTCTCCCCATTTCCCCAGCCAGCTCCAAACTGACACTCCCTCCTCTGGCCTCCGTGTCTCTTCCGGACAGGGAGGCCACCTGATCTCTTTGTCCCCAACACCTTCAGTTGGCATCTTGCAAGGAAAACTGAGGCACCCACACAGTATTCAGAGAAAATATTAAGAACATTCCCAATTCATCACAACAGGTGCAACAAAATATAATACTGTATATTGAAGTAGGCAAGTGCTGCTTCTGACTTTCCACTTTTAATTGACCCTTGTAATCTTGTGGCACTGACGCGTTGTAGCTTCATTTTATATCGGCTTACAGGGCGGGAGCGGGGGCGGGGAGGGGGCACCACCATTTTGGGCCCCACCAAAAATTATACAAACCTGCCGCCTATGCCTGCTGGGTTACCCAGGGCACCTCGGGTAACCAGGGTACCTCTGGTCCCCCTCCTGCTGGTGAGAAACCCTTTTGAAATGGTAGCCATGGACTTGGTGGGACCTCTGGCAAGGAGCGCAGCAGTATTCTGGTATATTTTAGTGATGATGGACTATGCCACATTGTTTCCTGAATCTGTCCCCTTGAGAAATGCCACTGCATGTACTGTGGTAGCTGAACTGATGAAAATTTTTGCTCAAGTTGGCCTCCCCCATGAGCTAATCTCAGACCAAGGACAAATTTCTCATCCTTACTCCTCAAGGAAGTCTGTGCCCTCCAGATCAACAAGCTATACCTCCATATACCATCTCCAGACCAACGGGTTAGTGGAACGGTTCAACCGGACCCTAAAGACCATGCTCTGGACGTTCTCCCCGAGGGACTCCATCATTGGGATCAGCTCATTTTCTCCCCCCTCCCCCAGCACCAACAAAAATTCTCACCTTTTGAATTCCTATACAGCCGATAACCTCGAGACCTAATGGACCTCATGCGGGAGACCTGGGAACAGGTCCTATCCCGCACCAAAGGGTTACTGCAGTATGTGTTCAAACTCCCGATCTCCAGAGCTGGTCCTGTTCCCTTTGGGCCCTCACTAGGGAGAATCTCCAGGCTACCCAGGAAGCCGGAGCTCGAGGATACAATCGGGATATGAGAGAGTAGGTTTTCAAACCAGGGCATCAAGACCTAGTCCTCCTCCCTTCAGCCGAGTCCAAGCTGATGGCCGCTGGCAGGGGCCCTACGAGGTCATCCGCCAGACAGGCCCTGCCAGTTACGAGGTTTGCCAGCCAGACAAAAAAGAAAACACTAGATCTATCATGTAAATATGCTAAAACCCTGCTGTGAGCGGGATGAATTGTTTGTCACTCCCTACCCTCCCAAACCAGAACTGGGACCGCAAGCACCCATTTGAACAGAGCCCAAGACCCACCTCCTGGGTGATTCTCTCTTGGCAAACAGTTGACGCAAGTAAAATGTCTATTGGAGGCCTTCCCTCGAACGTTCACCACCATGCCAGGGCAGACAACCCAAATCTGCCACTCCATCACCACCTGTCCCAGAGAGGTTGTACGAGGCACCACTCGACCAGTCCTCCACCACATACAAGAGGCTGGGGAATAGGAAGTCCAGTCCATGATAGAAATTGGGATAATTGAGAGATACTCACATGAGTGGTGGGACTCGGCGCTTTTGCATTGAATTCCGGAGGGTCAATGCGATATCTCGCTTTGATGCCTACCCGATGCCACAAGTGGATGAACTACTTGATCAACTGGGGGAGGCCCACTATATCACCACCCTAGATTTGACCAAGGAGTATTGGCAGATCCTGCTGAAGCCAGAATCGAAAGAGAAAACTACCTTTGCCACCCCCAGCAGACTCTATCAGTTTACCAGAATGCCCTTTGGCCTCCATAGTGCCCCAGTGACATTCCAGAGGTTGATGGACCGGCTCCTCCTGCCTCACCTTGAATACACCGACACTTACCTAGCCGATGTAGCAATCTACAGCCATCACTGAGACGATCACCTAAACCAGGTGCTGGCCATTCTGAGAACCCTTCGGGAGGATGGTCTCACTGCAACCCACCCCAAAAAGCTGACTTGGATGGAAAGAGATCATGTATTTAGGCTACACCTTGGGACGAGGCCAGCTACGCCTCCTTATTGGCAAAGTCCAGGCCATCCACAAGCATCCAGTCCCCTCTATGAAAAAGCAGGACTCACAATTTCTGGGACTTGTGGGCTATTACAGTCACTTCATCCCTGACTTTGTGACTATCACTGCTCCACTGACTGGGCTGCGCACAAAGGACCAAGCCCTGCATACACAATGGACCCCGGACTGTGACATAACCTTTAAGGAGCTGAAGTGTTATGTGTATCAAGAGCCTGCACTTGACTGCCCAGAGTTTTTGCATGGTTTCCTAGTCCAAACCGATGCTTCGACAGTCGGGTTGGGGGCCGTTCTCTCCCAGAAAATGAAAGACGAAGAACACCTTGTACTATACATTAGCAGAAAGTTGTTTCCATGGGAGTGCAATTATTCTGTGATTGAAAAGGAAACACTGGCCGTCAAATGGGCTTGAGAAGCCCTATGATATTACCTCCTCAGAAGCCCCTCTGTGGTTGTGACCTACCATGCCCCCCTGAAGTAGTTGCAGCAAACGAAAGACACCAAAGCCCGGCTCATGCTCTGGTACCTGGCTCTCCAACCCTTCACCTTCACCGTTCAACACCACACAGGTAAGGAGCATGCCAATGCAGATGCCCTGTCATGGGTGGGAGAAGGGAACAGGACCAGCTCTGGAGATTGGGAGCTGGGCTTAAGGGTGTGTGTGTGTGTGTATGTGTGTGTGTGTGTGTGTGTAGTGAGGAGGCGTGGCCCCCCTCAGGCATAGATGTGGAAGGAACACCACAAGTTTCTTGGTGGGTGGAGCCTGGAGGGCCATGCCCCGCATGCCAGAAGCAGAGGGGCGGGACAGGAAAGGGAAATATTAAAGGCCAGCTCAGCAGCTCAGTGAGGAGGAAGCTGCCAGAGGAGAGAGCTGCTTCTTCCCCTCTGATGGAGTGGAGCCCCAAGGCAAACCACTGTTGCCCTAGGGACCAGTGTAACAGTCCAGGGAACCCTAATGCTCTTGAGGCAGAGGAACTGCACTGTGGGTGGTGCTCACCCTCAAGCCGGAGCCCCACAGACTGTGTGGTGCTCATCCCCAAACTGGAGCCTCACAAATTGTGTGTAGCACTCACCCTCAAACCAGAGCCCCATAGACTGGACTGGTACTACTGCTCTGCCTGACTGCAGCCCAGAGCCTTAACTGCTGACTGTTCCACCCCTGCTTAAAGGCCATGGGAATAGACTTAGGCCCTGTCTACACTGGCAAGTTTCTGTGCAGTAAAGCAACTTTCTGCGTTGTAACTCCCGAGGTGTACACACTACCAAGCTACTTAGTGCACAGAAACTGCGCAGTTGCAGTGTTTTAAAAAAAACACCCGAACGAGAGGCATACAGCATTTTACACCAGGGCTACAGCGCTGCGGTGCCAGTGTAGACACCCTGGTCGATTACAGCGCTGCAGTTGGCCTCCAGGAGGTGTATCACAATGCCTGTTCTCGCCTCTCTGGTCATCGGTTTGAACTCTATTGCCCTGCCAATTTGGAATGTTCAAAGTCCCCTTCCTGTTTTCTCGGTGATGCGTGCAGTGGTCTCAGCGCATATTTCCAGGTGTACTGCTCCACGCACCAGGTGATCCTCTGCTTGGAGCAATGCCGAGCTGCTGGACCTCATCGGCATTTGAGGAGTGGAAGCTGTCCAGTCCCAGCTATGCTCCAGCCATAGGAATTGTGATACCTATGGACAGATTTCATGATGCATGATAGAAAGGGGCCATGACCGGGACACACTGCAGTGCAGGGTCAAAGGGAAGGAGCTGCGGAACGCCTACCACAAGGTGCAGGAGGCAAACCGTGGCTCCGGTGCTATGCCCACAAGCCACTGGTTCTACAAAGAGCTGGACGCAATACTCAGCAGCAACCCCACCTCCACTATGAAGGCCCCTGTGGATACTTTGGTGGCTCGCGTGCCAGTCGAGAGTGGACCGAGCCAGGCGGAGGAAAACTTGGTTGAAGATATGGAGGGAGAGGAGGACCCAGAGGCAGAGGATGACTAGGAGGTCAGAGATACATGCATCCAGGAGTGGAGGCCCCTGGTAAGTGGATTTGATTTTGTGATTTGCTGAAGCGAGTTATTGTGGGCAGAAGGGTTGCAGAAAGCAGGCTTGGCTCCCACCACATGCCTAGCCTGAGTGGCAGAACAGGCTGTTGATTGACTCCCTCACTTCACGGGAATCTCCCTCAGAGATCTCCAGGAAACTCTCATGGAGATACTGGGCAATCCGCTGCCGCAGGTTCTTCGGCAGAGCTGCTTTGTTTCTTCCCCCATTAATGGTAACTTTTCTGCACACTGTGCCATCATGGGGTGTGTGTGTCGGGGGGGACCATTGCTGCACACAAGCGAGCTGCATAGGAAACAGGGAGGAAGCCGTAGTCTTGAAGAAGACCCTCCCTTGATTCCCTGCTCACTCTCAGCAGCGAGATATCTTCCATAATGAACACAGCTTGTGGAAAGTGTGGGGACAGGAATGATTATCAGGCCCCCCTCCAGTGCTGGCTCTCCCCAGCAGCCACGTGCCCAGTGTACAGCAGAAGAGTGATGTCCCCTGCCCCTGTGGCTACTCGTCATTTTGGGGGTCTTGTGGCTTGTGTGTGCTTGCTGGGGTCAGCCAGTTAGTGACAGGTGTGTGAGTACTGGCTGTGTTTTAAAGCACTGAATCAGTGTTTTCTCTGTTGCAAACAATCCTGCTTCTGTAAAACGTTGCATTTAAACTTCACAGAGATGACCTTGGGAGCCCAGCCTCCCACTTCATTATCGGCGGCTGAACGGCTGCGCAGAATTAGAAAGTGGCCAAGAAGAACTAAAGAGGACTTTCTGAGTGAGGTTATGATGCACTCTGCTGCCCAGAAACAGGAATTGAAGCAGTGGCGGGACAGCAAGAAGAGGGACTGAAAGGAGAACGCGGCAGGCCAGAGTGAAGCCACAGAGTGGCTCTTAAAGCTTATGGAGTGCCAAGCAGACACACTCCCGGCGATACTAGCTCTGCAAACTGAGCAGCCTCTGTGCCAGTGCCTCTGCAGCCACTGTTGTAAAACTCATTCCCATGCTCCCCCCAGACACCTCCAACACACTGCTATCAACCTCCTGGCTTCACTCTCTACCCACGTCATTCCAGTCCTCCGCACTCACAGTCCAGCGCTGCAAACTCCCACTACCCACTGCACTCATCACCCATCCCTCTGCAGTTTGGCCTTGCTGAAGTACAGTACCCGCTGCGCTGTACTCCAAAGGAGAAGGTTGGAAATGATCCCTGGACATACACGAATCTTTAGCCATCTCGGGACCCCACCTCCTCCTTGGACCTTCCCTTCCCCCATCCCCCTCACTGCTTATGGGGTTTTTTTTTGGTTTGACTCTCTCCTCTGGTTTGACTCTTTATTCTATTAGTTGAAAGCAAAAAGAACCCTGCAAAGCAACATACAATTATGTGAAACCAACGTATTGCATCGTCTGCACCAATCACCGCCTAGCATTGCACTACACTCCTGAGCATAGCAACAAATATTAGTGGCTTTCAGCTTCAAATCGCTGCCTAAATGCATCCCTGATCATTATGGCCCTGCACTGCGCCCCTCTAATAGCCCTGGTCTCTGGCTGTTCAAACTCAGCCGCCATGCACGGACCCTCTGCAGTCCAGCCCTGAGTGAAGCTTTCACCCTTCCCTTCACAAATATTATGGAGCGTACAGCATGTGGCTAATAGCACAGGAATATTGCCATTGGCCAGGTCCAGCTTCTCATAGAGGCAGCACCAGCAGGCCTTTAAATGGCCAGAAGCACACTCAAGAGCCATTCTGCACTTGCTCAGCCTGTTGTTGAACTGCTCCATGCTGCTATCAAGTTGCCCCATGTGTGGCTTCATAAGTCACGGTGTTAAGGGGTAGGCAGGGTCTCCCAGGATCACAATGGGCATTTCGACTTCCTGGTCCAGGAAGAAAGTCCCTGCTTGCAGCTTCCTGAAAAGGCCGGTGTTCCGAAAGATGCGTGTGTCATCCACCTTTCCAGGCCAGCCTGCATTAATGTCTGTGAAAAGCCCACAGTGGTCCTCAAGCACCTGGAGAACCATTGAGAAATACCCTTTGCGATTAATGTACTCAGTGGCTAGATGGTCTGGTGCCAGAATTGGAATATGCATGCCATTTATCGCCCCTCCACAGTTAGGGAAGCCCATTTGTGCAAAGCCTTCTATAATGTCATGCACGTTGCCCAGAGTCATGGTCTTTTGGAGCAGGATGCGATTAATGGCCCTGCAGACTTCCATCAACATGAGTCCAATGGCTGACTTTCCCACTCTGAACTGGTTAGCGACCGATCAGTAGCCGTCTGGAGTAGCCAGTTTCCACAGTGCAATCGCCACATGCTTCTCCAATGGCAGGGCAGCTCTCATTCTCGTGTTCTTGCACCACAGGGCTGGGGCTAGCTCATCACACAGTCCCATGAATGTGGCTTTCCTCATCCATTCTGCGCCACTGCTCATCATTCCAGACGTGAATCACGATGTGATCTCACCTCAGTGCTTGTTTCCTGAGCTCAAAAGCAGCATTCCACTGTGGTCAGCACCTCTGTGAATGCCACAAGCAATCTTGCGTCGTAGCTACTATGCGTGGTGAGATCAATGTCAAACTCCTCTTGCCTTAAAGTAATTTAGTTTAAGTAGTTTAAGTAATAACTCCACTGCCACTCATGACGTGTTGGTCAGAGCAAGCAGCATACTGGTCAGCAGTTCGGGATCCATTCCTACAGTACACAAATAATTGAAAGATGGTGCCAAATGCAGATGGAAGCACGGGGATTGATGGGATGCAAAGCACTGCATCATGGGGCATTGGGACAGGATGCTCCGTGGCCCCCTCTGCCTTCCCACAACTCTTAGTGGCAGAAGAGGAAGAGGTGCTCAGTGGAATAGCTGCCCAGAGTGCACCGCTCTGAATACCGCTGCAAGTGCCGCAAGTATGGATATGCTATTGTGCAGGCAGCTGTCAGTGTGAACACACAACAGTGGTTTCCTTTCAGTGCTCTCTGAGTGGCGCTGTAACTCCTGGTGCTGTAACTCTGCTAGTGTAGACATGCCCTATGATCACACTGCCTGACTGAAGGCCAGAGCCTTAACTGGCTGCTCCCCCACCGTGCCTCAGGGCTGGGAGAGTGGGCTGTTGCATCTCTCCCTGGAAACAAGCCAGAACCCAGACTGTGTAAGTCCCGCCCCGCTTGCAGGCCCGGCCCCCTTGTGAATCACTAATTCTCCCACTCTTTTTCTGCTCAGAGAAGGCTTTAACAGATACAGACTTCAAGGAGGCATGGCCCCACTCTGATGCGCAGGGACAGCATGCATGCCTGCAGGCCTGATCTGAAGGAACTGCAGAAATGGGCTGTTGAAATACCAATTCAGCAACAACAAGACTTCAGTGTTTGGCACAGAACAAAAGTGCTGAACTGAATGCAGGGAATAAAGTTTGGTGCAGAAGCTCCCAGACATTTGCAAGTGTGGAACTTGGCAGAAATTCTTAGATCCTACCTAACAGGAGACTCCAGATGGACTTATCCAGAACAACTGGGTTCATGTTCAGTATTTCCCAACCCAATGAAGAGAGGATCTGGGACCAGCAAGTACTCTGTCAGGAAGTGAGACCCTCCATAGGGGACTTCACACACAAGCACAACAGAAGTGAGTATATGGTCTGGAAGACTGATCAGATCCCCTCAAAGACTTCATCATTAAACTACTGCTCAGGACTATTTAAATGCATTATAAGGAGTTCTAAGGAATTTGAAGTTAATTTTGAATTGTTTGTGTATATACATTAGTGTATAATTTAAGCTTTAGTCTTACATTATAAAGAAAAGGATGTGTGGTGTAGTTATAATGTTCCTGGTCCTCTACAGTTACCAGAAAGGACCAGGATGTGTTGCAAATGGGAGCTTAGTAAATGCAGGAACTGCCTGATTAGGTAGTTCTGTAGTTGCTGCTTAAAGCATGGCTCTTGGTGTTTGTGTCTTCACACTTCACACCTCTCCTTCTGGACCTTCTGTTTTTGGCCTCCTGGGTTTAGGAAGCACCTTACAATTCCAGCCTCCTCCTTCTCTCCAAACAGGCTGCCCTGCCAGCAGCAACCCCACTGCTCCCCCATGGGACAGCCACTCAGTGCTGATGGCCCTGCATTGCTTGTCACAGCTCTCCAGACACAACTAGCCCATTATGGGCCCACTTCCTGCTACTGAATGGATGATCCAATCCACAATGAGGGTTAAATACAATTAGCGTTCATAAAAGCAAATGGGATTCAACACTGGACATAGACATATTGCCCCAAACTTTCACACTGTAGAACTAGCTGACCAATAC
This sequence comes from Mauremys reevesii, assembly GCF_016161935.1. Classification (NCBI taxonomy): domain Eukaryota; kingdom Metazoa; phylum Chordata; order Testudines; family Geoemydidae; genus Mauremys; species Mauremys reevesii. Next base: position 3,988,500 of record NC_052627.1, read on the forward strand.
ATGTAGTGAGTTGACTACTGTGGATAACAATATGATGAGACAACACGTTTGTTTGATAAATGAAATGGCGTAGATGCAATATACTTAGATTATTGTAAGGCATTTGATTTTCTACTGCACGACATTGTGATTAACAGAGTACTATACAATATCAATAAAGCACACGTGAAACGGATCAAAAGCTAGCTAGCTCATAGAGCTCAAAATGTAATTGTTAATGGGGAATCATTATTGAATGGAGGTCTTCTAATGGGATCCTGCAGAGATCTGTTCTTGGACCAATGCTATTCAATACCTTTATCAGTAATCTGGAAAAAATATAAAATTGTAGCTGATAAGATGTGCAGATGACACATCGATTGGCAGAGTGGTAAACAACGAGGAGAGGTCTCTTAGAGCAATCTGGATCACTTATTTTACCCATAAACTATGGCAAATTCATGAAGCTGCTGCATGTGTGTAATCTAAGCCATGGGCAGGCATGTGCTGGCTAGAGGAGATCCTGTTAGCATCTCTATTTTATGGAAGCCACGCCCTTGTCCTTTGCATTTCTCAGTTTGAAAAGGCTACTTGTCCCACTGAGATCAGTTGCCCCCTGCTGGAGTAAGTTGTACTGACTCTTGAAGACTTACATTATATTAGAAATAAGTTTTCCGAAGATAAAATTAAGTGTTGCATTTTCAGTTTAATGCAGTGTGATGCTCACAGTACTTTTGATGCAAAGGAATATGAGGACATACGGAACATGGATTGTCAAGGTTCAATGCAATTCCAGGTCTTATCATAGGTTCATTTTGTAATTTTTTTGCTCTCTGACTTGATACGGGATTTTATGCTGAAATGGAGAGGACAGCACATCACATTCTGAATGTCACATTGTACCAAAATAAATGCAGAAACATAACAGTGTTGAGCCCTGACAGCTATTATTAATTCAGATAGGGTTTTTCCTCAGATGAAAAGATATGATTCCCTTCCCCCCAAAGAATATAAAAATAAAAGATAAAGTAGTGTAATGCAGTAGGTATAATTGCATTAGATTTGGAGTAAAGTTGGAGCTAAATGGTCATCAATCAATGAATATCTCAGCCCGTAGTCTCATGGACCTGGTCTACACGGGGGCGGTGGGGGGTGTCGATGTAAGATACGCAACTTTAGCAACGGGAATACCGTAGTTGAAGTCAAAGTATCTTATTCCAACTTACCTCCCGTCCTCATGGCGCGGGATCGACGCCCGCAGCTCCCCCCTGGAGTTCCAGAGTCGACGGGGAGTGCGTTCGAGGATCGATATATCGCGTCTAGATGAGACGCGATATATCGATCCCTGATAAATCGATCGCTACCTGCCGATACAGCGGGTAGTCTGGACATACCCATGGTTTACTGATTCACAAGTTGCTTATCCCCACTCCCCATATATTTGGTATTGGCTGTAAGAGAGTAGTGGAAGGAAGGTATGTTAGCCCTAGAATGTTAAGGCCCCTTTTCCTACAAACTGAACAGGAGTTACCTCGGGTTAATTAGAGACACCTAAGTCCAATTAAGGGCTGCCTGAGACCTTTTAAAACCCCTCCTCCAGTGAGAGAAAGGGAGGAGAGACACACACACACACCAGCTGTTATCAGGCAAGTAGCAGCAGGGAAGTGGCTTTTCCAGGAGGAGAGGCTGTGTTCCTTCTCATAGGGGAAGCAGACAAGCCTGAGAGCCAGCTAGGGGCAGGACTGACACCCCAGGACAAACAACAGGACAACACCTCATCCCAGCGAGGAGGCAGGGAAAGGTACCACCCTTTATTTGGGTCTATGGGATTATTTCCCATTTTTGAGTGAGGAAGGACCACCCCTTAGGCTGACACTCAGGCCTGCCTTGAAGACACAACCAAGGAAGCACCGAAGAGGGAAGGCAAACCCTGCCTGAGTGGGACTGATTACCCCAGGCCCACCATCACCAGAGCGGAAAGAGGGGCCTTGCCACAGTAGCAAATACAATTATTGCTTAATTATCACTTCCTTTGTGTACAAAATGTCTTTAGATGCCTAGATAGACTAAGCAAACACTGGTTCTGAGGTTACCAAAGAACAAATAGTTTGGATTTGGTTTTCTTGTCATTTTGCTCCTGTTGTGAATGTTTTATTGCAGAACACACATTTGAGCCTCATCCCATCCTCATCTAGTGTATTTTAACACTAATAATAATCACATTTTATTGTCATTGCTTTTAGTACATTCTAGGGGATAATTTCCTATTGCTGGATCGATTATGCTCAATAACTGACATTTTCAAGCAGGAGCAATTATTAGAGATTCCACCAAATTCTTAGCTCATGTTGATGCAAAATAGGCAATTTGTTTTTTTTAAATGTCCAACTTAATTGTCAAGAGAGAGGAATTTATTGAGAAAGGGCTGAAGGTCCTGGTGAGGATAGACTGTCAGTCCCAGCAAGACTCTTTATTAAGCTCGGGGAAAGGGATAAGTTTCCTTTAGAAGCCCAAGCATAGGGCTGGACTTGGTGGAGCCCAAGAAGGGCTAAAGAGAGAGGGCACCCTCAAGGGAGGACGGACTGAGTCCAGCCTGAGCCAGGGGGATTGAAAAACTTTTGTTTGTGTTTTGTTTGGGACTTGAACATCCCAAAAGGGATTCATCCATTTTAGAGTGTTGTGACTCAGCTGGAGGGCTGAGTCACTGAAAACCCACCGACTGAGGTCAACAATCCACTGGAGAAAAAGAATACAGGATCACACTCGGCCAACAGCAGGAGCTCAGGACAGGCAAGTGCACCCCATCACATGCATATACACACCAAGCCAACATTTTAAAAGTTATGCACTTAAAAGTTAGATGAAGAGAATGTAAGGACAAAAAGGACCACTAAGAGAATCTGACCTTCAGTGTAACACAGGCCATCAAATTTCCCTTAGTAATCCCAGCATCAGGTCCATAATTTGCAACTGAACTACTACTAGAGCATATCTGTAGGCCCTTAGGGCTAGATCCACAAAGGGATTTCACTTTCTAACTGCCATGTTAGGGACCTATATCCAAAGTTTTAATCCTCAAAATCCCATATCAGTTTCCACCTAACCCTATAGGCATCCAAGTTCCCTCGGCATTGATGTTTCCACTGGAAAAGTCCCTGAGGCACCTATATTTCTGACAGCAGCCACCTAAGTCCTAATGCTGTTGAGCTGTTCAGCCCATAGCTCATGCCTGAACTCTGGTGGGATTCTCAAGCAAAGTGTTCCTGCACCTGCATGGCCTGATCTGTGAGCAACCTGTAGAAAACTGGTGACCATTCCCTATTTCATACTCAATGGCCCAGTGGTTACAGCACTGATCCAGTGTGTGGGAGAACTAGGGTCAAATCCCCTCTCTGCCTGATTCTGAAAAGGGACTTGAAGCCAGGTCTCCCGGGTGTGTGCCCTCACTGCTAGGCTACAGAGTCATTCTCTCTCTGGCCTGATGAATAGTTAAGTATTTCATACCAAGCGGAACAACTTTAACAGGCGAGACTGAGACTCTGGAGAAGGTTGATGTCTGGGAATATTGAGTGGCGGTAGGTACTTTCCTCCAGCCCAGGGCTAGGCACCTCTGTCCCTTAGGAGCTCTGCCCTTGTCCTTGGCAGTTCCTATGGGCTAGGTTAGGTGGCTCCTTGCTCAGTGAGCTAGCTTCTGTGTATCCCATTCTTAGGCACCTAACTCTCCCCATGTGCTGTAGAGGTACCCCGGGCGCCTAACACAGGGATGTGAATTCCACTAGACGGTGGGACACCTAAAGTTAGGTGCTGCAATGCTGAGCCTCTGTCCCCTAAGTCCCATTCTAGCCCTTTGGCTGATAAGTCCCTTCAATATTTTTTGAAAATGTGATACTACGTCCCATTGACTGGCTGCCACTTCTGAATCACGTATTCCTAAATCCATATTTAGACACCTAAATAGCTGCTTTTCAGAGCTGCAGAGCACCCAGAGCTGCCCACATAAAAACCTAGTCCCAAGTGTACTTTTCATTTTGAAGTCATTAATCTCCTCTCTGCAATAGTCATCATTTTCCCCAAAACCACACTCTGCTGGGCCAAGCCCTTCTCCCCCGTATTGTATTACAAAGGTTACTTACCAGCATTAAACCTATGGCCCCGTCATCCTATGTGAACACAGGAAAAACAGAGCACCCACAACAGGTGGGAGATATTCTCTGTGTTCCACGAAGTGGAGGATGTGAGGCCCTTCTCCAAATTCTACGGTGTGGCCAGTGATACAAGTGCCACATCAATGGGATAGAATAGTATAGCCATTCCAGTCCTTACTGCTTGAGTTAGAGTCTGATCCCTGGAGTGCGGAGTGCTTACAACTCCGATTGAAGCTACTCTAGTCAAAGGGAGATGCAGGTGCCTGGAGCCTTAGGAGAATTGGCCTCCTTTCTATTTCTGCCAAGTGATAACCAGAGTGGTAGCTAACGCTATTGCTGGTATTTCCCCACTCCTGTGTTTGTACTGAAGCGTGAATCCATCCCCTTTGGGCGAGGATAGTGATCATGGGGCCTATGCTTTTCCCTATCTACCAGGGATACATTGCTTTAAGGATCCCACATGCTGCTATTTCATGTTAAATCCTTGTGAAATTTTAAATTACAATCCAGACCTGAATGAGGCTAGATGGCATCCCTGGAACCAAAGAATGTGTCCAAACCAGAGCGTGGTTCATTGGTATGGTAATGGGGACGTAGTGTTGTGGCAGCCTTTGAATAGCTACCCACAGGTAACTGTAAACTACCTGGCGTGTGGACACTTGTAGCCACTTCTGAAGAGTCATGGTAGTTTATATTTGTAACTCAGCAAGTTTATATTTGTCTCACATAGCAACATTACACAGTTAATGGCACCATTTTTGCCTCTCAGAAGTGTCATTTGCCAGGAGCAAAACCAGCCATATTATTGTTCTTGAATTTCATCAGCGAGGCTATTTTACACCTACCCAAACTGCCATCATTCATACCTCATTGCAGACATCCACTCCCACCCTTCCTGCTCCCAGGGTCAGGGATTTCTGGGCTGTGCAGAGATAGTGAAGCAGGTTTGCAGGTTAGGAATGTCAAAGAAGAGAAGTAGCTCACAGAACTTGACAGCTAAATCCAATCAAGAATGTGTGAAATAGAGGGATTTTAATGCTACTTTAAGTGCAAATATCAACCTACCAGTCACTGCAGAATTGGCAGGGATCCTCCAAAATGAAGTGCCTCCTAACACATGTGGCATCCTTTGCTCTGATTAACTTAATCTTCATTTAAATTGTTTTCTTGTAGGTGTAATTTTAACTGAAACCTTTCATACAACTTCAGGAACAGGAGATATAGCAAAGCTGGGCAGGACACTGGATCCCCCCTCCCAAACAATTTTGATGAACATTGTGTTTTCTTCTTTTTATTGAAATTTGTCATTGATATTTTTCAGAGTTTCAGCAAAGTCTTTTTTTTTTATTTGATGAAAATAGTCTTTTGGGAGGGGGAAGGGCAATAATTTCCATTTGATCAAAAAGTGTTGATAGGAAAATTTCTCCCATCACTAGCTCTCAGCAATCCAGGCTGTATAAGGTGGGGGGAATAGAAGGTAGAAAGCAGCTCTCAACATTATGCTGGGAATAAGGAGGACTGCCCTTCGAATCAGCCTTATGTTATTTCATTAAAATAAATCTTATTTTGCTCTCCAGAGATTTCGTAATTATCTCCTCTATTTCTTGATCAATTGATGAGAAAAAAATTGACCCATGCTCCATCAAAAGTCCCATTTGCACGGTAGTAGATGAAGCAATAAAATTCCCTGCTCTAATGCAACTTTGATTTAAACATATACATGTTTATTCCCTCTGAAGAGCTGTTAATGCTTCCATCCTCAATCACGGCAGTAATTACAATGATTTAGGTGCCAGAATAAAATTAACACAGACTTTTAAGAGCTACCATATGCCTCATGCATATCTTGACCAACGAAAGTATATCCAGCCATAACCAAGTTTGGCTCGGAGCATGATGATTCCTCACATTCAAGCTCCATAAATATAAAGAAAGGGCTTATTCTGAAAAGAAAAATAGAATGTTTGGGTCAATCCTGCAGCTACTCTGCACACAGAACCCAATGAGAGTTGAGGGCATCAGTCTACATATCGAAGTCCCTAAATCTAAATTAAACTGCTGGGTTTGAAAACATTGATCTTAACTTCTATGGGGCACAGCCTCCATTGGTATAAATTGCCATAGCTCTATTGACTTCAGTGGAGCCAGGGCAATTTACAACAGTTGAGGATCTACCCAAATGTTTCAGGGCACCCACATGTAAAGTACAATACCATATAAAATATCTGCTACCACAGCTCAGTGCGGTGTTGGAAGAATTAACTAATCTTCATCAGTTAATTTGACTCGTTAGTTGGAAGGTGTTAGATTTCAGCAAAAATTATCTTTTTATTATTTTTTAATGTATTTTTCACCCTTGATCCTGATTTCATGCATCTGCTATGACTGGTGAAAATACACTGAAATGTTTTCTTTCAGTTGATGTATCTGTGGTTTTGCCCTTAACATTCATGTGGTATGCTTTAATCTCGGAATGAAGTTATTGTTTGCAGTGCTGAGAATGAGAGACAACATATCCCAGTGCAACAACACCTGTGTGCAGTGTGCAGTCTCCTTTCACATCCCATTTGCAGAGATAGAGATGTTAAAATACACAGTAAGGCTCGGCTGTGTATTTTTCTTTATTCTTGTGCTGTAAGCACAAGCACACACACAAAAAAGGTTGAGTAAAAGAGTGATAGAAAGATGACTGACCATGAACTCACTATAGCAGAAATTATTCCCAGCCAACCACATTGCAATATTATTTCCATGGCCCAGTGACCTATGTAATTCATTAGGAATGCATCAAGTCCTCATTAGCCATTGTCTTGCTATTTTCAGATTTGTAGGCTGGGAGCCATAGAGTGATTAATGCACAGCAAAGCTCACTCTAATTGGTTCTCCATTCTCCCCATAGCTTCAGACCAATTCACCAGAAATCGAAAGCTTGGTGATAAAATTAATCGGGGGGAGAAGGAAAAGGTGCTCCTGCCATGAGTAAGATTTAGTGACCCAACCCTGCAACTCCCTTTAAGCCCTGAGTCAGCAAGACACTTAAGCCTGTGATTTAGCTGAAGCCCACTGAAGTCAATGGGAGTACTCAAGTGCTTAGAGTTAAACCCATACCTTGCTGATTTGCAGCCTTAGCTCTGACAGTTCCTGGGGAAAGTGTTCCTACATCCAGACAAGGATTGCAGGACCCTTGCTGCTTTTTGCCACGTTTGGGACTATTTTGCAGTCCTGAAAGTAATGCTTCCCTAGGAAGAAAACACATATCTGCAAACAATATGATATTTTATATGCTAGTAGCCCCCAGTCAGGATCCGATCATGACTTGATAGATGCTGTACAACACAAAGACAGCCTTTGCCCCAAAGAGCTTACACTCTTAAGGATGTGTTTGTATATACGCATATATGCGCAAGTGTCTTTTCATTTGTTGTCTTTCAGGCTGAAGTATGGAAGGGATTGAGGAGGACAGGCCCTTCACAGACACATTTTGCTTTAGGCCAATAGAAGACACTTGATGTGGCTCAAACAAATCCTTCTCAGTGGAGCCTGTCCTGGTTCCTCACCTACGCATTTACTGGTACGACATCAGGAAGGCTTTGGGGAGAGACATCTTGCTGTTCCTGGTCTTTTGCTCTCCTCTGTCTGTTCTAGTCCTGTACATCGGGAAGGATCTCATAGGCACCACAGATAGATTGTGTCAGCACGTACATGCTGTATTCACATGCTTGCTCTGTTGCTCTACTTCTGGCCTTTGGGTAAGAGCTCAGAGATAGGAAGTTCTGTCTTGAGAGGTGCTGGATTTCAGTGGAAGTTGGAGGAGTTCAGCAAGTCCTGAGCAAACCCTGGAATCACAGGCGCTGGCTTTTTCCTTTGCTTGGGGGTGCTTGACCCCCGCTCAGCTCCAGGCCCCGCCCCCACTTCACTCCTTCCCCCAAGACCCCACCTCCACCCCACATAGCCCCCACTCCACCCCTGCCTTGCTTCTTCCCACCCAGTTCCGTTCTGTCCCTGAGCATGCCCGGTTCCCACTCCTTTCCCTTCCTCCCAGCACCTACAGCTGATTGCGGCAAGTGAGAGGTGCTGGGAGGGAGGGAGTTGATTGGCAGGGCCACCGGCAGGCATGAGGTACTGGGGAGCTGGCTACTGGTGGGTGCTAAGCACCTGCTAATTTTTTTCTGCGGGTGCTACAGGAGCACCGATGGAGTCAGTGCCTATGCCTGGGATCAAGCTCTGTGAGACTTGCCTCCAGGATTTTTTATCTCATCACCACTTGGATTCTGGGCTGTAGTTTCCAACTTTGGATGACAGGCTGGTGATGACACCCTGCTCTGGTTTAGAGATACTCAAGAAGTGATGGAACAAATCTAGCTGTGCTCCAGGACAGTGTGAAATTCTGACCCAGCCATTCAAAATGAAGTGCTTTGATGTTATGAATAAAACCTTTATCTAGCTCATTACGTGTAGTTCTCCGAGGAGAACAAGTAATACCTTACAGGTGCTAAAAATTTCATTTACACATTTATGAAAGATAGTGCAACTGTATCTCCATCGCATGATGTTAATGTTGCTGCTTTCATATTTCAAAGTGATAGAAATATATTGTTGATGTGAAGGCCTAATTTTCTGCAATGCGCATATACACATGCAATTGTGAGTGCAAAAATGTGAACACAATGGGATGTCTTATTTGCATGCTCTCAAACTAGGTATTTTGTGCATGCTAAGGGCCAGCTAGATACATCTATCTTTTTGAACATGTCAGATACCCAATTTGATGAGGCAAGTGTGTTAATTGTACAAATTAAGCATGCAATTGCACATGCTTTTTTACAAAATCAGATCCACAGAATTTAATTTTGCGTATGCAACATGGCTGCGATGTTTTGAAAATCTACCTTGTATTGAACGTTATGCACAAGTGCTGTATATACTTGCCTTATATGAGCTAGGGTTTGGTAATTTTGAAATACATATGGTGAAGGAGCCCAGACCATCACTGAATAGCTATTATGTAGATTTGTAATTGTAAACATGCTTATGCTTTATGGTGAATGTTGGTATGAATTAATGGAAAATACAAAGTGAATGTTATTTCAATTACACACACTGTTTTATTTTGCTCAGCTTACAGCTTTCTAATTTAACATTTAAAACTCATCTTTATCGTTGGAAATTGTTATTGTTAATCACTGGAAATTGTAAGTAAAAAGCTCATGAACCAGTGAGCTCTTTAAAATCGCTTTCTGCAGAAGATGCCGCTCATGCTGTGGAGCAGATACTGAAATCTAAATAACCTTTAGCTCAATAGCCAGCATCAGAACAAGTCCTGAACATTCTCCCAGTTCTGACTGTCTAAATAGGATACTTCATTTATTATTTGACTGGTACCTGATGATGATCATGAGGATTAACAGATTTACGGTTTCATCTTAACATTGCATGGCAATGCTAACAGCTTTTATTCTACTATAATGTGTTGCTTGCCATGTCTTACTTAATTATAAACCATGCACAAACAAGTACACTCTTACAGATATCAACATTTCCATTTATGAAACATCTATGAAACAACTGCCCATGGCAGTTGGTTGATCCTGAGACGCAGCAGGTGCTATACCTGTTACAGCCTCTTTTGAGAGCACTGTGCAGAAGAGTCATTCTTTGCACGGTCTGCTCAACTGTGCCAGATATGAAGATCAATGGGAAACAGAAGGACAAAGCAGTTTGGGATGAGCTGTCAGAGGTGTATGGCTGGATACCATGTGATCAATGGCCTAACGCTGGCTCAGGTTGATTGGCCATTTTGAATCTGTTCATAATAGTGATGGTGACCCTGTCTCACTAGAACTGTCTGTTTGCACTTGGATGGAGGAGATAGAGATTTTTCAACCAAAAGAAGGCAAAGGAAGAAAATCCGAACTCAAGGACACACTCTAGATGGAATAAGACCGAATCAGTGTCCGCACATGGAGAGAAGCATTTGGTGAAATAGCTTGAATTCTAGAGACTGCCACTGACCCTGATAAACAGGAGTATAAAGTATGGCATGCTATCAGTATACCCTATATGGAGCCTCTCTGGCCAGATGACAAGCCTCAAATATGAAGTGAGTAAGGCAATTCTGACACTACACTATATCTGACCCTACAGAGCAGTTATTTAACATTATGAAGAACTGTCTTGAAAGCATGAAATCAATAACTTGAATACATCACACTAAATCCATGAGAGGTCAAAGAACTTTATCAGAAAAAGTTATGCTTGCTACTTTCTCTATTAATTTCTGTGCACTTTACACCTTGGCTTCATACATTTTTGTCAAGAACAATCCATGTTACCAGACCAGGACATTCTTTAGGCAGGTCTGTATCATTGATTTATTTATAAAGCCCCTGGGCTTCAAGTATAGATTGTCATGCTGTATGCAAGCTATTGACTTGATTTATTCAATGTCATTTGCACTATGAAATAATTGAACATTTAAAATACAGGGTCACTGTATTTCTGGAACTGCAGTATGTACATTTTTGGAGTTCAGACGTGATCGTTTGTCAATAGTGTCAAACCCATTGTTACATAAGAGACCCCAAGGGACTCAGAATGCTCAGTCAAATAACCCGGTAACCGTCAATAAAGGACCTTTTGCTGTCTATTAGTGTGATGAAAGAAAGCGTGACACTGTCTCAAAGCAGGTAGGGGAAGAAGGAAGGAACCAAAGGTTAATCAAAATCTAGCTCATTATTTAAAAAAAATCTTAAATTGGCATTAGTTTGCACAATTTCTTAGTGTGATCAGATTTTTTTTAAAAAAATGTAAATTTCACAATCATATTTGTAATAATGTCCAAGATGAAGAAAAAACAAACCAACATTGCAATTATGGGCAATTTATAATTTTCTTCTAAAGAGTTCCTTTCCCTTGGCCATAGTTCCCTAGATTCACTAGGCTAGTCCTCAGCACACATGTGAGCTGTGCAGTACAAAAGGAGGGTTGCAGGAAAATACGTTATTTCTTTGCTAGTTCTGGAGTTTTAGGGAGTAAGATAATATTTTAAGGGTAAAATTAACCCAACCCCTTGCCCCTTTTCTGTATATGGAACACATATAACTAAGCCAGATTCTTTGTCCAGACCTCAAACAGAAGGTCAAACTGTTTAGCTTGTCAAAAAGATTATCAAGTGGTGACTTATGATGAGTAAGTATTTAATAGGGAGAAAATACCAGGTACTAAAGGGCTTTTTAATCTAGCAAAGAAAGGCAGAAGATGAACCAATGGCTGGAAGTTAAAGCCAGACACATTCAAATTAGAAATAAAGCCCATTTTATTTACCAGGGAGGGTGATTAACCATTGGAACAAACTACCAAGGGAAGGGTAGATTCTCCTTGTCCTAATGTCTTCAACTCAAGACTGGATGTCTTTCTGGAAAACATGTTAGTCAACACAAGTTACTGAGGTCCACACAAAAGTAATTAGATGAAGTTATGGTATGATGAGACTGCCTACAATGGCATGTAGCTGATCTGCAACTGCTAGCAGCAAATATCTCCAATGGCTGGTGATGGGACACTGGTTACTAGAGAGAATTCTTTCCCAGGTGTCTGGCTGGTTGGTCTTGCTGAAATGCTCAGGGTTTAACTGATTGCCGTATTTGGGATTGGGAAGGAATTTTCACTCAGGTCAGACTGGCAGAGACCCTGGGGGTTTTTCAATCTCCTCTGCAGCACGGGTCACGGGTCACTTGCTGGTTTGAACTAGTGTCAATTGTCGATTCTCTGTAACTTGAAGTCTTTAAATCGTGATTTGAGGACTTCAGTTACTCAGCCAAGTGTTAGTGGTCTATTACGGGAATGGGTGGATGAGATTCTGTGGCCTGGAATGTGCAGGAGGTCAGATTTGATGATCATTATGGTCCCTTCTGGCCTCAAAGTCTATGAAGCTGAGTTTTCTGTCTGTTATACCAGGGGTCAGAGCAGATGATCCTAATGGTCCCTTCTGGTTTTAAAATCTCTCAATCTGCTGCTGATTGTGCATGGCCATGGACAGATCATTTGAATCCTTGTGTCTCGGTGTATATGTATGTAAAATGGCTTTAATAATACCTTGTGAATATGGCCCTACCAAATTCGCAGCCATGAAAAACACATCATGAACCATGAGATTTGGTCTCTCCCATGGCTATTGTAAGGTCACCACGGTATTGCCACCCTTACTTCGCTGCTGCTGCTAGCTGTGGCACCGCCTTCAGAGCTGGGTTCCCAGCCAGCAGCAACCACTCTTGGGCCTGCCAGCACTTAAGGAAGCACACAAGTAAGGGTGGCAATACTGCAACCCCTCTACAATAGCCTTGCAACTCCCTTGGTTACACCACCATGAAATTCAAGATTATTTAAATGCTATGACTGTAACATTTACCATAAGAGATTGTGGATTTGGTGGGGCCATACTTGTACAGTTTGGGCTGTACCTGGGGTTTTAAGTAGCATCAGTAGCCAAGCATGCTACTTGTCATCCACGTTTGGGCAGGACCTGGCAATCTCTCCTTCTCAATGTGGAACTCACTTTAATTATGCAAGCCCTGTCCCCCTCCAGGCTAGGTAACTGCAATGCACTCTGCTTGCAGCTGCATTTGGAAAGCACTCCAGATCTTCAGCAAGGGCAGCTGTGTTTTGAGGGCATGATTTCAATCTAAACACCTCTGTAAGGTCTGGGTCCTGCCTTGCCTCTCTCCTCTTGCCCTGTCCTAGCTGGCAATGAGCTTGGATGCTCTCACTGGCAGTCCATGGATTTGTACAACAGAGGTTAGAGGCAAGGGGTTCTCTTCACTGAGAGACTTCAGCTCTGGCCTCTGTTTCCCTTCAGGTCTGGTCAAGGCTGAAGTTTGCTGACTTTCAGGCACTGTGCGTTTGCCTGCTGGGAGTAGCTGTGTAGGTTTAGTTTCTGCTATGGATTAGGGAGGTTTTCCTCTTGTGCATGATTCTGGGTATTAATATATGTGAACTCAGATTCTTTGTGCATGTGCCTGAAGTATCAATAGGCTCTATTATACCCTGACAAAACACCTAATAAATAACTTACCTACAGTAATTTAGGCAGGACTGCGGGCTAACTTGTGCTTGCAAAGGGCATTAAACTCCTTGGAACAGTGCTATGTAATTTCAAAGGATACAGCCTTAGTAGTAGTGGCATGGTCTACTTTGGTCCCTGTGCTTCTCTGCTCACAGGGGGTGCCCTGTGCTCCCAGATCTCTCTTCCACTGCATGGAAGGGAGGGGCTGCCATCTCCATGGCAATGTATCTCCCTCCCATCTGGCTGCAGTGGATGGTACTCAACAGGACCCATGCTGAGAGGAGTGGGTCAGCCAGGTGACACACAGCTTCCCCACTCCAGCCCCATGGAGATTCACACCCAGAAACTCCTTGGGTCAGTGATCACGTCTTTATGCAGCACCTAGGACAAAGATGCTCTAATCTGGATCGGGTGCTCTGTGCACTAGAGGAATACGAGGAAAATCATTGCCCTGTTCCTAGGAGTGCCTGTTGGGGCACCTCCATTGGATATCTAATGAATGTGGCACCCCCAAGGACTCTCCTTGTGAAAGGGGAAACCCCAGGTGCCACACAGCCATTGTAACAGCTCTATCCACCCACTTTGTTCTCCAGGTCCCCTGGAACCAGTGGCATTTCCTGGAGAAAGAGGATTTGCTTAGGAGTTCCTATGCCCTGGCTTCCAGAATAGCCCCTTATGTCCATGAGTAGCTGGGTATATCCTAGACAAATTCTGAGGCTGCTCTAGGTTACTCCTGACCATGAATGGGACTCCGACTGGTCCCAGGGTCAGAGCAAGTTGTGTATCCCAGCAAGAGCTAAAGAGCTAGAGCAAAGGACTCATTCCCCCTCCACTTACTCTGGTGAGACTCAGGGGTGTTTCTACTAAAGTCAGTGTTCATACACCCCTTAAACTGATCTAAGTGAGAGGAGACCAAACAGTGCACATCCATTAGGCATATGGCACAATGCCATCAGAATCACTTTGCCCTAACTGAATTATTATCCCTGTTCAATACATTTGACATTCTTCATGAAAGAGCTGCTTCTTCCCTGTTATTAATTTTTCACTGACTTATAAATACAGCCACTTCCTGCTCCTGGAAACGTGGGAGAAACTTTCACAAAAGCAAAGGAGAAATCATTGGGCTTGGTGACATGACTGATCCTGCCCAACCCAGATGTTTCAAAGACTCGGGAGGTTGTGCCGATACGAGCTGAAGTTGTGCTGATACCAGCTGTGCAGATTGCCTGAGGCTTTTTTTCAATATCCCTGTAGCTTAGCACTGAAGATAATGATTGAAATGGAGTTAAGTCTCAGTGTCAGCATTTGCAATGCAGAGACCAGAATAAAGCCATTATAGAAACATAAAAGAGAACACCACCTGATTTCTAAATTAATAATTAAGGTGACCCCCCCCACACTCAATCTGCCCACCTCTCTTTTAACTCATTTGCTTGAGGAGCCTAAGGAACTCTTTCACTAGATTCCAGGCTGGAGTTTACAAATCAGACTCCAGCAAAGTTGTTCCACCAGCCTGAATGGGAATTGTGAGAATAAGGATTTCCGACTGTGTGACTAAGGACTTTCAAGACAGGCCCAGTGTTTGCTGAATTAGGCCCAATGCATTCTGGGAGACTGCCACAAGAGGAAAATGCCACTCTGTGTTGTATAGCGTCCTTCATGCACACAGCTCCAAATGCTTTTCCAAACACTAAACAAGACTTAACAACTCCCTGGGAAGCTTATTAGAGTCAGCTGTGCTAAGCTGATCCCTAGAAAGGTGAAAGATGAATTGTCCACCGAAGCAAAACATAGTTCCTGTGCCTTTAATTTTCTCTTTGTGATGGATTAAGACAGCTTCCTGCGGAGTAACAGCTAGTGTTAAAAGCTAGTCTAGCCTGGGGGAGCCCTCAAAGGAGGGTAAAATCGTGTGCATGGCAGTGTGGCAGTCAAATTGGTTCTTTTTTAATCCATGAAGATGAGTCAAGCACCATTCCATCCTGAGGAAAGATGGTCCAATCATTTAGGCCTGGGCCTGGGAGACCCATTTTCCGTAACCTACTCTGTCCTGGAACCTCTGTGTGACTTGGGCAGATCACCTGATCCCTCTGTGTCTGGATTCCCCCGTCCATACAATGGTGAAGACAGCACTGTCCAACCTCCCAGGCGTGTCATGAAAGGACAAATGCATTAAAAATGGTGATGCTATGGCAATGAGGACCATACATTCCAAAGAGAGAGAGTTTAAAGTGGTTTGGGCCTGTCTCTGCTCTACCTGATGGTGATGGACCAAAGTGGGGGGAAGGGGAGGTTGAGAAGTAAACCAGGCCCACTGGTTTTCACAGATCCCTGTTTAACTCAAATGGCAAAGAGTTGGGAGAAAAATTCTCTGTGAAAGAATCAACATCTCCTCCAGTGCATCTGAGAAATGGGACTGCTCTAGTTCAGGTTTTGCTGGAATGTGCCGGCACCTGCTAGTCAAACGATTTAATATTCCTGACATTTCTACACTAATAAAGAAGCAGGAAAACAAAAACACTTTTGAGGAGTGGGGGTTTACAGGATGTCTTTTTACATCATAAAGGAATAGCAAAGGCACAACGCCCCCCCCACTCCCATATTTTTTTAGTTAATCTTTAAAGTCTGGCGCTAGACTAAGAGGCAGTGGGGCCAGTGACTGGGTGCTTAACTCAGTCTTAGGAGTCCTTGGCTCTCTTCCTAATTCTGTCACTGGCCTACTACATGAGCTTGGGGAAGTCACTTTGCCTCTCATTCCCCTCCCACTCTTTGTCTATTTGGACTGTAACATCTCTGAATGGGGGCTGTCTCTTGCTGCGTATTTGGAACAGCAACTAGCACAGTAGGGGCCTGAGTTCAGTTGGGACCTCTCGAACCTCTGTAATATAGTAAATCAATGCATGTCAGTGTCTCTGTGTAAGCATGCCATTGTGAGGTTCCCTCGGGATTGTCTCTCAAGGATTTCACATATGCTCATTTTACAAGAGGAAGAATGTTTTTTCCTCACCAATGCTGTGAGAGTCAAACTGGTTCTTCCCTTTTCATTAGGACCTTGGGAACATCTGCACAAGCCTGAGGTCTCCAAACTGTTCCTGTGTAACCCCGCTGTGCTCAATGGACAGTTGCAACTGATTGCAAACAATTTTTGACGGCGCATGAGACAGAAAACGAGCCAGCTCACTCTTTGATGTGCTGACTCTACTACTAACAGGAGTAAACAGCAGTAGAAATATATGGCTCTATATATGCAGAGGAGAGCAGATGTGTTGAGCCCTTTAGATTGCGAGATAGAAACTTTGGGAAAGAAACTGTGTCTGTCTATATGTTTATACAGCACTTATTACATTTTGGTTGCTACTGTAACATAAATAATAGTCACTTTCCAGGTCAAACCCAAACCTAAGCAACTTGTGTCTGGTTATACAGTGAAACAGTAGCAGAATTTGGGACATGTTCTCTAAAGTGACCTGTGGTTTTGGGTGCTCGGCTTTTGGCTCCTTAAAGGGGTCTGATTTGGAGAGGGTGGGTGTTCAGCACTTTCTAAAAATAAAGATTCCTGAAAAAGAAGCACTTAGAACCACCCATCACTTCTAAGCATCTTGGCCCTTTGATTCCAAGTACCAGGCCCATAGTCCAGAGGAAGTCGAAGAAACTTTGGAGGATTTAGTCAGAGCCCATTTTTTCTGGAATAAAAATGTAAGTTTCATTGTTTAATTTTGGGATTAATGTTAGTTGAAAGTCACAAAGCCACAGCACTTGATTGCAATGGAAGCTCCAGCCATGCAGCTTGGCAAGCTGCAGCTGAGCCCTGAGCTCTAAACTTCAGTCTAGCCTGTTTTTTCCTATTCTGAGTCTATACTGATTTCAGGCTGGTACTCATGCTGCTTTATTACACTGAGCAGTGCTTCGGAAATGTGAAGAAATGTCTAGTTTAGACTAGGTGGAGACATCGAAGGGACCTAGCCAAAATCCCAGTGCATTGAAGCCCTGTCATGCTCAGATCCTCTGTACATATCCTTCCCTCTGTCTGCTCGTAATTTGTAAAAATCCTTTGTTTAATTAATTCCCCTTGATTTATATGGCCACCAGACCTGAATTCAAAGCCTGAGACTTGAGAGGTGTGAACAAGCCTTGCATTAAAGTTGTTTCAAGCAGATTTGTCATACAGGAGGATCATGACAGCATAGCTTACCAGGGATAGAGTACAAGCAGGAGGGACAGAATGTACATAAGTTTATCTGTTGATTTCTGATGACAAGGTCTGGTTCTTTCCAATATTTCTAACATAAGCATTTATATTCATTTCCATCTAGAAGATATGCAAGAGTCTTCACCGGCACCATATCTCAAAGGCTTCCATTTTTTTCCTTTTCAGCAGCATTAATTTCCCACAATTCATCTCCCATAAATTGCTATGGAAAAAAATAAGCTTTTCACCACAATTTTTCCAAACGTTTGTAAAGGCAGCCATAGCTGAGTAAGCCACTCCAAGTCTTCATCCAAATTATTTGGACAGCTTCCGTGGTTGACTATGTCTGATCCCATATAAATGAATTTATCTACTGCCTCTACAACTTGACTGTTAATCATGATGTCCACTTGTATCTTGGTTTGGTTAATCATGTCAAAATGCACACATTTCATTTTCATTGTAATTAATCAACATTAATATAATGTCAAGTATCAGGGGGTAGCCGTGTTAGTTGTATCCACAAAAACAACAAGGAGTCCGGTGGCACGTTAAAGACTAACAGATTTATTTGGGCATAAGCTTTCGTGGGTAAAAAACCACATCTGAACCGGATCTGAAGAAGTGGTTTTTTACCCTCAAAAGCTTATGCCCAAATAAATCTGTTAGTCTTTAAAGTGCCACCGGACTCCTTGTGGTTTGTATTAATATAATGATATCACTTGACACTTAACTACCAGGTCATGCAAAGTGCACATTTAAAAGAGAACACCATCTGAGCTCTGCCCACTACTTATTTCCATTTAAACTCTTAATTTATATTCTGCATGGGCCTTGAGCTGGTTCTCTACACAGAGGTGAATATCTTACTATAGGTGAATTTCAATGGCGGAGAGACTGTATTGTTCTATGTTCTATAAAAAGTCCCATACTTTTGAGGTGCTAAGTAACAGTTTTATTAAGGAACCATTATATACTTGTATTATCATAGCACCTAAGAGGCACCAGTCACTATCGGGACCCCCTTGTGCTGGGTGTGTATAGACACATAGAGACAGTCCCTGCCCCAAAGAGCTTACAATGAGATGTTTTTAAAGCATCCAAGTGATTCAGAAGCACAAATGCTAATGAAAGTCTGTGGGACTTGTGCTCCTCAATCACTAGGGTCTTCTGAAAATCTCACCCAAGAAGAGAAGCAGACAAAGGGTGGGATGAGAAGCAGAGGTACAGCGAAGGGAAGTGACTTGCCCAAGGTCACACAGAAGGTCAATGGCAGAGCTGGATACAGCATAAGTCTTCTGATTCCCAGCCCAAGTACCTCATAAGTCTTCTGATTCTCAGTCCAAGTACCTCTCTGCCCTACCATGCAACTCTGACAACAGTTGAAAGACTCCCATTGATTTCAGTGGGTTCTAGGTGAGGGCATCATAGAGAAGCAGATACTCTGTACCAGTCTTGGACTTCTTTTCAATTTATTTTGTATAAATGGAAGTTACCTAACCACTGGGCCATGGTCTATTCTGACACAGAGCTCTCTCAGCCTCTCTTGTTGACACTGTTCCACTTGGTGTTAAATGGGCTGGAGGGAGCAAGAATGATTATAGCCAAGGAGTTAGCACACTCCCCTGTTCCAATCCCTGTTCTTCATCAGGCAGAGGCGGAAACTGAACCTGGGGCTTCCACATCCCTGGGGAATACCTTCATCATGGGGTTGAGCGTTACTAGGGAGGCCATTTTGTGTGGAATTAGGCATGTGTCTAAGCCAGTCTCACAAGAAATATCATAGGCCCCTGAGCCACCTAGCTTCAGGGGAAAGGTTCTGGCCATGGGTCACAGGCACCCTAATTTCCTGAGAGGGGAGGGGCTTAGGACACCTCCCTGTCCTATTGGCTAGTTTCCTAGATCCCTGCCTCCCATGCTGTCTTTTGTGGATCCCATTCTCAGGTGCTTCTCTTTCTCTTCATGCACTGTATCAAGAGCTAAGGTGTCAAACAAACACAGACTTTGTGCATTCCAGTGATTTCCTACAGATCCTTTGTCCCTTTGGATGTGGGTCTAGCTTCCTGTTCTTCTCTTATGTCCCCGGAGAGGGAAAGCATTATTCTTTTTTCTTGAGCCATGCCCCCTTCTTCATGCTCCACATCTCCTCTCCCCTTGCTGGGCAGAACCCCCTGCCTAGCAATCACACTTTTGACACCACACTTTTCACCAGTGGAACATGGTCATGTTCCTCTTGCTTTTCTTTTCTCTGCAAGTGAAACCACTTGTATCTCTTCCACCACATACCATGTACAAATAAGATGGGAGGTAATAAACTCTACAGTGCACGCTTTAAAGGAACATAAGAATGGCCATGCTAGGTCAGACCAGTGATCCATCTAGCTGAGTATCCTGTCTTCCGACAGTGGCCAATGCCAGATGCTTCAGAGGGAATGAAAAGAAGAGGCAAGTATCGAGTGATCCATCCCGTCATCCATTCCCAGCTTCTGGCAGTCAGAGGTTTAGGGACACCCACAGCATGGAGTTGCATCCCTGACCATCTTGGCTCATAGCCATTGATGGACCAATCCTCCATGAATGTATATAATTCTTTTTTGAACCCACTTATACTTTTAGCCTTAACAACATGCCCTGGCAATGAGTTCCAGAGGTTGACTGTGCTTTGTGGGAAGAAGTACTTCCTTATGTTTGTTTACAACCTATCAATTTCATCGTGTTTATTGTGTTACGTGAAGGGATAAATAACGCTACCTTATTCACTTTCTCCAAACCATCCATAATTTTATAGATATGTATCATATCCCCTTTTGGTCAACTTTTCTAAGCAGAACAGTCACACTGTTAAATCTCTCCTGGTTTGGAAGCTGTTCCATATTCCTAATTATTTTTTTGTTGCCCTTTTTTTGTAACTTTTCCAATTCTAATATGTCTTTTTTGAGATAGGCGACCAGAACAGCAAGAGGTATTGAAGGTGTGCACATGCCATGAATTTTTTCTCACATCCTCTACAGTGAAGACCAATGCCAAGAATTCAGTAAATTTCTCTGCAACACCTTGCCTACCTTAAGTATCCTTTAACACATTGATCATTCAGTGGCCCCACTGACTGTTTGGCCTGCTTATTGCTTCCCATGTACTAAAAATAAATGCTGGTAGTTTTTGTGCTCTTCAAATTCTAATTTATGCCTAACTATACTTTTACATTTGACTTATGAGAGTTTATGCTGCTGTATATTTTCCTCACTGGACTATCCACCTCTTTTATTCTGCTGTTTAGCCAGGGAAGAATTTTTTGGCCTCTTTCTGTGTGGTTTTTTTTTAAGTTGGGTTATACATTTAGTTTGAGCCTCTACTATGGTGTTTTTTAACAGTCTCCATGCAGCTTGCAGGCATTTCACTCTTGTGACTCTGCCTTTTAATTGACATTTAACTAGCTTCCTCATTTTTGCATCATTTCCCTTTTTGAACTGAAATGCTACTGTGCTGGGCTTCTTTGGTATTTTCCTCCATAAAAGCTTGTTAAATTTAATTACATTATTGTTGTTACTATTGAGTGGTTCAGTTATAGTCATTTATGGATGCTGTGCTCAACTTAGTACTAAATCAAGAATTGCCTCTCCCCTTGTGAGTTCCAGGACATGCTGTTCCAAGAAGCAGCCATTTAGAAATTTTGTCTCTGCTTCCCATCCTGAGGTGACATGTACCCAGTCAATGTGGGGACAGTTGAAATCCAACAATATTGTGGGTTCTGTTTTTGTAGCTTCCCTAATCTCCCGGAGCATTTCACAGTCACCATCACCATCATTCTCAGGTGGTTGGCGATATATTCCTATTGCTATACACTTATTATTCAAGCATGGGATTTCTGTCAATAGGGATGCCATGGTACAGTTGATTCATTTAAGATTTTTACTTTATTTGACTTTATGCTTTCTTTCACATATAGTGTCATTCCTTCACCAGTGCTATCTACTTACTCTGTCATTCCTATACGTTTTGTACTCTGCTATTGCTGTGTCCCATTGATTATCATCATTCCAGCAAGTTTTTATGATGCCTATTATATCAATATACTCATTTAATGCCAGGCACTGCAGTTCTCCCATCTTAGTGTTGAGACTTCTAGCAGAGCAGGTGATATCTGTAAATCAAAAGAAAATCCTTTTTAAGTAAACTGATCTGGCTGCAGATAGCACTGGGAAGATGACATACAAGGTTAGCAAGCACAGATGTGCACATTCATGAGAAGTATTACTGTGTACCAGTGGTATGGGCAGTTGCCACTTTGTCATCAACTAGGAAAAATGCAAAATGTTATCAGCCCTACTTTGCCCCACTTAATGCTAAAGGGGGGTGGCTTTTTGTATTTCAATCGCACATAGTGGTCCCAAGGTACATCAAGGGCCCTATTGTGTTAGGTGCTGTAGATCTACGTAATGCACCAGAGAGCTTACCACCTTAATTGACAACAATATTATTGCAGCAGGAGAACTAAAGCTCCAAGATATTACATGGGTCATCCAAGCATACAGAGAAAATTTGCAACACATGAAGGAACTGATTCTCCTGACTTCTAGTCCATTGCCTAACCACAAAAACCGCCTCTTCTGTGAGCAGGAGTAGGAAATTGAGAATAAATGTTTGGTGTTTGGCAGATGTAACAAGGAATGTCCTGGGTTGTTTTGTTTTTTAAAGGAATCCAGACATTCAAACCCAAAACTCATCTGTCCCCCCTCAGCCAGCACTGGGCAGATGGCAATTGCATTAGTGGAACCTTATCCCACTGCTTTATTAGTAAATTGAAAGACATGCGGATGGTGAACACCATTACAAGCGTTTTCACCAACCCTAAAAATTGTAATAATTTTCTAGAGAGCAGCTGGCTCGGAATGCTAATCAGAAATGGATGTGTTAACTTATTCACCCAAAAGCCAGCATGCTCTGTCATTGAATTTCTAACAGGGACTTTGACTACAGATAACTAGGCCTTCCAAACAAAAGTCATTTGAAATAAATTGCCCTTGCATTTTTCTCATGTAGTTCTCTGGTTGGTAATGTTTCTGAAACAGATTCATTTAGGTCTGCTCTGGGAAAAAGCTCATGTCTTTTTTTTTTTAATTACACTATACAGCCAACAAACCCCATTATCTCACCCTAAACACCAATACCCCTTTCTGTCCAAATTTGATCTGATTTTTTTTTTCTGGAACTACAGAGTACTAGCAGCTCATTCAAACACCTTAATAATAAACAATACCTCTTTCCCAGTTACTTGTAACTATATATGTTCCAGTTTTCCATGATTGTTGAATTACAGCTCAAGAAAGATGTTTTCTACATTTAATTTTTAATTCTGTTATTTCAGTGCAGAGTGTTTTTTTGTGTGGATCAATCTAATGTTTAAATATTATCCCAAAAGATCATTCAGAGTATAAACTGCGAGGAAACCAGTAGGTGGAGCCATAGTGGTGTTGTCAGACAACAGAATTATTTCTCCTTCTGTGCTTATTTTGAATGGGCTCAGACATTTTCGGCATGTACATATTTTTCATATGGAGAAAAAACACCTGGCTTTGCCTGCAGAATCTTAAACCACATCTCACTATTATCATCATGATGGCATTTAGCCATGGTAGAGAAATATTTCAGCAGGAAACAAGCTTGGTATTTCAGTGACACAACTGTCATAGGCCTCCACAAGACCCCTGCTAAATATCCTCCAGTGTGATTGGATTTCTAGTCTACAGATGTGCAAATGGCACCAAATCATGAGGCTGGAGTTTAATTCAAGCTATGTATAAGTTCTATGCTCTGTCCCTCTCACTGGACGTACATACATGCACCACATATGTGGAGGTGGGATCTCTGTGATAAATTGCAGAAGTAGGCAACTCATTTCCAGAGCATTTGAGCATCAACAGCTCCCCCCCAAAGTCAGATTTATCATGCCTTCTCTGCCTGCCTCACTTGCACTCTCCCCATTAATCCATCTTCTCCAGATCTCCTGCTAATGGGGCTGACCTCAGAGCATCCCAGCCAGCCTTCTATTTTAGACAAGCCACCTGCCAGAGATGCTTTCCCTTCTCACCCAGGCCACGTTTACACTTACCTGCTGGGTCGGCGCAAAGCATGACATCTTGTTCGGTTACGAACTATCTCTCTCTTTGATAGTTCGATACCGAAACCGAAGCGTTAGTTCTCCTCTACTACCAGGCCCAGAGATTCTCAGCATGAGTGTAGCTGGGGTGGGTCCAGCATATCAGGATTAATTCAGCCACTGCACATGCCTAATACTGTGCCTTCATGATGGTGTATCTGATTAGACAGATGGGTGAAATCCATGCCCCCCTGCCAGGATGCAGAGCTGCTCCCTAGCTGCTGCAACTGCACCAGCTTATGGGCTGGGCTGTGCCAAGACAAGGGAGAAGGTCAGGAGGGTGGCTGCTAATTCTGTACACAGCATTTAATGTCTGGGTGTGGTGTGCATTCTGCCCGATCCCTCCCACATCCGGGTAGCACACCTCTCCTCTAGGGGGAAACACGTGTTGCACCTTTGGGGCTGCTGGTGAGTACATAATGCCTCCCGTCATCATTATCTGGGCAGGTCACCACCTCCTGAAGTGGGGAGCATGGGGCAGAGGTGGGCTGGAGATCCACGTTCACACCAAGCCAGTGGCTGGGGTTTTGCCCTCTCCTGGACTGAAAGTATATGGCTGCGGGGGTTGTATGGAAAAAACAGGGATGTGGATCCATCTTCTTTAGGAACAAGGCAGAGACCAGCAGCTCCGGCCTCTCAGGATGTCAACGAGCCTTCAGATCATTCTGGTAACCACTGAGGTTGGCCCTGATCCTACCAGTGGCTCTGCACAGCAAGCCCCTCAAGAGGCTTGTGGAATTCCATTGACGTCAAAGGGACTCTGTGGGACATAACGAAGTCTATAAAAGAATGAATGGTCTAGAGATGGTCGATCAGGAGCCTCTGATCTTCCTGTCTCACAACACAAGGGCCAGGGGATATTCAAGACTGAAAGATGGCGCATTCAAAACCAAAAGAAGGAAATACTTTGTCCACACAACACATGTTTACACTGGAATTCGATGCCATTGAGACTGAGAAATTAGCAAGATTCAAAGAGGGATTGGATCATTAAATGGCTAACAAGAAGATCAAGAGATATAATGGGAAAACTGTGGAAGAGATACACAATGTTATGCTTCATGTGTTAAATCGTTTTCTAACGACCGAGGGATTAGGATGGGACCTTCATGAAACAGATCATGCCCTAACTGCTACTGCCGGGCTTCTTCAGCCTTCCTCTGAAATATCTGGAGCTGAGTGCTGCTGGAGACAGGACATGGGCTGGATGGCCCATGAGTCTGATCAAGTCCAGAAATCGCAAGGCAGGATCACAGAGCACATGAGGACCCAACGGTAAGATCAGGGCCTTGGTTCCACTTTGGCTTTTATTGAAGTCAGTTGCAAGATTTCTGTTGACTGCAATGGAAACAAGATCAGGCCCCTACACTGGCTCAAGCAATGGAGATGTATCTCCTCGTCTAACAGCCATCCATTCCCTCCAGTATCAATTTTGCTGAGGCAAAATGTGCCATGTCCTGATACATAACAGATTTGCTTAGATCTCCTTTATCCCACACAGACACAAGATAATTTAATACTTTAGAGAAAGTGTCAGTACTAAATCACATACTTTCCCCTGACTGCGCTATAAGGCATCCCACTGCCTGGCAGGCAGCGAGACAGATACATCTTTGTGTTCCTAGCAGTGACCCGCTACTTTTTATTTGTGTGTTAGGAGGTGGAAAGGAGCTGGGTTTCACATTAATTGCTGAATGTAAAGGCCTGTAATAAGGCAAGCCAAGCTTCCCTCTTAGGTATTTATGATTTTGAACTTGCTGTTGGAGAAAAGAGGGTAAAAAGACACTTGTGGGCACAAAAATCCCTTGACAATGTAAAAAATGGTCCGTAACTTCAACTTTGTTTCATTATTGAAGTTGGTGAAGCTGCACTGAATTAACAGCAGTGTCACCAGGCCTCTGATACAAGCCCTTCTACTACATTCCCCCACTTGTTTGTGTTTTTGTGGGGAGGATGTTCACCCATCGTCCCGGAAAAGCATAATGCGTGGACTGAAGATGACTCAGTGGACTAAACACTGTTATGTGGTCAGCTTACTTTATCATCTACATATTCATGCCCCATCTGTCCCTTAGTCTACACATTCCCTTGTACAACCAATGGACAGCTTTCATTTTCCAATTGTTTTCAATCCCTGATGGTGGACCTGGGCGTGTTAGGCCTGGGACTTTTATTGGGGGATGTAGTTTTATGATTGAGCCTTGGGGGAACTCACAGATAATTAATACATATGAATAATATGGATGTGGTGTATATATGCGTAGTGTATATGGGTATGTATGTATAGTATGTATGTGTACATATGACACCACCTTATATTCAAGCGTAACAAGCCTTCTCCAGTTTGGTGTTATAGTTTGGCCCTATTACTTTGGTGCCGCACATAGCAACACATTCCTATTGGGGCAATTACAGTTACCACCTGTATTATTATTGGGGTAGGCTGAGTGCTTTGAAATACCGGGTGAGGCATTATTACAGTGTGCTCCACAGTGCTCTGTAAAGGAGAAGTAAAACAGAAATTTGGAGTAGTGACATTACAGATGAGGCCTTTATATATAAATGTCTTGTAATTAGTTACTACGCAGTACTGTCCATGTCCATCCATGATATAGGTTGGCCTTACTGCTGGTTATCACCTTCTGGCAAGCTTCCCTGTTCCATGGCTTGCATTGCTCTGTGATATACCAGTAGTAGATATAGATACAGTTAGTTCTTGTAGATGCTGTTTTCCAGACAACCTACTGAATGGACAGTAACCAATTTGTCAAATATTGTGGTGTCAAGATGTAGTATTGGTACCCAGACACTGAACAAAATTGTTTTTGAGTAACACGTGCCTCATTTAGGATGCAGTATCACTGATCCCAAAGTGTGACCTGGTACTACCAGGGAATTTGTTTACCCAATTTGTAGTTACTGTGTAACTTAATTTCTTTACCAATTTGTTTTTCTTGCCTTCGTGTTGTTTGCTGCCATTCGTTTGTTGATTTTTACCTGTGTGTTGGTTAAACAGTTTAGCAATGCTATGCACATTGTAAATGTTGTACAGCAATAATACAGTTGCTTTTACACAGTAGTCAAATTCAAATTAAATGACAATTTAACTTGGTCCAGCTAGTGGTTTTTAGCTGATTTCCAGCTCAATTGTCCATGGTAGACTTAGGTGCGTTGACCAGTCTCTTATTTATAAAGCACTTCATTTTTTTTTTCTTCATGCTTGGGGGTTCCTTCACTGTATACTGATAGTTTCTGGTGTCTATGTGCTGGTGTCTTTGGTCTGTGGGATGCAATCTTAAACAGCTAGTTAGTTAACATAATAAAGGTTTTAGGTTTTTTTTACATTTCTTCTTGTTTTAAGTAACCCAAATTTAATACACAGATTAACTAAGCCTGTTTACACTGTAATGGGGACCAAGTCTTTTATAACACAAGCTCTACTTTTGCAATTGTTATACAGACATTCATTTTTACTTCAAGTGCATTACTAATATTTTATACAAAATATAACGCTTAAGTGCTAGAATAGATGCTCACAATCTTCTATGAGAAGGTGTATTGCTTTCCTCTGCTGAGCACTCTGTTTTAGCAAAAGAGTTAGTAACATAATTTTTCCCCAAGATTTTTAGAGTTATTTGTTTGTGATACCGATTCCACTTTTAACTGTTTAGAAGCACAAACTTTAACAACCATTACTTCCCTTTAACTTAACATAAAAGAAAAGTGTATAAAAATTAAACCAAGTATAAAATTAGACCAAAATAAATTTTAAATGCAAGTCTATGCAAAAACTTTAAGAGTATTACATTTTCATGATGCTGTGTTGAGTTTGGGAGCCAAAGGTGGAAACCTGTTGAAATTGTTTGGTTAGCTTTATGCCTAAATTGTTATTTTTAAACATTTTGCTATGACATTCTTATAACTACATTTAAAAGTGCAAACAATTTTATAAAAACCCAAACAAGAAACTGACTTTTTGTTAATATTACCTTTATCTTAATGTTGAGGTTTCCCCTTATATTTTTTCTTTGAATATATATATATAAATAAACAATATATATATAAACAACAACCATGTGATTAATAAAATATAATTATTTTTGTTTGCAATTGCATTATTTGTTGAGGCAGAAATATATGTACATATATTAATAACTGATTTTTTCTGAACTTTTGAAAAAATGGTATTAATAATAGTATGATGGTTATAC
Organism: Mauremys reevesii; assembly: GCF_016161935.1. Taxonomy (NCBI): domain Eukaryota; kingdom Metazoa; phylum Chordata; order Testudines; family Geoemydidae; genus Mauremys; species Mauremys reevesii. The sequence goes on from NC_052627.1 coordinate 4,016,242, forward strand.
CCCAACCTTAATATTAAAATAGTGTGGTACCACTTATATATATTTTTAAAATGTAATAAAATTGACTTTTGTTGCAGCAAAATAAAAATAATAAAAAGTGGTCACATGACATACACAACATACAACACAGGACAACACACATGACCTACAGGACAAATTTACAATTAAAAACAAATGGTGCCAAAATTCTATTTATAACTATACAAACTAAGGCATTAAGAAGTTAGTTATTAAAACAATGCATTAAAAAAAACAAAACCAGACAGATAAACAACAGGTTTAAACATTTAAATAAGCTACTTATTACCTTATTTAAAACTTTTAAATAAAAATTGATAAGAAATCATATTAATATTTGACAAATTTGTTGTATTAATTTAGTGACTTAAGGCATTTTCCATTACTTTATTTTAAACTTTATTTTAAAACTCTGATACATGATAATAAGGAAATCCTGTGTTTCAAATATTAGTCAATGGTTAGAATGAGAAGCAGAGTCTGCATTTCTGTTGCTTGGCAACCATATCTTCAAGAAAGTTAGGAGTAATTCCAGCTGTTGCATTCCTGAAGGGTTAAAATAATTAATTTATTGGATTTATTTAAAGTAAAATTTGTCCTTGTTTTCTCTTTGTCTGATTGTTGTTTTATTCTGCTTTCAATTGCTTTATCTTTTGGAGGTTTCTCTAAAAACTATAACTTTCAACTTTTACAACAAAGAGAGAGAGCAGAAGTGAGGAGAGGCAGGGCAAATGAGGGGTGAAGAGCAACCTAGGAAGGTAGGGAGGTGTGAGCCAAGAGAGATTAACTCTATCAAGGTATCTTAAGATACAGGCAGCAGCAGTAAGCTTAGCAAACTGAGAAAGGATATAGGGGGAAACTTAAACCAGTATGTAAAAATATTTGAGAAAGAAGATTATATTTTTAGCTCTGAGTGAGGACTGTGGTTTCGGGAGTCAAAGCAGTTGGAAACCCACACGGCTGGGAATCTGGACCCCTGGTTTTATTCTGGCTTTGGGAAGAGAGTGGGGGTAGTTACCTGCTCTTGTAAAACCTGATTTTGTTCCTGCAGTGTATGTTGCTTTTGTGTGCGTGCCAAACGGATTGCAAGAGTGCCCTTTTTTGCTGCAGTTAACTGTTTTGGGGCAACTCCATCTGTTAATGCAGGGTCGCCGCTTGTGTAGGGAAAGCCCCTGGCGGGCCGGGCCAGTGTGTTTACCTGCCTTGTCTGCAGGTCCGGCCGATCGCGGCTCCCACTGGCCGCAGATCGCTGCTCCGGGCCAATGGGAGCTGCTGGAAGGAGCGGCCAGTAAGTACCTCGGCCTGCACTACTTCCAGAAGCTCCCATTGGCCCAGAGCAATGATCCGCGGCCAGTGGGAGCCGCGATTGTCCAGACCTGTGGACAGGGCAGATAAACACACCGGACCAGCCTGCCAGGGGCTTTCCCTACACAAGCAGCGACCCCTGTTTGAGAAACCCTGTGTTAATGCATCAATTCTAGGTGTTAACTCGCTCAATTTTGGTTTTTCATTTTGAAATTCTTTTTTATTCACTCCCCTGCATTCCAGTCGCAACTCCTGTCTCCTAATGTGCTCTGTGAACCATTCCATTGTTTCCTTCATCTGATTTACCAATCCAGTGATTGCTGTTTGCTACTTTTTCCTCCTGTGCACTTACTTCTCCCATTCTGACATGCACCAGTTTAAGTTTAACTGGAACCTGACTTTAATCACAAGGTGATGGTTGCAATGCAGTGGACCCGTTTCATCTTTTAATTTTGCAAGGGCCACCTTTTTCCATTTCTGCCCCATTCTTCAGGCACAGGGGAGCTACCTGAAGCCTGCTGTTGATCACAAATATTTATAACGGGATGACACACCTCTTTTTTGCAGGTTCCTTACAGCAGTTTCCAATCTTTTATTGTGTTATTGTGCTTGCTGTCTCTGGACTGCTTGCCACCCGCTAGGAGAGCAGGAGCATCCCAGGGTTCTGGGGCTTCTCCTGCTTCTTTTAACTCTTTCTTTGTTTCTGTTACTTGCCCTGCCAGTTTTGTAGTGTGCTGTCTTAGCCATTTAAGAGCCATGGTTATAGGCTGCAATATTCCACATTTCATAGCTACAGGCTCTGCCCTAGCCTTGCAGATTCCATTCTATGGTCCTTTCCCACTATATTTTTTAAATGCATATGGACCTCTTTTGCTAGCAACTCAGAAAGTCCATACTTTATGAATCTTTGTGGGGATTTTTAGAGAAGCGTTAAGGAGGTTCCCTAGCATGTAGTTTTCTGCTCTATTAGATTGCGATTCCTACAGAGGGCAGCTCACTTACTTACCAGATCAGCAGTCGGGGTCACCAGTACTGTCAGATGTTGCTAGATGTTTGGCTGTGTGTGTGTGTATTCTCACTGTGTGCTGTCCCACTTCTACGCAGACAGTTAGCACAGCAAACCTCGAGTGAACCGCCCAATCACCACAAGATCTGTTAAGGTATGAAGGCACCCAGCCAGGTTTATTGTCAACAAAGCATGGTCCTAGCTCCCCAGATCAATACCTACAGTTATACTAGCACATATATGCCCATGGCAATGGACCAGCTCAGTGAACGGTGGGACTTTCCATTCTCCCCTCGGCTGGCAAAAGACACTCCCTCTGAGACTCCATTTTATACACCAATGCAAACGAAATATGTATTGCCCCTCTGATGCAGTTAGCTGACATCCTCTGATGTAGCCAGTTACCACCCATCACCTTGTACATCTCTATCCATCACACTGTCATCCTGACCTTATCTTTAGGATGGATCAGTGTGTTCTTGTTATCTTTGGGGGATGGGTTGGTATCAAGGTGTTCTGGTAACACCCTCTGGATTCTGCTTGTGTGAATACTCTGTGCCTAGCACCTCTTAGGAACGTGTGTTTCTGCAATATCAGCCCTGTTCTTTCCAGATTCTGTGAGCTTGCAAGCAGGCAGAGCCTGATTTCTGCTCACTTTGCTTCTTTACTTTATATCAGCAAAATTTGACCATTACTTTAGTTCAGGCCTCAGGCTTCATACCAGGCCTCTGATAAGTCTCAAGCCCTCTTTCTACTACAAGCAGCTGATGACCCAGACTGTTGTTTTCATTCTAAGATGCTACCGCCTGTAAAAAAAACCATGAAGGCATGTTTGGCGCCAGAGGCAGCTGCATTTTCAGTGGTAGTTAAAGTGGATTCCTACACTGGATTAGGATGTCACTTAATTGAGGTTACGTGAAGTGCTTTGAGACACTGTGACATGAAAGACACAATATAAATGAACGATGATGTTACTATTGTGCACTGAAACTTGGGAGTCCTCATCAATTTTATTCTGGTTAAGCAATCCATTTTTGTTAAGTCAGGTTGTTAAAAATCTACTGTCAAGCGCCAGAAATTGCCTTCTGTCGCACCTGAACATGTCTGAATGCACTTAGCCCCCTGGCGATGCTGAGAACAAAGAAATTTCCTTTCTTACAACCAATATGTCATCTGAATGCAGAACACACCAAACTCACAAGGTGTTGAGAGCAAGTCTGCATGGTAGGAATTAACTGTTTTGCAGCATACATTTTCAGTACCTTGTGCTTGAAGCTGCACTGGGGACATTTGTAAAATGCTTCCCAGCACTCCTAAGATCAGTGGTGGCCCTAGAGTGAACAGACCTGTATGTATCAGAGGGGTAGCCGTGTTAGTCTGGATCTGTAAAAGCAACAAAGAATCCTGTGGCACCTTATAGACTAACAGACGTTCTGCAGCATGAGCTTTCGTGGGTGAATACCCACTTCTTCAGATGCAAGTGGTGGAAATTTCCAGGGGCAGGTTTATATATGCAAGCAAGAAGCAAGCTAGAGATAACGAGGTTAGTTCAATCAGGGAGGATGAGGCCCTGTTCTAGCAGTTGAGGTGTGAAAACCAAGGGAGGAGAAACTGGTTCTGTAATTGGCAAGCCATTCACAGTCTTTGTTTAATCCTGAGCTGATGGTGTCAAATTTGCAGATGAACTGGAGCTCAGCAGTTTCTCTTTGAAGTCTGGTCCTGAAGTTTTTGCTGCAGGATGGCCACCTTAAGATCTGCTATTGTGTGGCCAGGAGGTTGAAGTGTTCTCCTACAGGTTTTTGTGTATTGCCATTCCTAATATCTGATGTGTGTCCATTTATCCTTGTCCTTAGAGACTGTCCAGTTTGGCCGAGGTACATAGCAGAGGGCATTGCTGGCATATGATGGCATATATTACATTGGTGGACGTGCAGGTGAATGAACCGGTGATGGTGTGGCTGATCTGGTTAGGTCCTGTGATGGTGTTACTGGTGTAGATATGTGGGCAGAGTTGGCATCGAGGTTTGTTGCATGGGTTGGTTCCTGAGCCAGAGTTACTATGGTGCGGTGTGCAGTTACTGGTGAGAATATGCTTCAGGTTGGCAGGTTGTCTGTGGGCGAGGACTGGCCTGCCACCCAAAGGCCTGTGAAAGTGGATCATTCTCCAGGATGGGTTGTAGATCCCTGATGATGCGCTGGAGGGTTTTAGCTGGGGACTGTATGTGATGGCCAGTGGAGTCCTGTTGGTTTCTTTCTTGGGTTTGTCTTGCAGTAGAGGCTTCTGGGTACACGTCTGGCTCTGTTGATCTGTCTACTGTAGTTTTGAAAATGCTTGGTGGAGATTTTGTAGGTGTTGGTCTCTGTCTGTGGGGTTAGAGCAGATGCGTTGTACCTCAGTGCTTGGCTGTAGACAATGGATCTTGTGGTGTGCCGGGATGGAAGCTGGAGGCATGAAGGTAGGCATAGCGGTCGGTAGGTTTTTCGGTAGGGGTGTGTGTGTTGTGTCCATCAATTATTTGGAAGTGGACCTCCCGTGTAGATTGTCAGGCTGAGGTTGATGGTGGGGTGGAAGCTGTTGAAATCGTGGTGGAATTTTTCCAGAGTCTCTTTCCCATGGGTCCAGATGATGAAGATGTCATCAATGTAGCGTAGGTAGAGAAAGGCGTGTGTGGACAGGAGCTGAGGAAGCGTTTTTCCAGGTCAGCCATAAAAATATTGGCATATGTGCCACTGATCTGGAGATATATATTGTCATCAAATTTGAAATAGTTATGTCTGAGGATAAAGGCACAGCGCTCCGCACCCAGTTGTGCGGTGGCATCATCAGGGCTACTGGTCCTGACAGCTTGTATTCCATCAGCGTGTGGGAGGTTGGTGTAGCGTGCCGCTACATCCATGGTGGCCCGGATGGTGTGTTCTGGAAGGTCACAATGCATTGTAGTTTCTCAGGAAATCAGTGGTGTCACGGAGATAGCTGGGAGTGCTGGTGCATAGGGTCTCAGTAGAGAGTCCACATATCCAGACAGTCCTTCAGTGAGAGTTCCATGCCCCGAGATGATGGGGGTCCAGGATTTCCAGGTTTGTGGATTTTGGGCAGTAGATAGAATAGCCCTGGTCGGGGGGCTAAGGGTATGTTGATTTTTTGTTTGTGTGTTAGTGTAGGTCCTGAGTAGATGGTTCAGTTCTTTAGTGTATTCCTCAGTGGGATCTGAGGCAGTGGCCTGTAGAATTTGGTGTTGGAGAGTTGTCTGGCGGCCTCCTTTTGATAGTCAGACCTGTTCATGATGACAACAGCACCTCCTTTATCAGCCTCTTTGATTATAATGTCAGGATGGTTTCTGAGGCTGTGGATGGCATTTTAGGTTATGAGGCAAGCGATGTGTAGGTTATGAGGCAAGCGAATTTCCACAATTTCTGCCTGTTCATTTCGACCCTCAGGAGGAGTCCATGTGGAGTTCTTCTTTTTGTGCTGTTGGTGGGAGGGTAACTGTGTATCAGTGCGCTGTTCAGTGTTGTCCTGAAAGTACTGTCTTATTTTAGTGAAGTCCGTTTGTATGGAAGTTTGGTTATTGATGAGAGTCTCCAGGTTGGAGGCTCTTTTTGATGTTTTCTGTTTTGCTGTATGGAGGCTGATCAGGTGGTTCCTCAGTTTCTTTGATAGAGTATGGCATAATCTCTCACTGTGGTCTGTGTAGTATGTAGATAGCAGTGGATTTTTTACCTTTAGTCCATTTGGTATGATGTCCATCCGTTTGCATTTGGAAAGGAAGATGATGTCTGTCTGTATTTGTGCAAGTTTCTTCATGAGGTTGATGGATTTGATCTGTAAAAGCAACAAAGAATCCTGTGGCACTTATAGAACTAACAGGCGTTCTGCAGCATGAGCTAGATGCAAGTGGTGGAATTTTCCAGGGGCAGGTTATATATGCAAAAGAAGCAAGCTAGAGAGAAACTGGTTCTGTAATTGGCAAAATTCACAGTCTTTGTTTAATCCTGAGCTGATGGTGTCAAATTTGCAGATGAACTGGAGCTCAGCAGTTTCTCTTTGAAGTCTGGTCCTGAAGTTTTTTTGCATGGCCACACCCTAAGATGCTGTATTGTTGTGGCCAGGAGGTTGAAGTGTTCTCTACAGTTTTTGTTTTGTGTGCCATATCTGATTTGTGTCCATTTATCCTTTTCCTTAGAGACTGTCCAGTTTGGCCGATGTACATAGCAGAGGGGCATTGCTGGCATATGATGGCATATATTACATTGGTGGACGTGCAGGTGAATGAACGGTGATGGTGTGCTGATCTGGTTGGTTAGGTCCTGTGATGGTGTTAATGGGTAGATATGTGGAGTTGTTAGTTGGCAGGTGTTTTGCATGGGGGGTTGTAGCCGTGCAGTTACTGGTGAGAATATGCTTCAGGTTGGCAGGTTGTCTGTGTGGGGCGACTGGCCTGCCACACCCAAGCTGTGTGTGTGTGGGATCATTTCTTGAGGATGATGGATCCCTGATGGATGATGCGCTGGGGTTTTTAGCTGGCTGGGGTGTGTGATGGCCAGTGGAGTCCTGTTGGTTTCTTTCTTGGGTTTTCGTTTTGGTATAGGGTGGTGTTAATGTGTCCATCAATTATTTGGTAGATTGGTCCAGGCTGAGGTTGATGGTGGGGTGGAAGCTGTTGAAATCGTGGTGGAATTTTTCCAGAGTCTCTTTCCCATGGGTCCAGATGATGAAGATGTCATCAATGTAGCGTAGTAGAGAAGTGGACAGGAGCTGAGGAAGCGTTGTTCCAGGTCAGCCATCTGATCTGGAGATATATATTGTCATCAAATTTGAAATAGTTATGTCTGAGGATAAAGGCACAGAGCTCAGCAACCAGTTGTGCTGTGGCATCATCAGGGATACTGTTCCTGACAGCTTGTATTCCATCAGCGTGTGGGATGTTGGTGTAGAGTGCCTCTACATCCATGGTGGCCACTGAGGAATACACTAAAGAACTGAACCATCTACTCAGGACACTCCCTACACTAACACCGGAACAAATCAACATACCCTTAGAGCCCCGACCAGGGCTATTCTATCTACTGCCCAAAATCCACAAACCTGGAAATCCTGGACGCCCCATCATCTCGGGCATTGGAACTCTCACTGAAGGACTGTCTGGATATGTGGACTCTCTACTGAGACCCTATGCCACCAGCACTCCCAGCTATCTCCGTGACACCACTGATTTCCTGAGGAAACTACAATGCATTGGTGACCTTCCAGAAAACACCATCCTGGCCACCATGGATGTAGAGGCACTCTACACCAACATCCCACACGCTGATGGAATACAAGCTGTCAGGAACAGTATCCCTGATGATGCCACAGCACAACTGGTTGCTGAGCTCTGTGCCTTTATCCTCAGACATAACTATTTCAAATTTGATGACAATATATATCTCCAGATCAGTGGCAATATGCCAATATTTTTATGGCTGACCTGGAACAACGCTTCCTCAGCTCCTGTCCACTCACGCCCCTTCTCTACGCTACATTGATGACATCTTCATCATCTGGACCCATGGGAAAGAGACTCTGGAAAAATTCCACCACGATTTCAACAGCTTCCACCCCACCATCAACCTCAGCCTGGACCAATCTACACGAGGGTCCACTCCCTAGCACTACGGTGCAAATAATTGATGGACACATTAACACCACCCTATACCGAAAACCACCGACGCTTATGCCTACCTTCATGCCTCACCACAAGATCCATTGTCTACAGCCAAGCACTGAGGTACAACCGCATCTGCTCTAACCCCACAGACAGAGACCAACACCTACAAAATCTCCACCAAGCATTTTCAAAACTACAGTACCGAAATAAGGAGACAGATCAACAGAGCCAGACGTACCCAGAAGCCTCCTACTGCAAGACAAACCCAAGAAAGAAACCAACAGGACTCCACTGGCCATCACATACAGTCCCCAGCTAAAACCCCTCCAGCGCATCATCAGGGATCTACAACCCATCCTGGAGAATGATCCCACACTTTCACAGGCCTTGGGTGGCAGGCCAGTCCTCGCCCACAGACAACCTGCCAACCTGAAGCATATTCTCACCAGTAACTGCACACCGCACCATAGTAACTCTGGCTCAGGAACCAACCCATGCAACAAACCTCGATGCCAACTCTGCCCACATATCTACACCAGTAACACCATCACAGGACCTAACCAGATCAGCCACACCATCACCGGTTCATTCACCTGCACGTCCACCAATGTAATATATGCCATCATATGCCAGCAATGCCCCTCTGCTATGTACATCGGCCAAACTGGACAGTCTCTAAGGAAAAGGATAAATGGACACAAATCAGATATTAGGAATGGCAATACACAAAAACCTGTAGGAGAACACTTCAACCTCCCTGCCACACAATAGCAGATCTTAAGGTGGCCATCCTGCAGCAAAAACTTCAGGACCAGACTTCAAAGAGAAACTGCTGAGCTCCAGTTCATCTGCAAATTTGACACCATCAGCTCAGGATTAAACAAAGACTGTGAATGGCTTGCCAATTACAGAACCAGTTTCTCCTCCCTTGGTTTTCACACCTCAACTGCTAGAACAGGGCCTCATCCTCCTGATTGAACTAACCTCGTTATCTCTAGCTTGCTTCTTGCTTGCATATATAAACCTGCCCTGGAAATTTCCACCACTTGCATCTGAAGAAGTGGGTATTCAAGCTCATGCTGCAGAACGTCTGTTAGTCTATAAGGTGCCACAGGATTCTTTGTTGCTTTTACAGATCCAGACTAACACGGCTACCCTCTGATACTTGACACCATGCAAGGCACTGCATTTAGCCGTATGGAGGGAAATCCATCAACCTCATGAAGAAACTTGCACAAATACAGACAGACATCATCTTCCTTTCCAAATGCAAACGGATGGACATCATACCAAATGGACTAAAGGTAAAAAATCCACTGCTATCTACATACTACACAGACCACAGTGAGAGATTATGCCATACTCTATCAAAGAAACTGAGGAACCACCTGATCAGCCTCCTATACAGCAAACAGGAAAACATCAAAAAAGAGCTCTCCAACCTGGAGACTCTCATCAATAACCAAACTTCCATACAAACGGACTTCACTAAAATAAGACAGGAGATCTACATCACTCACTTCACCTCTCTACAAAGGAAAAAGGACTGTAAGCTGTCTAAACTCCTACCTGCCACATGGGGCCACAACCATGGTACCTCTAACCCACCCAGCAATATCGTCAATCTATCCAACCACACACTCAGCCCAGAAGAAACGTCTGTCCTATCTCGGGGACTCTCTTTTTGCCCCCACCACCCACCAACATGATACAGTTCTGCGGCGATCTGAAGCCCTACTTCGCCGTCTCCTCTCAAAGAATACTTTCAGGACAACACTGAACAGCGCACTGATACACAGTTACCCTCCCACCAACAGCACAAAAAGAAGAACTCCACATGGACTCCTCCTGAGGGTCGAAATGACAGTCTGGACCTATACATTGAATGCTTCAGGCAGAAATTGTGGAAAAACAACATCGCTTGCCTCATAACCTAAGTCGTGGCAGAACCAATGCCATCCACAGCCTCAGAAACCATCCTGACATTATAATCAAAGAGGCTGATAAAGGAGGTGCTGTTGTCATCATGAACAGGTCTGACTATCAAAAGGAGGCCGCAGACAACTCTCCAACACCAAATTCTACAGGCCACTGCCCTCAGATCCCACTGAGGAATACACTAAAGAACTGAACCATCTACTCAGGACACTCCCACACTAACACCGAACAAATCAACATACCCTTAGAGCCCCGACCAGGGCTATTCTATCTACTGCCCAAAATCCACAAACCTGGAAATCCTGGACGCCCCATCATCTCGGGCATTGGAACTCTCACTGAAGGACTGTCTGGATATGTGGACTCTCTACTGAGACCCTATGCCACCAGCACTCCCAGCTATCTCCGTGACACCACTGATTTCCTGAGGAAACTACAATGCATTGGTGACCTTCCAGAAAACACCATCCTGGCCACCATGGATGTAGAGGCACTCTACACCAACATCCCACACGCTGATGGAATACAAGCTGTCAGGAACAGTATCCTGATGATGCCACAGCACAACTGGTTGCTGAGCTCTGTGCCTTTATCCTCAGACATAACTATTTCAAATTTGATGACAATATATATCTCCAGATCAGTGGCAATATGCCAATATTTTTATGGCTGACCTGGAACAACGCTTCCTCAGCTCCTGTCCACTCACGCCCCTTCTCTACTCGCTACATTGATGACATCTTCATCATCTGGACCCATGGGAAAGAGACTCTGGAAAAATTCCACCACGATTTCAACAGCTTCCACCCCACCATCAACCTCAGCCTGGACCAATCTACACGGGAGGTCCACTTCCTACACACTCGCGCATAAATAATTGATGGACACATTAACACCACCCTATACCGCTATGCCTACCTTCATGCCTCCAGCTTCCATCCCGGGCACACCACAAGATCCATTGTCTACAGCCAAGCACTGAGGTACAACCGCATCTGCTCTAACCCCACAGACAGAGACCAACACCTACAAAATCTCCACCAAGCATTTTCAAAACTACAGTAGAAATAAGGAGACAGATCAACAGAGCCAGACGTGTACCCAGAAGCCTCCTACTGCAAGACAAACCCAAGAAAGAAACCAACAGGACTCCACTGGCCATCACATACAGTCCCCAGCTAAAACCCCTCCAGCGCATCATCAGGGATCTACAACCCATCCTGGAGAATGATCCCACACTTTCACAGGCCTTGGGTGGCAGGCCAGTCCTCGCCCACAGACAACCTGCCAACCTGAAGCATATTCTCACCAGTAACTGCACACCGCACCATAGTAACTCTGGCTCAGGAACCAACCCATGCAACAAACCTCGATGCCAACTCTGCCCACATATCTACACCAGTAACACCATCACAGGACCTAACCAGATCAGCCACACCATCACCGGTTCATTCACCTGCACGTCCACCAATGTAATATATGCCATCATATGCCAGCAATGCCCCTCTGCTATGTACATCGGCCAAACTGGCCAGTCTCTAAGGAAAAGGATAAATGGACACAAATCAGATATTAGGAATGGCAATACACATCAACCTGTAGGAGAACACTTCAACCTCCCTGGCCACACAATAGCAGATCTTAAGGTGGCCATCCTGCAGCAAAAAAACTTCAGGACCAGACTTCAAAGAGAAACTGCTGAGCTCCAGTTCATCTGCAAATTTGACACCATCAGCTCAGGATTAAACAAAGACTGTGAATGGCTTGCCAATTACAGAACCAGTTTCTCCTCCCTTGGTTTTCACACCTCAACTGCTAGAACAGGGCCTCATCCTCCCTGATTGAACTAACCTCGTTATCTCTAGCTTGCTTCTTGCTTGCATATATAAACCTGCCCCTGGAAATTTCCACCACTTGCATCTGAAGAAGTGGGTATTCACCCACGAAAGCTCATGCTGCAGAACGTCTGTTAGTCTATAAGGTGCCACAGGATTCTTTGTTGCTTTTACAGACCTGTATGTGCCACTCGCTTTTCAGCAGGTTTAACCAAGTCTAATGGAACCAGTGATAAAAATGTCACCACTACGGTTCCAGAGGGTTTAATACTGACTCAGTTGAATCAGTAGGACTGTTTTGTTTCCTTAATTTTCCCAGTTGTCTTTGTGAACCATGGAAATTGCAAAGAAACCATATGTGGACTGAAACTGTAGGATGAAGAATGCTCACGGTTCACATGGAAATCAACTGGGGTTGCAGCTTCTCAGCATCTCTCATGAACAGAACCTAACTGAGTAAGATTTTTACTCATGGCAATTTTATGATCCATGAATGCATATTCCACTGTAGCAAATAAGGTATGGGACAACTCACTTTGAGGTCAATGGCAGAAGTCCCATTGATTTCAGTGGGCACAGGATCCAATGTAAGATACTGTTTCTACCAACTGATGAGTACGCACTGAGTGGACTGAACTATTTCTTGTGTGGGTTTGCTGTGGGACGATCTGTGGCTCACCTGATTAAAAGGGATCCCTCATATACTCCAGGAAGCTCCTCCATCATGACAGCAACAAAGAAACTTATACCTACAGTATCTAAAAGACTATCAGCAGGGAGTTCTAATTAGTCCATCATAAAGATGAGATCGTTTTCTTTGGTTGTAGGTGTGTGGTGGGGGGAGAAGGGGCAGAGGGACAGCAGAATATTTAGTTCAAAATCGATTATCTGCAATTGGCAGAAATTTCCTCTACTCCCTCCCTGAATAATTAGGAGCCCACATTCAAATATCTTCCTACATCCTTGCTAACTAAGCCAAAACCCAGCTATGTTTGCTACCCAACTATGCCATCTCATTATAAGTAGTGAAAGAATGAGCGGGTGGGGGGGGAGCAGATGTATTTGTCATGTCGTTTTCCCTGATTCCCGTTGCTCATCTGAACCTGATGGCCTGCGGGACTGTTGAGTGACATACCTCCCAGCTATCTCTGAGATTCAAGGACAACCCTGTGTTTCCTCTCCATTTTGAAGTGTTGCTTTCTCTCTTAAGACACGTACAGCTTTTATATTTCTGGGATCCTTTAATATGGAAGATTTTTATCATGCAGGCCCCGCAATACTTATAACTCTGTGTATGCTGATTTTAGGCACGTACACCTACATGAATTAAAACACATTTTAATAGACTGTCTTTGATATTCATCATCTTTGATATTCATCATTCAGAGAAAAATGTAGGCTGCCTCTATTATCATGTTATGGGAATGAAACCTGGAAGTGTTTATTATCACTCTATTCCTAGAAGATAAAGCCCGTTACAGCAGTGGCTCTCAACCTTTCCAGACTACTGTACCCCTTTCAAGAGTCTGATTTGTCTTGCACACCCCAAGTTTCACCTCACTTAATAACTACTTGCTTACAAAATCAGACATAAAAATGCAAATGGTTCACAGCGCACTGTTACTAAAACACTGCTGACTTTCTCCTTTTAACCATATAATTATCAAATAAATCAGTTGGAATATAAATATTGTACTTACATTTCAATGTGTAGTATATAGAGCAATACAAACAAGTTATTGTCCGTGTGAAATTGTAGTTTGTACTGACTTTGCTAGTGCTTTTCATGTAGCTGCTGTAAAACTAGGCAAATCTCTAGATGAGTTGATGGACCCCCTGGAAGACTCCTGCGTACCCCAGGGGTACACGTACACCTGGTTGAAAACCATTGCTTTAGAGTAACTAATAGGAAATCAGAACTCTACTTGCAATGCTTTTTGAGCGGTATAGCAGACAAGTGGCAGTTTTCAGTATTGTTTTTATTAGTCCCCTGCAATGTCACATAATTCCTAGAACACGAGCGACAGTATTTGCTATGATATTAAAGACAAGCACTAAACAGCACTCAGTTGTCCCATTGATGACTCTGGTATAAATATCTAAATGGAGAGAGAGGCCTTGTCTACATTGCCCACAGTTCAGACTAAAGGGGGGCGAATAACAGCATGCACCAAAGTGCTGTGCTGTAATTCTCCTGTGTGGATGCTGTGGGTGCCAGCTAAAAGGTTCCCAGTTCACATTAACATAGTCCTGTTTGAAGAGGACTTTGAGGAGCACTGCTATTCGCTCCCCCATAGTCTGATCTGTGGAGCAGTGTAGACATGGCCAGAGAGACAGATACACACCATGGTGATATAAGGTTAAATATCAGTAGAAACTATTGAGATCAGGGTCTTTGTGTTTGCACAGCATTTAACATTATGGTGCTTTATTGACAGCTAGGGCCTCTGGCCGTTACCACTGTATAATTAATAAAAATAATAAATCCAAGGCTAATTTATAGCTAAGATAGCAATGCAGCTTATCTATCCTATTAATAGTATTGCTATGAAGTATCATCAAAAACGTATATCTATCCACTTTCCTTCTTACATCTGTAAATAGGTTGCAGTATAGATTCACAGCTCTCAATATGTAAATAATTTAATACCAGGGCTAACAATTCGTAGGAGGCTTCTCTTACACAGTATTTTTATCCCCATCAAAATCGGAAATGACGCTTCTCCATATTTGCCACTCACATTGTCAATGGAGGATGGGCAACCACTTTTATTTACCTTAGAAATATAACACTGTAGACAAAATAGGAGCTTGTCTAAGCCAAAAACATAGGTTAGAAGAATAAATTGCTCAGAAAAAGTAAAGTGATGTGATTGCTTCAGATATGTAGAAACAACTGATATTGATCATACACCTCTGTATCTTGTCAATGACCTTTTAGCATTCAATATTGCTTTCTAAACAATGGAAGAAGGCAATCCAGAAATCTAGATGTGTGACCAGAAGAGGAATGATCAGGGATTGCCAAAACTCCAGCAATAAAGCATACGCTAAACCAAAGCAACCAAAGAGAAAAGAAAGAAGCAAGGATATAAATTACTGGTTGAAACCAACCCCTTTCAAACCCTTCAAACTGAACATCAGAAACTTTACAATGACACGGCTCGGGTAGACATCTGCATTTTAGATAAGTGAAGGGACTGCTGTGGACGTTTATTTTGTATGTATTGAAATATATTTGTATGTATATTTGGTTGCTGAAGAGCTAACAGTTTAATGATCATTTGGATGTCTTTATTATTAGTAGTTTTGGATTTTACAGTCTGTTCCAAACATTTCAATTGTTGTTATTCTTCACTGTGGAAGGGTGAGTTTTTGAAACAAGGTGGTGGTGATGATGATGATTTAGTTTTCCTATCCTGTGAATATTTGAGTTAGAATTTATTCAAGTCTTGAATTGGGACAAGAAATCAAAATCCTGAAAGTATGGGAAATGGAGATTTTCTCTATTTTGGAGTGATTGAAATATTTTGTTTTGATAATTTTGCAATGTTTCATTTTAATTTTTTACTATCTTACAATATTTTTCTGTATAATTAGCTTCATTTTAAAAACAAAAACTGGTTTTGAGCAGGGAAAACAAAAATTTAGAAAATGTCAAAATGAAATGTTTCAACAATTTCCGTTGTTTTCCAACATTTTTTTAAGACAGGAAATTCATCCAACAGATTCCTGTTCATAAACAGTTTTGATTTTGACAAATCAGCATTTTTCAGTTAAAAATGATTAGTCAAAAGAACAGCAACAGTGGGCCAGACCAATGATCTAGCCCAGTATCCTGCCTTCTGACTGTGGCCTCTGCCAGATGATTCAACGGGAATGAACAGTGATCCATCTCTCGTCATCCAGTCCCAGCTTCTAGTAGTTCAACATTTATGGACATCTGGATTATGAGGTTGCATCCCTGACCATCTTGGCTAGTAGACATTGATGGACCTATCCACCATGAATGATCTAATTCTTTTTTTAACACAGTTATATTTTTGGTGTTCACAGAATCGTATGGCAACAAGTTCCATGGATTGACTGTTTGTTGTGTGCAGAAGTTCTTCCTTTTGTTTGTTTTAAACCTGCTGCCTATTAATTTGGTCGGGTGACCCCTGGTTCTTTTGTTATGTGAAGCGGTAAATAACACTTCCTTATTCACTTTCTCCACACCAGTCATGATTTTATAGACCTCTATCATATCATACTTTAGTCAGCTCTTTTCCAAGCTGAACAGTCCAAGTCTTTTCTCCTCTTCTCATATGGAAGCTGTTGCATAGTCCTAGTCATTTTTTGTGTCTTTTCTTTGTACATTTTCCAATACGAATGTATCTTTTATGAGGTGGGACAACCAGAACCACAATCTGTATTCGAGGATTTATATAGTGGCATTATAATATTTTCTGTTTTATTATCTATCACTTTCCTAATGGTTCCTAACATTCTGTTAATTTTTTTGACTGTTGCTGCACATGTAGCAGATATTTTCAGAGAACTATTCAAGAGAGCTCCAAGATCTCTTTCTTGAGTGGTAACAGCTAATTTAGATCCCAATATTTTGTATGTATAGCTGAGATTACTTTTTCCACTGTACACTACTTTGTACTTATCAGCATTGATATTCATTTCTCATTTTGTTGCCCAGTCATCCAGTTTTGTAAAATCCCTTTGTTATTCTTCACAGTCTGCTTTGAACTTAACTATACTGAGTAATTTATTAATTTGGTATAGTATTGCTATCTCACTGTTCACCCCTTTTCAAGATAATTTATGAATATGTTGAACAGCAATGGTCCCAATACAAATTCTTGGAGGAACCCCACTCTTTACCTCTGTAAATTGTGAAAACTGGTAATTTATTCCTACTCTTTTTATTCTGTCTTTTAACTAGTTACTGATCCTTGGGAGGACCTTCCCTCTTATCCTGTGGCTGCTTACATTGCTTAAGAGCCTTTGGTGTTGCATCTTGTCCAAGGCTTTCTGGAAATCCAAGTATCCTATATCAACTGGATCATCATTGTTCACATTTTGTTGACCTCCTCAAAAGCCATCTTGACTCTTCCCCAACATATTGTGTTCATCTATGTGTTTGATAATTCTGTTCTTTACTATAGTTTCAATCAGTTTGCCTGATACTGAAGTTAGACTTACTGGCCTGTAATTGCCAGGATTGCCTCTGGATCCTTTTTTAAAAATTGGTGTCCGATTAGCTACCCTCCAGTCACCTGGTACAGAGGCTGATTTAAGCAATAGGTTACATATCACAGTTAGTAGAACTGCAATTTCATATCTAAGTTCCTCCAGAACTCTTGGGTGAATGCCATTTGATTCAGTTGACTTATTAGTGTTTAATTTTTCAATTTGTTCCAAAACCTCCTCTACTGACACCTCAATCTGGGACAGTTCCTCAGATTTGTCATCTAAAAAGAATAGCTCAGGTGTGGGAATCTCCCTCACATCCTCTGTAGTGAAGACCGATGCATAATGGTCTTGTCTTCCTGATTATTTGGCAGACTTCTTGCTCCTGATGTACATAAAAATGCTGTTAGTTTTTGTGTCTTTAGAAAGTTGCTCTTCACATTAATTCTTGACCTACCTTATTATACTTTTACACTTGACTTGCTAGAGTTTATGTTCCTTTCTATTTTCCTCACTAGGATTTGACTTTCAATTTTTAAAGGATACCTTTTTAGCCTTTAACTACCTCTTTTAGTCTGCTGTTTAGCCATGTTGGCATATTTTTGGCTTCTTACTGTTTTTAGTTGGGGTATGCATTTAATTTGAGCCTATATTATGGTGTTTTTAAATAGTTTCCCAGCAGCTTAAAGGCATTTCACCCTTGTGACTGTTCCTTTTAATTTCCATTTAACTAGCTTCCTCATTTTTGTGCAGTTCCTTTTTTTGAAGTTATATGCTACTGTGCTGGGTTTCTTTGGCATTTTTCCTCCCTAACAGGATGTTAAATTTAATTACATTATGGTTGCTATTACTGAGCGGTTCAGCTATAATTACCTCTTGGACCAGATCCTGTGCTCCACTTAGGACTAAATCCAGGATTGCCTCTCCCCCTGTGGGTTCCAGGACAACCTTCTCCAAGAAGCAGTCATTAATGGTGTCTAGAAATTTTGTCTCTACATCCCATCCTGAGGTAACGTGTACCCAGTCAATATGAGGACAGCTGAAATCCCCCATTATTATTGTGTTTTCCATCTTTGCAGCCTCTATAATCTCCCTAAGCATTTCACAGTCACCGTCACCATCCTGGTCAGGTGGTCACAGTATATTCCTGTTCCTGTACTATTATTGTTCAAGCATGGAATTTCTATCTATACAGAGTCTATGGACCAAGAAAATCATTTAAGATTTTTTACTTTATTTGACTCTGTGCTTTCACATTATAGAGCCACTCATCTGCCACCCATCTGCCAACGTAACCTAATCGGTCGTTGCTATGTATCTTGTACCCTGGTATTACCATGTCCCATTGATTATCCTCATTCCACCAAGTTTTTCTGATGCCTATCAATATTTTCATTTAAAGCAAGGCACTATAGGTCACCCATCTTAGTATTTAGACTTCTAGAGAGACAAGGTGGGTGAGGTTATATCTTTTATTGGACCAACTTTTTTTGATGAGAGAGACAAGCTTTTGAGCTCACACAGAGCTCTTCTTCAGGTCTGGGAAAGGTACTCAGAGGGTCACAGCTAAATATAAGGCAGAACAGATTGTTTTGCATAAGTAGTTGACACATATTTCAAGGGACCATTTTAGGCGAAGTGGCCCATTAATAACTCACCAGTCATGGGGGCAGGGGGGAAGCTGGGGGATAGTGGAGGGTGGTTAGTGGGTTATATATTGTTGTAAGAAGCTGGGGGATAGTGGAGGGTGGTTAGTGGGTTATATATTGTTGTAAGAAGCTGGGGGATAGTGGGGGTGGTTAGTGGGTTATATATTGTTGTAAGAAGCTGGGGGATAGTGGAGGGTGGTTAGTGGGTTATATATTGTTGTAAGAAGCTGGGGGATAGTGGAGGGTGGTTAGTGGGTTATATATTGTTGTAAGAAGCTGGGGGATAGTGGAGGGTGGTTAGTGGGTTATATATTGTTGTTGGGTTCTTCTTCGCCCGTGACGGCCAGTTGGAACAGTGGGAGTGCACACCCTCCTCCAACCTCTAGTGTTTCTCCCAAGTTCTAGTAGATAGTAGTAGTTAGTAGTTAGTTGAGTTCTGTTATATATATATTTAGTGTTATCTAATTCCGTAACTATTAACACTATTAACACTAAATATATATATAACTACAACAAGACTCAACTAACTACTAATATACTAACTACTCACTGAAACACTAGGAGCAACACATCTCTCGAAACACCCAGTTTACTAGTGTGAGTAACCGTCTTTTATATATTGTTGTATTCAGTCCATGATTTTTGGTGTCTAGCAGAGTTATATATTTACGTTCCCAGGCTCACTTTTTGAAGATGTTGCACAGGTTTCCTTTGAGGACGGGGACTGAGAGGTCACCCATGATCACTTTCTGAAAGTGTTCACCCATGGGTGATATGGTATTTTTGTTTTTTTATCATTTTTCTGTGTGAGTTTATTTGAGATAGTGGTGATTGTCTGGTTTCACCCACATAGTTGTTATTGGGGCATTTAGTGCCCTGGATGAGGTACACCACAAGTTGTGAAAGGCATGTGCAGGGCCCATGGATCTTGAAACCTGTGTTGTGGGGGTGTATATCATCACAGTGGTGGAGATATGTCTACAGGTTTGGCATCTTTTATTCTGCAGAGTCCAGTGCTGCTATGAGTTGGTGTGTCCTGGTCTGTGGGGAGCTTGCTTCTCATGATGAGCTTGGAGAGCTTGGGAGGTTGTTTTGAAGGCCGGAAGAGGGGGTTCAGAGACAATTTCTTTCACAATGTGGTCCCCATCAAGTATGGGTTGTAGCTGTGTAATGATACCCATATGGGTTCCAGTTTGGGGTGCTAAGTGACAGCTTTAGACTTCTAGCATTTGTTATGTAAGCACAAGTCCATTTTGTCAATATTCCTCGATCAGGAATCAGGGTCCCATTGTGTAAAGCACTGCACACACATAACAAAAAGAAAAAAAAATAAAATAATAATAATAATAAACAATTTCTGTTGATATGGTAGTTTGTACAGCAGTAGAAACAAATGGACATTCTCTAGGATTGTCCTTGAGAATGAAAGACAATTCTCATGCTTTTCACGCACATGGAACCTGTTTGAACCTGACAGCTTTTGTGCTGACAGGAGCAGCTGTGCTTGCTCTCATGGTTTCATAATGAGATCTGTGCATCTCTAGTATGGTTTTCAGAACAGAGGATCTATGAACTAAAACTTTCCTTTTTTATTTTGCTCTTGCTGTGGGCAGACTGCCCCTCTCCCCCCAGTCTTCCAGGACACATGAACGTATACAGTACTAATAAGTGTTTCTCTCCGAGGGTAGAGACAACAAAAGGCAATAAGAAGCAGTTCAGCCTTCAAGCACTGAGACAGCAAAGGGATGGACACAAAGAAAACAAAGAAACTTATGCACACCGATGTAGTCTGTCAACAACACCTCCTACCCCGGTTTGTGTGCGTGTAGGGATGTGGGGGAGAAGAAAGAATAATTGTTCTGTTGCTGGAGTGGTTTCTCTGGAGTTGCTGGCCTACTGTAGTTAGGTAGCTACCCTTTACATAATTAGTGGGTCCCTTTCAGGTGGCTTTCCTTTGGTTCTGGAGATCACTCTATAGCCCTGATTTATGATTCTTAAACATAATATTTTGTTCCCACCATTATCCAGAGAGATTATTGATATTTTGCCTCTTCCTTTGTTCTGAGGATGCTAAGCTGCAGCTGGGATGCACCCATGGACACAGACACTCGCATTATTTGGTTTTGAAGAAACTTTTCTTCATGTGTCTTAAGAAGCCTGTTCATTGCAACAGAAAGGTGTAGCTCCTGATGTCTCTGGCTAGACTATATCTCCCAAAATGCACCATGGTCAGGGGACTCAGGTGGACACAGTCACAGAGATTAATGCCGACCTGATATAAAATGAAAGATTTTGTTTTGTTTTCCCAGATGAAGAATTTTCATTTTTCAGAAACCGAATTTTCCACTGAAATAATATTGACAGAAAGCACCCAGCCAACCTTACTGCAACACACAATACACCAAGTGCCCCAGCATGTTCTCAAAGGTGCAGGTCCCATTGCTATGTTTCCATAATACTTAACAGTTCTTCCCATAAGAAATTTAAACAATACAGCTACAGCCATTAGAGCTGGTCAAAACTCAGAATTTCCAGTATGTGGGAATTACTGACATTTTGAAATTTGTTTTTGGTATAATCAGAATAAAACCAAATATTTCTGAAATTTTCCACAGAGCAGAATTCCTGGAAAAAAGTCAGCTTTAGAAAAGTTTGTTTTGTAGTTTAGATACTTAATTTTGTAATTTTATTATTTTTATGTTTTCCTTATGTTTACATTATTTCATAATATGTCGGCTGGAGCAGTGGTTTTCAAACTGCGGGTTGTGACCCAGTACTGGGTCGCGGAATGTCAGGCACTAGGTTGCGGCGGCTCTGGTCAGTACCACCGACTGGGCTGTTAAAAGTCCCATGGGCGGTGCTGCTTGGCTAAGGCAGGCTAGTTCCTACCTGTTCTGACACCACTCTGCACCCCGGAAGTGGCCAGCAGCAGTTCCGGCTCCTAGGCAGGGGGGCCAAGGGGTTCCGCGCACTGCCCCCACCCCAAGCACCGGCTCCACACTCCCACTGGCCAGGAACCAGTCAATGGGAGCTGGGGGGGGAGCTGCGGGTGAGAGCCAAGCGGAGCCCCTTGTGCACCTCCGCCTAGGAGACGGACCTGCTGAGGCTGCTTCTGGGGAGCAGCGTGGTCCGCAGTGCCAGGACAGGCAGGAAGCCTGCCTTAGCACCCCTTCTGCGCTGCTGACCGGGAGCTGCCTGAAGCAAGTCCGCACCCCAACCCTGCACCCAAATCCCCGGCCCCAGCCCTGAGACCCCCCCAAACCTGACCCCCTCCTGCACTCCAACCACCTGCCCCACCCAGAACCCCTCCCACGCTCCAAACCCCTCATCCCCCGTGGGCATCAACAATTTTCTTCAACTCGGTCACCAGAAAAAAAAATTGAAAACCACTGGCCTGGAGTGTCACCCTCCAGGAAAAATCAGCGTACTACCCAGAGAAGGCTGGAGTAGACACTGCTCTGCTCTCTCTCTGCAGCAGACATTTTTAATAGCAAAGTGATTGTTTTCACCCTGCTACAAAGAAATCTCATGGCCAGGGGCTGGTGTCAGATCTGCCATTTGCTGAAGAAGGTCCAGCCACTAATCTCCTATGAACACCACTTTTCTTGAAGTGAGTGTGAAGAAAATGGAAGCAAGCCATGTTGAATGCAGAGGTCGGGGTGGAGATGAAAAGACAGGGGGGCTGCACTGCTATTATGCAGGGGTGGTTATCGTGGCTCTGAAAAGAGGCTGAATCTGATGTGCAGAATGAGCTGTAAGTGAAGTGAGCAGATGCACTTGGAGCATTTGAGTTTATTGGGCCAGATTCTCAGCTGTTGCATACCAGTAAAACACCATTGAAGTCAACAGAACTATGCTAACTTACACCAATGCAGACCTAGCCTGAATGTTTGTGAGCCTTATGCACATGACGTTAACTATAAGATCTTCTGATCGATTCAGCCTAGATGTGTCCCCTAATTTGTGCAACAATGGAAACAATTTATATTTTACAGTAACATACAGAAGCTTCTGTTCTTGGCTCTGTGCAGCATTCCAAGTGCATCTCCCACATGACCGACAAACTTGCATTTGACATAAAAGCATCTCAAGACAAACAGACTATTGAACACTGCTCATTACGGACAAGCAAGCTGAACTATTTTCCAAGCTATTACTTGTGGTGATGATGATGATTCAGACAAGACAAAAAAGTAATCATAGTTACAAGTTCCCTTCAATTTCTATCAATGTCTGTCATGAGGATGAAGCGGTAAATAGCCTTCAAAGATGACTTTTACACCTCAGTTGGAAACAGAATGCTAAATACAGCAACGTGGTTCCAATTCTCTGCAGCTAATTTGAGAGGAGGGGCAAACTGGAAGAATTAGTCATTTAAAAAAGAGGCAGTGTGGTCTGATGGAGAGGACATTGCTCTGGGGTTCAGGAGCCCTGCATTTCTGTTCCTAGTTCTGCCCATGACCTTGTACATATCTCTGTGCCTTCATTGCCCCCTTGTCTGTTGTTATTTAGTATTCAGACCGTGGTAACACCTTATGAGAATACCCTGGTCGGGACCCCATTGTGCTGGATATTCTGCAAATGTATAACAAATGACCATCCCTGCCCCACAGAACGTGCAGTCTGGGAGACTAGATAACACAGCCAAATGAGACAAGCCAGTTTGTCAGGGTGGGAGGAGGGGGAGATGGGGTAACAAATACACAAGTAGTTTGTCGTGTCTCATTAGATTGCAAGTTCTTGGGCAGATGCTGTTTTGGTACAACACAATGGGGCCCTTTCCCCAGCTGCAGCACTGCAACTGATAATATCTGTATGAATGGAGGAATAGAAAGCCATCACATTCAGATTATAAAACCGATTTATGAAAAAATCCAAGTACTAAATCTGTTATAATTCAGTAAACGTTACTGCATGCACAGTCCATCAGAGAGCTCTTCTTTAGTCTCTGTGGATTCTCAGGGCTTTTCTCCATTTACCGGGGGAGCAACATGCAGCGATCGATCCACCAGGGTTCTATTTAGGTGGTCTAGTGAAGACCCACTAAATCAACCACCAATCACTCTCCTGTCAACTCCAGTACTCCACCAGAATGAGAAGAATAAGGTAAGTCAATGGAAGATTTCTCCTATCGGCGCAGTGCGGTGTAGACACAGCAATACGTCAACCTAAGGTAAGTCGATTCCAGCTATATTATTCACGTAGCTGGAGTTGTATAACTTAGGTCGACTTAGCTCCGTAGTGTAGACCTGCCCACAGACTCATGATCACCATGATTGCATGATCACCATGGTTGCAACCCTTACCAAAAGGGGATCATTGCTCGAGGAGATTTCTCCTGCACAATGGGGCTTCTTTGGTCAGGCCCTGTGCAAAGCTCAGTGGTGTGGGTTTTCATCCAAATCTACAGGGCTAAGCCGAAACTCAGGATTCAGTCACCAAATGTTGCTCATAACCATGGCACAGTCTAAAGGTTCTTCATGTATGGAGTGTTGCAGAATTCGAAGACAAACAAATGTTTCATTTTGAGGTTTTATGAAAATGTTGAGGTTGCCAGTGAAAAGTTTGCCTGAAACACAGTAAGTTCTGTTTCTAGGCCTGGCTGAACCTGGTGTCATGTGAAGGTGTGAGACGAATATAAGAACATAAGAAATAACCCATTGGGTCAGACCAGTGGTTTATTTATATCGTTATCTTGTCACTTAAAGTGATCAGTCCTGGCTGCTTCTGAGAGAGATGCAATAAACTCTTCAATGAAAATTATGGAATAACATGACTATAGAGGATGTTTCTTCCTCAACCCAGGCAGTTTGTGGTTGGCTCATACTCTGAAGCATGAGGGAGGGTTTATATTCTTTACTGTCTTTTATCATATCTGTCGTCATAGTGGATGTTCTCATTAACAATATAAGTGTCCAAGCCTATTAAACTGTTGGCCTCAATGCTATTTTCCAGGAATGAGGTCCACAAGGTAATTGTTACATTAAAATAATAAAATGAGTTTAATCGATTGCCCACTTTTTTGTATTATAAGAAAGGTAACTTGGACTCTTCATTCTCTCATCTCTAAACTGTTCAGTTTTAAGTTTTTCAATCCATGTCCATAGGGAAGCCTTTCCACAGGTCTAAAAATGTTCATCTCCAGCCCTAAAACCCCTCTGTTTCTGAGAGCTCTTTTTGAGATTGGGTGATCAAGGTGGAATGCAGCATTCCAGCTGTGGGGCAGGGAGGTAGAGGAATGAGGGAGGAAAAATACTGGCTTAACAGCATTGGTCTATGATAATTTCTTTTTTCCTTGCCATAGTTTATTACCTTGCACTAAGGGGGGAGAGGGATAGCTCAGTGGTTTGAGCATTGGCCTGCTTAAACCCAGGATTGTAAATTCAATCCTTGAGGGGGCTATTTGGGGATTGGTCCTGCTTTGAGCAGGGGGTTGGACTAGATGACCTCCTGAGGTCCCTTCTAACCCTGATAGTCTAAGAAAGCAGTTAAGCACATGCTTAACTCTAAGCATTTGCTTTAGTCTCATTGACTTCAATGTTAAACATGTGTTTAAATGCTTTCCTGACTAAGGATGTGTTCCTGAACTGGGGAGCTTCACTTGGCCTGATATTAGTCTACATGGTTTGAATGATACTTGGACCTTGTCATTTCACCATGCTGGAGCTATTTTTGCCTTCTTGCTTTATTGTTTGTTATGGGGATTGTTTGTTTGGGTATGCGTGCTTTCACTCACTGATTTGGCATGCTTACATAGCCCTTCAAGCAGAGTCTAAAGATTTAATTTCATCCATTTTGGCTTTAGGCACTTTTTGACCTGCTCCGTAATTGTTTTTTCATAACTCTTCTTTATAAAGTTCAATGTCTTCATGCTCCCTTTTAATATGACCCCTCCTCTAAACACCGTGGGTGAAATCCTAGTTCAACTTAAGTCTGCAAAAATCTCCTACTGACTTCATTGAATGGAATTTTTATTTTTATTTTTGGTTGTGAAGGTTACATAACAGCTCAACTATAGTAACTTCTTTGCCAGCTCTCCTGCATTATTTAGGAATTAATCAAAACTAGTCTTTCCTCGTGTGTTCTCCTCCAGAAAGCTGATGCTCAAGGTTCAAGGAATTGCATTTTAATCCTCATTCCTTCATGACATTTGACCTGTCGGTTTGGTAACTTTCACATGTATTTTGAAAATGAGTAAAATTTATTTACAAATGCACAAAATGTTTGCAAAGTGGAAAACATCCCTTCCCAGGTCTGGTTGTTCCCCTGACTTCTGTGGGAAAGGCATGGCTAGGAAAGGTAATTACAGATGACCAGGTTGGGGAAAAGTTTCTCTGCACAAAAGAAAAGCAAAAAACCTGCTTAGGCAAGAAAAGATCCTGAGTGGGGGAGTATGTGCCACTATCCAGGCAGCATGGCCATTCCCAGCTGGAAGGTGAGGGAAACAGAGACTCCTTACTTGGGGGAGCAAGCCAGCACAACACAGGGAAGCTGCTCAGACCTTTGGGGATGGCATAATGTTGTAATAATTGGGCCTACAAAACTACATCTATTGTAAGCTAAACTGTAAGAAATGAATGGAAGGTCAAACAATGTCATAATAATCCATAACAATAAATACTAATGGGAAAAGATACAAAAGGGAGGGACGGGGGAAGAAAGGAGCCTGCTGGTTCTGCAAGGACTGGTGTACAGGAGAATGTGGGACAAAAGTCAATGGCCCCAAACTGGTGTGTCAGAAGTTCGGTCTAACAGGTGGGCAAAGTAATGAAGGGAGGGCTATTCCACCATCACTCCCTTTGACTTGGGGTGGGGGATGGAGCTGTCTGACAGCTACTGGCAGGGAGACAGCTGAACTGGAAGGTCCTTTAAGAAATGGGATGGGACTTTACCAACAGCCCAGCCCAGCTCAACTAACTTTCCCTTTTCCCCCCAAAAGACAACTCTTGCCTTCTTTAACACCCTCTAAAAGACTGGAAAAGAGGGGATTTCCTTCTAACTACTCTCTACAGCAGTGACACTCAGAATTCCTAGTGATCAACATTACCCAAAAGAGCCACAGTCATGTGAATTCAGGGTCTGAGTTACTATAGTACTATTCATAGATAAACAGTATCAAAATATTTTGTATGGGAAAAACAGTATGAGAAATATCTAGTTTATATATATAGTTTAGCAAAATATGGACCCTGGACTTCAGAAAAGCAGTCTTAGACTTCCTTAGGGAACTGGGCAGGATCCCCTAGGAAGCAAATATGAGGAGGCAAGGAGTCCAGGAGAGCGGGCTGTATTTTAAAGAAGCTTTATTGAGGGCACAGGAAAAATCCATCCTGGAGTGCAGAAAGAATAGCAGATATGGCAGGTGACCAGCTTGGCTTAACAGTGAAATCTTTGGTGAGCTTAAACTCAAAAAGGAAGTTTACAAGAAATGTAAATTTGGACAGATGACTAGAGAGGAGTATAAAAATATTGCTCGAGCATGCAGGGGTGTAATCAGGAAGGCCAAGGCACAATTGGAGTTACAGCGAGTAAGGAATGTGAAGGGTAACAAGAAGGGTTTCTACAGCTTTGTTAGCAACAAGAAGATGGTCAGGGGAAGTGTGGGACCCTCACTGAATGGGGGAGGCAACCTAGTGACAGAGGATATGGAAAAAGCTGAAGTATTCAATGCTTTTTTGCCTCGGTCTTCACAGACTAGGTCAGCTCCCAGACTGCTGCACTGGGCAACACAGTATGGGGAGGAGGTGAGAAGCCCTCAGTGGTGAAAGAACAGGTTAAGGACTATTTAGAAAAGCTGGACATTCACAAGTCCATGAGTCCAGATCTAATGCATCCAAGGGTGCTGAGGGAGTTGGCTGATGTGATTGCAGAGCCATTGGCCATTATCTTTAAAAATTTGTGGTGATCGGGGGAGATCCTGGATGATTAGAAAGAGGCAAATATAGTGCCATATTTAAAAAAGGGAAGAAAGAATACTTTCAGGGAAACTACAGACTGGTCAGCCTCACTTCAGTCCCCAGCAAAGTCATGGAGCAGGTCCTCAAGGAATCCATTTTGAAGCACTTGGAGGAGAGGAAGGAGGTCAGGAACAGTCAACGTGGATTCACCAAGGGAAAGTCATGCCTGATCAACCTGATTGCCTTCTATGATGAGATAACTGGCTCTGTGGATATGGGGAAAGCGATGGATGTGATATATCTTGACTTTAGAAAAGCTTTTGATATGGTCTCCCACAGTATTCTTGCCATCATGTTAAAAAAAGTATGGATTAGATAAATGGACTATGAGGGGGATAGAAGGTTGGCTAGATTGTCAGGCTCAACGGGTAGTGATCAATGGCTCAATGTCTAGTTGGCAGCCGGTATCAAGAGGAGTGCCCCAGGTGTCGGTCCTGGGCCAGTTTTGTTCAACATCTTTTTCAATTATCTGGATGATGGGATTAATTGCATCCTCCGCAAGTTTTCAGATGACACCAAGCTGAGGGGATAGATACATACACTGGAGAGTAGAGATAGGGTCCAGAGTGACCTAGACAAATTGGAGGATTGAGCCAAAAGAAATCTGATGAGGTTCAACAAAGACAAGTGCAGAGTCCTGCACTTAGGACAGAAGAATCCCATGCACTGCTACAGGCTGAGGACTGACTGCCTAAGCAGCAGTTCTGCAGAAAAGGACCTGGGGATTACAGTGGACAAGAAGCTGGATATGAGTCAGCAGTGTGCCCTTGTTGCCAAGAAGGCCAACGGTATATGAGACTGTATTAGTAGGAGCATTGCCAGCAGATTGAGGGAAGTGATTATTCCCCTTTATTCGGCTCTGGTGAGGCCACACCTGGAGTACTGCATCCAGTTTCAGTTCTACCACTACAGAAGGGATGTGGACAAATTGTAGAGAGTCCAGCAGAGGGCAGCACAAATGATTAGGGGGCTGGGGCATATGACTTACGAGGAGTGGTGAAGGAACTGAGATTATTTAGTCTGCAGAAGAGAAGAATGAGGGGGGGATTTGATAGCAGCCTTCAACTACCTGAAGAGGGGTTTGAAAGAGGATGGTGCTAGGCTGTTCTCGGTGGTGGCAGATGCCAGAACAAGGAGTAATGGTCTCAAGTTGCAGTGGAGGAGGTTTAGGTTGGATATTACGAAACACTATTTCACTAGGAGGGTGGTGAAGCACTGGAATGGGTTCCCTAGGGAGGTGGTGGAATCTCCATCCTTAGAGGTTTTTAAGGCCCAGCTTGACAAAGCCCTGGCTGGGATGATTTAGTTGGGCATTAGTCCTCCTTTGAGCAGGGGTTTGGACTAGATACCTCCTGAGGTCGCTTCCAACCCTGTGATTCTATGATTCTAACAGGAGCTGGATTGGGAGTTCTCCTCTCCTTCACTCATGTGTTGGGATCCTGGCTCAGGATTCTGCTCTTGACTCCCATACCAAGCAAGGGGTTGATTTTTCTGGGCAAGGAATCTCCTCTCCGAAGAAGCCAGAGATGATGCTTGATGTCTGGGAGCCCCGTAGAATAAGGTGAAGGGCTAGGTGCACTTGTATCTCCTGGTGATTTTGACTGACAGCACATGTGCTGTTTCCAGCAGCAGTAGACTAGAGCATGTGCCCAAGTAAACAGAGCCCTGCCTGTACTGGATTCTGTGTCTGACCTCCAAATTCACAGAGGCTTGCAGATGAAGCTTTGCACAGCACTAATGCTGGTGCATCTAGTTTCTGCTGAACCCCCTAACCTCTTGGCGGATGACAAAGGGAATCAGATCAAAGTCTTCTGACAGCCATGAATTTGCGAGCACAGTTCTTGTCACTGGTATGGCCTTCCCTAGTATGGCCATTTGGCCTCTTCCCAGGAATTCCTCTTTTTTAAAGTGAATGTAGGGCTTCTGAAAGGTACCAGATTTATAACCCTGGAAAGTAATTCACTTTTATCCCCTGAATTATAGCCCAGGCTAAGGCAGAGCAAGCTTCTCCACTCCATCTAGATCTGCAACATGTCCTAATCTATCCAACATCCCCTCCTGGATGTGCCCTGTCACCTCAAACATAATGGGCCAAAATCTGGTATTCATGGGTGGAACGCTATTGAAATCAATAGAGCTGTGCCCATTTGCATCAACAGGGAGTCTGGCCTGTCCAGTCATCTTCTCTTGTTCTCTGTCACTGGTGGCACCACTTTCATCCTTCCCTCTCTCCACACTCGCAAGTCTGGTGTCCAGTTCAACTCAGCTCTTGGTTTTTTGCTCACTGCCAAGGCCCCATGGCTCCTTTCTCTGCAGTAGTTCTGGGACCCACCCCTAGCTTTATGCTGTCAGGACAATGCTCTGTTTAACTCACACTTTGATTACTGCAACTTCCTGCTTACTGGACTCCCAGTTCACCTTTCAATCCAGACAGAAAGCTGCTTTCGAGATCACTCCAAATACGTCTAACTATTTTCTGACTCCCTTACCTGAATTCCTCTTTCATTCTATTCTTTGTACGGTGGGTGTAGCCAATTGCATTCCTTGCAGTTAGGGCTGGGTGGGAAATGGTTTCCCTGACCCAGGAAAGTTTGACATTTTGAAATTTTCCCCTGCCCCAAAGTTAAATCTCAAAAATTGTTGTGACCCAAAAATCCAAAAAAATAATTTTGTTCAGGTCAATTAAAATGTTTGCTTTCAAACATTTTTAAATGTTTTGATTTCACCCATTGCTTTTTAAACTTTTTTTGTTGTAAATTCACTAAAATTTCAAAATGAAAAATCAAAACTCAGGACATTTTGACAATCTCAAAACTTTAACCAATTTTCCCCTCCCAAATCGGGTGTTTTGTCCAATTTGACACTTTCAGGAACAAGTTTGGTTTGGTTTTCTGATGAAAAATTCTTGTTGGAAAGTTCCCAACCAGCTCTACTTCTGGTGCAATATGAATTCATGAAATATAATTATTATAATGATGATGATCATTATTGAGATCCCATTTTAGGATGCTAGCAAAATTGGGTTTTCTCCTGCCACCTGATTTACACAAGCTGAGGATCTGGTTCAGTGAGCTATGTCTTGATTTAAAGTAGATTGTGAGGCCCTTGGGGCCATAACCATGTGTAGACGAGTGGACTCACCCCTGCGGCACCTCCTGCTGGTGACTTCTGGGAATTAGCTCATTTACCAGCCAGGAGCACCCTCTGCAGGCTGGTGATCTGCCTGTCCTCTTGGCCCCCGTGTCCCTCCCTGGACCCCAGTGCCCTTTTAACTGGGGTGCTGCCCCCTGGCAATAACCCCTTTCTCTCAGGGGCTCCCCTCCCTGGGGAACCCCCACCAACTATCCCCACCTTGCCTCAGTATTAGGCTACTGCCAGTCATCATCTAGCCCCCGCACCCTAGGGCAGACTGCAGTACCAGCCTACTCATCACTGGCAAGGTTGGGTTTGGACCTGCTGCCTTGGCCTACCCCTGGGCTGCCTCCTGCAACCCACAGTACCTGTTGACCTTGTGCTAGGCCGCAGCCTGGGGCTTTCCAGGCGGCAGCTCCTCTGCCTGTCCCCAGCCCTGCTTCACTCAGGTACCCTGTGTCCAGCTCCCTGCAGCCAGGCCCTTCTCCCTCTACGGACAGAGGAAGACTGTCTCTGGGCTTCTGGCTCCCAGCCTCTTATTGGGGCCTGCTGGGCCTGACTGGGGTGTGGCCGAGCTGCAGCCACTTCCCAATCAGCCTAGCTTAGCAGCTCCTAGCCCCAACCTTCCCCCAGGGCTGTTTTAAGCCCTTCAGGGCAGGAGCAGGGAAACCACCCTGCTGCACCATGTCTTATTCTGGGTTTACACAGCAGCTAGCACAATGGGGCCCTGATTCTCACTGGAACCACGGGGTGCTATAGGAATACAAACAAATAATGATGATTAGATGCCACAGGTTTGAGTCCGATCTCACACAGTTTTGAAACTCATGTAGCACTAGTGAGTCTAATGGCCTTACTTCTGAGATAGGCGGCTGTGAGATAACTATCAGCCCCAAGTTCTCTTAGGGCTTTACCCCAGCAACAAAGATGATTAGGAATTCTGGAGTCAGCAGCTCCAAGATTAGTCCTAGAAGGAACAGTACACAGGATGTTTTCATGACAGGGCTTTGACTCTAAAATGCCTTCCCATCTGGTCTGACAAAGCCTGAGTCTGTTGATCTTCAGGTCATGCCTATAGATTCCCCTTTCTCCAGAATGTTAGAAAGAAGTGGGCATTTGGAGGGGATAGATATTTCGTCTGCATATACAGTTTGGGTTTTCTTATGGACATATTTTGTTTAACATGACTGTGTATTGTAAAATACTACTGTTAATGGGCCTAAAGAAAACAGCAGCCAGATACAGACAGAGAGATAGCATAGTAGGGCTCTTATAAATGCCATGCATAATCGTATGATTCATTCCTTTGTATTCTCTGGGTAGCCCTCCACACAGGCAGCAGCTAACCTGCTTTGATGGGGAAAGGAGTGTCACATGTGGAACAGTTGTTAAAGATAAATGCAGATGACAAAAGTAAAAAACTCATCAGCTAATTGAAGAATAGATTTAGTCAAGAGGAAGGAAAGAGACATTGTCTAGGGAAGATTTAAGGATGCACAAGTTCAATATCTTAATTCTGCTGAGCACTCTTTTAAAAAAAGAAACTATTCTGAACACTCATCTATTGATTATTCAACAATACACTCAAATTTTAATGACCTTGTCAGCATAATGATTTCAATCTCAGATGTCAGTGACATAATAATTACTGGGCTAAGAGCTGTTTGCAAATAATTCAGAGACTGATGTGTGTTGTTCACCAAGGAAACAAATGAGAAGGTAGTATTGTCCACTTCCAGCTGTTTATCAATGTTAGCCTGGCAGTATTACTGGTCTTAAGCTCCAGAGCATTATTTTTTATTAATAGTGTGAAAAGGTATTACTTAAACGATTTAGCCTACAAGAAATGAAAAGAAACAAACAAAACCAAATTTCCCACAAACAGTAATTAGTGTCGTAATTGGAGTGTGAAAGGTACATTGAGCAAGTGAGACATAAATGACTTGAAATGAACATATCATTTACCTAGGGCCACATGAAAATATTGTTGTTTCCTGTAATTAAAGGAGCCTCTTTGTACAGATTATGGGTTACATTCACTGCTGTGTTATCCCAGCTTTGTCCTGGAGGAACCCCAGTGAAATCAATGGAATTACAACAATGTGAATGTGGTGTAACACAGTGATGAATGTCATTACAGTTTGAGAAGATGCTTTGTAATGGTGAGCAGCAAAACTCTGTTATGTTCACAGCCTAGAAACACAGAAATTAGATACAAACTTAAAACATTCTTGCTGGAAGGTTTCAATGTAACTCTAGTCTTTGGCCTTGTCTACACTACAGAGTTTTGTTGACAAAAGGCAGCTTATGTTGACAAAACAGTGAATGCGTACACACTGTGATGCGACTTTTGGTGGCAAAAATGCCCTGTTTTGGTGACAAATACAACACCCTGATGAGAGACATATGTCTTTATCCTCTAAATCTTTGTCGACAAAGTGCCAGTGCAGACACCACACTTGATTTTATCACTTTAATTGGCCTCCAAGAGGTGTCCCACAATGCCCATCATGACCGCTCTGCTCAGCAGTTTGAACTCCACTGCTCTGCAGCCAGGTAAACAACCATCTGCCCCTTCCCGTTAGAAGCCCTGAGAATTTTTGAAATTCCATTTTCTGTTTGCTCGGTGTGGAGAGGTCTCATATCTTCCTAGGTCACCACAAAGTCTTATCGCAGCAAACGCTCTCCCGCTTAGATCAGTGCGGAGCAGATGGATCTGCTCAGTCTATGGGGAGAGGAGGCTCTGCAGTCCCAGCTGCACTTGACCTGTAGGGATTGGGATACCTACTGACAGATTTCTCAAGGCTTGTGTGAAAAGGGCTGTGATCGGGACATGCTGCAGTGCAAAATGAAGATAAAGGAGCTGAGGAAGGCGTACCATAAGGCGAAGGAGGCAAACTGTTGCTCCGGTGCTGCACCAAAGACCTGCTGGTTCTATAAGGAGCTGGACACTATCCTCAGTGGTGACTCCACCACCAAGTGCCCTGTGGATACTTCAGTGAGCCTGGAGTCGGTGGAAGGAGGACCTAACCTGGAGGGTGAAGTCACTGATGATGAGGTGGAGTTAGATGAGGATGTGCAGCTCCCAGTGGGGTCGCCCAGTGGGGCAGGCAGCCAGGAACTGTTCACCACTCCGGAGGTGTCTAGTTGCTTTCCAGCGAGCAAGAAGCAGGAGAGGAGACTCCTGGTAAGTGGCTGTGGTTTGTGTAGTGCGGGGGTGGGTTCATGGTATAGAAATGTATACGGCTGGCTGTGTTTCTATGAGCTGGACATTTGCCTGGGTAGCTAATCAGTATGGCAGAACAGGCTGTTGATGCACATCGAGATCTCATGGGAATCCTCCAGAGAGCTCTCCAGGACAGTTTCCTGGAGGTACTCGGCAATCCTGTGCTGAAAGTTCCTTGGTAGAGCTGGTTTGTTCCTTCCCCCACTGTAGGAAACTTTCCTGCACCATTTGGCAATCGCTTGTGCAGGGACCAAAGCGGCACACAGGCGAGCAGCAAAGGGACCAAGGCGGAAGCCACAAGCATGTAGTAGATACACCTTCATTTCCCTGCTTACCCTCAACAGTGAGATGTCTGCTAGAATGACCCATGCCTATGGAGAAGTGTGGGAGAATTTTAGAATTTTTTCCCTAGTCGGCTGCACCACAACCCTTGCAGAGTGAGTGCTCTTTTCCCCATGTGGAGCGCCTCCCTCCCACCCCGCCAACACTGTTCGCAGAGGGTGCAGTAAGAAAGTCCTGCACTTCTCCAATGCAGAGAAAATGGAACACAAGGAGTGGAGGGAAGCTGAAAGGCAGGATAGAAAAGAAAACCAGGAGTTTGTTAAGGATGCTACTGAGCAGATGATTAAAGTCATGAAGGAGCAAATGCAGGTGCTGAAATTCTTAATAATGTTGCAGACTAAGCAGATCCTTGCCTGCCCTCCCCTGCAGCACATTTAGAACTTTGTTCCATGCCCTCCCCCAAACTCCACATGCACAGTCCTTTCCGCTTTCCGGGACTTCTCGGATTCCCCTTCACTCCATCCCCTAAGACAACTTTCACAGTGATAGCTGGATCTACACACAGCTGTGAAAGTCTGTCCTTCCCTGGTACCTCCTTTCCCACCAAGCACCTTTGTGTGTGTGTGTGTGTGTGTTGTTGTTGTTTTTTGTGCATAAAAGCAACGTTTTTTAACATTAACTCATCTTTATTTGTTTTCTACAAATTGAGGCAGTTTATCCATGTGCTTGATGGAATGTAAAGCCCCAAATATCACCATTACTTCCTAGGAAAACTACGTGTAATGTAACATTGCAGCATCAATCACAGAGATACATATTACTGGTTCTTATTTTCAAAGTGTTGCCTCAAAGCCTCCCTAATTCAAATTACCCCTCTCTGGGCTCCTCTGATAGCCCTGGTATCTGGCTGCTCAAAATCAGCAGCCAAGCAATCTGCCTCAGCACTCCACCCCTGAGCAAACCTTTCACCCTTAGCTTCACAGAGATTATGCAACGTATAACATGCGGCTATGACCATGGGAATATTATCCTCATTAAGGTCTAAACTGCCATAAAGGCATCCCCAGCATGCCTTTAATCTGCCAAAGGCACATTCCACTGTCATTTGGCACCTACTCAGCCTGTTGTTGAACCGCTCTGCTGTCTGTCCAGGTGTTCTTGTTTTGTTTCATATGCCATGGCTATAAGGGAGTCGCGGGTCCCAGATCCATTTTCATTAATTTTTCAACATCCCCCAATATCTCTCTTTTTTGGAAAAAAAGAAACCCCCCTTGTAACTTTCTCTACTGGCCGTGTGTTGCAAGATGCATGTATCATGCACTTTTCCTCCCCCTCTTTTTTCAATGATTAAAACAATGAAAACAGTGGGTGTGATGGCAGGTGGCAATTCTATGAGACCAAGAAAAATCCCAAATTAACATGAACCATAAGGAAATCATACTGTTGATCCATCAGATCAAATAAAGAGTTCAGTTTAGTTAGCGCTCCCATATGTGGAATATATTATATGCAAGACTTTTGTCACAGTAAATGCACACACATGAATATGTTGTCAAGCAGAAGGTTGCAAAGGCAAATGTCACGTCCCCATTCACTCATTGGAATTTCACTGCCTGTTTAATTCATATTTTTTACTCTTTTGATATGGTCACCGGAGAACCAGATTAAAGTGTCTACATCAGTTGGATCACTACAGATGTCTGTTTATTCTACCTCCTACATCTTGTCATAACAGCAGCAAAGAATCCTGTGGCACCTTATAGACTAACAGACGTTTTGCAGCATGAGCTTTCGTGGGTGAATGCCCACTTCGTCAGATGCAAGAGTGGAAATTTCCAGGGGCAGGTAAATATAAGCAAGCAAGAAGCAAGCTAGAGATAACGAGGTTAGATCAATCAGGGAGGATGAGGCCCTGTTCTAGCAGTTAAGGTGTGAAAACCAAGGGAGGAGAAACTGGTTCTGTAGTTGGCAAGCCATTCACAGTCTTTGTTTAATCCTAAACTGATGGTGTCAAATTTGCAAATGAACTGAAGCTCAGCAGTTTCTCTTAGAAGTCTGGTCCTAAAGTTTTTTTGCTGGAGGATGGCCACCTTAAGATCTGCTATTGTGTGGCCAGGGAGGTTGAAGTGTTCTCCTACAGGTTTTTGTATATTGCCATTCCTAATGTCTGATTTGTGTCCATTTATCCTTTTTCTTAGAGACTGTCCAGTTTGGCCAATGTACATAGCAGAAGGGCATTGCTGGCATATGATGGCATATATTACATTGGTGGATGTGCAGGTGAATGAACCGGTGATGGTGTGGCTGATCTGGTTAGGTCCTGTGATGCTGTTGCTGGTGTAGATATGTGGGCAGAGTTGGCATCGAGGTTTGTTGCATGGATTGGTTCCTGAGCTAGAGTTACTATGGTGCGGTGTGCAGTTACTGGTGAGAATATGCTTCAGGTTGGCAGGTTGTCCCCCAAAAAAATCCCTCAAAGCAGGAAGCTAACAAGAATATGTACCATGTTGACAACCATGTGCCATTAAGCAATGCTTTTGATGTGGTACATCTTTATGCTTTCTTTAATGAATGTTCGTGTGACACAAGATAATTCTATCAGGATCAGGGCCCATAAAAGTTAATAAATTGTAAGACAGAAGGGACTGCCATGAGCACCTAGTCTAATCTCCTGCATAACACAGGCCAGAGAACTTCATGCAGTACTTTGTGCACCAAGTCCATAACTTCTGTTTGAGCTAGAGTACCCCTTTTTAAAAGATAGCCAGTCTTGATTAAGACTTCAAGTGATGGAGAATCCACCACATCTCTAGGTAAATTGTTCCACTGGTTAATTATCCCCAGGTCACCTTATTTCTAGCCTGAATGTATCTAGCTTCAACTTGCAACCATTGGCTCTCATTATGCCTTTTTCTATTCTATTAAAGAGCTGTTTTTAATCAGAAATCTATTCCTTATGTAAATACTTGTACACTGTGATCTAATCACCTCTTAATCTTGGATAAAGTAAATAAACTGAGCTCTGTTATTCACTGTAAGTCATATTTTCCATATGTGAAATCATTCTGGCAGGTCTTTCTGAAACCTTTCCAATTTGTCAGCATCCTTTCTGAAGTGTGGACACTGTATTCTTCTAACAGTCATACTAATACCATATACCAAGGTAATACCACCCCCTTACCCCTAGAGTGTGCTTGGCAATGTACTGATAAATATTAAAATCTATTTTTTCTGAAAAAGCTTTCCCAAATAATAGTTAGCTAGCAGGAAAAAAATAATCGCCTGCACAATTATTACATATCTGTCTTACAGATGGGCCCAAGGTATAAAATGGTTCCAGTTCTGAATTTTGAAACTCCTGATGTTTTTGAGTCTTTGGAGTCACAGGTTTGATTCAGGCTGATCTCTAATAAAAATCAGTTAGAAGTGAAATCTAGTCCATGCAGAGGGCGAGCATGAAGCCTATGCACAACTGAAGTCTTCAAAATAACGATGAAGTGGGTACACAAAGCCCAGGATGAAGCTAGTGAAAGTTGGGGACAAGGCCTTCTCTATGGAGAGGGTCAGAATTCCTGAGGAGACTACAATGGGTCATAGTGAAAGGTGAACTGTCAGGCAGGAGGGTGGTTGTGATGGGTTGGATCACAGAAACCCCCCCTGGGAGCTGCCCACCAATGTTCTAAGACTACCTCTGCTCCTGTTTTCCCTGCCAGCTCAGGACTCCAGCACCCTGTCTTGCTGAGCCAGACACTCCCATCTGCTTCAGCACAGACCTAGGGTCTGAATTACCTGCCCCAAAGCTGCAGGTTTACCTGAAAACAGCTCACAGAAGTGTGCTTGTTTTTAGCACTCCGATGCCCAACTCCCAATGGGGTCTAAACCCAAATACATTTGTTTTACCTTGTATAAAGCTTATGCTTTATAATTAAAATTGTTTGCCCTCTATAACACTGATAGCGAGATATGCACAGCTGTTTGCTCCCCCAGGCATTAATACCTACTCTGAGTTAATTAATAAGTAAAAAGTGATTTTATTAAATACAGAAAGTAGGATTTCAGTGGTTCCAAGTAGTAACAGACAGAACAAAGTAAGTCACCAAGCAAAAAAAAAATAAAATGCGCAAATCTCTGTCTAATCAAACTGAATACAGATAATCTCACCCTCAGAGATGTTTCAGTAAGTTTTTTCCTCAGACTGGACACCTTCCAGGCCTGGGAACAATTATTTGCCCTGGTACAGCTCTTGTTCCAGCTTAGTGGTAACTAGGGGATTCTTCATGATGGCTCCTCTCTCCCTTTGTTCTCTTTCACCCCTTTATATATCTTTTGCATAAGGCGGGAATCCTTTTGTCCCTCTCTGGGTTCCCACTCCCTCCTTCTCAATCGACAGACACCAGGTTAAAGAGGGATTCCAGTTTAGGTAACATGATCACATGTCACTGCAAGACTTCATTACCCACTTGCCAGCACACACATATATAGAAAGACTTACAGGTAAAACAGAGCCATTTGCAGACAATGGTCCTAGTTAATGGGAGTTATCCAGATTCCAAACCACCATTAATGGCCCACACTTTACATAATTACAATAGGCCCTTAGAGTTATATTTCATATTTCTAGTTTGTGATATAAGAGTGGTACATTTATACAAATAGGATGATTACACTTATTAATTATAAGCTTTGTAATGATACCTTACAAGAGACCTTTTTCATGAAGCATATCTCAGTTACATTATATTCACTTATTAATTTTTTATAAAATCATATAGACTGCACAACGTCACAGAGGTTACTAGTGGAGTTCCTCAGGGATTGGTCTTGGGACCAGTCTTAGTTACATTTTTTATTAATGACCTTGGCACAGAAAGTGGGAGTGTGTTAATAAAATGTGTAGATTACACAAAGTTGGGAAGTATTGCCAATACAGAGGAGGATCAGAATATCACACAAGAAGATCTGGATGACCTTGACAATTATAATAATAGAAATGGGATGAAATTTAACAGTGCAAAGTGCAAGGTCATGCATTTAGGGACTAAGAATAAGAATTTTTGCTATAAACTGGGGACTTGTCATTTGGAAGCGACAGAGAAAGAGAAAGATCTGGGTTTATTGGTTGATCACAGGATGACTCTGAGCCACCAATGTGATGTGGCCATGACAAAGGCTAATGCAGTCCTAGGAAGCATTGGGCGAGGTATTTCCAGTAGAGACAGGGAAGTATCAGGACTGTTATACGAGGCACTGGTGAAACCTCATCTGGAACACTGTGTGCAGTTCTGGTCGTCCATTTTTTAACAAAGATTAATTCAAACTGGAACAGGTGCAGAGAAGGCTACTAGGATGATGCGAGGAATGGAAAACCTCCCTTATGAGAGGAGACTCAAAGAGCTTGGCTTGTTTAGCCTAACCAAAAGAAGGCTGAGGGGAGATGTGATTGCTCACCATAAATACATCAAAGGGATAAATCCCAGGGAGAGGAGTTATTTAAATTAAGCTCCAATGTGGATATAAATGTGGAGATAAACTGGCCATCAACAAGTTTAGGCTAGAAATTAGACAAAGGTTTCTAACCATCAGTGAAGATCTGGAATAGCCTTCCAAGGGGAGCAGTAGAGACAAAAACCTAACTGGCTTCAAGACTGAGCTTGACAAGTTTATGGAGGGGATGGTATGATGAGACTACCTACAAGGGCATGTAGCCGATCTAGCAGCAAATATCTCCAGCAGACAGTGATGGGACACAGGTTGGGGAGGGTTCTAAATTACTACAGAGAATTATTTCCCAGGTGTATAGATAATGGGTCTTTCCCACATGCTCAGGGTCTAACTAATCGCCACCTTTGGAGTTGGGAAGGAATTTTCCCTTGGGTCAGATTTGGCAGAGATGCTGTGGGTTTTTGCCTCCCTCTGCAACATGGGGAACAGGTCACTTGAAGGTTTAAACTAGTGTAACTGGTGGATTCTCTGTAATTTGAAATCTTTAACTCATGATTTGAGGACTTCAGAAACTCAGCCAGAGGTTATGGGTCTATTACAGGAGAAGTGGGTGAGATTCTGCGATCTGCAATGTGCAAGGAGCCAGATTAGATGATCATGATGGTCCAGTCTGGCCTTAAAGACCACGAGTCTATGAGAAGATCAAACATCCTGAGGAGATCAGGTGACTCCAGAGAATGACCATTTTTAGTAAACATTGCAAAGCCTTCCTCTTTGAGAAAGACTTTCTAGCAAAAGTAATGCTCAAAATTGAAACACCCCTTCTATTCCCAACCCCTACCAATCTTCCCAATCCCAGAAAGAACCCCCCAAAACAAATCAAAAAGAAAACTAAAGAAAAACCTTAGAAACACTACCCTGAGGAGAATTTTTACCCCTGAAAGGAAGATGTGTGAGAATTTCCATGAAGTCCACTTGAGACTTTGCTGTTGCTGTTGATTTCACGTGGAAGTAGCCCAGGTACTATGGTGACAGGTGGCAGGATAAAACACTAAAGTGTAAGCAGTTCATAGTCCTTCTGCTGGCCCTCTGCATAAGGGTGAATTTAGTCTAATACAATTTGTATTCACTTGTATTTTACAGCTGGCTCCCACTGGCGAATGTTCATCCCTTGAAAATTC
This sequence comes from Mauremys reevesii, assembly GCF_016161935.1. Lineage (NCBI taxonomy): Eukaryota > Metazoa > Chordata > Testudines > Geoemydidae > Mauremys > Mauremys reevesii. Next base: position 4,057,045 of record NC_052627.1, read on the forward strand.
TCTTGTGTTCTTCGCAATGCCAATGGTCCCAACTGGTGCTGATCCTGATCAGTGGCAAGGCATTGCAAGCACATTTTGCTTTTCCTCCTATAACTGGTATGTGAGGCAGCAATAATCTAGTTGAAGATAGGTTAGTCACACACTGCACACCTGTGGTATATAAGAATCGCACAATTGGGACACTGGAGGTGCTGTCGTCCCTTGTAGTTGGTGAACAAAACTACACTAAACAGATTTTGCTTCGGCACAGTTTAAGAACATAAAAAGCTAAAGTGTGCTGGACAGATTCCAGAGAGAGCCTTGAGAGAGTGATTCTAAAACCTATGACTTGTTTAGCTGGCAACTAATGCAAGAGATTTGGAACAGGTGCAAATGTGTTCAATTCACCTTCAATTTAAAGAGAACCCGTTAGCTGCTCTCTGCACCAGCAGGAATTTGTACAATGCCTTATCAGGCAAGGTAGCCTAGGGAACTGTACTAATCTAATCTCCAAGTGACAAAAGCATGGATAATCACTTCAAGGCCTGATGGAGACACAAAAATGGTCACAATCCAGCAATATCCTATAAGTGGTAGAAAGAAAATCTAAGCTATGGAACCTAGATGCTTCACAAAAGATAAAGAAGGGACTAAAAGAAGCAGCAGGCTATTCACGGTGGAAGTTGACGCAATTTTAAAGCCATCATATGGATTAGAAGGAAGAGGGGAAATAACAAGATATATTTAGGGCTAAAAGAGAAAAGTATTTTATCTGGATTACCTTTCCTAGGTGTTAGGAACAGAACTAGCCTCTCGTGTCTCTGATCTGGCTGGTCATTTCATTGGTGGTGAATAATGTTGCAAATGTCGGTGATTTCTCACTGAATAGATGTTTCAATTCTTACATCATGTCAACTGCTTGGGTACACTCACCGTTTCTCACTGCAGCATAGTTATGCTCCTAGAGTTCCTATACTACCGCCCCACTCCCTGCTGGATCTTCTCTGCCTAGTCTTGATGTTTTTACCTCCAGTGACCAACATCCCTAACCCTCCCTTGGCAGGTTAGTGCATCATCTTGTTCATCGATTTTAAAGAACACTTTCTGTTTTTTCCCCCTTTGTTTTGATCCTTAAATTTAGTCATTTACTTAACACTAAATGGCTAGAGTGGCCAGTCACAACCCTTATGATGGTGAGCACTAACTTAAGGTGAGCAATTGGCCATTTATGATGAATAATGGCTGCACAATCTAGACCAAGCCAATTTTCTACCCCCTTTTCCTTACATATAGAAACTTTTCATGTTGGAGCCAGATCCTGCAGACTCTTACACACACACGAGTGCAGGTGAATCACAAACGTACGGCTGTTGCAATATCCAACCCCTACCCATCAGTCTTTCTCTCTCTGGATTGTGCAAATTCAGCTCCATTTGCTTCTTCTTTCCAGTCATATTTTCCAAACTGTTCAGCAGTTTGTCCATCTTTAAATTCTCACCCGTGTGATGGCATGTTATAACAGGGCCCTATTGTTATGAGGAATAGACCAAATCCCTAGGTGTGCTCAACTCCCACTAAGGGGTCAGATCCTATATCTTTACTCATGCTGAGTAGGACTAATGCCATTGATGTCTATGGCTAGGAACATGCAGAGTGGCTAGGAGTGGCATAGGGTTGCCAACCCTCCAGGATTGTCCGGGAGTCTCCAGGAATTAAAGATTAATCTTTAATGAAAGATTATGTAATGTGATGAAATCTCCAGGAAAACATCCAGCCACAATTGGCATCCCTAAAGCAGAATGTTGTTATAGCTACTCAGCACTTCTCGGGGTTGGCTTAATTAAATTAATAATTTACGAGGGCTCCAGTCCTGCTGCTGGCTCTACTTAAGCAAGCTCAGTGCCCTCTTGAACATGGAGGGCATTTCTACAAAGCAGCTGGGACCGAGCGGGAGCAAACTTCCCAACCTAGATTGACTGACAGGCTAGCGGGGCTTGCACTAGTGCACTGGTGGAGTCACCACTTAGGAGCTGTGGCTCGGGCTCAGCGGCCAGCTTCGCAGCACCTGTGTCCAGTCTGCTGCTACCGATTCTTATGCAGCCTCCACTTCCTTCCAGGGCCTTGTCCTTGCCAGCCCTTCACCACACTGGAGGGCTTATGGAGCCCTCTGCTGGCTGGATGTTGCACAGATGGTTGTTACCATGGCTCTGAGCCCTGGGCAGATGGGATGGTCTGGGAGCCCAGGCCCAGCCAAAGCAGGAAGACCTACTGTCATAAACAGATAGTTAAGGGTTAATGCCTCTTTTACCTGCAAAAGGTTAAGAAGTTCACCCAGCCTAGCTGACACCTGACCAGAGGAACCAATGGGGGAACAAGATGTTTCAAAAGGAAGGAGGGAAGTTTCCTTTGTTTAGAGTCAGTTTCAGTTTCAGCCGGAGTAGAAAAGATCAAGGAACCAGCCTCTTATCAGAGTAGTAAGTTTTAGAAAAGAATAAATAGGTTTATGTTTATTTTCTTTTGTAACTTGTCTTTGTGCAATTAGGGGAGTAATCAAATTTGGGTATTCCTGTGTGTACTAAGGTTTTTGCCCAGGGGAACATCCTGTGTTTTAAATCTATTGTCTGTGAGATCAGCTTGTCTGATGTCTCCCAGAGGTTTTTTTCTTTTACCTTCCTTTTCTTTAATTAAAAGCCTTCTTTTTAAGAACCTGATTGATTTTTTCCATGTTTTTTAGATCCAAGGGAATTGGATCTGGACTCACCAGGGATTGGTGGGGGGAAAAGGGAGGGGGAAGGAGTAATTCTTCTTTGGTTTAAGATCCAAGGGATTTGGATCAGTGTCACCAGGGACTTGGTGGAGGAGTCTCTCAAGGCTACCCAGGGAGGGGAAGGTTTTGGCAGGGGAAGACAGAGTTTTCCAGATAACTCAATAATCTGGATGGTGGCAGCGAGACCAGATCTAAGCTGGTAGTTAAGCTTAGAGGTGTGCATGCAGGTCTCCACATCTGTACCCTAAAGTTCAGAGTGGGGGTGAAACCTATGACACCTATGACTGCTGTTTTTATTCCCACAGCCAAAGCTTTAGGAGCCTAAGTCAACTGACCCAGACTCAGACTCGCTGAGGTGGGTTTCTCTTTGCAGTTTAGATGTACCTTACGGAGCAACCAGGTTCATTACAATATGCTTAGAATAACATTTAGTTACAATCCAAGAGTTGGCTCCTGGGAGCTCTGCACCATATTAGAAGAGGAAAACAATTGGAAAAAAAAGTAAGAAGTAAATGAGAGAAGTATAGAGTCTAACAGACTGAGAAGAGTTCTAAAAGGAGGGTCACGTAACATTCTCTGATCAGTATCCACACAAAGAAGATAAGATGAAGCAGAAGTAGGAAACTAGGACACTTGAGTCAGCAGGAAGGATTAAATCAGTGGAGACACTAAGCAGCACATTCGCTGTGCTACGGCCTAGCCATAAACTAGACAGGAATTGGTCATCCAAAAACTTCTTATTCATATAGGGTGAAAGTACTTCTGTTTACCATTGCTCCATCACATGGAGAACATAAAGCTTCATTTGTTTTACTTCATCATGCTTTCAGGTGAGGATCCATTAGGGTGAGAAACAGGCTAGCGTCCCTTTGATAAGTTTTTCAGTTGCTTCTCTTTTGTCCTTCCTTGTTTCAGTTCCTCTTTTGGGATGAAATTCACACGATGCAGAGAGACAGCCCAAGGCTCATGCTATGGGATTTAAATGGGTTCTGAGATTTTAAATGATGTTACCCTTCTTAAAGGGATACATTTTGAACACTATGTTGACAAGAAAATATCTTGTGACAACCCACTCTTTTTTGGATGTTTCCTTTAAAAAATATTGTTAGAGTGAAATGGTTTTTCTCCAAATAAAGACCTTCAAATTAAATTTCAACTTTCAAAATCTAAAAATGTTGAAGGTCAGTGTTTTCAAAACGTGTGTATTGATATTAAGACCATAATTTCATGACTATGTGCTGAAAAACAAAATGTTGGGGTCCACAAAATGGCCCAGAATAAAGTTGCAAATAATTTCTCGAAAATTCTGGAGACTTTTTTTTATTATGTTTGCATGGCCCTGATTATAATGTACATGTACTGCCATCTTCTAGAGTTTGGCCTGCAGGACAGGTCAGTCCAGCCACTCGTGTCAGATAATCAGGGATTGAACTGGAAGAGATATGTAGTGGCATTCTTCCAAGTTCCACCACTGGAAGAATTTGCCAAGGGTCATGGTGGATTCTTTATTACTGATAATTTTAAAATCAAGATTGGATGTTTTTCTAAGAGACATGATCTAGGAATTATTTTAGGGACGTTCTATGACTTGTGCTATACAGGAGGTCAGACTAGATGACAACAGTGGGCCTTGGAATCTATGAATAAACCAAGTTCCAACCCCTGAGACACCAAAATGAGACGCCATTCTCCATAAATTGTTCAAATGTTCATAGGGTGCACTCTCAGGCCTCCTTTGTCTTGGCTTTCCCCTTGGTGGATCTCAGATGCCCTGCTGGAGACCTAGGGCATGGTGTCTTCTTGAGTGGATAGTAAAATGTGCAGTGGTATTTACCAGTCTCTGCCCTCTTGTGGCACCAAAATGAACATTCAGATGAGAGTAGATTATGCAGATCTTTGTAATCCTCTCCCTTTGTTGACAAGTAGGGAAATAGTTAATGTTGACATTTAAAGTATCATTGGCATCATCATTAATACACAGAGCAGAATGGGGCAGTTTATTCTCACAGCTATTACTCCAGGCTCTTATCACACTCAGGTATATATGATTGCATCAGTTACACTCAGGTAATGGTTCCAAGGTTTTCTTCACAACTATACCAGCTACAGACTTAGCTTTCAGGGTTTTTGTTGTTGTTGTTGTTGTTGTTTTTTGTAAGATTCTGGAGAACAAGAAAGCAGCTTAGGTATGGTGTATGTAACCCATTCCTTGATGTACTGGCCCAATTCAAGCCCTGCATATAACACAACTTTTCTTTTAGATCAAGTAGCAGGGACCTGTGTTTTTAGAGCAAAAGGTCTGGTTTTATCCTCCAGATCATGTTTATATAGTATACCTGATCACCATAATGTATATGTATACACACACGCACACACACACACTCCTGAATGTCATGGATTTGTGACAGAAACCATATCTGAAGTCACCGAGCACCAGCTGACTTGTATATTTGACCTCCTGTTATCATCTGATGATATGTAGGTTGGCTGACTACTGCACTTTGACTCCTCATTGTTGGTTTTCAAAGCAGTAATTTGTGGTCAGAAGATTTTGAGGGTGTAACTAGGAGGTTAAATGACAACAATAGCTTTTTTGCAACGGGATGCAAAACATTCCATTTGGGGAAGGGTCTGTGTCCAAGTTCGGAGAGCTTTCTTTGTTCAAACCAGAACCATGCTCCAGCAAGTCAAATCCAGACATAACATTAAGCACTGTTTGAAATCACCAAACATCACTGCACATTTGAGAAGAGGAAATTGTACATTTTAAACATACAACACTTCATAATTCTGGCATAATGAATAAACTCTTGCATAATAGGACTTATCTTGGTTTTCATTGTAATTGGTAACATAAAAATAAAACAGCTGTCTAACCTAAAACACTGAAACAATTGAAACATGAGAACAAGTTTTAGAGCTTCTTATTTGCCCACCCCTTTTTGCATTTCAGTAATTTAGGCATATGTATTTCAATTAATAGTTTCTTACTTTAAGCAATGTTTATTAAAGAGAAGAAACAGACTTTACATGAACTCAGACAAGGACATGCTGATGTTTGCTTTTATTACCTTTATCAAATTTTTAAATACAAATCAATTTGACCTCTAGAATGAGGGCAGCCTTCTTCCAACAAAGATACTCTTTTAAATGCTTTCTCAGGGCCATGGGTCTCAAACTCAGTCCACAGGATTCTTAGCTGCCATTATATTCCACCCCACCTCCCAGGGACTTGTTAACAGCTCCCAGAACTTGAAACTGAAATCTGGCAGAGGACACCAGCCCTGGGATCTGATTAGTTGAACTCTGGGAGTCGTGATTGTTTCCCTGCTTCTATTTAAACCAGACAGAGGCACAGGAAATCATCTGTGCAACTGGGTTTCCCCTGCGTAGGACTGCCTCCTCTGCACTACCTACTCCTGCTGCCTGACGCAGACCTCCTGAGACTTGACCACTGACCTGCCTTCAATTCTGATCTCCTGGTATCCAGCCTGCCCCTCATCTCAGTCGTGACCTTGCAAGTGGGGAGCCCCCAAGCCAGACTCAGGATGTGATCCAGTCAAGGCCAGGGCCCAGGTTGGTCCCCCATAATGTAGCTGGGTCACCTCCTTTCCCGGATCCCTTGGCGTTCAGACAGGGCAGGCAGAGATGGTGACCTGATTCACTTCAGTAATAGAGATGGTGCTGGCATCATTTTTCCTTCTCTTTGGGGTGAGTCATTGATGTCCCATATCCACTTGGATCTGACAAATAGGTAAATGGGTAGGAGAGTAGCAGGGCTTCTCTTTTTTCCTCCCGTTGTTCCCATAACCGATTGTCTCTATGGATGGTGAGATCCAAGAAGGCATCCAGACACACCGGCATATCCATCCAGACCAATTTGTCTTTAATTTTTTTCTCGCAGAGCCCACCGGAGCTGATACAGCTGTACTACCTCATGAGGTGGTGGAAAAGCTCTACAGAGGAGGCTATGGTACCCTGCCCCGTCAGAGCTTTCTTACAGCAGCCTCTGCCATTTGAGCTTGGTGCTGGTTCCTCAAATAGCACTAACGTGGCTTGGAGGAGACCTCCCACTTCGACTGTACCGAGCTGTCATACTCCAAGAAGGGGGAGGCCCAATCTAATGCTTCTCTGGACAGAAAGCAGATAACCAGGCTTACCTTGCCTGGTCAGTAATGTAGGGTCTGATAAGGAGAGTGGAGTTTTTGGCCCACAGTTGTCTTACTTGCTCCCGTAATAGCTGGTTTTCTGAGGTCAGCTGGATGATCCAGGCCTGCAGGGCTCAGTTGTCTGCCTGAAGGTGGGAAGTCCACTTGAGCATGTCTGGCATTCCCAAAGGAAGTATCTGCGTTGCTGGGTCCATTCTGCCAGCACTTGGCCCACTCCTATGGCCTATGTGGTCTGTGCAAACTGTCAGAACTGGGACATGGGCTGTCTTGCCTAGTGGCTGGAGCAGGAGTAAGCTGCCAGGAGATAGGTCAACCCAGTCACTTTTGAACTTCAACTACACTGCTCTCTGAAGATGCACTAGGTGTTTCATGTATTGCTTTTGAAACCCTACCCAGAAAACCCTTTCCCTCACAGGACTCAGCCACCTTTTCTACCATCACATATACAGGGCTGCGAGGAATACGTGGTTCATGAGCTCCTGGATTTTAAGTATAAACATGGCTCTGGTAGTTTAGTCTTCTTTCGTATAGCTTGGGTAAGTGGTAACAACTACAAAATTATATCTACATTTGATAGCCAGCACATTGCTGCAACAGTGAGCTGGTGAATGCCCTTCAGGCCCCCAGCACAAGAACGAATGGGACATTCAGCTACCATGTGCTCTATGTCTGTGCCTAGTGACCATTTTCCATTTAAAGAGGGTTTGTCCACATCTCCCCTGAAATGTCCTGATGCGATTCAATCTGCACCAGTCTTTCCGACATCAGTCAAAACTCAGTGGTTCCTCAACAAGATCGATGAGCTGTTTGTTTTGAGTGGTCAAAGTGTTCCATGTGACTCTCCATTGGGGCTCAGCATCAAAGTTGGGTGTAAGGATCTTGATATGGTTCCATAGAGGGTTGCGGGATTTTAATCTTCTCTTTGGCAGGTTCTGCAGGTCTTGGTGCAGTGGGAGCCTTGTATTTGCATTGACATGATTAAGAAAGTGACATATCTGAGCAGCTCTTCTAATCTGTGGAGGCTGGGTGTGCGATAGGACCAGGAGCCAGTCAACTGGAGTAAATTTGAGCATCCCCAACACTATGCACATAGTGTTATTTAGTTGAGTGTCAAGGTGTTTAGTGTGACTCCTATGAGACCACACTGGTGCACAATATTTAGCTGCAGAATATACCATTGCAATTAATGTGGTTCGTAAGGTCCGTGGACTGGAGCCCCGTGATGTTCCAGCCAATTTTCTGATAAGCGCGACACGAGACCTGAACTTATCATGGGTGTTCTCAAGGTGTTGGTGAAAGGTCAAACTCTATTCCAGTGTAATGCCAAGATACTTTGGATTAGCTTCATGGCTGACACTCTCACCGCAGAACTGGTATTAGCCACTTTATTGTTCAGATGGAAACCAGTTACCATGTTTTTTGATATTTTTTTTATTAGGCCTACGTTTCCAGCATTGGAAATAATCAGCCATTGTCCTAAGATCTAGGGTTAGGGTGCAGCTGATGGTATGGAGGCTTGTATGCTGAACAGCTAGGGCAATACCATCTCCATACAGGAATTTCCTTGACTCCGTCGCTGGGATAGCTGCGGTGTATAGATTAAAAAGTATTGGGGCCAGGACAGAGCCCTGAGGTATGCCAGAGTTAAGAGTTCTTGGTCTCCTGATCTGGCCATTAAGGGGTACCTTAAAGTGGCTGTCCCCAGTCATTGCCGCCAAGAGGTGGATCGTTCACCGGCAGTGAATGATGCGGGAGACCTTGAGGAGGAGACCCTGTCTCCAGACAGTGTCATATGCCGAGGACAGATCAACAAGGGCAATTCCTGTCTTCAGCTTACATTGGAATCCTGCCTCAATGTGGCTGGTAAATGAAGCTGCTTGGTCCCAGCAGTTCCTCTTCAGGCGAAATCCTGCCTGCTCCACTGGGAGGATGTCTTCAATACTATCAGACAGACGGTGGAGCAGCACCCGTTCCATGAGGTAGTTTAGTGACTGGGAGGGATACGGCCCCGAGGAGCACCCCTGGGAGCCAGTGGAAGTGTACATGCCCCTGCATTGGTGCAAGTGTTCCACAGGAACCACCTCAAAAAGCTCAGGCCAAGCTCACGCAGATGGTGCTCCTTGGGGAAGGGTAATGTCCAAGCCATGGGTCCCAAACACTGACCAACAGGGCTCTTAGGCTTCACTATATTCAACCACGCCACCCACTGACCTGTTAAAAGTCACCAAAACTCAAAGCTCAATGCTGGCAGAGGACGCCAGTCCTGGGATCTGGTTGTCAAAACTCTAAGGGTATGTCTACACTGCAATGCACGCCTGTGCTTCAGCCCGGGCTCAAGCCTAATTCCTCCCCTTGCGTCGACACTGCAATTGTGCTAACCCAGGGCTCAGACCCAGGGACCTGCAGGGCTGGAGGGGTCTGAGCTCGAGTTAAGCTGGGACCTGAGTCTGAGTCCCATTGCTTTGTAGTGTAGCCACTGCCCCATGTGACTCAGGTCTCAGTCTGAAGTATCCCACAATTCCATGGGGCAACTTCCTTAGTCCTCTCTGTCCCAACAATCTGCAATCCACTCTAGTAAAAACAGAAGTCCCCCCTCCCTTTCCATTAGGACTCTGGTACGTTATCATTCCTTCTGCTGTTTTTAAGAATATTGAAGACCTGCAGATTTTAAGATAGTGGTTTTCGGCCTCACAATGTGTAGATGCAGGTTTGATCCCAGACGCTTTGCTTTTAGACACAGGATGTTTTGTATAATTTTGAAAGCACGTTATTATATTGAAGAATACCCACTGTCTCTGATACAAAGCAGACCCCATTATGAACACAGCACTCTGGGGGGTTCCAGGAATTAGTTCATTGTATTGTATCGCCTGTTATTTAATTTGTACCAGGCGGCTGATATTTAATGCTGGAGATTTGTTCTTGCAGTGGCTCTCGCTGCGAGGAGAGAGCGTTTGAAATGGATGCAGCCTGCCTCTCACAGTGGTGAGTCTGAAAGGGAGGTAGCAGCTCAGGACATGTATGGGAGAAGAAAGGCTTCTGAGATCTGTATGTTTCCATATGAGAGAGTTTTTTAAATCAGGTTTTAAAGTTTCAAAAGGCTTTTGTTTTCTCACCACTTTGTATGGTTCTCTCTGAGCCCTGGCGATTCTCTCACTCTTAAGGCCTGGAGACATTAGAAGTGTCATTCTAGAGGAGGAGGTTGTAGACATTAGAGACCAAATTGTCTCTATTTCCCCATTTATTCAGGCCCTTACCTCATGCTCTATGGCCCTCGTGGCCACCCAGAAGAGTGGCTCTAAACATTCACAGCTAGCACCACAGGGAGCTGGTGACTGCTCCCTCTGGATTCTGCTCATGCTGCTCCTGAACCATTTAGCCCCTTAACTACAGAGCAACGGCCGATCACCTGTTCCCTGCTGCACCCCAACCCGCTTCTCAGCGCACCGCTTCCAGAGCAGTTCTGTTCTGTTCCGGTTTGCACTTGTATACTGCCTTCCACCCAACGGGCTTGCTGTGGCCCAGCTTGCAGAATCAAAGCACTGACATTGTTACTTTGCTGCACCACTATCAGAGCTGTTCATCGCTAAGGCTACGATTCTGTCACGGGTATTTTTAGTAAAAGTCAGGGACAGGTCGTGGGCAATAAACAAAAAGTCACAGAAGACCCTGACCTGTCCCTGACTTTTACTAAAAATGCCTTGGGGTGTGGAGGGGGACAAATAAAGTGCTGCCGTGGAGCAGGACTGCCCGGGGGGGCAAGTGGGGCAATTTGTCCCAGGCCCCACAGGGGCCCCCACGAGAGTTTTTCAGGGGCCCTGGAGTGGGGTCCTTCACTCACTCCGGGGTCCCGGAAAACTCTCGCGGGGTCCGGGCCCCCGGAGCATCTTCTGCTCTGGGTCTTCGGCGGCGGGGGGTCCTTCCGCCCCGGGACCTGCCGCCAAAGACCCCAGGCCCCCTGAATCCTCTGGGCAGCCCTGCCATGGAATGCTGCTCCATCCCTGCTGCTGCTCCAGCCCCAGGGGGGCTGATCCATCCCCAGCCGCTGCTCTGGTGGGCTGGGGCTGGCTGCTGATCCGCTGTTTCTGTGGCCCCGGGACTGACTGCCAGTCAGCTGTTCCAGGGGCTGGCGCGGCCCCGGGACTGACTGCCAGTCAGCGGTTCCAGGGGCTGGCGCGGCCCCGGGACTGACTGCCAGTCAGCTGTTCCAGGGGCTGGCCACCAATCAGCTGTTCCCATAGCCCCAAGCAGGCCGTCGATCAGGTTTCCTGGCAGCCGCTGCTCCAGCAGCCCTGGGGCTGACAGCTCCAGCCCTGCCCCAGCAGAAGTCACTGAGGTTCCATAAAGTCACAGATTCCGTGATCTCCATGACTGAATCGTAGCCTTCTTCACTGGAGTGACCAGACCCGCAGCCTATGCCAGGCTCAGTGTAAGACCAGGAGAAGGTTCCTTGAGGGCTGCCGTTGGTTGTTTGTAAGTGCTAGTTAGGAGCCTGGAGGACTCACTATCTGTCTCACACAGGAGTATGCTGCCCCATAGCCAGATTAAAGGCCTTGGCCTCTGTTCTTTGTGTAGGATTCATTTCCTCAGGGCCAAAGTACCTACCATATCCATTTCAGTGCAGGTCAGCCCTGCAAACTGAGCCCTACTTAATCTCAACTCCTAATTAACCATCATCTGTCTGCCTGGTGAAACACGCCCAAGGGTAGCTGAAATGACACATGCCGAGCATCTCTGCACTGAACGCTGCTTGAACCAAAGAATAATCATCTGGAGTCTTCCAACCTCTGCCCTCAATCATCATCCCACTGAGTCGCTTGCTGCTGCTCAGATATTACTCGTGGGAGAGCTTAGGACATCTGCTGTGACATCCCTAGCGCTAGAACTTAAGGCACAAGTTAAAACCTAAAAGGGGAAAACCCATTGTAGCCCAAGGTCCAGTGTGCTTCAGCAGCAGCAGTGGAAATTACAAGCTATGGACTGCAAACTGCTGCACATTGGGAGAATTCCCGGTTCCACCCTCCCAGCAGGAGGTTTCAGCACTGGCTGAAGCGGGGAGCACGGGGCAAGCAAGAGGAGAGGAGGTGGCTGGACTGTGGTCCTGTTCTCTGTTTCCTTACAGAACAGTGTGAGTGGGTCTGCTCTGGGGGACACACGCTGACATGCAACGCAGAGCACATTGAGCAGCCTTGGGCCCGGTTCCCAAAGGGGTGTAAAACCCCCCACACAGGTCAGGCTTACCCTGTCCTGAACAACCTCATACTAGATGCAGGGTCGGCTCTAGGAATTTGGCCGCCCCAAGCAGTCATGCCTGCGGGAGGTCCACCCGAGACGCGGGAGCAGCAATCCGTCTGCAAGCATGCCTGCGGGAGGTCGACTGGAGCCGCGGGACCAGCGGACCCTCCGCAGTCATGCCTGCGGGAGGTCCGCTGGTCCCGCGGCTCCGGTGCACCTCCCGCAGGCATGACTGCGGAAGGTCTGCCGGAGCCGGCTGCCGCCCTGCCGGCAAAATGCCGCCCCAAGCGCGCGCTTGGCGTGCTGGGGTCTGGAGCCGGCCCTGACTGGATGGTGAATGGAGGTGGGGCAGGCCAAGGGTGTTACAACCTGTAGAGGACAAGATTTTCCTCTGCATCCTTCCATCACAGGGCTAAGATCTGCCCCTACATAGAACACATGGTTCAGCCATGAAGCGATGGATGCCTGGAAGTCACCCAAATGGACCTTGGGGATGTGATAGCGGCATCCATGGACAGGCTTGCACCCCAGCTACATGGCCTCCCTCCCTCCTCCATCTCCTGGACCAAAGAGGGGTGCTAGAGTTTGAAGTGGGGGCACAGAAATCTGATGCAGTCTCAACTAAGCATTGTACTCACTTTTGAGCAGATCCCCTCCCAAACCACATCATCTGACCCCTCCGGAGAGCTCACTGCAGGATCCAGGACAAGGCGGAGGTAAGACAAGACAGAGGCTACTCTGTGAATGATCTCCTCCTTCATGCAGAGCCCTAGGCAAGACCTGCCCTTACACACGTGATTGTTGCATGTCCCCATTTTAGGTGCGATAGCCAGATAGTTATGAAAAGCTAATGTGATAATAAATGTTTCATCAAGTGAAATGTGCATGGGAACTATAGAGGGTACATTTCTTTTTACACTGATAAAAATCACAGATTACAATAGCGAAATCACCCCTAACTTGTGCATATTAGCATCATAAAAGATATACTCTGATAATGTGTTTGTGGGTTTATTTGCAGCATTAATACTGATGCCTGACAGCATTATTCGTACTGTTTATATGACTATAAAATATGTTTATAGTGATACAATTAGTAATGCTGAGCTTAGCTAGTATAAATGCTAGTACTTATTGTAACACTATAAACTTAACTTTATAGTGACATAAATGAGCAATATTTGTGTCATCATGTTTTATGACATCAGGCAAGCCCAGCCTATGAGTTTAGCACAGGGGCCTTGCGCCCTTAATTTCACAGCTAAAATACTGCCAAGAAAGACATTCTACTTCATTCTCATAGAATCATAGCATCATAGAATATTAGGGTTGGAAGAGACCTAGAGAGGTCGTCCAATCCCCTGCTTAAAGAAGGACCAACACAAACTAAATCATCCCAGCCAAGGCTTTGTCAAGCCGGGCCTTAAAAACCTCTAAGGAAGGAGATTCCATCACCTCCCTAAGTAACCCATTCCAGTGCTTCACCACACTCCTAGTGAAATAGTGTTTCCTGATATCCAACCTAGACCTCCTCCACTGTAAATTGAGACCATTGCTTCTTGTTTTGGCATCTGCCACCACTGAGAACAGCCGAGCTCCATCCTCTTTGGATTCCCCCTTCAGGTAGTTGAAGGCTGCTATCAAATCCCCCTTCACTCTTCTCTTCTGCAGACTAAATAATCCCAGTTCCCTCAGCCTCTCCCCATAAGTCATGTGCCCCAATCCCCTAAAGATGTCTGTTGCCCTCCACTGGACGGTCTCCAATTTGTCCACATCCCTTCTGTAGTGGAGGGATCAAAACTGGACACAATACTCCAGGTGTGGCCTCACCAGTGTCGAACAGATTCTTCCTTCCTAAGTGCAGGACTCTGCACTTGTCCTTGTTGAACCTCATCAGATTTCTTTTGGCCTACACTACTTTTGATTCCCCTTTTAAATTGCAGGAGCATGTACAAAGCCACTTTGCAGCCACTTTCACAGTGTTAGCTAGTTGTGAGTGGGCAAAGCTAAGTTGGCTCCAGAAAGGTCATCTTTGCAATATTTGAGCTAAGCCAGCATGAAATGCTGCATAATCTTCTTTAATAATAGCCTTCCTTTTTCTGCTTTAGACTCTGCCAATCACCTCAAAGGAGAAGATGACAAATGAAAGGTTAGCCAGCTGAAACCAAAGGTCCAATGTATTTTACACTTTTGCCTCATTCACTTCATAGGTGACATAAATGACTTTCAAGGACTATCTGACATTATGTTGTATTATTTGAACTATAGGCAATGATTGTGTGATTAAAGTCTATGGGCATAGATGCTTGCAGAGTTGAAGTTGTGCATGGAATCACTTTCCAATTCTTAACCATGCAGCATGAACATCCTCTTCATATTGCTGGTATGGATCAATGACACATGCGTGACTGGTTCCCACTGTGTTCCCTCCTCTTGGAGTATGCTTGGTTGCACAAGAATATTCGTCGCTCTTGGGCTGCTCATGTAGGGCCATATCCAAATCCCATTTAAGATTTCCATTAGACCAGACCTTATGTCCTTGTGGTCAGCAACCAGCATGCTCTTGAGCTTAGTGGAAGGGCTAAAGCAGGGGTCGGCAACCTTTCAGAAGCGGTGTGCTGAGTCTTCATTTATTCACTCTAATTTAAGGTTTCGCGTGCCAGTAATACATTTTAACCTTTTTAGAAGGTCTCTTTCTATAAGTCTATAATATATAACTAAACTATTGTTGTATGTAAAGTAAATAAGCTTTCAAAATATTTAAGAAGCTTCATTTAAAATTAAATTAAAATGCAGAGCCCCCCCGGACCGGTGGCCAGGATAAAGGCAGTGTGAGTGCCACTGAAAATCAGCTCGCGTGCCGCCTTCGGAACGCGTGCCATAGGTTGCCTACCCCTGGGCTAAAGGAACATGAACCAATGCGTACAAGTGGGAGTGAACACATTGCACTGAAGAGGACATACTATAGAAGCCTGAAGAACCTGCTGAAACCCACAGGGCTTGAACATGGTAACAAGTGGTGTTTATTTGAGCAAATCTAATTTTTTGACAGAGATGAGTTTTGAGATGCAAAGTTTAGGCCAGAATTTCCCCAGCTTGACTTTTTGAAGTAATCAAGAGAAGGCTGTATGAATTTCTGCTCATGCAGAATCCCTGCATGTCTATTTCAGCAGAATTTTAAATCTCTCAGAAGAAAATAATAATGATAATCTGTGCATTTTTTCTATGGAATTAGCCTGTGACAACAGGCAAATGCCCCATATTTGTTCTAGCGATGCATAGGGTTACTTTTTGTTGTGATTCAGTCAGTAATATGTATGTCCAGTACTTTCAGATAATGTAGGGTTATGACATGTGGCATGAGCTCTCTCGCTCACTCCTTCACCTCTGCTTCCCCCACATGTCAGTGGTACACAGGGAGTGGACATGGACTTGTACTGAGAAGTGTGGCTGAAGGGGTGGGGAGGTGGAGGCAGGAGTATCACACAAATATCCAGCAGAGCTCTCTGTTCTAGTCAAACTAACAGTGAGGAGAAAGTGAATGTAGTGGTGGAAATAACACACAGTGGTGCCACATGAGCATACTGTACCTCAGTCCTGAATGCCAGTAGCACTCTGCATTTTTCTCCTTTGAAGTGTCTTGACCCTCTTTTGAGGTGTCCAATGCAAGAGCAATTCCAGTCTTCAGCAGCCATAACACTGCTCTATCGGTCTCTTCTCTAGGGCCACGCCTAGGCACAAGACAAGCCTGGGGCCCTACACTCTGGGGGCTCTTGTGCATGTTTTCTATAAGAGAGAGATGTCTGCTTAATAGATAAGATCCCAGCACATTTTGTAGGACCAATAAAATTTGCATCTGCTGTGTGTTACAGATGACTTGGTATGCAGCTTTTTTACATGCATCACTGAACATCAGACCAGCTTTAGAAGCAACCTCTCCCCAGCAGCAGCCTCTGGCCTGCTAGCCTGATGGCATTCCTCCTTACCTGCACACAGGTTAACGTAGGCACCCAGTGCTACCTGCTTATTCCTTCCCCTGCACAGTGATAAGCACCTCTGATCTCCTCCTCTTCATGTTTCCATCAGAAAGATGCCAGGCAGGTTCTAGAAGGCTGCCTGAGTCTCCCACATATCTGTCTTTGCACACAGTTCACAAAAAACGGGGCCAGCACTTATCGCAGC
Source organism: Mauremys reevesii (assembly GCF_016161935.1). Classification (NCBI taxonomy): domain Eukaryota; kingdom Metazoa; phylum Chordata; order Testudines; family Geoemydidae; genus Mauremys; species Mauremys reevesii. The sequence goes on from NC_052627.1 coordinate 4,073,377, forward strand.
TCATTACTAGGAAAATGCATGAAGCCTAAAGGAAAGTAACTATTGGGCATACCTTCTGTTATCTCCCAAGGAGCATAGCATAGCTTAAGTAGGAACTGCACTGCTACAATGAAAATATCAATTAATTCCATATTTGGAAAACCTCACTGCTCCCACCAGATCAGCTGCTGGGGGTTGCTCACCATGGTTTCAAATAACCTTTTAAATAATTATTTTCTTCCTCTGACGTTTCCTCGTGTTGCTGGTTTGTTGAAGGCTGCAACATTTTATGACTGCCGAGAAATTTCAGTCGGGGTCTCTTCATATGTGCACATGCCATGAAACGAAGCTTGCTCCTAATTCCAGTTGTTGCTGAGATTTTCAGTCAATATATAAGTTAGACAGCTCCCCTGTAAAGAGCACGTTGGTCACTTATTTGCTGTTTGCATGGTGGCCTCCTTAGTTTTATTATTCATTTTATGAGCACTATTAAAAGCTTTTAGACACTTTCTGGCTTCCTAGAGGGTAATGAATTATCGGTGGTTCTAAACTAATCAAGGCTAATAGGCTTTTCTAGAACACTCAGTGGCAGAGCAAGCAAGAGTAGCCAGGGAAACTCAGAGAGTTACAGCAACACTAACGTGCATTTACACAGTAATGGCTGGCCAGGTTCATCAAGGCTGCCCAGTATATTTTCTTGTTACATTTATATACTTATGTTACTGATATAATAAAGTGAGAATTAATTGCCTTTAATTGAGCGTGGTGGTGTTAAATCAAATTCTGGTGCTGCGAGCCCTGGATGAATAGTGTTGACTATCTTGCTGAACGTAAAGGAATTCTATAGTCACAGTTCAGGACAACTGCGTCTGTATGCCCCCTGTGTGGTCCAGCCAGGGCACCCACTCTTAGGCTGATGGCTACCCAACCATTGCCTGTCATGGGCAGAGATCTGCATCTCCCTCCCTTCTGACCATGGTTTTCCCAGGCTGGAGACTTCTCTGCCTACCCTATGAATTCTCCAGCAAGTCAGGCTGCCTAAGCAGGCCTGTGTCTCTTCTCTGCAGGCTATGAATAGTTCTCAGTTACCACGCAGCTTTTCCTAAGCAAACACATTTATTCCTATGATAAAAGCACTCTAGAGAAAACAAAAGAACCTGCACGGATGCTAATCAGCTCACCAGAGATCATCACCCCACTGTCTCCACAAAGGCTCTGGTGGATGTCAGTCCTTCCCATCCTCCTGTCCATTTGTTGTATAAGGAACAGGCTCTGACTCAGTTTAAACTCAGGCTATTTATCCAAAAGTCCTTTCTGTGTCTCTGGAGAATCCAGAATAAGTCTCTCTTGGTGGTGGTGCCTCCTTGGAGGTGTTACAACCTGAGTGAATTTGGCTAATCACCCTCCCACACACACACTGTTGTTAGTTGCGGGAGGAGCTGTGCTCACCCTGCCCCATGGAATGACATACAATCCCTGGCCCACAGTGATACATAAACTCAGTACAGTGAGATCTGCCACAGAAATGGCAGGAAGTTGCCACATCTGTCACATTTACATTCAAAATCCCAACGTTTAAAGAATGTGTTCAGTGAGTCACCCTCACTGTTAGGGATGACCGCGCCATCTTGGTTAAGCTAAGAACATCCTCTCCCATTCCAACCATTACCCAGCCTTTAAATGAGTTGAACCCAACCAAATCCACATTTTTGAAGGTGCAGAGAAGACACGCCTACCTTAAATTCATATCCCTTAGGGAAACAAATATGAGAAAGGAGGATTTATTGTACAAGTGTCTCTGGTAGTGACAAGTGTGATGCACCCTGAGGAGCAAGTGAGCAGAGAAACTCAAGCTGTGTGTACATGTTACCCAGACAGTGAACAGCATGCCCCGCAGTGGGACACCTCAAAACTGCATCCAGCTGCTGCTGGAGGTGAATATAGGAAAATCATAGACCTGCTTTTGTAAAAGCTCTGTTACAACAGCACAGAGTGACACTAGCCTCTGAGGTAACATTTACACTGCAATAAAAACCCTTTGTCACCAAGCTTCACAGTCCGCGTCAACTGACTCAAGCTCACAGGCTAAAAAGAGCAGTGTAGTGTGGCAAACCCAGGCCAAATGGCTACAAAGGGAGGGGTAGGAATTAGTCCCAGGGGGTTAAAAGGCCTCTCCCTATCCTCTGAGGAGAGACAGTCATGAGAAATTAGGTTCAGCTGGAACAGGGGTTACCAGGGAACTAATTAGGTTCAGCTGGCCCCAACTGCTGGCGACCTTTTTAAACCCTCCCTGGCAGGGAAACGGGGGGGAGTGAGAGAAGCTGCCAGCGAGTAGGTGCAGCAAGACTCTACCCTCTTCCAGCAAGGAAGACTGCACTTTGTCCCCAGAAGGGGAGAAAAACAGCGAGGGACTGACTGAGAGGAGGATCAGCCAGACCCTGCGTGACTGGGAAGGATTTTGCTTTGCCCAAGCCTGTGTCTCCAAGGCACAAAGGGACTGAGCCAGCTGAGGAGAAGCAGATACTTTGCCACAGTAGACATTGGATCTGAAACCCTGTAAGTGGGGAGGGTCTCAGAGACCCGGCTATAGTCTAAACCTGAATGGCTACACTACTACTTTTAGTCCTGCAGTGCAAGCCCTGTGAGCCCAAGCCAATTGACCTGGGCTCTGAGACCTTAAAAACATCTAAGGAAGGAGATTCCACCACCTCTCTAGGTAACCCATTCCAGTGCTTCACCACCCTCCTAGTGAAAAAGTTTTTTCTAATATCCAACCTAAACCTCCCCCACTGCAACTTGAGACCATTACTCCTTGTTCTGTCATCTGCCACCACTGAGAACAGCCTAACCTCATCCTCTTTGGAACCCCCCTTCAGGTAGTTGAAGGCTGCTATCAAATCCCCCCACACTCTTCTTTTCTGCAGATAAAATAACCCCAGTTCCCTCAGCCTCTCCTCATAAGTCATGTGCCCCAGTCCCCTAATAATTTTTGTTGCCCTCCACTGGACGCTCTCCAATTTGTCCACATCCTTTCTGTAGTGGGGGGTCCAAAACTGGATGCAATACTCCAGATGTGGCCTCACCAGTGCCGAATAGAGGGGAATAATCACTTCCCTCGTTCTGCTGGCAATGCTCCTACTAATGCAGCCCAATATGCTGTTAGCCTTCTTGGCAACAAGGGCACACTGACTCATATCCAGCTTCTCGTCCATTGTAATCCCCAGGTCATTTTCTGCAGAACGGCTACTTAGCCATTCGGTCCCCAGCCTGTAGCAGTGCATGGGATTCTTCCGTCCTAAGTGCAGGACTCTGCACATGTCCTTGTTGAGCCTCATCAGATTTCTTTTGCAGGGGCAGCTCCAGATCCCAGCACGCCAAGCGTGTGCTTGGGGTGGCATGCCGCGGGGGGTGCTCTGCTGGTCGCCGGGAGGCGGCTCCGATGGACCTTCCGCAGGCGTCCCTGGTCCCGCACGACTTCGGCTGCTTGGGGCAGCGAAATGTCTAGAGCCGCCCCTGCTTTTGGCCCACTCCTCCAATTTGCCTAGGTCACTCTGGACCCTATCCCTACCCCTACCCTCCATTCTATCTACCTATCCCCCCCCAGCTTAGTGTCATCTGCGAACTTGCTGAAGGTGCAATTCATCCCATCATCCACATCATTAATGAATATATTGAACAAAACCGGCATCAGGACCAACCCCTGGTGCACTCTGCTTGATACCATCTGCCAACTAGACATCGAGCCATTGACCATTACCCGTTGAGCCCAACGATCTAGCCACTTTCTATCCACCTTGTAGTCCATTCATCCAATCCACACTTTTTTAACTTACCGTCTCTCACAGTATTCTTGCCAGCATCAAAAGCTTTGCTAAAGTCAAGATATATCATGTCCACCACTTTCCCCATAACCACAGAGCCAGTTATCTCATCATAGAAGGCAATCAGGTTAGTCAGACATGACTTGGCCTTGGTGAATCCATGTTGACTGATCCTGATCATGTTCCTCTCCTTCAAGTGCTTCAAAATGGATTCCTTGAGGAACTGCTCCATGATTTTTTCAGGGACTGAGGTTGGGCTGACCAGTCTGTAGTTCCCCGGATTCTCCTTCTTCTGTTTTTTAATTATGGGCACTATATTTGCCTTTTTCCAATCATCCAGGACCTCCCCCAATTGCCACGAGTTTTCAAAGATAATGGCCAATGGCTCTGCAATCACATCAGCCAACTCCTTCAGCACCCTCAGATGCATTAGATCCATTCCTATGGACGTGTGCATGTCCAGCTTTTCTAAATAGTTCTTAACCCATTCTTTCACCACTGAGGGCTGCTCACCTCCTCCCAATACAAGTTGTGCTGCTCCACTAATTCCCTGGGCCACTTCCTGATGGCCCTGAGCAGTCTTCACCCTTTCCTTAGGGCCATGTCCTGATGGAGTCCCAGCAACCAGCTCAGGGCTCCTTATCCTTCTCCCTGGATTCTGGCAGTGCCACCTCATCCAAGGTCCTGCAGCTTTCCTCAGCCAGTCACACACCATCCACTCTTCTCCAGCTCTAGCAAGGAACTGAACTCGCTTTGGCCCTGCAGCTCTTCTTATTCTAGCCTGCTGGGCCCTGATTGGTTGCTCCCCACATAACCACTCTAGGCCTTTCGGAGGACCTCTCTACTGCCCTCTTCTGGGGTGGGGTGTGGCAGAGCCACAAGGCCTCCAGTAGGAGGCCTCAAGTCCTAGTCCATCTCATCACAGACCCCTACTTACACAGATATGCATAGTGTTTCAGGACTGTACCATCCCATGATCCCTGGAGTTTTTGTTTGGCCTGATGTTGTCTCAGGTAGAAGGAACACACTTGTGTTGTCCTAAGGTTCAGATTCAGGCACCATGTGCAATAGTATTTTACACGTATACTCAGGGAACCAGTTAGAATGCACTCAGTGTACTCCCATATTTCTGATCGGCTAGCAGTGCAAAGAATCATCTACATAAATGAATATTCGTACATCAGGGAATTCTGGTTGGACATTTGTGTGGAATGTGATGAAGTCTGTAACAACTGGAAATGTCCAATTAATAAATCATCATTGCAGCTAAGGAGCTAAGGAGGATACCCTGTTAAGGGGCTTATTCTCAGCTGGTGCAAATCACTGTAGCATTAGTGATTTCAGTGAGCAATGCTGATTTACACCAGCTAATGGTCTGACCTATTTTGTGTGTGCTTTGCAATGAAGTCCTCAGTCTGCAGCTATTCTGGGACCCATGACCATAGTTGTCAAACAGCAGCAGTCTGTAATCACTCTGGTTCTATATCAAGGGGATGCATCTGAAAAAGTGGTTTTTTACCCACGAAAGCTTATGCTCAAATAAATCTGTTAGTCTTTAAGGTGCCACTGAACTCCTTGTTGTTTTTCTGGTTACATATGTTAATTCTGACTGTACTCACTTATGAAAGAGCTCAGCTGAAAGCGAGCAATCCCATAAAAGCTCCACTTGCTACACTGTTTGAAGTGCACTTTAGTGCTATCAACACAAGTTTTCTGGTGCCACTGAGATAATGATCATGAGCATTCAGCCAGGCAAGCCACAAGACTGTTTTGTTTCATGATTTCTGTGGCCTTTCCGTAGCATGTTCTACAACAATGTTAGGAAAGGGTTTAAGTGACTTAGTCACTTTACTCTCAAGTGAAAGAAAGAAAGACTAATACATAGCGACAAAAAATAACTAATTCTTTTTTTGTTGTTTGTTTGTTTGGGGGTTTTTTTTGGCAACATTTGTCCATCTAAATTTCCATCCTGGGCTGCTCAAGGGAATTGATGGTCATCAGCTTGTCAAACTCAATTCCACCACCTCTGGGGAGATGTAGAGTATTTACCTTTAACCAGGGGAAATTCCATTAAACCTGCCAAATATTATTTCTGGCCTAAGGAAATCCTGCAGGCAGTCCAAAGAACTGTGTGTTGAAAGATCCAGCTTGCTCATTTTCAAAATCTCTTTTTACTAGTGTGGAGTGAGTGAAAATGGAATAATAATAAATAATAATAATAATAATTCTTGAGCAAATGTGGGATTCTTCTCAGTATGGGAGAAAAAATATGGACATTATTCAAGTTCCTTTCCACATATGGGCCAGAAGCTTAGTCTCCATGTTTGCTCCGAACTTCCAGTGAGTTCAGTAAGTGTTGTGCATGCAGAATGAGAGCACAGTGTCACCCTGGGGTTGTTAACAAAGCAGCAGTTGGCAGCCAGACACAGTGATGATTGGCTAAGATAGATCAATCTACACAAAGAATTCCATTAATTTCAATGAGGATTTGGGTCAAAATCCATGATGGTAAATGGACCTAATGAATTATTTTTAAAATAATGAATTTGGCACTGCCATTGGTTAGGGTAAAAACAACCCCAAAGATTTTATGAACATCTTTTGTGACTCTTTCTATGTGGCTGGAGGAGATTCTTTTGGTTCTGCTATTTATATGAGATGATTTTTGACAGCTAGGACAGGGAATATATTAGACTCATAGACTTTAAGGTCAGAAGGGACCATTATGATCATCTAGTCTGACCTGCACATTACAGGCCACAGAATCTCACCCACCCATTCCTGTGATAGACCCCTAACTTCTGGCTGAGTTACTGAAGTTCTCAAGTCATGATTTAAAGATTTAATCTTACAGAGACTCCACCATTTACACTAATTTAAACCTGCAAGTGGCCTGTGCCCCATGCTGTAGAGGAAGGTGAAACCCCTCCCCAGGATCTCTGCCAATCTGATGCAGGGGAAATTCCTTCCCAACCCCATATACATTGATCAGCTACACCCTGAGCACGTTGGCAAAACCACCCAGGCAGATACCTGGGCAAGAATTCTCTGTAGGAACTCAGAGCTCTCCCCATCTAGCGTCCCATCTCCAGCTATTGAGGAGTTTTGCAACTGGCAGTTGCCTATAGGCCACATGGCATTGTTGACTGTCCCATCATACCATCTCTTTCGTAATAGCCAGGGCCAAGATTTTCAAAAGTGGCCTGTGATTTGGAATGTCTACTCTTTGGGAGGCCCCCAACTTGAGCTATCTATAAAAGGCATGTATTTCAGACTAGGCTGAACAGCCATCCTTTAAAAATCAGGCCCTTTCATGGTGTCTCAAGTTGGGGCTTCAAAATCACTGGTCACTTCTGAAAATCTTGACACATATTTGTGTGTTAGCAGAATAATGTGTATTGCATTTGTTTATTTTTTATTCATTTGTTTTTAAAGAGGTCTTGCTTGTTCCTTGAGTTCTGAGTTGGATTTCTAGGTCCTAGTTCTCTAGAACTATTCATTTTTTAAAAGAATCACTCATAGATTAGAACCTGAAATGAAAACAGCCACAACTTCAGTGAGTTCTCCCACTCCTAGAATATTTCCCCGAAATGCAATTGCATTGCAACACTGCAAACATATGAAGACATTTACCTCTGAATACCCTGCAGTGATCTAGGTGTTTATGTGTGCAAAATATTGACATCTTAAAATATGTATGTGTTAAATAGGCAGAGGTGTTTCACATGAGATGCTTGGAAGTATCCTGAATAAAATCTTTAAATATTAATGTTTCCCAATGCAGCTCTCAGGCAATCTATGTTCACATTGACAAGGCATTTCAGCTTGTTATAATTTTGCTAAAATTTTATCTTTCATTTTTTCTTTTCCCCCTTGACTTTCCATACTATGAATATTGCACATTGTGGAACAAGAATTGATTTGCTTTTTCAACTATTTTTCTTTTACAAAGAGAAGGAAAATAAATATAGGTATATTTTAAATATATATATTTTAAATCATATTATTGTCTCCATTTATAATTATATATTACACATACATAACAGTTAGTTGCGCAGATATCCAGACAAAAAAAGCAACATTAGGAACTGGGGAAACTTCTGGGATGGGAGGAGCCTATACAGGAGAGATGGGCTCCACCTAAACCAAAGTGGAACCAGACTGCTGGCACTAAACATTAAAAAGGTTGTAGAGCAGTTTTTAAACTAGGAGATGGGGGAAAGCCGACTGCTGCAGAGGAGCGTGTAGATCGGACACAGACTTCTCTTAGGGGAGAGTCTGATGATAGAGAATCTCCAGGTTATAGTCAGGAGCAGAGGACTGAGAAGTATAATGTAAGGGCCGGATCAGATGATAAACAGTCACATAAAAAAGAATCTGGCACATCAGAAAAGGGCAGGCTAATAAACAGGGACAAGTTTTTTTAAAGTGCTTGTACACAAATGCCAGAAGTCTAAATAATAAGATGGGTGAACTAGAGTGCCTTGTGATAAAGGAGGATATAGATATAATAGGCATCACAGAAACCTGGTGGACTGAGAGCAATCAATGGGACACAATCATTCTGGGGTACAAAATATATCGGAAGGACAGAACAGGCCGTGCAGGGGAGGGGTGGCACTATATGTGAAAGAAAGTGTAGATTCAAATGAAGTAAAAATCTTAAGCGAATCCACATGTTCCATAGAGTCTCTATGGATAAAAATTTCATGCTCTAGTAAAAATATAACATTAGGGATCTATTATCGACCACCTGACCAGGACAGTAATAGTGATGATGAAATGCTAAGGGAAATTAGAGAGGCTATCAAAATTAAGAACCCAATAATAGTGGGGGATTTCAATTATCCCCATATTGACTGGGAACATTTCACTTCAGGATGAAATGCAGAGATAAAATTTCTCGATACTTTAAATGACTGCTTCATGGAGCAGCTGGTAAGGGAACCCACAAGGGGAGAGGCAACTCTAGATTTAATCTTGAGTGGAGCGCAGGAGCTGGTCCAAGAGGTAACTATAGCAGGACCGCTTGGAAATAGTGACCATAATACAATAGCATTCAACATCCCTGTGGTGGGAAGAACACCTCAACCGCCCAACACTGTGGTATTTAATTTCAAAAGGGGGAACTATACAAAAATGAGGGGGTTAGTTAGACAAAAGTTAAAAGGTACAGTGACTAAAGTGAAATCCCTGCAAGTTGCATGGGCCCTTTATAAAGACACCATAATAGAGGCCCAACTTCAATGTATACCCCAAATTAAGAAAAACAGTAAAAGAACTAAAAAAGAGCCACCGTGGCTTAACAACCATGTAAAAGAAGCAGTGAGAGATAAAAAGACTTCCTTTAAAAAGTGGAAGTCAAATCCTAGTGAGGCAAATAGAAAGGAGCACAAACACTGCCAACTTAAGTGCAAGAGTGTAATAAGAAAGGCCAAAGAGGAGTTTGAAGAACGACTAGCCAAAAACTCCAAAGGTAATAACAAAATGTTTTTTAAGTACATCAGAAGCAGGAAGCCTGCTAAACAACCAGTGGGGCACCTTGATGATCAAAATACAAAAGGAGTGCTTAAAGATGATAAAGTCAATGCGGAGAAACTAAATGGATTCTTTGCTTCAGTCTTCATGGCTGAGGATGTTAGGGAGATTCCCAAACCTGAGCTGGCTTTTGTAGGTGAAAAATCTGAGGAACTGTCATAGATTGAAGTGTCACTAGAAGAGGTTTTGGAATTAATTGATAAACTCAACATTAACAAGTCACCGGGACCAGATGGCATTCACCCAAGAGTTCTGAAAGAACTCAAATGTGAAGTTGTGGAACTATTAACTGAGGTTTGTAACCTGTCCTTTAAATCGGCTTCGGTACCCAATGACTGGAAGTTAGCTAATGTAACGCCAATATTTAAAAAGGGCTCTAGAGGTGATCCTGGCAATTACAGACCGGTAAGTCTAACGTCGGTACCGGGCAAATTAGTTGAAACAATAGTAAAAAATAAAATTGTCAGACACATAGAAAAACATAAACTCTTGAGCAATAGTCAACATGGTTTCTGTAAAGGGAAATCGTGTCTTACTAATCTATTAGAGTTCTTTGAAGGGGTCAACAAACATGTGGACAAGGGGGATCCGGTTGACATAGTGTACTTAGATTTCCAGAAAGCCTTTGACAAGGTCCCTCACCAAAGACTCTTACGTAAATGAAGCTGTCATGGGATAAAAGGGAAGGTCCTTTCATGGATCGAGAACTGGTTAAAGGACAGGGAACAAAGGGTAGGAATTAATGGTAAATTCTCAGAATGGAGAAGGGTAACTAGTGGTGTTCCCCAAGGGTCAGTCCTAGGACCAATCCTATTCAATTTATTCATAAATGATCTGGAGAAAGGGGTAAACAGTGAGGTGGCAAAGTTTGCAGATGATACTAAACTACTCAAGATAGTTAAGACCAAAGCAGATTGTGAAGAACTTCCAAAAGATCTCTCAAAACTAAGTGATTGGGCAACAAAATGGCAAATGAAATTTAATGTGGATAAATGTAAAGTAATGCACATTGGAAAAAATAACCCCAATTATACAGACAACATGATGGGGGCTAATTTAGCTACAACGAGTCAGGAAAAAGATCTTGGCGTCATTGTGGATAGTTCTCTAAAGATGTCCACGCAGTGTGCAGAGGCGGTCAAAAAAGCAAACAGGATGTTAGGAATCATTAAAAAGGGGATAGAGAATAAGACTGAGAATATATTATTGCCCTTATATAAATCCATGGTATGCCCACATCTCGAATACTGTGTACAGATGTGGTCTCCTCACCTCAAAAAAGATATTCTAGCACCAGAAAAGGTTCAGAAAAGGGCAACTAAAATGATTAGGGGTTTAGAGAGGGTCCCATACAAGGAAAGATTAAAGAGGCTAGGACTCTTCAGCTTAGAAAAGAGAAGACTAAGGGGAGGACATGATAGAGGTATATAAAATCATGAGTGATGTTGAGAAAGTGGATAAGGAAAAGTTATTTACTTATTCCCATAATACAAGAACTAGGGGTCACCAAATGAAATTAATAGGCAGCAGGTTTAAAACAAATAAAAGGAAGTTCTTCTTCACGCAGCACACAGTCAACTTGTGGAACTCCTTACTTGAGGAGGTTGTGAAGGCTAGGACTATAACAATGTTTAAAAGGGGACTGGATAAATTCATGGTGGCTAAGTCAATAAATGGCTATTAGCCAGGATGGGTAAGAATGGTGTCCCTAGCCTCTGTTCGTTAGAGGATGGAGATGGATGGCAGGAGAGAGATCACTTGATCATTGCCTGTTAGGTTCACTCCCTCTGGGGCACCTGGCATTGGCCACTGTCGGTAGACAGATACTGGGCTAGATGGACCTTTGGTCTGACCCGGTACGGCCTTTCTTATGTTCTTATCTTCTTATAACCATAACAGCAATGCTGTGAACAGAGGTCACATTAGAGAGCAGACTACTAGGTTGTGGGAATATATTACCCCTATGCTGACCTGTAAAACAGGAATGTGGAAAGTTACAGCTTCACGCCGCTTGGGAAGAGAGGTTAAGTTAGGTTGTGTGCCAGGTGGCTGAAGCCGGTTCGACGCGGCCTTGTCTGGTCTTCTGATAAAGGGAAGGCCGTAAACAAAATAATAAATTAAAAAGGTATGCAGCATAACAGCTCACCAATAATTAAAAAGCAGAGAACGTACAAATCTTTGGGAGCCAATTAATAATTGTGTAGTAATAATACAATTATAGTGTAATAATTGCAATAAAGGTATATAAGGAAAGTGCTTAAAAAATAAAATAATTCAGCTTGCAATCATATTGGTTGTTGTGCTTTATCCGGCCCGCATGTAACGCAACACTAGGTAATGGTGGGCAAACCTCAACAAATATAAGTGTTCTCAGACCACTTCTCTGCAACGTGTCAATGGGCAAAATTGCAAAAGCACTTTGAGTAATTTAGGAGCCGGAGTCCCATTGATGATCAGTGAGACAGACTCAATGGGAGGTGGTACCAAATACCTTAGTCTAACAAGTAATTTAGGTGACTCCGAAAATTTGATCATATAACTAATTGGAATGGAAGTGGGGAGGTTTCACATTTCCAAAAGTGCTCAGCACCAAGCAGCTCCTATTGACTTCAGCAATTTTGAAGTGGCTATCCCTGGACTTTGGAGGCTGGCTTGAGACCTCTCATTTGCGAAATGCATGTCCCCAGTATTTTAAATATGGACTGCATCAGAACTAGGAGTGGTATCAAAGCACTTCTAAGCCTAAACTGCAGGATTGTGATTTTGTTATGATGGTGTTCAAGATTTATCACTCCAACCTTCTTAAAATGTGCCTGAGGAGTTGATGATATATCTACTTGATTAGCCCATATAATTAGCACTTGAGCAGGACATCCATATTTTCACCATATCACTTAAGCAATGTGCAGAAGTGCTGATCTGAATATACAAATGCAGATTTTGGCATTCTGCTAGGACATCCCCAGCTTTGGAAATGGAGCCCAGAATATATAAAATAGGTGCACTTCTAATTCTCTTAGACTCCCTTTTCATAATGTGAACATTATTACAATAGTGCCTTGTAGTGACTGTCCAGTCAAAGCTCTTTACCACACAAAGGGATCATTTTTAGACAAAAAAATCTGCATCAATAAAACAACTAAAGCACCCTCTTTCACTTCCCGCTGGAGGCTTGGAGTCAAATGCTAGTGAAGGATGATCTTCAAGCACTGACATCTGGCTCCTTATCTGGCTTTACAGGCAGTTGTTTTATCCGTGCTGCAGTTCTCTCTTAGATCTGTGGAAGATAGGCTGCCCAGGAGCTGTTGCTTGGCAGGTTTTATTGTGCAACTTTAAAAAAAAATTCTTAAATGCTGACAGGAACTTGTGTTCTTTATTCATGAGAGAATAAGACCCTGTATTCACCTGAGGTGACAGGTATTTTAAGTGCCTTCATATGACCTAATGTAGCCCTTTGAGTCATGCATACCCACCCTCTGGTAGAATTACATGTAGTTTCGTTAATTAATCAGGACAAAACTTGCTGGCTTCACGAAGACCATTTTGCAAACCTCAAAAGGTAAGGTTGGATTGGAAGTTTACACAAGCTAGCCATATCTTTGGGATCTAAGCGTGGGCTGGAAATATCACGAAGAGGGCCTTAGTGTGTTATCAACTCTGAAACGTTTTGTGATAGACAAGGTTTTCTGGAGAGCCCCTGGAGTTATGCAAGAATATCAGCTTTCGTTTTTTTGAGAAGGATGTTTTTAGCCCTCCTGGCTGCAGAGAAAAGCTTGAAACAGTGACCCCTACAGGCTCGAAAACCAGGAAGCAAATTAAAATCTCAAATGTATTATTAAAACTCTCATGATTGTGAAGCCAAGCTCATTACTTTGGGGGCTTGACCCATGATTATTGAGTGCTTGTGTTTAACAGTGCTGGCCTGTCTACACTGCCCTCCTATAGTCCTTGGTATACTTGCATTGTTGTAAACTATAAGCGTGGACAGACTAACCTACACTGCTGAGCCCCATCCTAAGCAGAGGTAAGTGCTATCAGTCCAAATGGTACCTTTGCTGGTTTGTATTAACAGCTGGTCATCGATGGCTATAACAGAGGCAAATCACCAGAGTTGACCCAGGCCTTTCTCATGAGGATCTCTGATAGTTTTTAAGCCAGAAATGTAGTGAAAACAGCCTTTTGAATGCTTTGAGTTGGGCGCTGTAGTTGTACCAGGAAGTCTGGCCTAGGAGAGTATGGGAGCATGAGGCACCTAAACCACAACTCCCATGATGCACCATGGAAGCATTTGCTAAACAAAGTTTTCTGGGGTTTTCAGCTGAAATTTTAGTTTTTGGCTAAAATATTTCAGTCTTCAAATGTCTGCCACTCCTGCAAAACAAATATCAACCTTTTATGTGGGGGGAAATATTGTCCCACTTTAACTGGTACATTTGAACTGTTTTACTCAGATACGTATGTTAATAGTGATACTGTGTTCCTTTAGAATAAGACCAAGGTAAGGCTGCTACACAACTTATTTCCTCATTCCTGTTTCCACAGAACTTAATGGGGGAGACTTTCAAAGGTACAAAAGGCAGCTAGACACCAAACTCTCACTGGAAATGAGTGGGAGTTGGGCATCAAATTCCCATTTGTGCCTTTGGAAAACTTCCCCTCCCATGTCCTTTTCAGAAGAGCCTTTTTGGCAAATCAGTATGTTCTAGCTGGACATCTCTAACCCCTTGTGATGGGATTCACTCCCTGCAGGGGCACCTCATTGTGGCCAGGTGTAGCATAGCAGCTGACTCTCTTTAAGGCATCCCTTGCCAATGGATGCTTCCTCACTGTGGTGGTCTCTCAAACAGCCCTTTTGCCCTCTAGCAAGGTCACACTTTAGTCCACCCCTATTGGGGTAACAGAGAGTCCAAACAAGCTATAGTCCAACATCCTTGCATCAAGTCTGCTGTCCATCTCTTGGGTCCTTGGTCCTTACACCCGTTACCTCAGGGGGTTTCATCCCACCTTCCTCTGTGGCTGGTTCGAGAACCCAAGCCCTCCCTCTACTCTGGCAGCCAAGGTCTGTTCCCTCAGACTCCTTGCTGCCTCCCTGGATCTTGATTCTCTCCCTGCAGCTTCCTTCTGCTATAAAGTTCCTGGCTTTATAATCATCACCCAGCCCCTCCCCAGCTGGGCTTTGTTATCAATTAAGCCTACCAAAGGGCGTAGTGGGGGCAAAAGACATATCTGGCTTCAAGACTAAGCTTGATAAGTTTATGGTGGAGATGGTATGATGGGATAGCCTAATTTTGGCAATTAATTCATCTTTGATATTAGCAGTAAATATGTCCAATGATCTGTGATGGGATGTTAGATGGGTTGGGATCTGAGTTACTACAATGAATTCTTTCCTGGGTGCTGGCTGGTGAGTCTTGCCCACATGCTCAGGGTTTAGCTGATCGCCATATTTGTGGTCGGGAAGGAATTTTCCTCCAGGGCAGATTGCCAGAGACCCTGGGTGGTTTTTTTTTTGTCTTCCTCTTCAGTGTGGGGCATGGGTCACTTCTGCACCTTGAAGTCTTTAAACCATGATTTAAGGACTTCAATGGCTCAGACAGAGGTTTGATACAGGAGTGGGTGGGTGAGATTCTGTGGCCTGCACTGTGCAAGAGGTCAGACTAGATGATCATAATGGTCCCTTCTGAGCTTAAAGTCTATGATTCTCTCTCTTACAGGTGCTGCCAAGTATGTGTGACAAAGTTCCTCCTCTACCTTGGTGGGTCCTGCGCGTATTGGCAGATTTGCTCACCTCATGATCTTCCCCATAGTCTGGGTCAACTCCTCCCGTGTCTGATCAGGAGTTGGGAGGTTTGGGGGGAACCTGGGCCCACCCTCTACTCCGGGTTCCAGCCCAGGGCCCTGTGGTTTGCAGCTGTCTATAGTGCCTCCTGTAACAGCTGCATGACAGCTACAACTCCCTGGGCTACTTCCCCATGGCCTCCTCCAAACACCTTCTTTATCCTCATCACAGGACCTTCCTCCTGGTGTCTGATAACGCTTGTACTCCTTAGTCCTCCAGCAGCACACCCTCTCACTCCCAGCTCCTTGTGCCTCTTGCTCCCAGCTCCTCTCACACACTTCCTCTCCTCTGGTTCCTCCCCTCCCTGACTGGAGTGAGCTCCTTTTTAAACTCAGGTGCCTTGATTAGCCTGCCTTGATTGGCTGCAGGTGGTCTAATCAGCTTGTCTGCCTGAATTGGTTCTAGCAGGTTCCTGATTACTCTAGTGCAGCCCCTGCTCTGGTCACTCGAGGAACAGAAAACTACTCATCCAGTGACCAGTATATTTGCCCTCTACCAGACTCCTGTACCCCAATGGCCTGGGTCAGTCACATACCCCTCCTCCCTGCTCAATGCCAAGGGGTTGGGCAGCTTGGGAAGCCAGACAGTGCACACGTGACAAGCCATCGGCATTGCTGTGACGGCTCCCTGCTCTGTGTTGCACACGGAACTGGAAAGGTTGGAGGGATAAGAACCACCTGGTCACCCTTGTGTTCTTCTCCTTGTTCCGCTGCATACATTGAAGAGGGGCATGGTCGGTCACGAGGACAAATCTGCGCCTGAGCAAGTAGTAGCGCAAGGCTTCCATGGCCCATTTTACGGCGAGGCACTCTCTCTCTCTCTCCACCACTGCATATCTTTGTTCCCTCGGAAGGAGTTTCCTACTGAGGTAGCGAATTGGGTGTTCCTCCTCCCCAACCATCTGTGATAGAACGGCCCCCAACCCGACTTCTGATGCATCTGTCCGCAGGATAAATTCCTTGGTGAAATCAGGGGCTATCCGTACGGGGTTACTGCAGAGGGCAGTCCTTAGGTCTGTGAATGTTTCCCCTGCTGCGTCAGACCATCTCACCAGATCAGGTCCACGGGCTTTTACTAGGTCTGTCAGGGGGCTTGCCCTTGTGGCAAAGTGGGGGATAAATCGTCGGTAATACCCCACTACACCTAGAAATGCCCAGACTTGTTTCTTGCGACGTGGTCGGGGCCAATTTTGGATGGCGTCCAACTTGTTCACTTGGGGTTTTACCAGACCTTTTCCCACAATGTAGCCAAGATATTTGGCCTCCGTAAACCCTACAGCGCACTTGGCAGGGTTTGCTGTAAGGCCAGCTCACCTGAAGGTATCAGGGATTGCCTCCACTTTCTCTAGGTGGGTTTCCCAGTCTGGGGTATGAATGACCACATCGTCCAAGTAGGCAGCAGCATAACTGTTATGCGGGCGTAATAGCTTGTCCATGAGGCGCTGGAAAGTAGCTGGGGCCCCATGTAGTCCAAAAGGGAGGACAGTATATTGGAAAAGACCCTCTGGTGTAGAGAACGCAGTCTTTTCCTTTGAGTCTTCCGCAAGGGGAATCTGCCAGTACCCCTTTGTCAAGTCTAGAGTAGTCAAGTACCGGGCATTACCCAGACGGTCCACTAGCTCATCTATGCGAGGTATGGGGTACGCGTCGAACTGGGATACTTCATTTAGTCACCAGAAGTCGTTGCAAAACCTTGTGGTGCCATCAGGTTTGGGCACCAGCATGATTGGGCTGGACCACTGACTGTGGGATTCTTCGATGATCCCCAACTCCAGCATTTTTTTTACTTCTGCTTTTATTTCCTCCCTTTTGGCCGCTGGTACCTGATAGGGCCTCATTGTTATTCTGTCCCCAGGGTTCATGACGATGTGGTGATATGTCTCGGTTGTTTGACGTGGTTTTGTCGAGAACACATCTTGGTTCCGGAAGATCATCTCAGACACCTCATTCTGCTGGTCTGGTGTTAAATCGGGAGACACTCTCACCTGTTTGGAAGGCTTGTTTTCCCGGGTTAGGTCTTTTTGGACAGTTATGCACGCCTCTTATGCATGCCAGGGTTTCAGAAGGTTGATGTGATAAATCTGTTCTTGTTTTCGGCGTCCTGGCTGCTGCACCTTGTAGGTTACTTCCCCCACGGGTTCAGCCACCTCATAGGGCCCCTGCCATTGGGCCAGAAGCTTGCTTTCTGCCATGGGTACCAACATCATCACCTGATCCCCTGGTTGGAACTGTCGGACTTTTGCCTGGCAATTGTAATGGGTTCTCTGGGCCTCCTGGGCCTTTTCCAAATGTTCCCGTACAATAGGGGTAACCCGGGCTATCTGGTCTCGCATTTGTATTACATGTTCTATTATATTTCTCTCTTCATTGGGTTCCTCTTCCCAAATCTTTTTGGCAATATCTAGTATGCCAGTTGAGGCCTGAGGTACCTCCCGGATAGCGAACATAAGATAGGGTAGTAGGGTGTCCCAATCCTTCCCGTCCTGACTTACCACCTTCCGTATCATAGCCTTGAGGGTTTGGTTAAACCTTTCTACCAACTCATCAGTCTGCGGATGAAGTTCTCAGGGTCTGTATATGGAGCAGCGTACAGAGGTCCTTCATTAGCTTTGACATAAATGGGGTTCCTTGGTCTGTTAATATCTCCTTTGGTAGCCCCACTCGGGCAAAGATCCCCACCAGCTCTTTGGCTATTGTTTTAGAGGCTGTGTTCCGCAGGGGGACGGCTTCTGGGTAGCGAGAAGCATAGTCCAAAACAAAAAGTATATATTGGTGGCCCCAAGCCATCTTCTCCAGGGGTCCCAGTAGATCCATGGCTATTCGCTCAAAGGGGACTTCTATGATGAGAAGGGGTACTAAAGATGCCCTCAGGTGGGGACGGGGACTGTGCAGCTGACACTCTGGGCAGGACGCACAGTACCGCCGCACTTCTTCATGTACTCCGGGCCAGAAGAACCATCGTAGGATTCGTGCCAGGGTCTTCTCTACGCCCAAATGCCCCCCAAAAAGATGACTATGAGCAAGACTTAATACATCGTTCTGGTGTTTTTGAGGTACTAGGGTCTGCTGTACTTTCTGCCCCTGTACTGGTGCAACCCGGTATAAGAGATTCTTCTTCATTATGAAGTAGGGTCCTTGTCCCTGGGTTTTCCCTTCCATGGGGACCCCATCAATTTCAGTCACCTCCTTCCTAATGTTGTCGTACCTTGGGTCTTCAGCCTGGTCTCATCCAAAATTTCCTCTCCCATGGCTAATCTGCCCAAAAACTAGGGGCCCAGTCTCTGTTGCCTCTACTGGTTCAGAAGCGTTAGGGTCGGGGTCAGACTCGGGTGCTTCTCCCTCCTGGGTGGCCTCCTTTTCAGCTGCTCGGGTCCATCTACCTACGAGAGCGACCCGCTGACTTTGAGTCAGTATTCAGGTTCCCAAGGCCTTAGCTGCCCTCCTTTCCCTTTTCGACTTTCTACCCTGTCTGGGTATGGAAAATAAATCTGGGGATATTTCAGAGAAGACTGGGGGTTGACAGTCGACTGTGGATGCCTCACTAACTTCAGGATTCTCCTCTTTCTCCAATCCTCCTACTGGGAGTAAGTCTCCAAACCCTGGGAAGTCCCTCCCTATGAGCACCGGGTATGGGAGTTAAGGGACTACACCTGCTGCTACCTCAGTAGTGTTCCCCTGAATCTCAATTTTTACTGGGATGGTGGGGTAATAACCAACTGTCTCATGGACACATGTTATCCCCGTACGCTTAGCCCACAGCAGCTGACTACACTTGACGAGCTTCCCCGAGACAAGCGTGATAGCACTCCCCGAATCAACCAGTGCTGTGGTCTCTACCCCATTTAGCTTTACTGGTCTGGTGTACATATGTGGGGTTAGTGAGACCCCCACAAGGTGGATTAGGGAGCATGGGTCTGCCCAGTTCCCCAGGTTACACTGCATAGGCTCCTCCACATTGGGACACTGTGCAGCTATATGTCCCCACTCCCCACAGGCATAACATCTGTATGGGGCCTTAGGCATTTCCCGGTCTCTTGGTTTGGGCAGTCTAACATCACGATCCTCTTCTCCCTCAGTGCTCCGACTCTTTGTGGCTTCTGGTGGGCCTTCAGCCCCTCTCTTTTTCCACCTGGGCCCTCCTGGTGGCCCAGTCACCCGAGCTCTAGGGCTTGGTGCTGCTAGTTTAACCCGGGGTGCCTCTTCCTTAACTGGTCGGGTCAGCTCCCTCGCTGTCCTTCGCCTATCTACCAGTGCGACAACCTCATCATAGGTGGAGGGTTCGTTCTGGCTTACCCAGGCATGAAGGTCTGGCGGAAGTCCCCTCATGTATCGGTCGATGACCAGAACCTCTAGTATCTCTTCCGGACTCCGGGACTCCGTTCGCAACCACTTTCATGTGAGATGGATGAGGTCATACAATTGGGACCGCGGGGTTTTGTATTCCTGGTACCTCCACTCGTGATACCGTTGGACCCGCTCTGCGGTCATTACCCCAGATCTGACCAGAATCTCTGCTTTCAGCTGGGGGTAGTCTGCTGCAGCCTCTTCAGGCAGATCATGGTAGGCCTTCTGGGCCTCCCCACACAGGAATGGGGCAAGGATGCCAGACCACTGATCTTGAGGCCAGGCCTCCTGTAGGGCTGTCCTCTCAAAGGCCAGGAGATATGCCTCTACATCATCCTCCCGTGTCATTTTCTGCAGCCAATGGCTGGCCCGTATGATCTGCGTCCCATCATGGCTGTGGTTCAGCTCTGTAAGGGTCTTTACCTGGTTTACCAGTTCCCGCAACATAGCTCGGTCTTGAGAAGCCTGGTCCATCAGCAGATGATTAGTCTCTTGCTGCAGCCACACTGCCTCTTGTTGGGTGGCTGCCTGGACACGGGTAGCCCCCTGCTGGGCCGCCGTAGCTTGTATCAATGCCCGCACTAAGTCATCCATTGTGGTGAAAAAAGAAACTAAACCTTCTACCTTTTCTTTTTTTTTCAAATCACCCTCCTTCTTCTGCCGTGCCGTGCACACCAGATCCCACTCCTGATACCAGTTGTGACAAAATTCCTTCTCTACCTTGGTGGGTCCTGCGCTTATTGGCAGATTTGCTCACCTCATGATCTTCCCCACAGTCTGGGTCAACTTCTCCTATGTCTGATCAGGAGTTGGGAGGTTTGGGGGGAACCCGGGCCTGCCCTCTACTCCGGGTTCCAGCCCAGGGCCCTGTGGATTGCAGCTGTCTATAGTGCCTCTTGTAACAGGTGCATGACAGCTACAACTCCCTGGGCTACTTCCCCATGGCCTCCTCCCAACACCTTCTTTATCCTCACCACAGGACCTTCCTCCTGGTGTCTGATAACGCTTGTACTCCTTAGTCCTCCAGCAGCACACCCTCTCACTCCCAGCTCCTTGTGCCTCTTGCTCCCAGCTCCTCACACGCACTTCCTCTCCTCTGGCTCCCCCCTGCCTGACTGGAGTGAGCTCCTTTTTAAACCCAGGTGCCCTGATTAGCCTGCCTTGATTGGCTGCAGGTGATCTAATCAGCCTGTCTGCCTGAATTGGTTCTAGCAGGTTCCTGATTACTCTAGTGCAGCCCCTGCTCTGGTCACACAGGGAACAGAAAACTACTCAGCCAGTGACCAGTATATTTGCCCTCTACCAGACTCCTGTACCCGACTGGTTTGCATCTGTCACATATGTTAACTGGCCCCTCAGGCCCACATTAACCCCTTCAGACCCTGTGTGGGGAGACATACCCCTCCTTTATTTTCTTTCCCTTATGTGTGAGCACTAAGAAGGATTGCAGAATGAACAATTCTGCCCTTGGTTATTGCAGTCAGCTCTGAACATCTCAGACATGCCAGCCAAAGAACAGGGAATCCAGATGTTCAGGATAAATTTAAGCCGTAAGACAGTTCAAATCCCAAAACAGAGCAGGAACGGTCAAACAATTACTTTTAAAGAACTGTTTTTTTCTAACTAGTTTATTAAAAACAAACAAACAAACAAGCAAACAATACTGGACAAATTAGTGGAAAACCTGAGTCTTTAGGAAAACCATATGGGTCCATATCAATTTCCAACTCATTCTATTTATATGCCTTTGGAAAACTAACAGAATTTTCTCACAGAATGATTTTGTTGTAAAGTTTCATAAAATAGCGGCCAGCTATTTAAGTAGTGGTTCTTTCCTTACAGTATGAGTAAACAACAGTAGATGATAGTACCCATGAAAATTAGATCCCATTCTTAATAAGACAGAGACTATTGAAACTCACTGCACAGATTAGTCTCATTGCTAATCAATAGTTCAGTCAATAGAGATGAAGGAATGGCTAAATGAATTCAGCTAAAGGAATCTATTATATGACTAAGAAACCTCCAAAGAGAAATACTGCTCCTTATAATAGTTTCCATAAACTACAACACTCCTGATAAATCTCAAAGTCTATTAGAAGTCTTACATCAGAACAGATTCTTCTACTACTACACCCTCACAATTAGAGATTTTTCAGTAATACACACCTGCCTCATCTAAAATCCCAGAGCATTGAACAAGAGAGCTATGGGAAAGGCTTAAAGTACAAGTTGTGTCAATAGGTTGATTGGAAGAAAAATTGTACAAATCTAGATGAAAATGATGCTGCAATTTATGTTTGTTCATGACTCCATTATCCATGCCACTGTAGACAGCCTAGAGACTATGTAAATGCAGCTAGGGGGTGGTCTTGCTCCCGTAGAAGTCATGGGGAATCAATTAAATGGGATAACATCATTTCTACAGCTCTCTCAAGAGATAGAGCAGAAGCCGCGGTGGAAACCCTGCCATAAGAAGATATAAGATAAGGCAGGGATGGTAGAGCAAGGAAGTGGGACAGGTTGATAACAAGCAGATAACCAGGGCTAGGAACCGGTCCGTGACAGATGGCATAAAAGAGTCTGGTTGAGAACCAGGTTTTAAAAGAGGATAGGGAATAGTGGGGAATAAGGGAGGCAGGCAGGATCCCAAATGCTTGGATTGCATCGTTTTGAATTGAACAAGTGACACTTGAATGAAAGGACTCTCTCAGATTGTGCCTGAGATTGTCAAATGCCTCTTCAGGGTAAATCCATTTTTAGCAGATTTGTATCCATTACTAGGGTGCTCCAGGATTAGCCACAAGGAAGGAGCCTTGAAAGCAAGAAGTCAGATGGTAAAATGACGAGAGATAAAGAAATAATGACTCATTACTGAAAACAGCAAGGTATACAGCTATACCTTAGCTATATCGTAAAAGCTATACGACCAAATTGACAGAACGACATTGCTAGCACTGCTACCACACAGCTCATCTGGTCATGCACCTTCCCCCAACCCAATTATGTTGCAGGACGGTTTTCATGAAAATGCCTTATTGGCTTTCCAGAGCACACCAGATTAGTGCATTTTATTGCACTTTCCCTAGAATGACTCTAGAGCAAGATGGTCACATCTTTGGTAACAGCGGTACTGGAAACAGCATCCAGGCTTCATCTATGATTATCTCGATGTAAAGTAACACTTAATGCAATATCAGTAGTGGACTCCACTTGATTTTGCGGCTAAAGCAAACAATTGGGAGTCAGGAGATCTGGTTTTTACTTCTGGCTCTCCCATGATTTCCTATGTGACCTTGAGCAAATCATTGCACCTCTGTGACTCAGTTTCCCCATCTCTAAAGTATGGATCACAATACTTCCCTATTATCATAAGAGTGACACTCACAGGAGTGATGGTAAGAGACAAGTCTTTATTTCCTGGATCCAATCACATGGTATTTGATAGGCTTACAAAAGGTGAAAACCCCTATCTCATGACTAGGATCAGTAACCACTGTCTCCAATGTCCTAACCCCACTTTTTGGAGGGAGGAATCAAATGCAGATAAAACAAAATAAGAATTAAAAAAAACCAACCACCACCAATATATACCAACAGTTAATAAAGCATACAAATGTCCAGGATGGAGGTTGGGGTTCATAGCCTGAAGCCTCCTAACAAATGAAATAATTATTCTGTCTCTTATTAATATCTATGTGTGCTGACTAGAACTGGTTGAATTATTTTAATTAACAAAGTTTTAAATAAAAAATGACTCCCTAAACATTCTTTTCCTGAAAAAATGATTCTGAAAATGGTCAGAACCAAGTTTTAATAGAATTTTTCCACAAAATATTTACAGACAACTTTATGGAAATTGTTCTAAAAATGTTTATTAAAATTGTCATTGACCAAAATCCTTGAACAAAATCTTCATCAATACGATTATTGAAATTTTCCATTAGCCAATGGAACAACCAAAGATTTTGGTCAATGGAACATTTCATGCTGATGACAGTTTTGCTCTTAATGAAAATGTTGTGAAAGGTTCTGATTTAAAAATGTACAACACATTTTAAAAGAATGGCTCAATTTTGAACCCACAAAGCGGGGCTTTTTGAGCACATGGCCACTTCTTGTTCTCAAGACAACGCCTTCTGCTACAAACAGGGTCTGGTCCCAAGCCCTTTCCAGTTTTTCCATTGCTTTCAGTTGACTTTGGGTCAAGCTCCCAGTGAGCCTGTGTTTGCTGTTCTCTCTTAGGTAGCTTTATGGTCCGTATTACTAGACTATTTGAGCACCTCACCCTCTGTAATATATTATCCCTCACAACACACTTGGGAGCAGAGTTGGGTGAACAATTGAGTTTTTCATTTTCTGGATGAATTGAAAAATAAAAATAAACTATTTTGGGTCAACTTGAAATGCAAATTTTTCAATTTTGGGGGTGAACCAAAAAGTTTCAGGTCAAAATGTTTTCTCTGAACTAACTTAACAAAAAAAAAAAGGAGACACATTTAGACATTTTAAGGATTTGATTTGACCCACTATTAAGACAGGGAATAGCTGTGAAGTTCAGATTGGATCTTGATCTTAGAGGCACAAAAGTATTTTTGGGGGTGGGGCAGAAATAGGAGAAGGGTCTTGCTTTGGCCACTTCCACTAAACAGGCACACTTCGAATTATACCTGCTTCCAGGATTTCTTATGCTGTTTTTTAACATTGACTGGGAAAAGGAGGATTAAGTCACATGATTTGGCTACAATTACCCTCTGAGTTGTTCCTAAATATGTTCCTTTATGCACTGAGTGAAGGACAGTTTAGACATAATGATTGCTGGAAGCCTGGTTAATTACAGATTGTTGTATAAAGAGTGTTTATATCTGACTAAAATCTAAAGAAAATTTAAATGGAACCTGAAGATTCAGGAGAAAGCCTTTTTTATACTCCCCACCCTCACAAATATGTGGATCTTCAACATCTTCTGCATTAGTTAGCATTACTCTGAAGTTTCAATTACATGGTCTCCCCACCCCCGTAGTCTAGGCCATACTAATGTCTTATGTTTATAGACCGTTCTGTTCCAGTTACAACATTGCAGAGATTCTTGGGGATAACCCCTGGGTGTGAAAGAGTATGAAAGTCCATACACCAGATTTCCCAATGGTAGGTGCCTAAATCATGCACAGAAATTTTGCCCATATGGTTCCAACTGGGTGACTGTACACACAAAATATTATGTTTTTGGGGCAAAATGGGTAATTAAAGATGAGATATGGGGCAGAGCCATAAAGTTCATATCCAGATTTATACTTCTCCAGCATACTAGAGGTGTTCTGACTGAGGGCTTGGGCCCAGGTCTCAGTTTTGCCTAGAAATAGGCAATATTCTCCAAACAGAGAATGAGGCTGTTCAAATATTTTGAAATCACAGCTCATTTTGGGTTATATGGGGCTGATTAGCAGAGGGGAGATGGCTGGCTGAGCTGGTGTGGTATCAACTCCCTCTATGAGGGCCATTTTGCTGAGGATGTGTAGATCAGTACCATTTCACTTTCCCCCTTCAGGTGAGCTGGCTGGGAAATGAGTCCCCCTCACCTCAACAAATAATTTAAATGAAAAATAAGAGGGGGCTGTGATGCTAAAAATGTCTACGGTTTGTTTGTTTTTTAAATGGAAACCCAAATTTTAGTCACACAAATTGTGACATTTGTTTTTGATTAAAACCTCATGATGACCAGCTCATGGTTGGATGTTGAAGGCAACGTTGTGAAGGGAAAACCCTTGTGAGATTCTTTGCACTAGCTTAATTACTCTCCAACTCAGTTACCCAGTAGGTGATAGTCCATGTGGATCTGCCAATACAATAGCAGATGGAAAGAGTGGGTCCTAGAGGACACAGCGAAGCCCCCACCTACTGCAGTTACAGTTAAATGAAAACTTCTGGTAGAGTTCTTCCTTGAGTAATACCATTAAAAAAGGGGGAAATAGGAACTTTTGAAAAATGAACACTTGCAAGAGATCTTCAGTAAATTGGAGAGTAGGATAATAACTGTAGAAAGGTGTACAAGGGTTGTGAGAAGATAGGCCACACTCTGTGAGATCCTGGGATTGTATAGAAATGCCGGGGAAAGTAACCAAACTTTGGTTAGCCAACTGTTGTCATTAACTAGATAATGTTTATATGGGGGGTTGTACTGTGATTAGCTAGATAGGGTTGATGTAAAGAATACTCACTGTATTTATCCATTTCAAACATGTAAATACATGCAGTTGTGTAATACTGTCAATTTCAAATGTGACTTAACTTTACATATAAGCACCAGGTTACAGAACATGCAAATATGTTAATCAAATGCTGCCCTCATCAGTGTCTACTGTTGAGAAGTAGCTCTATAGGAGTAGTTACTCCTAGTCTGTGTCTCAAACAACTGTACAGAAGCCAGATTTAGGTGCAAGCATTGGTTTGTGTCCACATCTTCAAATCCAGCACTGCTTTTCCTGCTTCGCAAGGTGCTGTGCACTTGAGATGGGGAATGGGTTGTGAACAATGCCGAACGCAGCATCACCTCTGGAGTAACCATTACTTTTCTGTATAGGTTGCTAGCACACCAGAAGTAATGCATAATCTTGATCAAGTCAGATGCACAGGATCCAAATCTCTGCATTTATAATTCATATAATCACAGTATCAGAGGGGTAGCCGTGTTAGTCTGGATCTGTAAAAGCAGCAAAGAGTCTTGTGGCACCTTATAGACTAACAGACGTATAATCACAAGGTCTTTCCCCTCCTTTTGATATAGTGTGTTACTGTGCATAGCTTCATCTATGCTGAGAGTTGAACAGCCCTGTGATTGGAATCTCCTGGACATGATTGATTGAATAATTCCATGGTTCATGAAACATTTAAAAGATTTTAGCTTCAAGTTTCAAAAATCCCTTCTCTGGAGTTTTGCTTTGTGATTGTTGTAAGACAAATTGGTGCTTATTTGAAATTATAAAGCATACAGAGAGAGATTTGCGAAGAATATATTTAAGCAATTATTTAGGGGCAACGCAAAATGCACAAAATTGGATATGCAAAGAAAGAATTATTTTGAAACTGCAAACACAGGCGGTGCTACTGACAGCAAGGGATTTTACTGCAGACCTGTGCAACTCAGTTTTCCTGGTTGTATGTGGAAAACCATTTAGCAGAACTTCAGTTTATTCAGGCACAAAATTTTTGCACATAGATTGATGCCTCCTAGCACATTAATATTCATATCCTTTATCAATTTTGCTCTCGTTTACACTGTGTAAACAGTTTCCAGTGGTTCCTTTTCCCTCTTTACTTAATCAAACAATGGCCTTAGTAATCAAGAAGGAATTAATGAGAAGCAAAAGCTTATTTATAATTGTGCTCAGACCAAATTTTGATTTCAAGTCTGAACATTATATGAACCACTTTTAGCCAAATCTCCTTTAATTCCTCACAGATATTAATTATAGTTTGTCGTCTCTATACTGTGGAATTATTTGCTTCTTCAGGAGAATTCCCAAATTAGCCTTTTATCTCTGTGGCCTGTTAGTAGGGTACAAAACATTTTCTTTCATTTTTCAGTCACTTTAAAAGTAAATGTGATTAGGCACATGCATACTTTTAAGCACATGAATAAGCACTTTAGGTACACTCAGAGTAGTAACTTACTCCATAAGTACTCATCAATTTCAATAGAACTTTTCTTGGAGTAAAGTACTCAGTTTGAATTACAGTAGCAGACTCTGGTCCTTAGTTACATAAATCCTGATTCAGCAAGCTATTTAAGCATATGCATAACTTTAAGCACATGAGTAATCCCATGGCCTTCAATGGATTTACTCACTTGCTTAAAATTCTGCACATGCTTAAGCACCTTGCAGAATCAGCTTGAGGCCTGGTCTACATCACAAGGTTATGTTGACCTAATTTCATCACTCAGGGCTGTGAAAAATGTCATGCTGTGTGTGACTTAGGCCCGGTCTACAACTAAGAAGGGGGGTCGAACTAGGGTACGCAAATTCAGCTACGTGAATAGCGTAGCTGAATTCGAAGTACCCTAGTTCAACCTACTCACCCGTCCCGACACTGCGGGGTCGAACGCCGCGGCTCCCCCGTCGACTCCGCCACCGCTGTTTGCAGTGGTGGAGTACCGGAGTCGACCGCAGCGCTTCCGGAGTTCGAACTATCGCGTCTAGATCAGACGCCAGAAGAATTCTGTCACCTTAGCTACGCCTTCTGTCAGTGCAGCAAGGGCTACAACACTGCCACTGTGCTGCGGTGGCATTTCTAGAGTAGACACTCTTATCTATTTTCCACAGCACTCATGGCTGGGACATCTGGACACCACTACAAGAATTACAATAAATAGAGAATAATATCAGCTAGAGCTAGCCATCTGAGGGCCAGATTTTGGAGCTTTGAATTACCGGGTGAGCTCTTACACAAGTAGACCAACTGGAGTTGAATTGTGTGTATATATACACCTAGGAACACAGCACTGGAACAGATCTGGATCAAAAACTCCAGTCCCCATCTGTTGCAGGCAATCCCAGCATATAATCTCATTCATAAATGTGTCATATTCCATTTTAAAACTAGTTCAGTTGTCTGCCCCCCCTCCTTCTATTGGAAGGCTGTTCCAGAACCTCACTCCTCCGATGGACACACGCACATACACTCACTATGGGGGAAATCCTGGCCCCATTGAGGTCAGTGGCAGAAGTCTCATTGACTTCAATGGGGCCAGGATTTCAGCCTCCAGTCTTAATCTTACTCATTGAAGTCAGTGGTAGTTTTGACATTGACTTAACTAGGAGCAGACTTGGCTTCTCTATGTAAAATAGAAAGCAGAAAATTATCCTTTATTGTGACATACATGTGCAGGGAACATATGTTTGTAGTAGTAGGAGGTGAATGAACAAAGGGATCAATTCACAGGCCAAACGTCCATTAAACGGACATATTTGGGGATGAAACATTCTGCAAAAGGAAGGAATAACTTGGTCACAAGATTCAGTTCCTCCTATTTTTTCCTCTATTCTCCCCTCTTTTTCACATTCCTACCATTCTTATTCCCCCGTCCTATGAGAGAGCCCAGGGGAATCAATCCTTGAATGATCTGGGGGCAGACTGAGAGCTCCCTTGCTGTTATGGAGAGATATCACTACAGGGTCACAGTAGGTATCCAATGATATGAACCATCTATCTGGGGGCAGAGCAGAGCCCTTAGCTTGAAATGTCTTTAAATGATCAGTCATTCAGGGTCTTGGCTAATGGTGTCCTAAATAGGATGCTATTAAAAAATAATACAAATCAGGGAGAACGGGGGCAGCCATCAGTAACTGCCACAGCAGAAAGCTCTGTACAGAGAGATTACTAACCGTGCTTTGCACTCATTCAGTGTCTTTCACCCAAGCTGGACGCATTTTACAAACATTAATTTGCACAAAACTGCTTGAAGGTAGCTCTGGGTTGTTTTAAGTGTAACCCTTCTGCCAGGGCCTGAGGGAGCAACAAGAGCCAGTTCCAAAATGCAGAGGACCCTTTTTGGAATGTGACCGAGGAATGGTTCAAGCCTCCATCTAGGGTCTTACTTGATTTCACTCTGGGAAAAGCAGGATAATCTCTCCCAGGTCATCTTTGGCAGATACACCGCTACCTCGATATAACGCCACCCGATATAACACAAATTTGGATATAAAGCAGTGCTCCCAGGGGGTGGGACTGTGCACTCCGGCGGATCAAAGCAGGTTTCATCTATAACGCGGTAAGATTTTTTGGCTCCCCAGGACAGCGTTATATTGAGGTAGAGGTGTAGCTCTTTCCCACTGGCAAGCCCTTTGTACTATGGGACTCAGCATATACATGGGTGAGAACAAGAAACCCAAATCAACATACTAGGCGTTTATGCAAACCCCTAGCCATTCAGAGCCAGCCCCCAGCCCCACCTAAACCCTAATCACACATAAGTGCAGATACAAGCAGTAGCCCCTGACATCCAGGAGTGAGGCGCCTCTGCTGGCTCCAATCCTTCAGAGCCACTCAGCCTGGTCCCACAACCACCTTGCCCAGCTCCGAAATTCAGCTCAGCACAGCACTGAGTGGGTCAGAGCTCCACAAAAATCAGTTTGACTCACCGCTGCCACTCTACTACCACTGGGTGGTCTAGGCAGTCCTCTACGGGCATTTGCTCTCTGCTGGCAGTATAGGGAGCCCTCCCTGGGGGTCAACCATCACTCTGCAGATTTCTCTTCACAAGAGCTCTGAAAAAGGAACCCAGAGCCAAGCAAGGCCATTGTCCAAGGTCCCTGTGCACTGGGATGAAACTGCTGCCTCTGAGACAGAACACTCCCTATAACCCTTCTTGCTGGGGCCAGGTTTCACTACCCAATCTTAGTTCACATATTGTACCATCAGGGTGACCCCACATCCAAGGCACACTTAGCACAGCTCTTGTGCCTTTCCATGCACAATACTGATGGTTACTCATTATCATATATGCATAACCAAAGGTGATGAAAACAACAGAAACATACATGGTGGGAAACTAAACAAACAAAGGGGCAAGAGTTGACTTTTCCCCTTTCCACTAACAAAAGGAGCACAGAGTTCCATCCTTCTAAGTCCTCTGGCCATGGGGTTTACATATGTATCGTACAGACGGGGGAACCAAAGCACATGGATAAGATTTTCCAAAATAAAAGCCTGAAATTAGGCTTCTAAGTCCACATTTAGGTACCTAGTGAAAATTTTTCAAAAGCATCTAAGTGACTTTGATGCTTTTGAAACTGTTAGTCTGTGCCCCTAAGTAAATGGCCTAAGGAATCTCATTGACATTGGTGGGTGTGGCCAGACGTTTGCTGTATGCGTGTTCTCTCTGCGTGCTGTACTGACTGGTCAGATAGCCCGGACAGCAGTCTCTGATTGAACTGCCCAATAACCACAAACTCGGTTCGTAGTGAAGGAACTTGGTCAGGTTCATTGTTGACAAAGCACGGTATTGGTGCCTTATACGTGCTACAAGTACACTCAATGTGTGTATGCCCATGACAATGGACACAGCTCTGTTAGTGGCGGGACTTTCCACTATCTCCTCGGCTGGCCAAAGACACTCCCTCTGAGAAACCTCTTTATACACTGATACAAACAAGTTATGTGTTGTCCCTCTGACGTGGCTAGTTCCTCCCCTCTGATTTACCTACCCACCCTCTTACGTAGCTAACCACCATCCATTACCTTGTACCTGGTGGTTTGATCAAAACATCTCTATCCATCATGTTGTCATCCTGACCTTATCTTTAGGATGGGTCAGAGTATTCCGGTTCTCTTTAGGGAATGTGTTGGTATTACACCTCTGGAATGTGTTTGCATGAGAGCTCTGTGTCTAGCACCTCTTTGGAATGTGTGTTTCTGCAATATCAGCCCTCCTCTTCCCAGATTCTGTGAACAGGCCCTGCCTAGCTCACAGCCTGACTTTGCTTTATATCAGCAAAACCCTGATCACTATTTTAGCCCAGGTCTCAGGCCTTATACCAGGCCTCTGATACAAGGGCTTATGTCTGAGTCTCTCTTCCTACTACAGAGGGAATTCTTGGGGGTTCAATACTTTTGAAAATCAGGTTACTTATTTAAGATCCTAACAGTGTGATTTTCAGAAATGCTCAGTGTTGACCTAACTCTTCCTCCAGTGGAAGGTAAAACTGCAACGGAAACAGAGTTAAGCCAACCCTGAGTCCTTGTGAAGATCACACCCTAAATAAGTATTTAGGGCCCAGCTATACAAAGCTATGTGCATGCCTACACCCCAGATATAGGCCTAAGTCCCAATTTTAGGCATCACTCTGACGCACAAAACTCTTGCTTGGGTGCACCCAACCCTGTAGGTGCCTAAACTCACATGGCATCTACATTTTCAAGATAAATGTTCCTTTAGCACATGTATCTGTCCCTCTGGAGAACTCAAGCCCCCACTAGGCGTCCATATGTCTATCTTCCACCTAGGACCCAGAGCAACCCATAAACTGTGAGAAGATAGATGGAGGAGTGCACCTTCCATATTGGGCCTGATCCGGTAGGCGTGCTCAGAGGCTGCCTAGCTCTACTCAAAGTGGTGGGGGTGTCGGCAGCCACCCTCCTAACATCTAGCCCCAAAGTGAAGATATTCACCTAGGATGTGGGAGACCCCAGCTCAAGTTCCCCCTCTGCCTGAGGAGGAAAAGGGATCTGCTACCTAACAGGAGAGTTCCCTATGGGGTACTTTGATGTGTGCCTCTCTCTTAGTGATGTTGTTCCATGATAACTGAATATTTAACAATTAATTGGGTCAGAAAAAGAGTGAGAATCACTCTATAATCCACTGGCTAGGGCACTCGCTGCGGGTGGAGGCAAACTCTGTTCAAATCTCTTTTCCTCAGCAGTCAGAGTGGGGACATGAACCAAAGTCTCCCAGCTGAATGCCCTACCCAGTGGGCTAAAAGTGATGGGGAAGGCTACCACTTCCTCCCCACTCCCAGCCACCTTCCCTGATGTAAGGCAGGCATGTCATTCAGCCTTCCCAGAAGCTACTTAAGCATCAAAGCCCCTGAGTCCCCCAGAGAGGTTCCCTATGTGGACCAAAAGAAGAAAAAGGCACCTCCTTTCAGTCCGGACTTAGGTGCTGAACTCAGAGAGGGAAGGGGCTTATCTCTCTCCTCTTGCATTGTGAAACTTGCAAGAAAGAAAACAGAAGCACCAGAGGCCCAGCTTTTGAGGCACCTGCATTTACTTATTTTTAAGCACTCTTCAATAATATCAGGGGGTCTAACTGAAGGCAGTCCACTACTCATATTAAGTATCAGAGGGGTAGCCGTGTTAGTCTGGATCTGTAAAAGCAGCAAAGAGTCCTGTGGCACCTTATAGACTAACAGACGTATTGGAGCATGAGCTTTCGTGGGTGAATACCCACTTTGTCGGATGTCATGCATGCTCATGCTTCTATATGTCTGTTAGTCTATAGGGTGCCACAGGACTCTTTGCTGCTTTCACTCATATTAAGAAGACATTATATTGTCTTCCTTTGTATTTATAATTGTACACACA
Source organism: Mauremys reevesii (assembly GCF_016161935.1). Lineage (NCBI taxonomy): Eukaryota > Metazoa > Chordata > Testudines > Geoemydidae > Mauremys > Mauremys reevesii. Next base: position 4,105,977 of record NC_052627.1, read on the forward strand.
GGAGCATATTTTCCACCAAAAGCCACTGAAGTCAATTTCTCCTTTTCTGTAAGGGACTGGAGTGTAGGCAGTCTGGCCTAATAGTCGCAGTTGGGCTGGGGTCCACACATCAGGGACAACAATAAGTGAGCCGGGATCAGAGGAATCGCTGGATCTGGGCTCAATACGCAAGAGTCAGGATCAAAGTCTGGTGGGGGTTGGAGAGCAGAGGCAGTACCAGCTGGAATCAGGGTCAGAGTCAGAGAACAGAGGTAGTACCAGGCCAGAGGCAAGAGGCAGGGTCAGCATCAGACTGGGATCAGAGGCCAGTGGGCTGCAAGGTAGTTCCTGTGCAGTTTGCCCATAGCCAGGAGTACATGCCCAAGGTTGCTGACCTGTTGGCCACACCCCCAGTCCACCCACTAACCTTCCTCTGTACTAATGCAGAGAGAGTCTCTACCGGGCTAGGCGCCATGGTCCTGAAGTTTTCCTGCATTCTGGGCCAAGAGACATCATGGTGGGGTCAGGTGGATTCTATCATTAATTGCTAAATAAGGCCTCGGGATCCATTAGTAGCTGTCCTTGCACCCACAGTCATACTGATTGTCATCTGGCCACGCATAGGCACAGGGAGCCAGCTGTATCTTCTTCAAAGGGCAAAGTGTGTACAGTGTATTACTGAGGTGGAGGGAGGGGATCACTCAGATCAGTATGATGATGATGAGGTAACATTTGCATTACAGTAGCACCTAAAAGCTGCAACCTGATTGGGCTCCATTGTGCTAGATGCTGCACTAACACTAATAAATGGCAGTCCGGGCCCCAAAGAACTGACAGTCTGAAAACAAGCTGTGACAGACAGATGAGCCAAACTAGCTGCCCAGAGTGAGGCTGGGGAGATGGGGTTACACATAAATGTAATGGGATGTGTGCAATTCTTAAACTGGGCAATGGCCAGAGGCTCAGATTTCAGTAAATGCAAATATAGGCCTGTCAGCAAAGAAAGGAGTAAGTATGGTCTGGTGAGATGGGCAGATGGGAGTTCTGGGTTCCGTTCCCATTTCATTGTCACCCTGAACAAGCCCCAGAATCTTCCTGAGCCTCAGCTCCCCCTGTGCAACATGGAGATAATGATATTTACCTACCACAGAAAGGTGTTGGCAGGATTAATTGACTAATGCTTGTATGTACATGACATAAAAGACCCACAGATTTTGGCTTATAAAAAACAAACAAGTAAAACTGCCCACACTCTTGTTCCTTCTAGAAAAACAAAACCAATTCCCCCCACTCCGTTCCCCCCCACCACAAACAAAAAACAAAAACCAAACAAAAAAACCCAAAATAACCAGACTTTTTCCCCCCAGTTTTATCTGGGATGCTTAAAGCTGTAAGTCACAGGAAGCTGATCTTTCCCTCCAGATTTTACAGCCAATGCTTTGGCTCTAGTTTGCAATAAGGCTGGCCATTAATAAACTTGATAAATGCTCACAGTAAAGGTGTGCTGAACAGTTCTACAAATATTTGCTCAGACGTGGAGGAAAAGAAAAGGTTCTCGTGGTATGGGCAGGATGGGCAGAGGCGGCATTAGGTATTTTGCCGCCCCAAGCACGGCAGGCAGGCTGCCTTCAGCGGCTTGCCTGCGGAAGGTCCCCAGTCCCGCGGATTCAGCGGCAGCCTGCGAGAGGTCCCCTGAAGCCGCAGAACTAGTGGACCCTCCGCAGGCAGGCTGCCAAAGGCAGCCTGCCTGCCACCCTCGCGGCGACCGGCAGAGCACCCCCCATGGCTTGCCACCCCAGGCACGTGCTTGGCGTGCTGGTGCCTGGAGCCGCCCCTGAGGATGGGTGTTTTCCAAGTCAGAGTGCGTATTGCTGCTGAAGGGAGCAATCACTCACAGTAAGATGGGCGTCCTTCTGCCAGGAAGGGGCTGATTCAGAAGCACTCTCAGGTAGCGCATTAGGATGAGGGCCAGCAGCCCCTTGTGGCATGGAATCAGCAGCTCACAGTAGGATCTCAGCACTTCACATCATGGTACCCTATACGCACACCTTGGCCCACATCCTTGGGTGCGCCAGGGCTCAGCTGAGTGCACCTGAGTGGGTGGGCAGACTCATGCAGCTGAGTGAGACAGCTAAGTCACCTTTGGGCTTCTCTGGAGAGTATAGGAATTGGATAAGATTCCCTTTAAATTGTTTGGGAACCTTTTAGAGGTGCTCCCACAGTTCTTGGAGCAAGTTAGAGGAGACTTTATAGCACCTTGCTGCAGCCTATCACCCTGTATAAGCCTCTGGCAGGCCTGGTGCAAAGGGGCAGCACAAGGATCTTTACTGTGCTGAGGCACAATGCACACAGCAGCTCATGCTGGAGTGATAGTGGGTTTGTAAAACAGACTTTTAGCTACTTTGGATGGACTGGTTAAATGTTAGACACAAGAAGCTCGTCAGGTGTGGATTTATACAGTCTGCTGCCCCTTCACTGCCTGGATCCTCTGGACCTTCACACATTCATGAGACAATATTATTGAAGAGTCTGAGACGTCGATGTATCTGTGTGTTTAACCCCAGGGGGCCATTGCGTAGGTGGAGAATTTTTATGTCAGTTTGTTATTGCACAAGCAGAGATCTTTCGGCCCTATGTCCTCCCCGAGCGCCACAGCATCCCTGTGCCCCTCCACAGCATTCCTCGTTTCCTTCTCCATTTGCACATCTGGCTATTCGGTTCAATTCCCCAACGGCTGCCGGAGCTCCAGCCTGAAATTCTACCACTAAGAAGTCCCTGTAGCTTCTGATCCTCATGTGCAGCTATCATGGAAACAACCCACTGATAGCTTTATGCAAATCCATCTTTGTTGTTTAGCGTGCTGATGTTCTAACCTTCAAAGAGACTCGGGACCCAATCCTTGGCTACAGCTAAACACTTGTGTGTGTCTGGAGATGGGAACTGGGAGATGGGCAGGCAGTGGTGGCAAGGCTGATGCTGGCTCAGGGTAGGATGTCTCAGGATGAGGAGCAATGCATGAACATCCCTGCTTTTCACAGCAGAAGCAGCATGTTTACTTTCATAGATTCCAAGGCCAAAAGGGACCTTTGTGAGCATCTAGTCTGACCTCTTGCATTACACAGGCCATGGGACATCCCTGCATTCATTTCTGTTTGAACTAGAGCAGATCTTTTAGAAAAAAAGCATCCAATCCAATCAAAAATTGCCAGTGATGGAGAATCCACCACAACCCTTGGTAAGTTGGCCCGATAGTTAATCACCTATACTATTGAAAATGGGCACCTCAGTTCCGGTCTGAATTTGTGTAGCTTCAACTTCCAGCCACTGGATCTTCTAACTTTGTCTGCTAGACTAAAGAGTCCTTTCACTGCTGTAAGCTATCCTTTGCAGCTGATGGCAGGATACATGCCAGCTGGCTGGGGGACTGGAGACACCCTCTCCATGCTAACCCTGCCCCCAGGGTAGATATATGGACTCATCAATAGAGCTAGCTGAAAAATGCCTGTTATAATTTCCAGGAAATTTTGCAAAACCTGTTTTTTCTTTTTAACTATGAAAAGGGGGGGACGGGGTTGGTTAAAAACAATTCTTGTTTTGGTTTCCATTTTTTGTGTCGAGAAACCAGAAAGTTTTATAAATTTGCCTTTTGAGCCAAAAGCCATTTTCTGAAAAAACAAAGCAAAACATTTTGACGAAAACATTTGGAGGAGTTCCACCCCTGACAGAGTGCTATGGAAGGGTCAAATCCCGCATCTCTCACCGGAGGACATGAAAAGAAAGAATTTCTTTCTGTGTTCTCCCCTACCCGTCTTCTTGCACGCTGCATCTGTGCCACCGACATCATCAAGCTGTAGCTATGCGTCATGGCATCACAACACCAGGAATCAACACGACGTTTCTAATTTTCCTGTGAGCTAGGTTTGCAGTACTTGGCACAATTCCATTAATTTCAGGATGATGGGGGTTGAGCGCCATTATTCCTCAGTAAGAGGCCCTACCTCTTACACTAGTGCTACTGTAGGGTCTGAGGCAATTATTGATGGATGCTGCAGGAATGTTGTAGTCAGTAAATCCAAACGTAGGGTTTGATCTGACTTCCCTCGGACTGAGTGGGAGTGTTTCCATTGACTTCAGTGCAAGTTCGATCAGAACTGTTGTTATTAAGTCCACATACGGGAAACTGCAAGAGAGTGGGTCTTCACCTGTGGGCCTTTCTAATTAAAGTCTTTGGGCAGAAGACACCAGAGCTATGAAACATAAAAAAGTTCTGTAGGGAGTCGGTATCATGGGAAGGAATGTTCACAGTGCCCTTAAGGGCTTCTGAGAGTGGATTCCTCTGATGAGTTCAGTGTCCTGCAGGATTTGATTTGAGAATGAAACAATGCAAGAGTGCTGAGCATGGCCCTTTTACTCCTGCCATGCCAGCGCCTTAGGCGGCTTCTTAGAGCAAGAGCTAGCCCTGGAGCCTAACCCAGCCGTAGCAAACATTTAGCTTGCACGGATTGTTCCACCGCATGTTGACAGTGTGCTGCTAACATCTTTGGACCAGCTTGCGGCTGGCCCCTTGCAGGAAGTAAGGATGGGAATGCAACCCCTCTTGGGCTCTTCATGGGCTGCAAGGGCACTCCCTGGGCACCAGGGCGTCTCAGGCTCATGCCTCCAAGGCTACTGTCTCCACGAGGGGAGGAAGAGGTGCTTATAAAAAGGGCTGGAGCTGAGTGGCAAGAGCATATCTTTTAGAGCTTGAGCCAATGGCTATTAAAGTCATTGAGTGCCCCCCCCCCCCGCTGATTTCATTCCACATTGAACCAGGCCCTTAGGCCATAATTCTTCATGCAAACTTCAGCATTCTTCATTGAAGAAGGGGCCTGATGGCAATGAGCTAGAGTCAGATGTAATGCAAATTCTCTGCCCATGGACCCCAATCCTGGTATGTCACAATCTAGGGACTTTCCTGAACCAAGACTCTTCACAAAATTGGTGCAAAAGCACCAAAGCTGAGCTTTAAATTCAGATCAAGATGGATGTGACACTTCCGCATAACCTTGTTGCGACGGTACCTTCCATAAGGGTTTATGGAAATATGCTTAGAACATGTTTTATGCTACATATGCCATGTAACATATCTCCGTAAAGATTATGATCTACTGAATGTATTAATCCTGTTTGTATGCATGTATCATTTTTGTATTTGAAGTTATGAATGTTATGAATGTCAGCTGTGTACTGGCTTTATTTCTACATAACCTTAGTAGAGCATTTGGTCAGTTCCTGGAGAAAGGAATGTTGAAATTAAGTACCTAATAAAGAAACACCTAAAGGACAATGGATCTTGGAATGCTCCAATCCACATAAGATGTCTATTTGAGGATGTTCAAGGTAGCATATAAACAATGGATGCTACCTGTAAAACCTGTGAGTCATGCATGGACATGTGACTTGCCCAGGTGACTCCTAAACTCCATCTTGGAGCTGGACTTTGCATAGGACAGAGGAGGGAGTCTCCACCCACAAGAGAAAGTCTATTTAAATCCCTGGGAGACCCCTCCATTTTGTCTTCAGCTGGCTAAAGAGAGGAGCCATCATGAAGAATCCCCTAGCTACCACCTGAGCTAGTACAAGACCTGTACCAGGGAAAGAATTGTGCCCAGGAAGGTGTCCAGTCTGGGAAAAAAATTACTGAAGCATCTCTAAGGGTGAGATTATCTGTATTCGGTTTGATTAGATTGATTGATTTGCGCATTTTATTTTATTTTGCTTGGTGACGTACTTTGTTCTGTCTGTTACTACTTGGAACCACTTAAATCCCACTTTCTGTATTTAATAAAATCACTTTTTACTTATTAATTAACTCAGAGTATGTATTAATACCTGGGGGAGCAAAGAGCTGTGCATATCTCTCTATCAGTGTTACAAAGGGCAAGCAATGTATGAGTTTACTCTGTATAAGCTTTATACAGAGTAAAATGGATTTATTTGGGTTTAGACCCCATTGGAATTTGGGCATCTGAGGGTATGGCTACACTTACGGTTTGCAGCGCTGGTAGTTTGCAGCGCTGGTCATCCAGCTGTGCAGGGCCAGCGCTGCAGTGTGGCCACACTGACAGCTACCAGCGCTGCAGTGTGGCCACATTGGCAGCATTTCCAGCGCTGTACTGAGAGGTGCATTGTGGGCAGCTATCCCACAGAGCACCTCATCCCGTTTTGGCGCCGTTTTGGCGCTGAGTATTGTGGGAAGGGGAAGGAAGTGTGTGGGTCATTCCGCTTCCTGTTCCAACGCCCCGCGGTGCATCGCTTCACTTCCCAGCAGTCACACTTTCGCCATCCACGTTTCTTGCCATTGTGAGTTCAGCACGATGTGAAATGGAGCCTGAGCTGCTGAGGAATTTGCTGCTGACTGTTGCCAGCACATCACGTTTGGCAGTTGAGCTATTCCTCCTTCAGCTCCAAAGTGACAGTGAGGAGTCCGATGATGATATGGATTTGCCTAAAGCGGGTGACATGAAATTGCTTGTGGCGGTAACGGAAATGCTCAGCACCGTGGAACGCCGCTTTTGGGCTCGTGAGACAAGCAGTTAGTGGTGGGATCACATTGTCATGGAAGTCTGGGATGATGAGCAGTGGCTGCAGAACTTTCGTATGAGAAAAGCCACTTTCATGGGATTGTGTGCTGAGCTCGCCCCCACCCTGCGGCGCAAGGACACAAGATTGAGAGGTGCCCTGACGGTGGAAAAGCGGGTGGCTATTGCAGTGTGGAAGCTGGCAACTCCAGACAGCTACCGGTCGGTCGGGAACCAGTTTGGGGTGGGAAAGTCGACCGTTGGAATCGTGTTGATGCAAGTTTGCAGGGCCATTAATCGCATCCTGCTAAGGAGAACTGTGACTGTGGGGAACGTGCAGGACATTGTGGATGGCTTTTCAGAAATGGGTTTCCCTAACTGTGGAGGGGCAATAGATGGGACGCATATTCCTATTCTGGCACCACCCCACCTAGCCTACGAGTACATTAATCACAAGGGGTATTTCTCTATGGTTCTCCAGGCGCTTGTGGATCACCGTGGGCGTTTCATTGATATTTACACAGGCTGGCCTGGAAAAGTGCATGATGCACGCATCTTTCGGAACAGTGGCCTGTTCAGGAAGATGCAGGAAGGTACATTTTTCCCAGACCGAAAGATCACAGTAAGGGACGTTGAAATGCCCATTGTGATCCTTGGGGACCCCGCTTACCCATTAATGCCTTGGATCATGAAACCATATACAGGGAAGCTGAACAGGAGCCAGGACCGTTTCAACTACAGGCTGAGCCGATGCCGAATGACTGTGGAGTGTGCTTTTGGCCGTTTAAAAGCTCGTTGGAGATGTCTGTATGGGAAGCTAGACTTGGGGGAAAGCAGCATCCCTGCGGTTATATCCGCGTGCTGCACCCTCCATAATATTTGTGAAGGGAAGGGTGAAGCATTCAGCCAGGCATGGACCAATGAGGTGCAAGTCCTGGAGGCTGAATTTGCACAGCCAGACAGCAGGGCTACTAGAGACGCCCACCACAGGGCAACAAGGATTAGGGATGCCTTGAGGGAGAAATCTGAGGCTGAAAGCCAACAGTAATGTTTTTTTGCCTTGACCAGGATTGACGTGCACTGGTTACAGTGCTTTTAAGTGCCTGTGTTTTCCTTGATGTTTGTTACCTGTGTTTTCATTGGGGTTTGTTATCTTTCACTTTATGCAATAATAAAAACTGATTCATAATCAAAGAAATCATTTATTTAAAAAAAAGGAAGTACACGGGCAGGGGGGTTGGTTGTTGAACTGTACATTCATAGTTTTTCATATGTACTGCCAGGAATGCTGTGCACCTCAGGATTGTACTGTTGCATGGTGATGGGGGTTTAGTGCAGAGGGTAAGGGTCGTAGTTCTCTGGGCTCATAGGTGACCGTACAGGTGTCGGGGGCAGCTGGTGATGGTGTAGGTAAGAACCTGGATGCTGGGGAACGGGACTTGGAGCTGACATTGGTGCATAGGGGAAAGAGGTTTGGGAGGGTGGGGGTTTGGCACGGTAGTGCTCTGCCTGCATTGCTACCATTGACTGCATACAGTCTGTTTGGCGCGCAATGAGGTTTATAAGCTGCCTCGTGGTTTTCTTCAGCGTCAACGCCTTTCTCCTGCTTTCTGTTTGCCTCCAGTGATGCATCTTTTCTCTCCATTCCTGTGCATTTTTATTCTCTGTTGCACACTGGTTCATAACCGCCTTCACCAATTCGTCTTTGCTTTCGTTAGGTTTCCTCCTCAGGTTTTGAAGCTTTCTTTCAGTCACTGATAAGACCGGCCCAGGACTACTCAAGGTCACTGTAAAAATACAGCAAATGATACATTTTAAGAGACCTTCCATTGTGTATAATCTGAAGTTATTTTAAAGTGTCACAAGCATTCCTCACACATTTCAGCAACTGCTAGAGAATTCACAGCCTCCCAGAAATGGTAATGGTAATTAACCCTGGGGTTTCCTTCCGTGGTCTGCTCGAGCAGGGTGCTTCTTGCTTCATGGCTAGGCTGCTTGTTTCGGGGCTTTGTTAAACGCAGCAGTGCCATGTCCCTCAGGAATTAACCCTGGGGTTTCCTTCCACGGTCTGCTCGAGCAGGGTGCTTCTTGCTTCATGGCTAGGCTGCCTGTTTTGGGGCTTTGTTAACCCTGGGGTTCCTGGGGTTCCTGCCTGCCGCGCTATGCAGTTGGGGAAACCAGCACTGAAACACTCCCTCCATTTCCCACAGGAGTTAATACCTGAAGATATCTCCCTTCTACGGGTTACCAAAGAAGCAAGGGAGGGTCTCCTACAACAATGTGGATTCCGCCCGGGTCCTTATGCAGCGTGCCTCTGTGCAAGCATGGTTCCCCCACCCCTCCTGGAACAGTGGCGTGGACGCGTTAGCCTGAATGGGACAGGGACCACAATGGCTCTCCCTTTAAACTTGGTCACGCGAATTGCCTATGCTCTTGCAGAAACTTTTGAAGAGATTACAGAGGCAGATTACTGCGACGTGATAGACCACATCAATGGGATATTCCATGTCTAGGCATGCAGGCATGCAGCCATACCATCCCCCCTACTCTCCCAAAACCTTTGCATTGCAATAAAAGCTGCTTACCTGGGACCTGCTCCTGTGATTCTTCTGCACCAAGTTCCAGGGGCTGCGACTGGCTAGTTTCCTCCTCGCTTGAGAAGAGCTCCTGACTGCATGCCTCCTCCGGGCTGGCTTCCCCCACCACAGTAGCCTCACTGTCTGCCTCCCCCTCCCCCTCCTCTACCGGCTCTGAACTGTCCATCGTGGTCCTTGGATTTACAGAGGGGTCACCCCCATAAATCGCATCCAGCTCCTTGTAAAACCGGCAGGTCGTGGGGGCACTGCCGGATCTGCGGTTCCCCTCACGTGCTTTGCAATAGGCACTCCGGAGCTCCTTTACTTTTACCCTGCACTGCAGCGCATCACGCTCATGGCCCCTTTCCAGCATCGCTCTCGATACCTGGGCAAAGGTATCATAATTCTTACGGCTAGAGCGCAGCTGTGCCTGCACAGATTCCTCACCCCAAACACTGATGAGGTCCATCAGCTCACCATTGCTCCATGCTGGGGCTCGTTTGCCACGTGGAGGCATGGTCACCTGTAAAGATTCACTGATTGCACTCCATACCTGGCTGAGCAAACAGGAAGGGGATTTTTAAAATTCCCGGGGCATTTAAAGGGCGGGTCACCTGAGGCCAGGGAAGTAGAGTCTGACCTGATGAGCAGAGTGGCTGAACAGGCATTCTGGGATACATCCTTATACCCTGGAGGCCAATCACAGCGCTGGTGTGTGGCCACACTTGATGACCAGCGCTGCAGCACCAGCGCTGGAATCCTTATTCCCCATGCCGAGAGGGGTGTTCGGCCAGCGCTGCAGCCAGAGAGTTGCAGCGCTGGAAGTGCCTTGCAGATGTGGCCACTTACTAATTGCAGCGCTGGTGGAGGCTTTCCAGCGCTGCAAATCGCCAGGACAGGAACACTTCTGGGAGCTGTTTTCAGTGAAGCCTGCAGCTTTGGGGCAAGTAATTAAGAGCCTGGGTCTGTGCTGAAGCCGATGGGAGTGTCTGGCTCAGCAAGACAGGGTGCTGGAGTCCTGAGCTGGCAGGAAAAGCAGGGGTAGAAGTGGTCTGGGCACATCAGGTGGCAGCTCCCAGGGGGTTTCTGTGATCCAACCCATCACACTTGTTCCCTGCTGAATTTTTAAAAAAAATGTTGCAAACATAAGTGTGTGCTCCCAAATTAAGCCTTTCTACTGTATTCCACATCCCTGGGCGATGAAAGCAACAAAAATTCTAGCCCGCTGAGGATTGTTACTTGATCTACATTTTTGTTGGTTACCAGCAGCGGGCCATTCTCATGCACGTTTTTTCTGTATTAAATCTGTGCTAAGTCACCGTGTTTAAATCGCCTTAGTACAAAACGATTACAGACCGGCTTTTACAGTTTTTGTTATTAAATTTTGTTGTTTTTAATTGTTGCCGCCTTATAAATAAATAATGAAAACATCTCTCATGAAACTTACATGAAAAGTTATTGCTTCTAAGGAGGCTAGATTTGCATTTTTTTAATTATTCAGCTTGCTTACCAGCGTAAATGCCATTTTAAGTATTAATGATATTGATGTGACTGTGTATTATGTACAGGAAAAAATTCACTTTGCTGTCAATGTTCAGAATATCCTGTTGAAAAAGTATAGGCACTGGATATGCTGCGTACTTTGTGGGTGAGCAGAAAAGAAGAAAGCTAAAAGAAGAGCAAGAGAACCTTTTAACAGCCTGTCCTACTTAGAGTGTAATTGAACTTAATGATGCTTAAAGACCTTTTGCAGATCACATTTCTCTATACAGCAGAAAGTGGGTGTGGGTTGTGGAGCAGCGCACATAGCTCGGTGGGCTAATTATGCCTGTCCAGGACTGACCCTTCATTTTCAAATGGGTGGCTTTGGCCAGCACACATTATTCAAATGGCCAGAAGGGTATTGTTAGTAAACTGTGCTCAACATCTTCTGCAGGAAAAGCAGGTAATTTGAATTATACACGGGACACCTCTCCAGTGGTTACATATTCTTTTGTTGAAGGTCTCAGCTTTATTTCACTCTGGATCCGACTGAACTATTGAGAGTGATTTATCCATATTGTCAAGTTTGGCAAAAAATTCAGCCCCTTTTTATTCATCATGTTGAGCCCTTTTCTCAATGCCACTTGCCCAGGAGGAGAGCACAATTTGTACGAATGTATTTGTTATTCAAAACTGTTTGACATGTCAACTTCTGAATGGCTCACAAACTGTCCCCTGTAGCTATCAGGGAGGAGCACAATTTGCTACTCCAGGGGGCATCATTGGTCTGATTGGACCAGTCCCATGTGACTTGTCTCCTGATTGGATGATTTAACCTTTATAAATTGGAGGAAGGGCCTGAACAGCTCATTGGGCCTGGATTGTGTCAGGGAGAGGTTGGGAGCACTTTAGGAGTGGGGGTAGCGAGGGCTGAGCAGGCCTAGGCACTTTAAGGCATTTCCTCTCTTCCACAGAACAAAGCAGTATATTCAGTTTGCATATATGGGATTGTAGACTCCTGACTGAGGGTGAAAGAAAACCAAAGCAGCCTATTGGCTATTTAGCTGATCTGGCACTCAAAGTTCTCTTGACCTTCTATTTTTCTTAACTACTTGTGTGGTCCCTATTACTGGAGCACCTCGCAATCCATAAGGTACTTATCTTCCGACACCTCTGTGAGGCAGGACTGTGCTGTTATCCCCATTGTAGGGGTGAGGAACTGAGGTTCAGAGAGACTAAGAGTCATACCCAAGGTAACACAGGAGCCTGTGGCAGAGCTTGAACCTGGATCTCAGGAGGCCTAGGGTGCCAGGCCAGCCTCCCTGTCCGTCCCACAAGCTGATTGTGTTTTCACATCTGTGCACATGCCTCTTTGCAAAGGCTGTGGCCACATACCCTTGTCTGTCTCATTGGCTCCATTGCCTCAGTGCCAGGCTGACTTCTGGCTGGGGAATGACGGCACTGGACAATGGCTGTGCTTTGTGCACCCTCCCCTGTTCACCAGTATTTAACATATCTGCCAAGCCACCGCATTGATTTTACTGCTGTCCCTTTATGTCACCACCTCAGCGTCACACTCACAGACTATGTAGCCATTGGCTATCTGCGGCTGCTTTTCAGGATTACGGGGACATTTGCACAGCCTTATCTCATGTGTTTGAGAGAGAGGCTGCTTGTGGAAGTGCTGTCCTACCATTGTGAGCTATGGATGCCAAGAACCTAAAAGTGAATTAGTTCTTCATGACTTGTGTAGGGCAGCACTTCCTTTGGCTGGCTGCACTGCTGCAAGCCTCTCAACTCTCTCTCCTCCCCCTGCTCCCCCTGAAGTAGACAGGAGCTAGGACTCCACAAACCGGGGACTGGCGGTGTGTGTTTGTCACAGGGTTCTCTACTCACCACTAGAAGTGCCTCATGCTGGCTGCTCTGGGGATTAGCTCTCTCAGCCTGACACCTCTTGTGCTTTCTCAGCCCATTGTCTCGCTTTGTCACCCTGCGGCCCCCTCTCTTGCTCCTCGGGAGTTACAGCACCTTGTCTTCATGGCTCAGCTCTCCAACCAAGCCACAATGGTCCTCCCCTTCTGGAGTTCTATCACAGTCCTCCACAAAGTCCCAGGCTGTCCATAACTCCACTGGCTACATCACTCCCTCAGTGACTAGGACGAACGATCTCTGCCCAGATTGGGCCACTCACTCAGTGGCCAGCAGGGGAACCAGGCCCCTTCTCCGCTCTGGGCTCCAGTCCAGGGCCCTATCTCCAGCAACCACGGTCTAGGCAACCCCAAACCTTCCTTCCTCTCCCTTGGACTACTTCTTATCTTGCCTATCCCAGGCTCACATTCTCCATCCTTCTAGCCAAACCCCTTTCCTCTGGGTCTGCTAGGCAAATCCTTCCTCTTGGATCTCAAGGTCTGTCTCTCCCTTGTCCTAGGGAGAGTGACTGCAACCATCTTCCCTGTAGCCCCACTTCTGCTACCAGCTCCCTGTTTTTTCCAAAGCCTCTCCTGGTCCTCCACAGGTGAGCTTCCCTGAACTAGAGCTCTCCTCTCACCATAAATATCCTCAGCTTGCAGCCTAATAGGTTCATTGGCCCAGCTGGCCTATGTTAACCCCTTCAGGGTGAGTGTGGGGAGAACACCCCATCACAGGGTTCAAGGCATGGGAACTGCCTAGTCAAGTGCGTGTATCCATACAATGGGATTTTGGAAACACACCTTTTACTTAAGCCCTGAATCCCAGACAAGCAGTTGCAGTGTGACAGAGCCCTAGGGCCAGACCCAGGTGGTAGAGGAATGTAAAAGGCCTGTTTCAGCTAAGACTGAGAGTTGCTCTAGGCAAAGCTTGGATTCCATTTCTTATCTCATTCTAAAGCATAGTATAAGATTATAAAATGGGCTGGGAACACTGATCAAGGTTCGGCTTAATGTCACCTCTGGGGTTTACAGAACACACTATATGTGAGCAAGTCAGGTAAGAGTGTGCATCTGTTTTAGAGCTGGACATAATGGATGTCCCAGCTCCAGTCTAAAACCCAGCACAGCTAGCTCGCTGTTCTCTGGGGCTAAGCCATAAAGGATGAGTGGGAGTTTCCGGCTTGCAAAGTGAAGCGTGTCTTTAACTTGGCAGAATCTATTGTATTGGCTCAGTGCACGAGTAGTAAAGGGCTAAGTCTGGTCTTTGTGCCCATCTGTATTTTGTTATTTTATTTGGTTTGTTCTTCACAACTTTAACCTGATGAAATTGAGGTTTTGAACTTTCATCGCTGTCAAACTACAGAGACGTGTTCACAAAGCAGAGGCCAGAGGTCTGGGGGAAAGAAGCTATTGGTCGCAGTTTAGCCTTCAAACTTTGATCATTTGAGATCGCTCTCCATTATAGAGTGGGCCCCTTTTCAGGTTGCGCATTTAGCTCTGTGGGGTGGGGTCTGGCTGAGTTACCATTGTTATGCTGTCTGGAGTGGCTGCTGCAGGGCAGCCTGGCGGAAGTACGGCAGAAACCCCAGACTGCTGGTGTGTCTATAATTATCTTTCACCAGCCCCGTAACAAATGTGAACTCCCACAGTACTCCAATAGGCTTATCATGAAGTCACAGACAGTCCCCTAAGACAATTCAGTCTATCTTGCTACCCAGGCAAGCTGGACTATGTGATAAATAGTCACTCACACCAAAAACTACAAAATATTCCAGGATACACCCAGTCCCAAGAGACCTGTCACTCACCAAGGCGAATTTGCATCCTAGATCTCACACCAAAACAATGCTGGCAGCCCATTCTATAGTAAACTAAGAAAAGGTTTATTAGCTAAGAAAAAGGAATGAGAGTTACTGAAAGGTTAAAGCAGGTGTAGTATATGTACAGGTGAGTCATAGTCTATAATTCCAAATGGTAGCAGGATGTAATAATCTGCCAGTTTCCCAAAGTCTCTCAGGGCTACCCAGAATAACTTTTGGGATCTCTGTCTTTTCATTCAGTTTTCTGCCCTATTAGAGGCCAAAGATAATGCATTTTTCCTTGTGTCCCTACTTATAGCTACTTCTAGAAAGCAAGCTGACAGGGTCACTGCTTACCAGGGCTCGCTCTTTGAGCATGGTGAATGAGGAATGCATTTGGAGTCTTTGATCTCTGATTATCACACACAGTGACCACTTGATCAAAATTAGCACTTGCTTGTTAAAGTCCTTCATTTGCATTACACAAGGCTTCTTTCTGGTTTGATGGGTTATTTAGTTACAGGGCTATGTACAATGTAAATGTTTCCTACTGCATTATAGCAGGGCAAAGATAAGTGAAAACAATGCATATTGCATCCCATTAGTTTGAACACCAAGCACATTCTTATACATTTAACAATCACTTTGATCTATACTAATACACAACTGAATTGGTCTGACTTCCAGCTATGCATTTGTCAGTGTTCATTGAGGTCTGGGGCGTTGGCATGAGCTGGCACCTTGTCTGCTAGCATCACAACCATCACTGTAATATGATGATTTGTAATAGATGGCCGTTCCAGTATCACTGATACATTCTGGCTGTCAGATTTAAAAGTGCACATTCACCTCTAAGCATGCAATTTGTGGTACATGAAAATATGGCTCTTAAGAATGGCCATACTGGGTCAGACCAAAGGTCCGTCTAGCCCAGTATCTTGTTTTCCAACAGTGGCCAATGCCAGGTGCCCCAGAGGAAATGACCAGAACAGGTAATCATCATGTGATCCATCCCTTGTTGACCATTCCCAGCTGCCGGCAAACAGAGGCTAGGAACACCATCCCTAATAGCCATTGATGGACTTATCCTCCATGAACTTATCTATTTGAATTCTGAGATGGAGTGTTGGGATGTCAGAGGCGAGCAGAAACTTTCAACAAATGTCCAGTGAAGGGGTTCACTCACTGCTGAAGCATCTCCTTCAGCCAGGTGTGATGCAGGGGTTCTTTCCCTGTCTGGTACACTCTGCCGATGGTTGCTCTTCTGGAAATTCAACCCTCCTGCCAAGTCACAATTTAGTCCACTCCTTCCGGGGCATGAACAGTGTCTGTCAGAAAACAGTCTGATATCTTCACAAAGGTCTTTGTCCCCAACTCCTGGCCCTGTGGGCCTTGTATATCAGGGCTCTAAAAAGCCGTGTTCCCTTCTCAGGGGCCTTCATACAACCAGACCAGTGGCTAGGAGGTGAACCCAGGCCCTCCCACTACCCCAGGCTCCAGCTCAGGGACCCTGTAACTAGCAGCCAAGGTTTACTCAGGCCAACTCCTTGCTACAGCTTCCCTGGGGTTCTTCTCACTCAGCCTGTCTCAAGCTTTCTGCCCCACAAGCTCTCTAAGCTCACGCTGTTCCAGGGCTGGGACTGTCAGGGTCACCTCACAAACTCCCCAATCATAAAATGCAGACTTAAACCCACTTTAGCCCTCCTTGGACCTGACTTTACTCCTCTCTCTGCCTGTCCTGACTGAATGGAATTCAGGCATAGATTTTTAACAATGAGAGCAATGAACTGCGGGAGCAACTTACCAAGGGTCGTGGCAATTTTGGAATCAAGCTGGGATGTTTATCTGAAAGTCCTGCTCTAGGGATTCTTTCAGGCAGTCCTAGGGCCTGTGCTACACAGACTGGGTGCTCACAATGGTCTCTTCTAGCCTTGGAATCTATGAACACCTCCCAGGGCTCTCTCCCCAGACTTCCAGCTCCTGCCCTTTTGTCCGGGCTTCCCACCGGATCCGTCTTCACCTTGGTGGCTCCGCGGCTGCACTATGTACCCTCTGTGCAGACAAAGATCTCAGGGCCTCCTCTCTCCCTACTCTATTCCCAGAGAGTGACTGCAAGCTGTCTCTCTGCAGCCCACTTCTGCTCATAACTGTCTGCTTTTTTTAGTCACCACCCAACTCTCTCCCCATTGGGATTCATGTTTAATTAAGTCTGGTTCTCCTTTCAGTGCAGCCAGGTAACATAACGCTCCCCCCGCCACACTCTCTCCACAGGGAAAAAAAGTCACATTGCCATTGATTTTTGATGGAGGTAATGTGACTAATAGATAACCTATGGACTGTGACTCAGGAGACATAGGGTCTATTCCTGCCTCTGCCAGTAGCCTGATCATTGACCTGGGACAAGACACGTACCCACCCTGTGACTCTTTACAATGGGGGTAATGACGATGACCTCCTCTGTAAAGTGTTTTGAGATCTCCTGATGAGAAGAGCTAGGGATTATTATTAGATCCAGTAAGGCTAAAAATTGCTCTAACTGCCAAGCTATGGAGCACTGGCTCCATCCCAGGGGCTTCCAGATGGTCTGGTGGCTGACTGGGAAAACCAGTCTGAGGCAATGGCATGACTTACACCTTAGCCATATAGCAAAGACCATTGAGCAAAGTGGCAATCGGGCCTAGACACACACAGGGAGGGTTGGGTTTTCACAAAATCCAGCTTCCCTGAGAAAGGAGGTGAAAGTCTGGGAGACAAACAGAAGCCTGGTTGGCTCCCAAAAGAGTGTAAGCCTGTTCTTTGCCTGGGGCCGGCCCACAACATTTTGGCACCTGAGGCAGGGACCTCACATGACACCTCCCATGCCCACTCGATTGGGCCAAAACTTTGAAAGGTCTCAATTCTGCCTTCTTCCTCTTCTACTCCTTTCATGGTACTGCTCTGATACTTACCCCAATAAAGGAGAACTAACAACTTAAAATGCCTTGTTCAAAAATTTTAAGTAACACATAACTTTCAAATGCTTGAACAGCAAATGTAACTTTTCCTGTCTGCATAGTAAACACTCGCATTTGTATCTGTTTGAATAATCAAAGTGCTGTTTTCCGTGCCTTCTTGGTTGCAAAGATTTGAACTGCTTCCTGAAGGTCCAAAATCTGGGACAGCTCATGCTCTGTTGAGATGGTTGCAAGGCCGACCAGCCTCTCCTGTGTCATTGTGGAGCATAGATGTGTTTTTATTAACTTCAGCTTGGAGAAGCTGCGTTCTTCACTGGCAGCTGTTACAGGAAGTGTTAGAAGTATGTGCAGAGCATAAGAACATAAGAACATAAGAACATAAGAAAGGCCGTACCGGGTCAGACCAAAGGTCCATCTAGCCCAGTATCTGTCTACCGACAGTGGCCAATGCCAGGTGCTCCTGAGGGAGTGAACCTAACAGGCAATGATCAAGTGATCTCTCTCCTGCCATCCATCTCCATCCTCTGACGAACAGAGGCTAGGGACACCATTCTTACCCATCCTGGCTAATAGCCATTTATGGACTTAGCCACCATGAATTTATCCAGTCCCCTTTTAAACATTGTTATAGTCCTAGCCTTCACAACCTCCTCAGGTAAGGAGTTCCACAAGTTGACTGGGCGCTGCGTGAAGAAGAACTTCCTTTTATTTGTTTTAAACCTGCTTCCTATTAATTTCATTTGGTGACCCCTAGTTCTTGTATTATGGGAATAAGTAAATAACTTTTCCTTATCCACTTTCTCAACATCACTCATGATTTTATATACCTCTATCATGTCCCCCCTTAGTCTCCTCTTTTCCAAACTGAAGAGTCCTAGCCTCTTTAATCTTTCCTCATATGGGACCCTCTCTAAACCCCTAATCATTTTAGTTGCTCTTTTCTGAACCTTTTCTAGTGCTAGAATATCTTTTTTGAGGGGAGGAGACCACATCTGTACACAGTATTCGAGATGTGGGCGTACCATGGATTTATATAAGGGCAATAATATATTCTCAGTCTTATTCTCTATCCCCTTTTTAATGATTCCTAACATTCTGTTTGCTTTTTTGACCGCCTCTGCACACTGCGTGGACATCTTCAGAGAACTATCCACGATGACTCCAAGATCTTTTTCCTGACTCGTTGTAGCTAAATTAGCCCCCATCATGTTGTATGTATAGTTGGGGTTATTTTTTCCAATGTGCATTACTTTACATTTATCCACATTAAATTTCATTTGCCATTTTGTTGCCCAATCACTTAGTTTTGTGAGATCTTTTTGAAGTTCTTCACAATCTGCTTTGGTCTTAACTATCTTGAGTAGTTTAGTATCATCTGCAAACTTTGCCACCTCACTGTTTACCCCTTTCTCCAGATCATTTATGAATAAATTGAATAGGATTGGTCCTAGGACTGACCCTTGGGGAACACCACTAGTTACCCTTCTCCATTCTGAGAATTTACCATTAATTCCTACCCTTTGTTCCCTGTCCTTTAACCAGTTCTCAATCCATGAAAGGACCTTTCCTTTTATCCCATGACAGCTTAATTTACGTAAGAGCCTTTGGTGAGGGACCTTGTCAACAACAAAAGCATTTGGAAAGAGGGTGGTCATCTTATTTGTGCACATATATTCCAGAACAGCTTTTGGAGTTGATCCTGCTGAAATGTATCTTGAAAGGGCTTTCAGTTCATCACCTAAATCACTCGCATCAATATTGCGCATGTCATCATGTGTCAACACTGTCTCTAGTGCCCTGAATTGCTCGTGTAGGTCTTCTTCAGGTAGAGTGAGGAGTTTGGGAATATCATACAGCATCCCAAATATACTGCTATGTTCCTTGAGCTGCATGAAACATTCTTCAACTGAATGTACTGCACAATCCAGCACCTGGTTAAAGAATTCAGCTTTGACTCTTGTATTCTTGAATGGGTGGGAAAATAGCTTCAGTGTGAAGTTCCTCTGACAACCTCTGTGCACTCTTCAGAACGCTTTGAAATCCCTCATCTGACTTTGCTTTGTCCAGTTGTTCCATTGCTTCAGATATAGCAAGGTCAACACCTTGGAGTGTCTTGCTTACAACATTTATGTCAAACAGTATGTCATGCCACAACACTAAGCCACACAGAAATTTGAAGTTATGTATATTTCTGGTGATTCCATTTCCCTCTGCCACAGTTCTCCCATGAACAGTTCCTGTCATAGCATTATCTTCCTTAATGGCAACTATGGTGTCATCTATCTTCCCAATTTGGTGTTTGATAGTCTTTATCGCCTCCACTCGACTTTCCCATTGTGTGGCACTCAGTGGTTTCAGTGTCAGAGAGGATGTTCCCAGATGTTGCTTCAAAATTTGCCATTGATGACTTGATGCAGAGAAAAATACATAGATGCTTTGAATTATATTAAAAAATTCAGCAGCCTCACTAGAAACTGATGCTGCATCACTGACCACCAAGTTCAATGAATGAGAACTGCATGGGACAAAAAAAGCTTGCAGGTTTAACTCTCGGATCTGTGTCTGCACTCCTCTGTTCTTTCCTCTCGTGTTGGCACCATTATCGTAGCCCTGACCTCTCATGTCAGCTATTGCAATTCCCATATCTTCCAGCTTTTAAGAAGCACATTTGTCATTCCAGCTCTTGTAGTATCATCAATGTTAATAAATTCTAGAAAATGCTCTCTGACAGTCACCATTGCAGGGACATTTTCACTAGGTTCTGTTGCTGTTACAAAATGCACCATTAAAGTAATTTGTTCCATGTGGCTGATGTCAGGTGTGCAGTCCAGAATAACAGAGTAATATCTTGCTGACTTCAGATCTGCCACAATCTTCTGTTTGACTTTTGTTGCCAGTAACTGTATGATCTCATCATGAATTGCTTTTCTAAGATAGTGGTGTGTGTACATTTCTTGGGTGGTGACTCTTCTTAGATGCTGCTGGAGTATAGCATCAAACTCAGCCATCAGCTCCACAATTTTAAGGAAGTTTCCATTGTTTGGCACATACAGCTGATCTGAAGTGCCACGCAGTGCTAGGTTTTGGGTAGCAAGCATTCTCACAATGGCAATGAGCCTTTTCAGAACATTTTGCCAGTAAAGAGACTCTAATGCAATCTTCTCTTGATGCTGATCATCTGTGGTAGCCTTTAACCTTAGTCTCATCTCAAGCTCTTTCCACCTATGGAATGCTCTCTGGTGATTTGCTGCCTTCTCATGTCATGCCAGATTTCTTTCCAGATTTTTCCAGTCCTTTGTTCCTGTAGAACCCAATGTGGCTGTAACATTAGACTGGAGGAGTTTGCAACAAAAACAGTATGCAGCATTCTGGGTTTTTGAGTACATAAGCCTCTTTGTCACCTCTCCACTTTGTCACCATTGGGGATTTCACACCAGTAATGTGTTGGATGGAAACTTCTATTTTCATTGTCTTTAGGGAACGTGAAGTTTTTCACTTGCTGTGGCCCATGTAGTACAAGGAAGTCCCTTAGGCTATTGCTCAAGTGGGTCCACAGTCCTGGATCATCTAGACTTAAGGAACTAAACTCAGCAGCAGCTGTTTCCTGCGCCTCCACCACACTCTTCTCTGATCTACACTTTCCTTCAGGAATGTGCATGGTTACATCCATTTGAGATGGAGATATGGATGCTGCAGGAGCTGCCAGGTCACCTGCACTCTGACTAACTGGAAGATCAGGCATCTCCTCACCACTCACATCCTCACTGGGCCAGAAGGCTCACCGTGAACATTTGTGTCTATGTGTCTCAGGAGAGCTCCTTCCTGCTTAGATAGAAAAGCTTCCTTTGCTTTCTTTCTTTTTCTGAATGCTGCTCCAAGGGGGCGTTTCTTCTTTCACTCATGATTGCTGTTCTGTGCCAGCTACAGTGGCTCTCAACATTCAATTGAAGGGGACAAATAAGCAGGCTGGTAGCAGGGCCTGAGTGAGGGAAGATATCAGTGTCTTAAGGGCCTAACTGGCTCCTACTACTTCAGTTGAAGCAGCAAAGATTCTTGTGGCACCTTATAGACTAACAGACGTTTTGGAGCATGAGCTTTCATGGGTGAATACCCACTTTGTCGGATGCATGTCAGCTTCAGTTGACTGTCTGTTCTCCTCAAGTGGGTTCAGGGAAGTAGAAGGAAACAGGAAGCTCCCTGAGAAGCTGGTGTGAATCAGTCCAGGCTCCTTGGGGCGCTAGAGAGGTACATAAGAGGCTCCTCCCTCCTCCTCTCTCTCCCTGCAGCTCCTGCTGCTTTCTGTTATTCCCTCTCACCTTTTCTCCTGCCTGCCTGTTATATCTCTTGTGCCCTCCTTCCTCCAGCCCAGCACTCCACCATCTCTGTGCATCTAGAGCAGACAGAATACATATGCACCAACAGCAGACACAATTTTCTACACTCTGGGTCCCAGTGGTGCCCCCCCCCACAGCCTGGCACCTGAGGCGGTCACCTCAGTTCACCTCATGGTAAGGCCAGCCCTGTCTATGCCTGCAATCTATGATGAACGCCTATCTAACTTAGCTTATAGTGAAGCCTGAGTTTAGCTGAGACTAAATGTGTGTGTCGGCTTTTTGTTGTTTTAAAATCCCTTTTTTCTAATGCTTTGCAAAATACAAATACTTTGTTTTAAGAAGGCTGTTGTGAGAAGATCCTCAAATATGCTTAGGTGCCTAACTTCCCATGGGAGTTAGGTGCCTAAACATCTTTGAGGATCTGAGTCTTGCTCCCTCCCTCCCTGGTCTCTGGAGTGAAGAAATGCAGGGCCCCCAAACTCATTTGGATTGTAGGATGGTACACAGGTGATATTCTTGAGCAATATACGTGAGTCCCAGCTTACGAGTGGAAGAAACATAAGATTCCCCCCCACAGCGGGTAAGAGCAAGAGGCCCAAGACATGAAACCAGAAAGGGGACAGAGATACAGCTAGCCCGGCAGCCATGACAGTTAGCCTATATTTAGCATCTCAGCAGGAGAAGTAACTACAAAGTTTAGCCCACGTATGTGTCCTATGCTGCACCCCACACGTAGGGAAAGCATAACTGGATTAGGCTCACTGACTCCAGCATGTGTAGTAGAAAGGAAACGTTAATCAGATGTTTGTTTTGAATACAGCTGTGCAAATACTGCCAAGCAGTCCCACTCATGTTCACTGACACTTCCTTGGACAGTGTTTGCATGCTGTGTGTAGGGATTTTTTCCAATCTACGAGTTTACCTGATGGATTGTTTGCCAAAACAAGCCCATTTTAATTGCCTGCAGGATAGTCACTACAAGTGAATTTCATAACATTAAATAGTCACACTTAACAACCCAACTAAAGTGTTGAGCTCATTCATTCAAGGACCAGAAATACACCATGGGACCTATGTCCAATCAAAGAGCTTGTAGTTCACAACAAGTAACGGAACAGTAATTATTCACCAAAGACACGGTGAATCCTGACACTGCAGATCACCAGGAAGTCCTTTCTTGTCTCACAGGAGATACAAGGAGCCTTTTGAGAGATGTCTAATTCTGCTGTCTCATTGTTCTGCTCAGTGCATTGGACTGGAGCTCCAGGGTTCATCTCACTGGGTGCTGCCATGACTATCTTGTGCTGGGGAGAGCCATCATTAGAGAGCCCAGAAGAAACCTGCCTCTGTCCTCTGCCATTGACGGCAGCAGCTAAATGAGGCAGCCCCCCACAGTGGCACGTATGCAAAATTAAGGAAGGTTTGACATTCAAAATTCAAGTACTTTTTCTAGCCAATGAAAAATAATCAGGCTGTTGCTAAGTGCTGTGCCTAATGTTTCATTAGCAATAATTGATGCACCAGGCAGGCAGAAACAGAACTTTGTTAAGAGCACTGAGAGCTCAATGTTACATGTGGGGGCTCTAATGTTTGGGTGTTAGCAGCCTGGCTCAAGCTTGCATTCCTGAGCACTGGTGTCAAATCAAACTAGGTCTCTTCCTGACACATTACCCTCATTCCCCAGTTCTACTCATCATACTACCCTTAAGGGGAAAAGCCTCCCCTACTTCTTATGAATGCCACTGCTACAGCTATGAATACAGGCTTTGGTTGAGGGAATATATCTGGTCATATGACCAGCAATTCAATTATTAATACTGCTGATATTTATATTGCAGTCCTTAGTTTTCAGAGTTAACACTCAGCTGAAATGATTCAGGATCATGTACACCACTTTGTGGCAGAGCTGGAAGGCTTCCTTCTCAACCAGGAGTGATAGGAAGTTAAAAAAAGGAAAGAAAATAAATCTTACGTTCTGCATAATCCTGAACTGTTATGGGATGGAGAGTAATACAGCAAATGGGCCAGATTCAGCATACTGGCCAAAGAATTGGACAGCCAAAGCCTAGCAAATAAGAATTTTAATCCAGTCCATCAAAGACACAGAAGAGAATTATAAAAACTGGCCAGTGATTCAGCAGAAAACTGCCTTTTTTTCATGTTTCATTTTCCACAGCCACTTCATCTACCTGTACCTCAGCTCCGTATTTGAAAAACGAGGCAATACCTTGCTACCTCACAGGGCACTAGTGATTGCACAGCACTCAGACACTTCAGGGGCGAAGGTCACATAAGTACCTAGTTGGATGGCACACAACAAGAAGCAACAGCAACATGCTAATGCTGCCAAGATATGCCAAAAGGCACGCATCAAAATAAGCCAAGAGAACAATGTGCAAGAAGAAGCAGTTTGTAGAACAGATTTATTTTGTGGTTGCTATGGAAAAGCTGGTATCAAACAGATAATTTTCCCAAGTTATGGTAAATGTTAATAAAACATACAAACGCCATACACTGAGACATCACGGCCCACCTTATTTTGCAAAAAGCCCCACTGATTTCAGTGCGGCTACGTATGGAGTAAAATACTACCCAGTATTATGAGTAAGGATGGCAGAATTGGCCCAGAAGAATTCAAAGTCCTTTAAAAGTTGCTTCTTTAAGCATCTTTGATATCATGTAGAGAAGTGTACCAATGCTGGCATTTTTTGTTTTTGCTTAATCCTAGCTTTTCATATCAATTACAGAGTCTTCAAAGCAGTGTTTGAAATCAAGCATGTTTCGGTGTCTGTCTCAGCAAATTATATTCAAGCACATTGACATGATAAGAGAGATCAATTCTTCAATTCTTAAGTCATGGGTATTAAAAATACATGCCACTGTATGTACTCATCAGTTACCTAAATCTGGAGGTATTAGCCATTAAAGAGCTGCTGATACCTTTAGGAAAACTTTGAAAAACATTCTGTTTAGAAACATTTCTTTCATAAATTATAGATTTCTGTATTTTTTTCTTCTCTCATTCTTTATTAATAGGAAAATTTGCATGAAAATAAGATCCTTCTGCTGCTGCTGTTTCTCCACCTGCAGTTATAAATCTCAATTTCTTACATCCCAATTGGTTGCTGTGGATATCACTAGCATGTTACTTCTAAAAGTCTGTCATTTCAGGTGGAAACTAATCTATCAGAGCAGATGAATTTAGAGGAAACAGTGATCCTATATTTATTCAGATGTTCTTTAATAAAAGCGATATGGAAAATAATACCTATCTGCTGAATTGTCTAGGAATAGAATGTTTTTATTAGTCTTCCACAAAACGGCAGCTGCACTTAAATGGGATTATTCCTTACCAATCTGGTCATGAGAAATGAAATGACACTGAAATTCAGCGTATCCCAGAATTTAGGGTTATAAGGTTAAACTTCCCATTATAATGCAACAATTAGTTATCTATAACTCCCTACTAAATATTTATTTGTAAGGGCTGAATTGCTTCAGGTTATATACTTTGATTAATTTACACTGCATCTGTATATAGATGTTTCGGTCACAGCACCCTTTGTTGTATTTCTGTCACTTGTAATTAAAGGGCATTTAAGTTCATGTAGGAAAAATGTGAATCTAACAGTTTTCCCTAATGTGTAGCACAGAAGCCAAATGTCACATTTTATTTAGCAAACTGATAATCAAGTGGAAATGCTACTGTTCTAGACAATAAGTTCTGTGGTTTCAAAAGGAAATCGAACCAAGTGCATTCATATGAAAGACCAGGAATGAAATCACAAAGAAAGAATCAGAATTCTGATACAATCTCATGGAGCGAAGACGATGGAAATTCTAGACTATGTCTTTCTACAAGGTCAAGTAGCAGGAAGGCTTCAGTAGATGGCTAGAGAAAGCAATTTGATGGGGAAAGATGATAGAGTGCATAAGTCTGTGGGTTCAGGTATAAAGGATCTAGTCAACGCTAGTATGAGTTGTAGAGGACATTTTAGCTTCAATACTAAAGGTTTTCCCATAGCCAGTTTAGAGTTCTGTATGTAAGCGAAGGCTGAAGTAGATTCTATGTATGCCACGTAGTCTATCAGCTTTTGTTCTATGTGTGGCTGGGAAGTGGCAAGTAAATGCAGATCTGTGTGTTCATTGTGATATTTTTAGCATTCTCAATGCTTTCTTTAACTTGGGTACACTTCCTTTTACCTGACTGCATGCCCAGCCTGTTCCATCAACCACCAGCTGGCTTAAGCATAATCTTACATAATATTTCTAAATTCTTCCTGCCAATGCTGAGTGTAGAAATATATGATCAGAAGTTGTGAAGCTGCCAAATGGATGACAGTCCCTATAATTTACCCGATAAAAGCCTGGTTTTACAGGGGACACCTTAATAAATATGATAAGATATTCCCAGCGAGATGCTTTAAAGTGCTCAGATTGCATTCTGCCTGTAAAACTTGCTCAGAAATTAAAATAAATTGATGATTATAAGATGATGACAGTATATAGTATGTGTATTGTCTTTCAGGGGATTTTTTTGTAATTGCTAGGAAGTGGGAGAAAAGCATTTTTGAAAATCTCCCTATTTGTAGTTACATTAATATATTTAGCCTAAGTGATTTAGAAGCACAGGCCCAACCAAAAATCAACCAGGCATGTGCTCCTAAATCCTTTAGGCACTTTTGCCAATCTCCTCAAGAATGAGTATCTATCCTACCACTTACACGCACATATAAAATGGACACAGTATTGTACATATTTAATTCTGTCTATCGGCTACATCTTTCTTGGTTGCTTATCTACTGAGGCTGTAAATTCTTCGGGACAAGGATCATGTTTGCCTCTGTGTTTGTTCATGGTCTAGCATAAAGGGGCCACACCCAGACCTCTGGGGCCTACCATAATATGAATATTAACTGTCAGTCAGTCCAGGTTGTATTTTAAAAAAACAAACACTTTGTTATTTTTTTTTAAATCTGGAGAATTCACCACATGAAACTCTTGCTAACTGAGGATGACAGGACTTGACATTTTTCTGTGGGGAAAAAAATAATACAGTAGAACTTGTGTCAAATCACGCTCAAGGAGGAGATCTCTCACTACCCAGGAGTGAGTGAGAGAGTTTAAAGCTGTATTAAAAGTGTGCTGTGTTGGGAGGAGCCACCAGATAAGAGAAGAGCATCTTAAGAACTTGGCGATGGGGGCAGTATGAGGAAAGGCCATGGCAGTGTGACAGCCAAAAGCTTTGATGCGACACTCTTCGAGTCAGGGACTGGGATGTGTTATCTGTTCATACAACACCCAGCATAATGGGGCCTTCAGGCACTACCACAGTACTAATGTTAACGAATACAAGGCAGCCTTTCCAAGTGCTCTCAGTTCTCCCTGTACAGGTGTAAGTCTGGGCTCTGTAGGATGCTGAATTTTTGCTGCTGCTTGAGTAGGGTGACCAGACAGCAAGTGACAAAAATCGGGATGGTGGTGGTCGGGGGGGGGGGTAATAGGAGCCTATATAAGAAAGGGACCCAAAAATCGGGACATCTGGTCACCCTACTGCTTGAGTCACATATTGAATGGGGGGGAGGGATAGCTCAGTGGTTTGAGCACTGGCCTGCTAAACCCAGAGTTGTGAGTTTAATCATTGAGGGGGCCATTTAGGGATCTGGAGAAAAATCTGTCTGGGGATTGGTCCTGCTTTGAGCAGCAGGTTGAACTAGATGACCTCTTGAGGTCCCTTCCAACCCTGATATTCTATGAAGGCAGCTCTCTGATAACAGTATGCAGACTAGCATCCAGCAGAGTCTTTTCCCTGTGCTAGAATTGACTCACCTGGAGGTCCCTGAAGTAGCAAACTGTGGCAAGACAGGTGTGCTTGCCTCAGTTTCCCCTTCCATTTGCCCATGAAAGGAACATAGTCTCTCAGTGTCTGCTACAGTGAGCCCTGCCTCACAGGCACAATGTATTCATCTATACCAGTGCCATAGTTCCCAAAAAGTCTTCTTGTAAAACCATTCTCCAGTTCCTGCAGTAAGCGTATAAAGATACAGTGGTTTTTCCATTCCCCTCTCCTGGGACATCACCTCAAGTCACCTACTCAAGAGTCTCTAGCAGCACTTTGTTCTCGGTTCCTTTTCCTCTGATTCAGGGCCCCAGTTTCCAGACCCCCATGCATGAGTGACCAGTCTTCCCACAGTGCTTTGCTCAGGTCTTCACCCAAAGGGGTTCTCCCTCGTAAGCATTCCACTCCCAGACCCTCTGCCTGTGTGTCCTATCCCTGTTCAGGGAATCCACCCTCTCGCAGCAACTTCCTTGCTTCTAGGCTCGGCTTCTCCTGACCAAGTTAGATTTTCCTAGAGGCCACTGCCCAAACCTTCTGCTCATCAGGTCCACAGCTTTGGTCAATTCCCACCAGCAGTTTGCTCCTCTCCAGTAGCTCCCCATTCCTGCTGACCTTCCAAACTCAGGTCTCACCCACACCTTCTGTGTCCGACTCCTTTCTGGCTCTGACTCGCTCTGTCTCTCTTTCCTTCTAGGTGCCAGGTGCCCTCTCTTAAGCCCAACTGGGGTCAACTGGACAGTCATAGATGCATTGGCTTCTTCCCTCTTAAAGGGTGAGTGTCACTACCTGACGTCACCCAAACCAGGGTATTCTGATATAGATGAAGCATTGTCTTCATTGGTAGACTTGAATGAAGGGATAGGGAGGGAGAGACAGCTCTAAACCACTAAGGCCAAAATCCAAAGATTGCACTAAATTTCAATAAACTCTTTATATATCTATATCTATATAATCTCTATCCATATCTATCTATATCTATCTTTATCTATCTCTCTATATACCTATATCTATAGCTATAATCTAGATAGCTAGATAGATAGATATCTTTTTTATTGTGTATTTCAGCTTTAGCTACATAACCAGCTACATATATGGAAAATATTCCTGCTTGCCTCTGTGTGCATTAAGTTCTTCCATAAGGTACTTTCTATAGGGGCTAACGCCTTCCTTTTTACACAGGCTAATACATGATCCAGCTGCAAAAGAGCAGTTGAAGGAGGTAGGGAGGAAAGACCTTGGAGACAGGAGGCAACAGCTGAGGCTGGAAATGAATCTCAGGGTAAATTTTTCAAAGGAGTTGAAGTCCAGTTGTAAGTGACTGGGAAAGAGGGGTCATATTTTTAAAGGTATTTTGGTGCCTAACTCCTATTTGTTTCAGTAGGCACCTAAATACCTTTGAAAATCTGGCCATAGGTGCCTAAGTAGAGCTGGATGAAAAAAAGTTTGGAGTTTTTTCCACAGAAAATTTCAACAAAAATGAAGGATGGAAAAAGTCAAAATTTCACAAAGAAAATGTTAACTTTGTATTGAAAAACTGAAAAAAAATTGTTCAAAACTAAAAAGAAAAAAGTTTGAACTTTTTTGATTAAAAGTCAAAATTTGTCATAGAACTCAGATACATTACACACACACACACACACACAACATTTAGTCAAAGACTCAACATTTAATAAACATGTTTCAAGCAACCCTACTCGTATGGCACTTAGGTGCTTTTGACAATGTCACCCTCGATCATGACGTACGTTTGCACACTGAACTGTTCAGCTAGGTGTTATCAGTGTAACAAGGAGGTTTGCTCCTGGTTCAGGCAGGAATAAGGTGCCAGAGTTCTCAAAGCAGCACCCGAGCTGGGTGTCTGTTTGAACTTCTAAACGAAGGCCATAGCAAACTTCTCAAAGTGCTCAGGGCAGAAATTGAAGGGGAGGAAGTGTGGGAAGGGATTAAACAACAGCAAGTGTAGTGATGACTGATAAGACAGTGACTCTTTGTATTCCAGAAAGAGGGGGAGGGTTAGGAGGTGGTGAGCCAAACCCCTCCACTGGGATTTATGGTCGAGTTCTGGTGCTTGCCACACTATCCAGGTGGGTGTCGGCAGACCTGAGTCCATAAACATGACTGGTACCGAGCTGAGTGACTACTGGCACTGAAGGTACCAAGAAAGAGAGCTGCACTGTGCTCAAAGGGTGAGGAAAGGATAGTTATAGATACTCTGTCAATAGACGGATAAAATGATAGGCTCATCGAATGAGGCTAGAGTGAACTATAGCCAGGGCCACCGGGGGCGGGGGGGGGCAAGTGGGGCAATTTGCCCCAGACCCCGGGCCCCTCAGGGGCCCCCATGAGATTTTTTGGGGCTCCTGGAGCGGGGTCCTTCACTCACTCCCAGGGGCTCTGGAAAACTCCCGCGGGGCCCGGGCCCTCAGAGCTTCTTCCGCTCCAGGTCTTCGGCGGCGGGGGGGGGGTCCTTCCACTCCGAGACCTGCTGCCGAAGTGCCCCGAAGACCCGCAGCAGGGGGTCCTTCCGCCCCGGGACTCACCACCGAAGTGCCAGGTCTTTGGCGGCAATTCGGCGGCGGGGGCCCCCCACCGCCAAAGACCCCAGGCCCCCTGAATCCTCTGGGCGGCCCTGACTGTAGCTTGCAAACCATTCCATTTTGGATTGTGCTGTTCACACATCATAGTGGCCGGAATTTTCAAACCTAGGCCCCAGATTTTCAAATCCGGGTGTCTAAAGTTAAGTTCCTAGGTCCATATTTAGAAACATAAACAAATGGCCTCATTTGCAGAGGTATTGAGAGTGAGTGAGGATCAGTACTTCTAAAAATTAACCCACTTATGTAGATGTCTAGATAGGGATTTAGGCATAAACTTTAGGCATCTAGGTTTGAACATACTAAAATTCAGACAGGATGCAAAGAGAGTAGAGATAAGCATATAATTAATACTTACATAGTGATGAAAGGAACCAGCAGTCACACCCCACTTTCAATAAGGGACTCTCTGTATGTAACATGGCATTTTCACATATTTATTGGACCTGTTTCTTGTACTCAATGTAATTTTCCCCTTAGTACAGCACTGGCCATCTTTTTTCACCATCTGAATTCAAATCTCCATCCCCTCAGTGTAATTCTTTGTTACTCTAAGTGCTAACAAGAAGAATAGACTCTGGAAGAAATCAATATTTGTAAACACACCAGACCCAGGTACAACGAGTCTCCTTTGCAGCAGGCCTGCAGCTGTTTATGTTCTAAATTTGAAAATGGAGCCACAATGTCATGATAGGTTGCTACAGTTCTTAAATTCCCTGAGCGCATAGGCTTCCAAACACAATAGTCCCCGACAGGCCTGATGGAAAACTCATCAAAGTAAAAGAAAATCTATCCATTAACTTTAATGGGCTTTGGATAACATCCTGTAGCTGTAGCCATACCTTATGCTATGAAACCCAGAGCCATGAAGACCTCACCTGTTACAATAGAGAGACAGCCTGGTTTGGAAAACATTTTCTAGGGACACTGTCAAGGACACAGCTGGCTCTGAGCATGGTCACCCACCAACCCAAGGACCGATAAACACTCACTAGTGACTGTGATCTCTGATTGGACAGAAGAGCCAAGAAATCCCTATTTCAGCCTGGTAGCAACAACAGGACAGTGACTGCCCACTCCCGCAGCTGGGACAGACCTGCTTCCAGTCCTGCCATTCCTCCTCTCCTTGACTGTTATGCTTCAGCCCTAGTCCCTTCCTACCTCTGAACCTCGATTCCAAACTCCTGGCTCTGAGCATTGGCTTGTCTCCAGACAATGCCTCTGGTTCTGCCTTCTGGTTCTGCTCCAACCACCCAGTCACACTGCTTACAGCTCGGTGTGTGACTGTTTGAGCAGCCCACTGGAAGAAGAAAAGAAGGACTTCACATGGCAGCACGGAGCTCCTCTCCAACCCCCCAGCAGCAGCCACCTGCTCTCATACGTTGCTGGGGGCTGCAGCCTGCAGAGCTGAGGGTTAGGGTAGCTGTGTACCCCTACCAGACCGCAGCCCTCAGGCCCACGTCCAGCCCCATCAGCTGTCTTCTGTTCCCCCCCTTCATCCATTTTTTTCCCGCGCTGCCCCGCTCCTGCCCTTCCCCTGATGTCATTGTCAGTTTTTGCCCAGGTTTTTGTTGTTTTGTTGTCTCCAGCTGGAGTTGCGGCCACAGTGGTACCTCACAGTTCACAGTCTGGTGTTTGATTGGGATTTAGTCTGCTCACTGTCACTGGCAAGGGCATCTCATCCGCAATCCTGGTCTGGGTCTGGTCCTCTCCTTTGACTCCTTTGCACAGGCAATGGCAGCAGGCATGACCACCCATGACCACCTTATTGGACAAGCTACCACACACCCCTCCTCCAGGTCTCCTGCAGGTCCTGGGGCTCTCTCCAAATATACAGTGGAATTTCAATATCTGGCTGCAGTCACCTGCTGTCACAAGCTGGCTGCAGTCACTGTGCAGTGGCACCAGGGCAAGCACAACAACAACAAACCTGGAATGAAGGATTGTGGAACCTCCCTCCCCCTACTGGGAGCTTTAACTAATCTTTGTATTAGAACTGATGATAAGCTATTGACACCAGGCCAAGAAAAATGACATACCACCTGATCCCCACCAGCCTGAGTCCCTAACCCTGATGCCCCTAGCCTCCTGATGCCTCCCCTATCCCCCAATCCTACCCCTAAATGATGGAAAGAATGGCCATGGCCATGTTGTATTGTGGGAGTATTGGTGGGCAGGGGGGGCAATGTGGGGCATCCAGACATGTCCACCTTCAGGTTGGGAAAGCCGGCCTGGGGCCAATGGGGGAGAGTCCTACTGTCAGGGTCCTACTTCACTTGCCACCCAACACACATGCCTTGACAATCCCAGCTAATCCCCACCCCACCACTGTCCTCACCACCCACCCTCCCTGTTGTGCCTCCCCACTGCTGGGCCCAGTGCATGCCCAGGTGCCATTGGCAGGTGCTGGTATGCTCTTCATCTTCATTTCTTTAGATTTCATTAATCTCATCCTCAACCTCCAAACCTGCCACCCACCTCCCCCCCCTGCTCTGCTGCCAGCTCAGCCTCCAGCCCCTGGCTCTCGGCTGCTCAGGGCCTCCACACTGTGGTGGGTGGTGAGTGCGGACTGGCGCCAGGCAGAGGCTGCTTACATGTTGCCTCTCCTGCCCAGCCATCGGCCCTTTTCGTGCTCCCCCTCTCGTTGTCCTCCCTGTTTTGCTCCTTCACACACATACCCAGCTCCCCGCTGCGCCTCCATATTCCCTCCCCACCCCCCGGGTGAGGCACATCCCGCTCCCAGCACTGTGGGAAGAACCAGCCCCTGGTTGGAGTGCTCAGCTCACCAGCAGCCTGGCCGGCAGGTTCCTTCCTTCCACCGCTGCCTCTGGCTCGGCTGGCACCCCAGGAAAACCCAAGACCCTCCGGTCCGGGGCGCTGACCAACAGGAGTCAAGCCCTGAATGTGCCAAAGCCCTGCACAGCGCTGGCATGGGGAGCCTCTCTGCCTCTCAGCTAAGCTCTGGATTGGAAGTGGGGGGCGGGGAGAGGGAAGCGATTTCCAGCCTGGTCAAAGCGCGGGGATGCTCTGTCCCCTAGGCACCCTCCCCTGCTGAGCCACCCTTCTGGCTGGGTTGGCTGAAGCCCCTGCAGTCAGGTTCCCTGAGCCCTGGTGCACAATATGTCCTTAGGGCTTAACCCCTTCCTGCCCGCGCTGTAGCCAGGGGGCAGGAGGCAGATGGGTTATTTCTGTGGCTAGCAGCAGCCTGGAGGTGTCAGCTGCCTTTCCACACTGTGCGGGCAGGAAGGGACTAGCTGCTTCCAGCCACAGGGGGTAGGGGGTAGGGGGAAGAGATCAGCTCTGCAAAGACATGGGCCAGGTCATCCCCCCACCCCCGCTGCAGCTGGAAGCAGCTCCCGTCCCTGCCCTCCCGCAGAGGGCCAAGAGGCTGCTGCTGGCCACATTCTGATGAAATCTGGAGGGCACGTGACCCTGGGTGCCCCTCTCCCCCGCCCCGGTGTTGCCTTGGGAAGATGCGGCACCACTGAGGTACCAGGAGAGGTGGGTCTGTCCTGGGGACCCAGCCAGGCAGGGAGGGTCGAGTTGGGTCAGTCAGTCACCCCTGTGTGAGAGAGGTGTACAGGAGTGTGTGTGTGTCACCTCTCCCCATGTGAACCCTAAAGGCGTAAAGATAAGAAGGTAAATAAAAAGAATCCAACTATGCAGGGACTCATTCAACTTGATGTTAATTTGAATGTTTGTACTGCACAGTTCTGATTGATTGCCATTGAACTTGCTTGAATAGGAGTAATTTTACCAGGTGTTCAGTATTCAGCATAGGGAAATATGGTCACCCTATGCCTAGTGGGATTTTCAAAAGCATATCAGCATCTAAATCTCATGGGAATTAAATACCTTTTAAAAATCTGGCCCTTAAATACAAACCTCTAAGTGACTTTTAGTGACAGCTGGGTGCCTAACTTCCTTAGGTACTTTTTGAACATCCCAGCCCCAGTGTTTGCATTGAAATCTGGTGAAACTCAGCAATTTCAGCTGAGTTTCAGCACTTGACTCAGAATGCATGGAAAGGTTTGAGTAGCTGTAATCGATGTGAGCTCTGGACTTATTCATGTCCCCTGGTGAGGCTGGAACTGGATCAACTGGGCAGATATAACTTTACCTGGGGAAAGGAGCCAGACAACACCCACTCACAGGATCTGGGGCAGGTTAGCCAGACATTTCTGTTGGCCTGGCACAGCACACCCTTGGCATAACAGGCAGGAGTTTCAGCCCCAGTAGGTTTGCCCAAAACGCTATGGATCTCAAGAGGTCTGTGTGGATCTTGTGGAAGGGTAGAACCACCTGAACAGAGTCCTTCTATCTAAGGTACTCACTTGGCTCCTATTACCATAGGGTCTGCATGCCTTGCAATCTAGATAGTATTTATTCTCACAACCCCACTTTGAGGCAGGTCAGTGCTGTTATCCCCATTGATAGATGGGGTAGCGAGGCATAGAGAGACTAAGTGATGCACCAAAGGTCATACAGGAAATCTGTGCCATAACAGGGAACTGAACACAGGTGCTGGTTAGCGCCCTAACCATTGGCCCATCTTTCCTCCCTCCATTCTTCCCCTGTGTGCTGGCTGCTGGCCCCCCGCAGCTCTCACATGGCTCCCACTAAGCAGGGTTACAATGCAGCCATGATTGCAAAGCTTCGGTAAGAGAAGCTGTTCCTGTTCCACAACGCACAGGGAGCTCTGGTCAGAGAATTCTTTATTTACATCTGAACAGCTTCCTCCCGGGGCTGGCGGGGAGACAATGCACTTTGCCCTGTCCCTGTGCCCGTCCCCTACATGACCCAGGCACTAAGGAAGAGTGTCACAGAGGTGGATCAACTGTTGCTTCTCCTCCTGCCATGGGAAAATCTGTGGCTATGGGAGTTTTATTTCCAACAGTGTAAAAAGAAGAGGAATGTGAGCAAGAGACAAGCAGTCGGGACAGGTTTTAAAAGCATCCTGGGGCCCTAAAATTAAATGTGTTGAAGAATGAATAAGCAGCTTAAAGGTGACTAGTACAATCCCTACACAGAGTCTAGAAAACTCAACCGTTCGGTAAAACGTGTGTGCTGACAACATTTACTGAGAGAGTCAGTGTCACTATTTGCTGAGGGATCATAATCTTAACATGTTAAGAATGCAACCCAGGGTCATTTGCTAAACTGATTTGAACATTCTCCCTGTAACTCACAAAGAGAGCTCTCCAGGCCTTCTGAACAGTAGCTTTTAAAACTTGCACACCCATGCCCAACTGGTGGCCTGGCTATCCTGGTCTGGACAAGGACGGATCTAGAGCTGGTCAAAAATTTTGAGATGGAATGTCCTTCTGTTCAAAAATGTCATTTCATCAAAATTTCCCATGGGAATGTTGCAATTTCAACTATATTTTGTTTTGGGAGACAAGAAATTGGAACAAAGCATTCCCATTGTGACATGATCAGGATGGAGCATTTCCATTTGTTGTTTTGAAACACTTTTCATTCAAAAGATGTATTTTTATTCATTTATATTTTTAAAGGGCAAATGAGAACAAAACATGTTGATTCCTTCTATGGGTATCCACTGGGGCAGCATAGCTATGTGCTGTCCTGCTGCAGGATTACGGATATGTTCCAGGTCTCAGCATATAAAGTGCATGTAATGACTTGTGTGCACAATTTTGCATGCACACATGTGGAGTAGAAGCCCAGGTGCAAATCTTCATGTATTTTTAAGTGAAAGGCTGTAGCCTTTATTTATTTATTATGGAGCAGTGGTTTAGAATATATTAAAGCTTCAGAATTAAAAGCACCTTAAAAAAACCACAACCTGAAAATGATCTATTTCTTAAAAACAAAGCAGGTAAAAGTTGAATTTTCACAGCAAGATCAGTATTTTTGAATCAAAAGAAATGAAATCCCATAAAACATCATTAAAAACAAAACACAACAAAAACAGGTGTTTGTTTCCTTGCTGTGGATTATCCAGCCTTGTCAATTACATTACTCACTTTCAGATGGCAAAAACCAAAAATAAAGCAATTTGTACAGTAACTATGTGGCATTTGTCATGCTACACAAAATGAAGGGCTTTTGCAATATTTTATTATGTTTACATTACAGATTAGTGGCTTAATTTCGAGAGCATTTACAGTTTTGTAATTTACATAAATCACACAACCAATTTATGTACTTCCGTTTTACTCAGCTAATGTGCATTTCACGAATGCTTTGTAACAGATTATTGTCACAAGCAAAGCAAAGCTTTATATTTGGGTGAGAAAAAATAGCACAAGACAGGGATCCATGCTTTTTGCAGGCAGAGTCACCATGTGTTGTGGTCTGTAAACCATTTGTGGTCCACAGAGCACTTACTCGTGTCCTGTGAAGAGCTGGATGGTTACATGATGCTGTTTCCTCTTCCTTGTTTCCAGCTTCTAACTTATATTAAAGGAAGCTAAAAATACCAGAGGCACTTTCCTAATATTACTTGTCCATGTCAACAGAGTTGCTGTAGTTGCCAGAGGAATATTCTGGGACCACCAGTGGAAGGGGAGGTGGTCTCAGCAGTGGAAAGTGTTCCAGGCAGTCTCCAGTGAGAGGGGAAATGGTGGGGCTCACATGATCTTGGAGAATAGAGGATAAGAGCCTTGTGATGAATGGAAGGGAAGGTGATCTATGCAATAGCTAATTGATGGGCTGGTGGTCTGGGAGATCAACAGTGGGAGTGAAGAGGGTTTTTGTGGTCCCCAATGGACAGGGGGAGGTGGTCTGTGTGATTAACAATGGGAGGAAAGTCACTCATAGATAATCTCTCTATGAAGATATGGTCCACATTAGGGCAAGTTGGAGGACCTATATTGCAAGTCACTGCGAGTAAACCCACAAAGCAATTACTTATCTCCATGAACTCTCTATTCTCAGGGTAAATACACTGGCCCGATCCTGTAATCGCTTTGTGTCAGACTCTCAGTGAAGTAACCAGCAGTTCTGTGCAGAACAAGAGTTGCAGAGTTGGGCCCATGTCACAAATATGTGCAAATTATTCTCAATGGACTTCCCCTTCCCCAAATGAGCTGAGGTTCACTTGATAATTCAGATGACATGGGACCACTCCTTGGATGTCTTGTCAGTGGAAACTGTACATGTAACCTCTCCAGCTAAAAGCATGAGCTCAAAGACTCTCTCTTTTACCTGGAAGCAGTATCAGACTATGCGGACCTGTCACTGGAGGTGCATAGGCTCTCTCCAGGTATGTCCCAGAGGGTGACTGCAGCACATGTAGATAACACAAGTAGCTTTGATCTGCTTAGCCTGAATAACAATAGCAGTGACACTGTGGCAGCCTGGGCTGTACAGGCCCACCCGGGACTGACCCTGGGGATCAGACCCGAATTAACCAGTGTGCGCTCGGCACACTTGCACAGGGACCTCCTCTCCACAGGGCTCCTGATCGCTGGTAACCCCCTATGCTCTCCCAGAACAAAATCCCAAACGTACCTCGGCCAGCCCAGATCAATATTATAGACCGCAGGCCCGCTCAGGGCAGCAGGGCCAGGAAGGGGGCGGTGCAGGGGGAGGTCCTGCACACTGCTACAAAGCCAATAGGCCAGAGCAGGGACCTAGGCCAGTCTTGTAGGACAGCAGCTTGCTCTACAACCCCATCCCTGGGGTCTGCCACCCCCCAAGAGATGGGGGGAGGGGTAGCTCAGTGGTTTGAGCATTGGCCTGCTAAACCCAGGGTTGTGAGTTCAACCCTTGAGGGGGCCATCTAGGGCAAAAATCTGTCTGGGGATTGGCTCTGCTTTGAGCAGGGGGTTGGACTAGATGACCTCCTGAGGTCCCTTCCACCCCTGATATTCTGTGATCCCATCCCACCCAGGCCTCCCCACCTCAGAGAGAATGGGGGGGGGGAGCCCAATTTCCATAGCACACAGGGTCCCAAAGGCTACCTATGTACTCAAGTGGCTAGCCCATGCTCCCACAGCTGCACTCTTCTCAGGGCTAGCTAGCTGGGGCTTGTTTACCAATGTGCCAATCACACCCTAAGTCTCACAAAGCCCAGTAGTGATCCTGGGCCCAAGTAAGGTCTTGCATCAAAACTGTACAAAATGCAGAGTTTCTCATCGTTTTCACATACCATCAGGTAAAAGTCTTCAAAGAAAGTGACCTGACATTCACATGCTGAGGTCCTGTCTATAAATGAATCCACTGTGAGTACTAGATCTACAGGGAAGGATACAATTTTCAATTTACTGTCAATACTTAAGCAAAGTCAAACTTTGAAGCCAAAATACCTATTCAGTAGATAAACACAGGGGGCAAGACTTTTTAATATAAGAAGGTATTTTGGGAGCCATTGAGTGCTCAACACTTTTTGGAAATCAGGCAGGTGCCTAATTATGGATTTAGGAGTTGAATTTTAGACTTCTAATTTTGAAAGTCTTGCCAATTGCTCACTTCAACCCTTTTCACAAGTAGCAAACTTCACTTTAAAGAAAGATAAATCCAGTCAAATTAAATATGATTGGATTCACTGCTTTACTTTTTAATAGTGAAGTAGTAGCCTTTGAAAGACTCCTGGAAAACTTTTAAAATATCTTTCATGGAAACAGTCCCATTAGTTCATCATCTATGTTCTGTTTCTTCTTCCCTTCTTTTTTATATTCCTAAAGAGATTTTCATGATGACAAGATCTGTTTTTCCTTTACAGTTCATTTACCCCTGCTGCTGATTCCTCCCTTGAAATCAGAACCCTCTGTGACATCATCATCATCTCCACAGCAACTAATATTAATGTTACAAACAGAGGATAATAATTTAAATGGGGGCATAAAGAAGGTTGAGCAGATGAATTCCTAAGCAATGAAATCTTTATTCACACAACTTTTCTGAGTAATAAAAACAGGGGGATAGAAATACAGGAAAAAGTAAGTCATCCTGATAAGCAGGAAAGAATGTTTTTCAAAAGAGAAGTCAGTGAGCTTGATTCTGTTCTCATTTACACCAGTGTAAATCAGGAGGAACTGCGGTGAGTGGAGTTACACAAGAGTACAGCTGAGCTCAGATCAGAATGAGGTGCAAGGGGGTCTTTAAATCATAGAATCGTAGAATATCAGGGGTGGAAGGGACCTCGGGAGGTCATCTAGTCCAACCCCCTGCTCAAAGCAGGACCAATTCCCAATTAAATCATCCCAGCCAGGGCTTTGTCAAGCCTGACTTTAAAAACTTCTAAGGAAGGAGATTCCACCACCTCCCTAGGTAACCCATTCCAGTGCTTCACCACCCTTCTAGTGAAAAAGTTTTTCCTAATATCCAACCTAAACCTCCCCCACTGCAACTTGAGACCATTACTCCTTGTTCTGTCATCTGGTACCACTGAGAACAGCCTAGATCCATCCTCTTTGGAACCCCCTTTCAGGTAGTTGAAAGCAGCTATCAAATCCCCCCTCATTCTTCTCTTCTGCAGAATAAACAATCCCAGTTCCCTCAGCCTCTCCTCATAAGTCATGTGCTCCAGCCCCCTAATCATTGTTGTTGCCCTCCGCTGGACTCTTTCCAATTTTTCCACATCCTTCTTGTAGTGTGGGGCCCAAAACTGGACACAGTACTCCAGATGAGGCCTCAATGCTGAATAGCGGGGAATGATCACATGCCTCGATCTGCCGGCAATGCCTCTACTTATACAGCCCAAAATGCCGTTAGCCTTCTTGACAACAAGGGATATCCAGCTTCTCATCCACTGTAACCCCCAGGTCCTTTTCTGTAGAACTGCTTCCAAGCCATTTGGTCCCCAGCCTGTAGCAGTGCATGGGATTCTTCCGTCCTAAGTGCAGGACTCTGCACTTGTCCTTGTTGAACCGCAACAGATTTCTTTTGGCCCAATCCTCCAATTTGTCTAGGAAGCAGGAAAACATCATGGCTCATTATGGGTACTATACTGAATTCATTTTCTGTCCTCTGATGTTTCTTTGCTTGATAAGTAGAGACTAAATGCCCTACATGGCAGCGACACACCCTCTTGATCTTACGGTTTATTTCAGGTTAAAAAACAATCCTCAATTATCCAGTTTGCTGCCTTATTTTTTGGACAAAATTCAACTGGGAGATTTTTCACAAGCTAGTATATTGGTTGACTTTATAATCCGGAGGTTATGTTGTTGACTGGCATCCTTTTCTGTAAAAGGAATGGAAGAGAGGGTCCTATGCCAGTGCTGGATCTGTGTTACGTATAGGGTGGGATGCCCAAGGGGGCATTAGGTGCTGTCATGCTCAGCATTGCAGAGCCAGACTGCTAAGCGTCTCACGACCTAGTGGCATTCACAGCCTTGAGGCTCCATGTAAAATGCACGGGAAGAGTTAGGTGCCTAAGATGGGGATTCAAAAAGCTAAGCAGGGAGACACCTAGAACAGCCAATAGGAAGTGTTGAGACGAGCGTGGCCTAAGCCCTGCCCCAGGTCAGAGAGAAGCAGCTATCTCTGCTCTGGGTTCTCAGCCATGAATCCACTCCTGGAGGGAGGCACCTACGCCAGGTCACAAAACAAGGAGGAAGTGGTGTCCCCCCATTAACCTTTACTTCAAATTATTGCCGCATGTCAGGGAGAAAGCGAACATGAGCTAGGCACTGCCGTATCCCGGAGGCATGCCCTAACCCCTGGGCTAAGGGCTACAAGGGCAGGGCTGTTTTGTGGGGGTTTAGCTATGCTCTGAGCAGGTCTACTCAATCCAGCCTGCAGTGGTGCAGACTCACCCTTGGAGCTTCCCCTTGTGTTAATTCAGGACATTGCCACAAACTTCAGCTTCAGCACCTCCAGCAGGCTGCCTGCCTCAAGTGCCAGGTCTCCTGGGGCTCAGCCTTCCAGCCAAGGTACCTAAGTTCAGACCCCTTCCGGCCGGGGTATCATAAACAAGCCCAAACAAAACTGAATCATTCTTCTGCCTCCTCCGGACACTGAAGGGTTCTCTCCTCTACATAGAAACCCTACGGCAGGGCTTCCCGTGCAGCAGTCTGCGCTGCCCCCCTTGTCTCTGCCTGTGACCCTAACCCTGGGCTTCTCTCAGCCAGAGAGACCTGTCTCCTCCACAGCCTGCCCCACAACTGAGCTCTGTCAGACTATTGATTACGGCTTAACTCCGCCTCCTCTGGCCTGAAGCCAATTAGCTATTCTCCTCCCCAGGTGCAAAGCTTGACTAGCTGGGGGCATTCACTAGCTTGCTGGTGAAGGGGGATAGGCCCCCTCATGCGGCCCCAAAGGCAGAGGGCAATATCTGCTTTGTGAAGTCTACTGGGACTCAGTGTGTTAGGTGCCAGCCTACTGGTTGGTGCAAGGCCTGCGTGCATGCCCAGCAGCTAAAGTGTAGGCACCTTAAGGACTTCACCAGTGAAAATGTGTGCAGCTAAAGAATGTAGGCGCTTCAGGTATGTCTACACTGCAATTAGACACCAGTGGCTGGCGCATGCCAGGTGGCTCAGACTAAGGGGATGTTTTACTGCAGTACAGACTTCCGGAGCCTGGGCTTTAGCTCTGCAAGGTGGGAGGGTCCCAGAACTTGGGCTGCAGCCTGTGCCCAGACAGCTACCCTGCAGTTAAACAGCCCCACAGCCCAGCACCCATAGCCTGAGTCAGGGGGCACGGGCCAGCCCTAGGTTTTTATTTGCAGTGTAGACATACCTTAAAGCAGGGTTTCTCAAACAGGGGTCACTGCTTGTATAGGGAAAGCCCCTGGCGGGCCGGGCCGGTGTGTTTACCTGCCCCGTCCGCAGGTCCGGCCGATTGCAGCTCCCACTGGCCATGGATCACTGCTCTGGGCCAATGGGAGCTGCTGGAAGTGGTGGCCAGTAAGTCCCTTGGCCTGCGCCGCTTCCAGCAGCTCCCATTGGCCGGGAGCAGCGAACGGTGGCCAGTGGGAGCCGCGATTGGCTGGACCTGTGGACGGGGCAAGTAAACACACCGGCCCGGCCCACCAGGGGCTTTCCTTACACAAGCGGCGACCCCTGTTTGAGAAACCCTGCCTTAAAGAGTTAGGCAGCAGCTGAACATGGTGATGCCAGTTGTGCATAAATGCTGGACTTAGGTGTCTAAAGTGGGAGTTATGCACTAAGGCGCCCTTGCAAATCTCACCCATGGGTACTCTGCAGTAGTAGCAGTGAACATTTATATGACAGCAGTGTCCAGTGGGGTTGGAGTCACAGCAGGGAATTCAAGATCTGAGCTCTCAGTTGTGCAAGGGAGAACTTGCATGTGTAACTCCCATTCAAATGAGTTGATTGATGGAGAAACAGTTGCTGAAATAGCCTGTGGGATATCTATTCTGTATAATTAATGGGAAATTTGCTTGTAGGCAGCCAACACGGCTTTTGTAGCAGGAATATGTTATTAGAAGCCATTTAAAAAAAGCAATCAACTAAAAAAAAGTAGAACTAACAAAAAAAATCCAATAATTAGAAACCAATAATTAGACCAACTTCAAGTGCAATATCTTAATTAGAACTGTTTGACTCTGTTCCCATAGTAAATGGGCAACGGGAGTGCTCAGAGATTAAGTGACCAGATAAAGGGAAAGGGAACTCCAGTGGTGCTCTCTTTTCTAGGTGCAATTCCAATTCTTCTGAGACCGATACATCATTTGCTGCCTTTCATTGAAGGCTTTCAGGAATCATGTACTTCCCAGTGGGCAAGGATGCAAACAACATCTCTTGTCTCCCATTTTGTGATTGCTGACTACAGAGCAGCACAGCAAGAGTGGAACAATTACTGGTAAGTAACTTAAGTTTTACACAATGCCTTCTGAATATTTTCTTTAATTTACATGTCCTAGGCATGGAGAAACGGCTCATTCATCCATCAGCACAAGGAGTTGCCCTTTGGCAAGGGAGAAACATCAGATTCCCAAAGGCTATTAGCAAGGAAAACAAGAGCTCTCAAATAAATGTTTAATTGGGGGAGGACCTGACTATCTGTTTCCAAGGCTTTAAAGTTTCCATATACAAATTGAGCCTCTTTGTGATGGAGCAGGTTTTTAATCATTACGGAAAAGAGAGAATTTATGAATAAGAAAACCAGGAAAATAAACTGCTGCTGCTTTCCCTTAAAATCAATAGGAAAGCAAAGGGAGAACGGATAGTTTGATTT
Source organism: Mauremys reevesii (assembly GCF_016161935.1). Classification (NCBI taxonomy): domain Eukaryota; kingdom Metazoa; phylum Chordata; order Testudines; family Geoemydidae; genus Mauremys; species Mauremys reevesii. The sequence goes on from NC_052627.1 coordinate 4,149,114, forward strand.
TCTGCCACACTGTTTTTATACAACTACTTGAACAATTCAGTTTCTTTCATTTTTCACTTAACTTATTATGCCCATTTTTCTTTAAATGAACCTGCTTATAAGGGGCATCTGTTTAAAGAAAAAAAAAATTTGGCAAAGCCTTTGGGAGGAACTCTTCCATTAACAAAATCACAATGGATGTTCAAATTCAGCAGTCCAGCAGTTGCAAAGTGTCTACTGTCTCATCACTTTTAAGTGTGCCATTGTTCGGACATGCTGGTAACATATGAGAACCAACACGCCATGTTGCAATCAACATTTTTATTTAGCCTGTTTGGTGAACTAAATGTATACCCATCTCTCTCTCTCTCTCTCTCTCTCTCTCTCTATCTATAAATTTTTGCTAACTGATCCAAAGGCAAGTTAACAGTGAAAGTTAACAAGTGAAACAATTTACCAAAGATGTAGTAGATTCTCCTAAATCAAATCTTTCTAAAAATAGTGTCTAGCTCTTGAAGCTATGAACTGGATGCAGAAATCATTGCGTAAAATTCTATGGTCTGTGTTATGCAGAAGGTCAGACTACATGATCCAGTTTCTTCTGGCTTTAAAGTCTTTCAGCTGATGGAACAACAGCAATGATTTCAATGGAGTTTGGATCTGGTTCTGGAGGGACAGCTATAGTATTGCTAAGCTGTCCTACAATAATGTATATGTGAAATCTTGGTCCTGTTTAAGTCAGTTGAAATATTGCCATTGATTTAAATGGTGCCAGGATTTTACCTAATGAATCTAAGGCTTACGATAGAAGCAGGGACACAGCAGCGAGTGGGGATGAAAGGATCAGAGGCAGTTATACTATAGTGGATTTCAGTGAAAGATCATGGGCTTCTGTGACCATTTGCCCTGCACCATTTGTTGCGATTGCACCAGTACTGAGTGGATGTAGAGCACCATCATTTTGAGATGGAAATGTTTTATTCCCACCATGTGCTGGTGTAAATAAGTGTGCTGGGGAGGTGCAAAGGAGACCTGGGCCCCAAATCTATACAAGAAATATCCTTAGAAGAGAATATATTTGTCTCACTGTACAGTTAACAGAAGTAGCCATTATTTTTTTCCATTTTATACAGAGAAACATTATTATAGGAAGATCTTGAAATATTTCTAATTGATTTCTTGCTTTAAAACTATTACACTGAATACACTGTTCATTAGTGTGTGATAATGTATTGGTTAGTTGCAGAGAATAGGGTTAGGCGCTATTGTCTGTGAGCATTTTTAACCAAAGCCTCTTCTTTGCTTGGTCTTTGAACTAATGATAGGTGGAGCTTTTGTTTCTTAAATTAGACCAAAGGAGACAAAGGAAATAGGGGTGGGGAAGAGAGAGAAAGCGTCCACCAATGTAATATATGCCATCATATGCCAGCAATGCCCTTCTGGTATGTACATCGGCCAAACTGGACAGTCTCTAAGGAAAAGGATAAATGGACACAAATCAGATATTAGGAATGGAAATATACAAAAACCTGTAGGAGAACACTTCAACCTCCCTGGCCACACAATAGCAGATTTTAAGGTGGCCATCTTACAGCAAAAAAACTTTAGGACCAGACTCCAAAGAGAAACTGCTGAGCTCCAGTTCATCTGCAAATTTAACACCATCAGTTTAGGACTAAACAAAGACTGTGAATGGCTTGCCAATTACAGAACCAGTTTCTCCTCCCTTGGTTTTCACACCTCAGCTGCTGGAACAGGGCCCCATCCTCCCTGATTGATCTAACCTCATTATCTCTAGCTTGCTTCTTGCTTGCTTATATATACACACCTGCCCCTGGAAATTTCCACTGCTTGCATCCGAAGAAGTGGGTATTCACCCACGAAAGCTCATGCTGCAAAACGTCTGTTAGTCTATAAGGTGCCACAGGATTCTTTGCTGCTTCTGGAGAAGCTGTGTATCTGGTGGGTGTGTTTACTTAAAAGGGGAGGTTTCATTTAAAGAAAGCTTAAAGGAGGTGATCAGTGTGAGTGTTTGGAGTGTGAAGTGTGTCCTTATTGAATAGCTAAAGGGAAATGGGAAAGACAAGAGTTATCTAAGCTCATTGATTCATGTATTATTGCTTGTAGGTTTCTAATGATCAATCTATCAAGAGCTTACAAGATAGAATCATGAAAATATACAAAACTCAACAAAGGGAGTTGAAAAGGACAATAGACTGTGCCAGACAAAGAGCAGGGAAAGATTTCATACAGATCTACTGTCCTTCTCTTTATTAGATTAATTTCCTTAATTTTTCCTACCATAACATTTTTCAGTTATGTTTTTATCTCAGGTTATAACAATTTATCTCTTTTCTTCCTCATCCCTTATAATGGAGGTTGACAGGGTACCATTATGGGCCCAATCCTGCTGTCTTTACTCATGTCAGTGGCCGATTTGTCTGCAGAATCGGGCCCTGTGGAATTTCTCAGAAACAAATTGTATGTGACACTAGCAATAAAAAGAATGACTAGCTAGGACATGGCCAATGTTGAGAAAATATATGTTGATGCCTTTGCATGATGAATAGGCTAAGGGGAAATGTGAATACTTAGGGATTGACTCTGACCTTTGCTCTGTAAAATTTAATATTCCCCCAAAATAGCTGTGGTCCCTCTGGGCAGCGGAAGAGCAGTACAGCTTCCGGACTGCATTGCTCTCTTTGTTTTGGCAGTTTCAGGCTTGCGTTTGTGGGTGTCAGCAATGCTTTCCTATTTACACTTGTGGTAAACATGCATTAACCATGATTATGGATGAGTTTTGACTTGCTGTATGAATTATTCATCCACCATGTATCTTGTTCTGCTTATCCATTCCATGGCAGGCTCCTTGACAGTTTATCAGGAGTGACGTACAGCAGACGAGGAGAGTGACTAAGATTAGCACTGTCTGAAAAGTGTCAAAACCTCTGGATGAATCTGTAGGACCCAAATGGCTTTCGCCTCTCTCTGATCTAGCTGTAGGACTGTCTCTCTCTCAAATCACCTAGTAACACTGTGGACCCAATCAGTCCAAGTTGCTGCAACATTCTGCCATTGACAGTGCAGTATGTTGTGGCAGATGGCATGCAGTAAAGGGACATAAACTAGCTTGTCTGCAGTAACATGCCACAGGCTGGGTGGCATACCTCAGCTGAGCAGTCAGTTTAGGACATGCCTTTCACTTCACTGAGCATTATGCCTGGTGACGCTGCACTGTTCTATTTCACAGAGTCAGTCTCCATAGTGTTGTCCCAGCTCTTTCATGGTATTCTTAGATTTTGAAGGTCAGATGGTCATCTTAACTGACCTACTCCATAACAGAGGCCAAAGAATTTTCCCTGGTGATTCCTGTGTATATTGTGAAACAGCTACAACAAAGAATACTCCACACTAACAGTAATAACTTGTATTAAATTACACCTGGTTTGGTTAGTACATGGAAATATTTTCAATACCGGATAAAATCTATATGTACAGCTGCATTTAATCTATTGATATACGGACTCACATTTCTTTTGGAGAAGGCAATCTGTTCTGGATTAAGCATTCAGAACTAGGAATGCGATAGCCAATAGGGTGTGTACACCCTATGGAGCACAATTCTCAAAACACGGCGATGGAATACCTCCCACATAACGCTATACACACATATCTGTCAAAATAAACACAGAAATATACCACACCGTATAAATTATCCTTTGTACAGTTCACCTACCTCCCTGGGTTACTTTGTTTTGTTCACAATGGACAGTATCACGCCCTAAATCTGGTGTTAGCATTGTTTAGCACAGGATTCGTTCAGTCTAGATACTTGTTCTGCTTAGAAACCAACAGCACAGAATATTTTGCAATTTTTTTGCAGCAGGATTCCTCATTGGAATCACACCAGCCATCTCTTCGCCTCTTCAAGGAGCAGCACACTAACTGGGATTATCAGCTGGATTCTTCTCTCACATATCAATGGCGTTGCTTCTCGTTTACACCAGAGTAAGAAGGAGAATCAAGCCCTTTGCTTCTTTTGTTTTCTGCAATAGGCTCAGAGAGAGGGTATAGTCCTTTTTGCCAATATCAGTGCATTTAATACTTGAGCTTGTAGAACTCTTGGAAATCAGCCGCACACCTATGTGACTGGCTATCTTTTAACTTGAACTCCAACAGTCAGAGCATACTGAGTGTATCTGCTAGAAACAGTAGCATGCTGCTGGTTTTCATGCTAAAAAGCACCTTCTTTATGTTTTCCACATTGCAAAGCTGCTCCTGCAAAGCACGGAGACAGGGGCTGTATACCTTGTGTCATTGTGAAGCTACACCTTTTCAATGCCTGTATCCCAGAACCCACGTGCCCCAAAATAAAATACCTACGGGTTCTGCACCTAACGGAGCTGGCTGCTGAGGTGCAGCAATGTGAAAACTCTCAGGGAGACCAGCAAGGTTAGAATTTGTGCTGCTTAGATCATTCTCTTTACTATGTGCTTCACAGTAGAATTGATCCCATACAAAGAAGTCCCCATTTTAAAAATAAATCCCTTCAGCCCTTCTTTTTATTTTAAACACCCGTAATATTGTATAAACATTTTCTAGAGGTAAGGCTTTAACTAGGCTTGGAAATCTATTTTCCAGAGATGAAATATACTTTTACAATGAAATATACTGCCTGTGCTTAACCCTTTACTTCAGACTTATAAAACACATCACTTTCCCTCTTCATGCTGCTGTGATGTCTCACTGGGGTAGTGCTGCCTCTGGGTTCACTTAGGAATGGATTTAGTGGCAGGTCTCTTTGCCTAATGCCAAGTGAAAAGATTAAGTGTGGAAGCAGGAAGAGATGCTGCTAATGGCTTTTTGCTCCCAGGATCCATCTGTGAACTCTCTCCCTTGTCACTGAGAAAGATACTGGGGGAAGTGAGAAATTCTCAATTAACAATGTCAGCAGAGAAGTAGCGGATGATAGAGGCAAAACGGTCATACTTGCTGATCCTGAGTGGTGCTGTACTTCTGCAGCTCGTAGTAAATCTCTGGGATTTTCAGCAGCTCAACTTTTCTCAAGATTTGATCCTAAAGGAAGTGGCGGTGGGAAAGATGACTGCTTCATCCTGAGGACTGATATAGTAACAGATGATTTATTTTTTGCTGTTGGCCATTTTCTAGACATGCTGTATGAAATCAAATGCCTGATAGGCTAACTAAAATTGCAAGAGCTGGCATCTTTATTTTGTGTATGGCAGCAGCTTTGCATTACTCTGTTGGAACTACAGCAGCATGAAGGCCAATCAATATTCCTTCCGCACTCAATAGCAGTGCATGTTTGTTGCCATCAATTAGACATAACTGTTATTGTAATTTCCCTTGTTCCAGACAGAGTATTAGTGAACTTGTAGATACAGTCATATAAGCATGAGGTATAGTCTTATATACAGTAGTAGTAGCTTTTAATTAAATGAAAAAGCCTCTATTGGTAGGCTATGATGAATATAGCCTTTTTTCTTTCTTTTTTTTTTTTTGATTGTACATTAGTTTAAAAAACTACAGTAGTCATAATAAATTTGTAAGCTCTCTCTGGTGCATTCAGAAAGCAGAGTTCTTTTATACACCATATTATGCATTTCTCTATAGCTCAGTTCAGATAAAATTAATCAGAGAAAAAAGAGAATGGCGTGATTGCTCACTGCTGATCACAACATGACAGCTAAGTCAAATTTTAGGCCTATAAACCTTGAAAGCCTGTCTTTAGGTATCCTAGGTAAAGATGGTTGAAGATATTCCTACAGCATGATTTTCGATGGCAAAATGCTGCTCTGGTGAAATCAAAACATTTCAGACAGGGGGCCGGAATTCTGTTCAGTTCTGGTGAAGGGCATGGGATTAGACCGCGGTTCCTTATGGTTTTGCACCATGCTCATTCATTCAGGATTTGACCAGAATCTGGCTCATTGTACTTCTAAATAAAACAAAGAATAATAACTAAATAAAATTTATTTAACTAAATAAAACAAAGAATAATAATGACTGCTTGCATCCGAAGAAGTGGGTGTTCACCCACGAAAGCTCATGCTACAAAACATCTGTTAGTCTATAAGGTGCCACAGGATTCTTTGCTGCTTCTACAGAACCAGACTAACACGGCTACCCCTCTGATAAAGAATAATAACTCAATCTCTGCTGTTCTGGGCTCCCTCCTCCACTTTTCCTCATTGCCCTCCTCATGCCATAGCAGAATCCCACCACATTGCTTAGCACGGCTAACTTCTCCCTTCTCGTTGACCCCCACAAAAAGGAGGCAGAGGGAACTGCTGGCAGGAAGTAGCATGTCAATTTCTTCAAGGGGACATTGAGAGGGCTTTTTATAGTGTCAGAGGGCCTGTTAAATTGCCTTCTCCTTTGCCATTCTATTCTATGTCCTACTTCAGTATCCCAGATGAATCACACTCACAAACAGTAGGAGATAATTATCTCAATGAAATAAGGAGTCCCTCTAGCAAGGTGTTTTCACTTTACTTCTGTTCTTCTGTGCTTTAATCAGTCTCTAGTGGCTTAGAAAGGGGAATTGCAGGTGTCATACTTGTGTACTTGGCTAACTGATCTATAAACTCCGGTCCTGATTACACAACATCCTAATTACGCTTGTAGGAACTCCTGACTTGACCCTGGTTCTGCAAAGCTAATCAATCCCCAGATCTGAAGTCAAAAAGGATTTGCTGGGACATGCACCAATGTATCTGCATTATCTTCTCTAATGCTTGTACGTGAGAATTCTCATAGTATATTTCAATATAGCCAGCCCTGAAATCTATACTAAACTCAGTTGTGTAGTGAAGTGTAAGGGAATCATAGGACTGGAAGGTCCTCAAGAGGCCATGTACTCTTGAGGATGAATTATACCTAGACCATCATGGCCAGCTGTTGGTCTAATCTGTTCTAAAAAACCTCCAATGATAGGGACATATATTACACAATTGAAAAAAAAAATCAATCCACAAATGCATTTGTGGAACAAAATGACTCAATTATACCACTGCTAAGTCTGCTTCTTGTTTCACCCCTACCCCATTTGTCTGTTTAGGGCCAGACCGTGCCTTTAGGCCCAGCCCTGAACAAGAGGCTGCAACATCTCCAGGGTATCTTTATGTCTTTCTGCCTCAGAGACACCTCTGTGACCTCTGGGTCACAATGCATCCCTTCTTTCCTTCTCGCTTGCTGGGCTAGTAGTTAGCTGCTGATCTATACCACTAGTCCATCCCTACACCACCCGGCTACCATACAGAGGGTGCGTGTATGTAGAACCAGTGCCCTGCCCATTTCCCACCTCTGTGTTCCAGGCAGGTGAGAAGAAACAAGCCCTGCTTACATTTGGGGGATGCCTACCCAGCAATAAAACATCCGTGGCTGACCTGTGTCAGATGACTCGGACTTGGGCTGCAAGGCTATACATTTCAGTGTAGACGTTCGGGCTCAGACCGGAGCCTGAGCTCTGGGACTCTCCTCCTTTGTGGGGTCCCAAAGCAAATTTATATCCCGGCTATCTGAGCTTCGTGAGCCTAAGTCAGCTAACACGGGCCAGCCACGGGCGTTTTATTGCAGTGCAGACATACCCTTACAGACCCGAGCCCTATGGAGCTTCCTGACTTCTGAGTACTTTGCTTTGGAATATTCACATTCTTTTAACAGAGCTTTCGAAATGGAATTTCCTAGCTCATTTTTTAAAGGACGAGGACACACACAAACTGAGGAACTGTTTGCTGAAGAACAGGAGAATGTTGTGCCTCAGGTGCACATCCTTGTCCAGGATCCTCTTTGCAGTCTTTCCTCCCTTACCACTCTGAACTCCACGTCTTACCTATGGCTACCACTTGGCCAAAATTCCCCAGCAGAAAGAATCCTTTAATGCAGATTTGGGGCTGACTTTGAAATTCTCTGGGCTTTATGGATCTAGTTCAATTCCCATTCACTTCAGTGGTTCATATGGAACAGATTCATTTAGATGGCAGTCAACATATTCCAAACTTTAGACATTTTGAAGTTGATTTTGTTCCCACTGAAGTCAATGGCAAAATTCCCTTTGACCTCAATAGGAGCAGAATGAGATCCTTACTGGAGGAGACATATTCCCTTCCCAGAATCACTGGAAAGGTTCCTTTTAGATGTCTGATTTTATAAATCCATGTTAAACTCCTTATTTTATTGGTATTACTCCCAGGAGCACCTCCAACTTTTTTGGCACCCTAGGCGGCGGATGTCTCGCCCCCGAAATGGTGCCCCCGACAAAGGCGGCAGACGGTCCTGCCCTCGAAATACCGCTGACAACCGGGGCAGCCGACGACCAGGGCGGCCACCGCCCCCCAAATGTTAGTGCCCTAGGCGACCGCCTAGGTCGCCTAATGGGTTGTGCCGGCCCTGGTTACTCCATCCTTCATTGTAGGGGATTTTAATCAGTTGATTTTTTCATAATACTACAAGGAAGGCCTGTGATATCATCCCAGATAATTGTCAATAATATACCAAATATGTACACTGAATTAAAACTCTTTAAAGCCATAGCAAGGCTTCATTGTTATGGGCATAATTTGTAATCCTCATTACAGAATAATTGCATTTTAGCAGGAGTAAAACAAGTGTAATCCTTTCTTCAGGTCACTGGAAATTTGATTTCCCCTTGGTGCTCTGTCGGTTCATTTGGCTCTCAGCCTCGAAAGCCTATTGCAGAAGTGGGTCAGTAAGTAGTATGAGAGGAAGAATGGTTATATGACCCACTCTCTCTCTGATATGCAAACTAATAATGCAAAGTGCAGTATTCCAGTTGGAATGCAATAAAATCTAGTTAACTAAACAATTAGAGTATATCAGCTTTAGTTAGTTATTATAAGTGAAGAATTTGCTAATCAAAAGTGACCAGAGAAAAGAGAAGGATGAAGTGGAGCCAGCGAACCATGGCTGTCACATAGTGTGTATGGTAAAGCATCTAAAAATTTAACTTCTTTTTTTTTAATTTTTCAGACCTGTAGATGGGGAAATTATTTCTTTGAAGGGAAGAAGTGGAATTCATTGCATCTCTTTACGTGATCCCTTATGTAAAATGGATCCCATCTGAATCACAATTTCTCTTTTTTTCAATGGCAAGACAGGCATGAGTGAGAAGGTGGGATACTATTATGTAAAGGAAACTAGTGAAAGCTGGGTGGAAAACAGTTTTCCCACCCTGGAAAAAAAGTGGAGATTTCAAAGTTTTTCTCAGCCTGAACTGGGACAAAATGTCAGAACATCACAAATCTTCAAAAATTGGCAATCTGGAAAAAAATGGTTCAGATCAATTGAAACGTTTTGTTTCAAAAAGTTCTTTCAAATAAAAAAAAGAATATTTAATTTAAAAAATGTCAAAATGGGAAGTTTTGACAGTTTCCAAACTTTTCTTTTGATTTTTTTTTAAATGAGAAATTTTCTAAAACCACCTCTTGCCTATGAACAGCGTTGGTTTCAATGAATCAGCGTTTTCCGACCACAGCATTTAGCCAAAACAATCCTGACCAGCTCTAAAAATTAGCTAGCTTTGAACCAGATTATAAAAATAATACATCAAAAAAGTATGAAATTTGTGTCTACAAACTACTATAAATAAAGGAATAGGTCAGATGAGGTCAGCCGTTAGCCAGTCTGCTGTAGAAGAGAATTAATTTTCTTTTCAGCTTTCTTGTTATGCAGATTCTATAGATAAGTGACATGAAGTACATGGCAATTAAACACACATCTAAGAAGCCACTGAAGAAAGGGTCATTCCGTAAGTTGACACAAGCTGAGGAGATGATCCTGGGGTGGCAGCACTGCAGCTCCTACGGCACAACATCAGCTCTGCATTTACACTGGCACTGAGATAAGCACTGAGTGTCCTGGAAGAGTCAAGGCCTGTGGAGACTGACACCTCTCAGGTACTGACATCAGAGCCAGCATAAATACGTTAGATGAAACCAAGGTGGCTCAGGCTGTAGAACAGATTTACTAGCCCCAGGGTGAGGTGGACAGGGGCATCATCCTGTTGCTGCAAGGGGAGAGTTGCACACCAGGATCCCAAACTCAGTGCTCTGGAGCAGTCAGTGCCTCGCTTGACAAGGAGTTGTTTTTGACACATCTGTAACACAGGTCCCACTGACTGCCCAGTGGAGTCATGGTGCCACTTCAGGTTCTGTTGAACTGAACTCATGCCACATGGGGGACACGAATGAAGAGCCTCTCCACTCTTGGTCTCTTGAGGCTAAAGACTTCAAAGACTTCCAGGGGTGGTTTCAAAGCTGAATAACAGACGACAGTGAAAGAGGCCAGCAGCATTGTTAGGTACTTTCCCTGGGACCCAACACCTATTTGTGACCCTGGTCAGGGAATCCCACAGCTGAACCAGTCCCCCTAAGTTCCAGCATGTCATGGCTTATGAAGAACATTGTCCAGCCAGCCTTGGGTCAACAAATAAAGCTGCTGGACTACCTACTGCAAGTGTCTAAGGCAAACAAAGGGTAGGCAAAAAGAAGATAAAGACGAGGGTTCATCAGTACAAAAGCCCATCATGTGGAAGAACTCAGGCCCACAGATGCAATAGCAGCCACCAGCCAGGAGTGCCCATGTGATGATTGACCCAGGCAGAATCTACTGAAAATGGAAACAGAAGCAGAGTTCTTTTAGACAATAGGAGTTCCAAGGCTTGGTGCCTCAATATGGCAAATGAAGCAGATAGCGTTGACTGCCAATAAAGCTGATACATTACATCTGAGTGGGTTTTTTGCTAGAATTAAGATAATGGAGAATGGTAAAGAGATGCAACATGGTGAGTAAGGCATGAGAAATAGTGGGCTGGAGCCAGGTGGCCACACAACCTGGAGCAGCTAGCCACAGCAATCCTTCACCAACCCGAGTCAGAAGGGAACAGGCAAGGAAAATACTAGCCAACATTGTGCCAGCAAAGGGGGTGTGGCAGGAGATGTGCCCAGCTGGAACCAGTAACATTAGAACTCTAAGAATGGGCTTTTCCTGAGTTCATGGGGACACAAAACTAAGGCAAAGGATTTGTTAGGGATCTCTAGAGCAATCCTGGACTTAGCCAGGTCATAAACACCACAAAAAGAACTTTCCTCACTCTGATTCCATTCCCACCTTATATCAGGAAGTTCTGTACAGAGACACACACACCAGTGGAAATATACAAACCAAACCAAATGTTTGAAATTCTGATAATGGCTCAGGTTCAGTTCTGTCTGAATTCCGAAATATGGGTTTGGGGACATTCCTTATGTATCCAAATCATTTTGCCCACCCCTAAAAACAACATACCCCTTGGATTACTATATATAATAAAATATTCGTGGAAAGGGCCTTATAAAGAAAACATGATTCCTGTGCTGGGAAAATAAGAGGCAACTGTATGATAGAATTTTGATTTAGAATATAATACACTTATATTTCACTGTAAACATCTGAGTTCGTCCCAGTGGAAAGTTAATATCTGCATCACACCATAGGTCTCTTCAAGTACAATACATCAGAGACTAAATAATTCTATTTCATTTTGTAGTAAAAGTACCAAAAAAATAAAGTGTTTTACAAACCCTAGGGATCATGAATAGGCACATGGTTTTTAAGGCAAAAAAAAAAATGACTTCAAGACTAGAAAGCTACATTTTCAGACTTTAGGCTATTTTACTGTACTTCTCAATTGAAAGTTAACCTCAAAGTGTACAATAACTCCTACCTTCAGTGGGATGAGAGAGACGCAAGAGTTGCTATGGCAGTACAATCAAACCAGGAGCTCTCATACCACAAAAGCCCAGCTACACTTCCTTGACACAGCAAGACACTAGCGCTGCTTGATTGCGTGCAAAACCTTAATTTTGCACATTCAAGTCACTGAGCCTGGACACTACCACGACATCTTGGGGCCGCTAATCCCACAGAGTACCGGCCACCAAAAATTTGGCCAAACTCAATAGCCTCCAAACTGGTGGAGAACACAAAAGGACCACTCGATAAACACACAAGAAGAGAAGTGTATCAACAACTCTACCAAACACTTGCATCAATCCCCCGAGGAGAACCTTCCACTGTCAGCATTGAGGAAGTAAAAGAAGGACTTACCACAATGAAAAAAGGGAAGGACGGTATTTTTCCAGAATTCCTCCACCATCTTGGCCCCAACGGCAGGGCCGGCTCCAGGGGTTTTGCCACCCCAAGCAGCCCCCCGCCGCCCCCCCAAAAGCCGCGATCACGATCTGCGGCAATTCAGCGGGAGGTCCTTTGCTCCGACCGGGAGTGAGGGACCCTCCGGCAAATTGCTGCCAAATAGCTGAACATGCCGCCCCTCTCCGAAGTGGCCGCCCCAAGCATCTGCTTGCTAAGCTGGTGCCTGGAGCCAGCCCTGCCCAAAGGACTCGAATTGCTAGCAACATTGTACTCCGTTACCTTAAGAATGGCACGGATCCCTGAAATATGGGATGAGGCAATGGTAATTGTCATTCCAAAGCCTGGAAATCCCCCCAATGAAGCGGGAAGCTATAGGCCAATTTCTCTACTACATACCACCTATAAACTTCTTGAACGTATCATCCTCAAAAGAATATGCCCTTCTACTGAGCCAATTATCCCTGTTGAATAGGCAGGCTTCTGGCCAAAATGTAGTTGTTGTGACCAAATTCTGGCACTCACAACTCACCTTCAGGCTGGCTATTAGAAAAACCCTAGAGACTGGCACAGTATTGGTTGACCTGTCATCTGCATGTGACACTATATTGATGAATGGCCTGATGCAGAAACATGCTAAAATTATACCTTGCTACCAAACATTTCCCCTGATGTGGACCATGTTGAGTAACAGAGGCCTGCGGGCGTACCTGGGTAATAAGACCGGCTCACCCCGTATCATAAACAATGGGCTACCACTAGACTCTGTACTTGTGCCCATCTTTTTAAATATTTACATAGGTTACATGCCTCCAACTAAATCATGAACATTTGGATATGCAGATGATCTTGCCATGACAATCCAAGCATCAAACCTCCATGTCACTGAGAAAATATTAATTGAGGACCCCCAAAATATGGAATGCTATTTCTGGAAATGGAGGCTCAAACCAAACCCTGGAAAAACAGTTGTAAGTGCATTTCATCTTGATAATAAGACTGTCAAAAACATACTGAAAGTAGCTTTCTGTGGTAACAATCATAGAATCATAGAATCTCAGGGTTGGAAGGGATCTCAGGAGGTCATCTAGTCCAACCCCCTGCTCAAAGCAGGACCAAACCCAACTAAATCATCCCAGCCAGGGCTTTGTCAAGCCTGACATTAAAAACCTCTAAGGAAGGAGATTCCACCACCTCCCTAGGTAACCCATTCCAGTTCTTCACCACCCTACTAGTGAAAAAGTTTTTCCTAATGTCCAACCTAAACCTCCCCCTCTGCAACTTGAGACCATTACTCCTTGTTCTGTCATCTTCTACCACTGAGAACAGTCTAGATCCATCCTCTTTGGAACCCCCTTTCAGGTAGTTGAAAGCAGCTATCAAATTCCCCCTCATTTCTTCTCTTCTGCAGGTTAAACAATCCCAGTGCCCTCAGCCTCTCGTCGTAAATCATGTGCTCCAGCCCCATAATCATTTTTGTTGCCCTCTGCTGGACTCTCTCCAATTTATCCACATCCTTCTTGTAGTGTGGGGCCCAGAACTGGACACAGTACTCCAAATGAGGCCTCACCAGTGCTGAATAGAGGGGAATGATCACATCCCTCGATCTGCTGGAAATGCCCCTACTTATACAACCCAAAATGCCATTAGCCTTCTTGGCAACAAGGGCACACTGTCGACTCATATTCAGCTTTTCGTCCACCGTAACCCCTGGGTCTTTTTCTGCAGAACTGCTGCCCAGCCATTCGGTCCCTAGTCTGTTGCAGTGCATTGGATTCTTCCGTCCTAAGTGCAGGACTCTGCACTTGTCCTTGTTGAACCTCATCTTATTTCTTTTGGACCAATCTTCAATGTGCAACATGATTACAGTCCAACATATCTTGGGGTGAAACTCGACCACACCCTCTTTTTCCATGATTATCTTGAGAAGGTAGCTGCAAAAATAAAAAGGAGAGCCAACATAATCCAGAAACTAGCAGGTACAACCTGGGGTGCATCAGCATCAGTGTTGCAAACATCTGCAATAGCACTTGTATATTCAGTAGCTGAATATTGTGCACCGTTATTGAGCAAATGCAGCCACACATAACTTGTGGATACCCAGCTCAATACAGTGATGTGGTGCATCATGGGAACCCTTAAATCGACCTCAACACCATGGCTACCTATCTTGTCTAACATTGCTTCCCTGCCAATATGCTGAACTGCTGCAATATTCTGTGAAGCTCAGCGAATCCAAGAAAACAGATGTCTTCTTATTACATAAGAACATAAGTGATCTCTCTCCTGCCATCCATCTCCACCCTCTGACAAACAGAGGCTAGGGACACCATTCCTTACCCATCCTGGCTAATAGCCATTAACGGACTTAACCTCCATGAATTTATCCAGTTCTCTTTTAAACTCTGTTATAGTCCTAGCCTTCACAACCTCCTCAGGCAAGGAGTTCCACAAGTTGACTGTGTGAAGAAGAACTTCCTTTATTTGTTTATTCACCAAGACCTTGAGAGTGCCCCCTCCTGCAATGTCTTAAGTCCCGCAAGCCTTTCTGGGAACATTTGTTTAGCCTCATGCAATCAGGCTATGATCAGAAGGAGGCTTGGAAAGCAGATGGGCTAAACAAGACTTAAAAAATAAGCACATTGTGCTAGATTCCACGCAGAAGGTTCCTGGGTTTGACCTTCCATGGTCAGCTTGATCAACTCTAAACTGAATTCGAACCAACCATGGTAGATGCGGATATCTAATGCACAAATGGAAAATCAAGGTCTCCCCAGTGCACAAGTGTGGATCTGCATGACAGACCATCAAACATATCACTACCTACTGTCCAATTGATAAATATGAAGGAGGCATCACTGCAATAAATTCTGCTACTCCTGATGTGGCCATTTGGCTCTATCAACTTCAGGTGAAATTGTACTTGCTGCTCTACACCAGCCATACGAAAGAAGAAGAAGGGGGATGCCCCAAAGAATCATCTCACCAAGCATCCTCCAAGCCTTCAGGTTGACCCAGTGTACAATGGTGTGATTGCAGTGCATAGGAGTCAGTTACACTAGGAAACATGCAGACTAAAAACTGATTCACAGATTCATCTAAAAATGCAAAAAAGTAACTACTATTACTAGGCTTGGAAGAATTTGATTTTTATCAGTAAATGTCAGTAAACATCAATTTCACCATACACATACAAATAAGACATTTCCATTGATGATAATCAAAATTTGCAGAGAGGGAAAGTAAGAAAAATGCAAGAACTTATTTGAGTTTGATTTAAGATATTTACTTTGTATATTTTGATGTGTGATGTTGACAATTTGAATCCTTGCTGTGCCTGATCCAGAGCAAGGATTTGAACCTGCATATCCCAGGCCCCTAGCTACTGGGTGGGTGTTTCTCTCTTTTTGTCTTGTTTTTTCTGAAAAGTTTCAAAATATCTCATTTTTATCCAGATGTGGAACAAAACCAAATTCTGGAACCTTAACTTTTTTTGCTAAGTGGAATTCTTGTTTTCCAGACAGCCCTGATTACCAATCCATTAGCTCCTTTCCTGATCTCTGCACCATCAAAAACAAGCCTCAACTTTCCATCCAATGTTTCCCAGATGATTGACATCTCAGACCCTCAGGTAATCACAGTGAAATGTCCAGTTGGTTGTGTGAAGTAATGGGTGTGATTCTGCCATCTCCCAATTAATTACAGTCAAGCTGTTAGAGCACAGATATAAACGATAAATGTTGCTTACAGATGTGTTGATAAAGGCATAACATGAGAAGCAGAAGTGTTTAGGAAGAAAGAATGTGTGTTTGATATACATGAAAATGCACATCCCTATTTCTCAACAATGAAACTCTGGACAGCTGAAGCCTATAATTTATATATCTAATTTCAGTTTCATTTGCTTCACTGACAGCTATATGGTAATAAATGGTGCATATAGACTCAGTAATGGGATAAAGAGTACATTCCATGCCCACCTCCTCAGTAGCCATGCTGCGGGAAAAATAACAGCACAGGCATCTCTTCAGTGATTGGTGCTCACCCCACGGGCTCCCAAGAGGCTTCTTCCCCTGCCCCACCCTGCCATGCTACTGGAATTGGACAGCCTTTCACTCTTCAAGC
This sequence comes from Mauremys reevesii, assembly GCF_016161935.1. Taxonomy (NCBI): domain Eukaryota; kingdom Metazoa; phylum Chordata; order Testudines; family Geoemydidae; genus Mauremys; species Mauremys reevesii. The sequence continues at coordinate 4,165,389 of NC_052627.1, forward strand.
CAGGCACGGCTGTAGCATTGTCTGTTATTTTCACAGAGGGTGTGGAGCGCCCAGAAAATACCTTGGAGGTCATTATTATTCCCATCATTTATCTGTGTGACCCAGACACTCCAGTCCGGATAGGCAGCCCGCTGTGCCAGAAGCCATACAAACACACAGCAAGAGACAATCCCTGCCCTGAAGAGTTTGCAATCGATGTGAAGAGAAAATGCATGGAGTGAGTGTAGCAGGTGGTGGAAGGGAGATGAGAGTCACAGTAATAGGCACTCAAGGTTCTATAGACCAGACCTGTGAATAATTTGCTGGTTCTCAGCCAGGGAATTGTGACTGTGGATTATTTTTTTTAAGATTAACAGAAGACATTAAAGAGCCACATGCCGAACCACTATCAGTTTATTGCAAACATTTCTGCAGAGGTGGGACTTGAGAATTGACGTGAAGGACACAGCAATGGCTTAATGGATAGGTTTGAGGACAGCATTGCATACGGAAGGGGCAGTATGGAAGAATGCACAGAGCTGTTTGTGGGAGAAGTTCCTCAGCAGCCTATTCCTTGGTTGCTGGGGAGCCAGGGCTCCTAGACTGCTCCAGACTAGCCCTGGGCCAGGGCATCTGAGCTTCCAGGCTCTTGGCTCCCTGACAGTCCAGAGACTCTCGTGTTTGGTCTGGACAGTACAGAGACCCTCGTGAATTTACAACAAGCTTGAAAATGTCACAAAAACACATACACAGATGGTCGGGAATTTTCTGATAAAATGTTGGTTTCAACGAATCTCTCTATTTGAAAAAAAAATGAAACAAAACTTTTGAAATTGTCAAAATGTCTTGTTTCAACATGTTTTTGAATGAAAATTTCATTTTCTGGCTTGAAGTGCTTTATTGTTTTGAAATTTTAATTTATAGGAAGAAAAGGTTTAAACTATTTTGAAAGGTCAAAATTGAAAAAAACAACCAAAAACATTCAGATAAATGGAACCATTCTGATAATTGGAACCTTAATATAAAGTGTGATCATTCAGAGCGTAATCCTGGACCATTCCAGCCAACGTGGACATATGTGTTGACATATGTGAGAGTAGCATCAGGACCTAAGTGCCTAACTGTACATGTGTATTATATCTATTCATATTCAGCATGAAACTGCAGTATGTGCTTAAGTTCTATCGAAGTTAATGGGATTTAGGCATATGCCTAAAGCTAAGCCAGTGTTTAATTGCTTTGCTGAACAGGTATGGGTTTAAGCTGCAGTTCAATCCAGCTGAGGTGGCATTCGTGTTTTCTGGCAGAGGGAAGGAAGTAGAATACTGGAGAGAAGTAGTATCTGCATCATCAGTGGAGATGTTTGCCACAGTGATATGCAGTCTCAGGGTCTTGATGGGTTCATCACTTTTCCTAGAATCCCATTGATGGGAATAGACCACAGTTCTTCTGTCAACTATGGATGACAAGGTAGCTGTGAATATTCCTCTCAGAATGCAAACCTTGCAACAGACACATACAATGGGTAAGATATCATCTTTTACTGGACCAACTTCTGTTAGTGGAAGAGACAAGTTTTCGAGCTACACAAAGCTCGTCTTCAAGTAGCTCAAAAACTTGTCCCTCCTCCACCAACAAAAGTTGGTCTAATAAAATATGTTACCTCACTCACCTGGGGTCAACACAACTACAACACCACTGCAAAGAGCTTTGCATTGAAATTCATTATAATTTATTTGTATTATTGTAGCACGAAAGAGCCCCAGTCACAGACCAGGACTCAGCTGTGCCAGATGCAGTATAAAAATAGAACAGAAAGTGTATCTGCTCTGCTTACAACATGTGCTATCTCTAAAGTACACTTGGCAGCTCCAACTGATGCAGAATACAACTATATTCCTTTTGGGTGGGTTGGGCTGACGTGAGCATATTACAGCCATGCTCAAGCTGGTTCAATGGGCCCCATTCTCATCTCAGTTACATCAGAGTAAACCTGGAGTAATTCCTTCAAATTAGATTTGCAGCAATGTATCTGAGCTCCAAACCTGGCCTTTCCTCTAGCTTCTGGGTGCAGTTGAAAGTGTTGGTTGTAATCTTTACAGCAGAGAATGATCTGGGAGCCAGTTATATGAGGGATTGCCCTTGACACTACAGCACCTTGTGTGAAGATTAGCTGTGAGTCTCTTGACATCAGTTCCTGGGGCTAAACATGCTACAGATATTGGCAGGAATTTCTCCATTGAGGGCCACCATCTTTGGACTTCACTTGTTTTAGAAATGAATACCTACTAAATAAATTAAAAGCCTAACACTTACAGAGTGCTTCACATTTTTCAGAGCACTCTAAACACATTAATTAATTCGTCCTGTAACTACATTAGCTAATTAATTCTTTCAGAAGCCAGGTGTAGCATACTTCACAGCATGATGTGCATTGAGCCATTTTTATTTGATAGATGTTTCTATGCTTGCTTATTACAACCTGTTTGTTTATCTGATCCAATGAAAATAGTTCTTTAGTGCTGTTCATTTTGGGTGGTTTTGTGTACTTTTAAAACATTATATATAATACCTAGCTGACACAGTGAGAGGCCCCCTTAAAAGGCAATAAATAAATAATAAATATATACAGTGGTTTAGGGCCAGCATAGACTTTCTGTGGAATATTTACACCAATACCCTTGTGAAATAAAGTTAGATTCCTTCTTCAATTACACGCAATCCAGCGATTTAGCACATCCTAGCCTGCTCTCTCAGACAGTGAAAGGACCAGTGGTATCACCCTTCTTTGAAAATGCTCAGGACAGAGCCACACTTCCAGTGACAGACACATCTGACTGACACTTAACAAGAGGCTTAGGGGAAAGAACGACTGGCTTGACAAAATGTCCTATTGAGATTAGGGCACTTCTGCTGTGCAAAATCGTCACAGTTTTGAACATGAAGTTAGAAGCACTTCTGATTTCTAATACTGACGCTACTAAATTTCTGTTTTCAGGCTTTGTGGTTCTAGATTATGAATGGATATATGAATTTTGCCTAATTAGGAACCCACCACCACTACAGGGTATGCTTTTCACATCAGCATGCTAGTCTCCAGATGTGTTTTAGTCTTTTTAACCCACTCTGCCTAACACTAGCTGAGGGGCTGTTTTAGTGAAGTCCATGCTGGCCTCATTGGTTTCACACACAGGATATTGTAATGATCTGTGCAGGATACAAGCCAGGGAGAGTGTTTCTGACTATAGCTGTACTAGGTGCAAACTCATATTGGATTTGACCATTGGAAACAAAAGGAGGCATGGCCCCAGGTTTTGATTGTTCATGTGAGCACCATATTAATTCATCCTTCACAATAAGGAGTCCCATGGAGGGGCAGCTGTGGGAAGGGGTGTCCTGGGCAGCCAGATTGCAGGGAGAGGAGGAGGAGAAAGAACCTTGAAGCTGGTGCCTGAAACTCAACACAGGTGACCTCGTGACTGCAGCATGTTCTCAACATCTGTGGGCAAATCTCAGGGCTCTCATTGAGAAAGTCTGTGAGGCAAACCATGCTGACTTCTGCCACCCAAATCCCCTTCCACAGGTTTGTCCATCAAATGGAGAGAGCTGGCCCAACATTATAATGTACTACCCGACAGCTCATTATGCTCCTGCAGCCTGATCCTACTTCTATTGTAACCAGTTTCAAAACTCCCCTTGACTGCAGGACTGGGGGCCATTAGGGCCTAACCCTGCAACCCTCACTCATGCAAATGTAATAGGGTGTCCCTTGAGGGGTTGTCAGCAGCAGGGATTGAACCTGCACCTGAAGATCTAAAATCCTGCACTTCTATTGCCTGAGCTACGGGACACAGCTGCCAGAGCCTACAGCCAAGGACACTCTTCAACCTCTATGTGGTCCAGCCACTAGAAGGGGACAGAGAGTCACGCTGAGTTAGCATAAGGTACACAGGCAAAGCTTTAAGAACTCCAGTGGGACATTTGGCTCAGTAAGGACAGGGAGAAGTTCACCCCATGCAGAGGGATTGCCTAGGTCTACGCAGTATAGAAGTGATGCATAGATCTCACATGGGCTCTCTGTACAGAGCTGAACTCCTGCAGACTCGTGCCCAGTACTGGATTTGCATCAATAACTATGTTGACTGCTCCAAGTCTGAAAATCTGGATGCTAATCATAGTGGTTGCTAAACACACTGTAGTTTCTTAATTATGTGCTTGAAAGTAGTTTCATTACTCAAACATAAAATGCAGCAAACTATAAATAACAATGTGCTCTGTAAAAGCAGCAAAGAGTCCTGTGGCACCTTATAGACTAACAGACGTTTTGGAGCATGAGCTTTCGTGGGTGAATACCCACTTCGTCGGATGCATGTCAATGTTTTCTGGTATCTAACTTACATTCATGTCATAACAAAGACAACAATGCAAAGCAATGAAACATTAAATCTTTGATGGGAAATGAGGATTTGGGTGTTGGAAATCACTTCATAGCAATGCACCAAGCATCTGGCCCAGACTGTCAGGGCAGTAACAGAAGTGTGAGTATTTAATTAAAAACAACTACCATATCATGATTAGGGTAACACACACACACACACACACACATATATAGCGGTAAAAGTTTAAGTTATCCCTAGTGGAAATAAAGTGGGTTTGTTTCAATATCCAACATCTATTTAGACTTGCCACTTGAAGATCTTAAATGCTGAGCTTCTAAATATGGAAAGTTTGCTCAGCAAATTTGAAAACTGTTTTAAAGTCTTCACATTATAGTGCTGTCAAAAATCACTTAAAAAACTCATGTTCTAGCGAAATGTTCACAATCATTATCATTCAAATACACACACAGCGCACAATGACAAAACAATCTGGGCAGCACCTGTGGGAAATGCAATGAAATGCGTGATTTACTATGCTTGGATTTGTCTATCAATGAGACACAGTAGTAGTGATGTGAAAGAACCCTGAAAATGATGTTACTTAATAGCATGCCAAGCCAGCCCCTTAGAGACACACAATCCCAGACTCGAAGTGCTTGCAAAGAAAGGGCTAGATTGCCCCTAGACCTTGCACATGGATGAGTAGGGACAGGGAAACAGCAAGAGGGTCCTTCTTTCCTTGCATCCTTCACTAGCAGAGCAAGGGCCATTAACAATTGCAGTCTCTAGCATGTGACAGCCCAGGGGTCTGTTTTTCCCTCCAGTGCCCCTGGCACTCTGCTTGAAGATGTGCAGTTTTGCACCGCCCCTAATTCAGACCATCTGGGCCTAAATACATTGCACAGACTCACTTCCCACAATGTACAACCAACTGATTTACAGAACTGTGTGGAGCTGTTAAATACTTTAATTTACTTGGTACAGTTTAACATAGGCCATACCCAGAGCTCCTAATCCACCCCCTGCTCATCCTCACTTTCAGACCTTGTAACCAGTTCTGCTGAATCGAAACCAGAATGCATTCCTGGCTCAGGTCAGCTCACTACAGGTGTACATTCTGGATGGTGACGCTCACAGTCTTGGTGTTTTCCTAGTGACTGTGTCCTCTCTTAACATTAACAGGTGCCTTGGCATGGCCTCTCTCTCTCTCTGATGTCTTTCCAATTGTCATGTTATTTCTAGCCTCTGGAATTTCCTTACAGGACAAACTCAAACAATTAGCTCTTTTCAATTGTTTCCTTCAAGCCATCTGCTTATTCCCTCCTTTATCTTGCTGTCTCCAGGCTTAGCTCCAACCCTTGCAAGGCAAGCAGATGTTATCTTATTAAAATCCCAGGTACTACATCTATTCATTTCGCAGACCAGCTTGAATCTAAATTAGTAATACATTATCGAAAGATCTCAAGGACCTGGAAAATTGGTAGATATCATCAGTTTTTCTTCTCCAACCAGCTGTTTCTCTTAACAACAGCATACAGAATGCTTAATACATGAAAAATGTATATACTGTAGATCCTTTAATAAAGACTGCAAAGCAAACTGGATTGTCCTTTACCTTAATCAGATCATAGATGCTGCATATCTCACCTCCAGATTCCATAGAAGAGAGGCAACCCACGAAAGCAGCCCTATTATTACAGCATTACATCAAACCTTGAGACAACAGACTTTTAGGGAATGAGAAAAGGGCTAGATTGTCACAGTCCTTGCCCAGCAGCTCAGAGGAATCAGGGGCGTTAAAGCCCTGCCCCTTAGCCTTGTGCTGGGCCCTACTCCTATTATGATATTCACTGTGGTAGAAGGCAGAATACAAGCTGCTCACCTGATCCTGCCCACTGCTAGCAAGTGGGTGGGTAGGGATGGAGGGTGAGAAGAAGTGGGAGGAGCCCTGAGGCTGCCCCACAATTTGCTGGTTAGCTACATGTTGGGGAGTAAGCTGCTCCATGAAAAGGGGTGTAGTAACTTAGTCCCCTTCGCAGAGCAACGAGGAGAACAAGGAAGGAATTGTGACTCTCTGGGTCTGCTCCCAGGGTGGTTCTGCTGTATGTCTCCCCTTGGGGGAGAGCATAAAGCTACAGTCCAGCCCCAACAGATCTGGAGTTCATGAGGAATCAGTAGATTAGTTAATTAACTAAGGACAGGCCATGCTAATATTAATATTCCACATCAATGACCTCCACCAACATGGATGCATCCTGTAAAGTAGTTGCTGGAGTGCCCCAAATGGGTTACAATAGAGCTTGCTAAGAAATAGCTTTCCCAAGCCATGAACATTTTTGAGCTATTGAAACATTCTTCATCGTGAATTGAGACAAATGTCAAAATCTAAAAAAAAAATTAAACTGACCTCCCAAAAAAATTGATTCAGGTCAATTGAAAATTTACTTTTTGATCATTTACAAACATTTCATTTCAATTTAGATCATTTGAATTTTTTTCATTATAACTAGCTTAAATTTCAAAATGAATCCTAGAATATCAGGGTTGGAAGGGACCTCTGGAGGTCATCTAGTCCCACCCCCTGCTCAAAGCAGGACCAATCCTCAAATAAATCACCCCAGCCAGGGCTTTGTCAAGCCTGACCTTAAAAACCTCTAAGGAAGGAGATCCCCCACCTCCCTAGGTAACCCATTCCAGTGCTTCACCACCCTCCTAATGAAATAGTTTTTCCTAATATCCAACCTAAACCTCCCCCACTGCAACTTGAGACCATTACTCCTTGTTCTGTCATCTGCCACCAGGGGCGGCTCCAGGCACCAGTGCTCCAAGCGTGTGCCTGGGGCGGCAAGCCGCGGGGGGGCACGCCGCGGGACCAGCGGACCCTCCGTGCTTGGGGCGGCAAAATGTCTAGAGCCACCCCTGTCTGCCACCACTGAGAACAGTCTAGATCCATCCTCTTTGGAACCCCCCTTCAGGCTGTTGAAAATAGCTATCAAATCCCCCCTCATTCTTCTCTTCTGCACACTAAATAATCCCAGTTCCCTCAGCCTCTCCTCATAAATCAGGTGCTCCGGCCCCTAATCATTTTTGTTACCCTCCGCTGGACTCTTTCCAAATTTTCCACATCCTTCTTGTAGTGGGGGGCCCAAAACTGGACACAGTACTCCAGGCCTCACCAGTGTCGAATAGAAGAGAATGATCACTTCCCTCAATCTGCTGGCAATGCCCCTACTTATTCAGCCCAAAATGCCGTTAGCCTTCTTGGCAGCAAGGGCATATTGTCGACTTATATCCAGCTTCTTGTCCACTGTAATCCCTAGGTCCTTTTCTGCAGAACTGCTGCCTAGCCATTCGCTCCCTAGTCTGTACCGTTGCATGGGATTCTTCTGTCCTAAGTGCAGGACACTGCACTTGTCCTTGTTGAACCTCATTAGATTTCTTTTGGCCCAATCCTCTAATTTGCCTAGGTGCCTCTGTATCCTATCCCTAATCTCCAGCGTATCTACCTCTCTTCCCAGTTTAGTGTCATCTGCAAACTTGCTGCAGGAGCAATCCATGCTGTCCTCCAATAATTAATGAAGATATTGAATAAAACCGGCCCCAGGACCGACCCTTGGGGCACTCCGCTTGATACTCGCTGCCAACTAGACTTGGAGGTTAACTATAGGTGCACCCCCATCACTACCTGTTGATCCCTACGATCTAGCCAGCTTTCTATCCACCTTATAGTCCATTCATCCAGCCCATACTTCTTTAACTTTCTGGCAAGAATACTGTAGGATACCCTATCAAAAGCTTTGCCAAAGTTAAGGAATAACACATCCACTGCTTTCCCCTCATCCACAGAGCCAGTTATCTCCTCATAGAAGGCAATTAGGTTAGTCAGGCACGACTTGCCCTTGGTGAATCCATGCTGACTGTTCCTGATCACTTTCCTCTCCTCTAAGTGCTTCAAAATTGATTCTTTGAGGACTTGCTACATGATTTTTCCAGGGACTGAAGTGATGCTGACTGACCGGTAGTTCCCCGGATCCTCCTTCTTCCCTTTTTAAAAGATGGGCACTACATTAGCCTTTTTCCAGTCATCCGGGACCTCCACCGATCTCCATGAGTTTTCAAAGATAATGGCCAATGGCTCTGCAATCTCATCGGCCAACTCCTTTAACACCCTCGGATGCAGTGCATCCAGCCCCATGGACTTGTGCTCGTCCAGCTTTTCTAAATAGTTCTGAACCACTTCTTTCTCCACAGAGGGCTGGTCATCTCCTCCCCATACTGTGCTGCCCAGTGAAGCAGTCTGGGAGCTGACCTTGTTCATGAAGACAGAGGCAAAAAAAGCATTGAGTACATTAGCTTTTTCCACATCCTCTGTCACTAGGTTGCCTCCCTCATTCAGTAAGGGGCCCACACTTTCCTTGACTTTCTTCTTGTTGCTAACATACCTGAAGAAACCCTTCTTGTTACTCTTAACATCCCTTGCTAGCTGCAACTCCAAGTGTGATTTGGCCTTCCTGATTTCACTCCTGCATGCCTGAGCAATACTTTTATACTCCTCCCATTTGTCCAATCTTCCACTTCTTTTAAGCTTCTCTTTTGTGTTTAAGATCAGCAAGGATTTCACTGTTAAGCCAAGCTGATCACCTGCCATATTTACTATTCTTTCTACACATCAGGATGGTTTGTTCCTGTAACCTGAATAAGGATTCTTTAAAATACAGCTAGCTCTCCTGGACTCCTTTCCCCTTCATGTTATTCTCCCAGGGGATCCGGCCCATCAGTTCTCTCAGGGAGTCAAAATCTGCTTTTCTGAAGTCCAGGGTCCATATTCTACTGCTTTACTTTCTTTCTTTTGTCAGGATCCTGAACTTGACCATCTCATGGTCACTGCCTCCCAGGTTCCCATCCACTTTTGCTGTTTGTGAGCAGCAGGTCAAGAAGAGCTGCATGAACCATCATTTCAAACCAGAAAATCATTTTTTTTTCTTTAAAAAAGTCAAAACAAAACATTTCAACAACTTCAACACTTTTTTTTTTGCAAAAAATGTTTTGAGTTGAAAAATTGTTATAACCAACCTTTGTCCACAAAACACCTTCAGTGTTGAGGAACTGGTATTCTCCAACAAAGAACAGTTTCATTGAAAAATTCCTGACCAGCTCTACTTTGCAATTGGCACACTCCTGTTGTGGCTTTAGAACCACTTAATGACAACATGCAAGGGAAAAATATTCTGAGTCTGGTCTGTGCATTCACCACAGAATGTCATGTGAGGTCTTCAATGAAAGCCGAGTCACACTAGTCATTGAGAACATAATGACATGTGCATACAGATATTATGTAAGGAGTTAAATATACATACTGGAAATAAGTTCTTAGATGTTGTATCACAGCAGAGGTGAAGAAAGAGGTTTTCTGTCAGACAAAATATGTTTATTCAACTTTCTCTCTGATGTGGTTTAATCAAGGATTGTAAACTGACATAATGGAAGTTGTCAAAGAGATGTGAAGTCAACAGGGAAAAGAAGCCATAGAGGGTTATATTGTCTCAGAGTACAAACAATAAAGGCAAAGATGACCCCGCCCCCTAATCCTGCATCTAGGAAGTGAACAGGCAGTATATTTTCATTCATGAAAACGGGACCTCAGCCAGTCTTGGTTGAAGACATTGCAGATACTACATAATGAGATAAGCTTCTTTAGACAAAAGAGTAATTTGTTAAATTTAATCTAGTCCCCGGGAAGTATGGTATGATTTTGTTTTATATATAACCTTTTGTTTCCAGTTTCCTTACTCACTATCACTGGAATTTTGAATCTTTGATAAGCTTATTGTTGTTTTTCACTAGAAATATATCTCAGAGCTGTGATATTAAGCAAGGTGTGGATCCTGAGTTGAACCATATAAGCTGATAGGTACACTGTCCCTTTGGGGACAGCAGACCTGGAGTTACTGTAAGCAGTCAGTGGAGCAGGGGCTGGACACTGCAGGGGAATGTTTCAAAGGAGCTCAGGGATGGGGGTGCACCTATAGTTAACCTTCAAGAGAAAGTAAGGGCTGGCCTAGCCCAGAGGAGAGTTCTTGGGTGGCTAACGGGCTGGAAATGGGAGAGAGCTGACATCAGCTAAGCACAAGCTGGTCTCCCTCACACTGGAGGCAGGGGGGTAGCAAGCTGACTCACAGAACCCTCACACCTATGTCCTTTGGAGTTTAAGTGAGTGATCTTGTATTTGTTGTACAGTGAAGAGACCTGGTCTGAGATCCACGTTGTTTTAAAATTATTTTACAAGTTGATCTAGATTTAAAGAGTGACTCTCAGTCATACCATAACAGCATAATCTGTTGCTCTAGCTATACCATGTGATTGTCTCTGTTGGAACAATCATACTATACTCATTCTGGGGGGCTATATGATGCCAACACTTTGCTACCAGTCAAGTAATTACAACCTCAATTTCAACTACCTCCTACTGAGATCTGGAAATAGTTTCAGGTTAGGCATTGCCTTAGGCACTGTTCTTGGGCCTTGTAACAATTTCTGCCATACCATGTGATCTAATGAGAAAGATCTTTTTGCTACATCCATATTTCCTCATTCATACCTCTTTCTAGTGTGTGTATGTCTGTGGGAAGGGGGAGGGGAGGAACCTGGATGATACATTTGTTTTTGTAAGTTTGGCAATATGTGCAAGTTATGGTTGCACAGGAGTTTTTTCGGGTGATTACTGGAAGGCTGCAACCCCTTGCCTAGAAAGATCAGCAAAGAAAGAAGTAAAATTAACTCAGTTTAAACAGGTGCATAGTTTTCATTATACTTTGCCCTCTCTCAAGGGAGTGAGAATAGATCTTTAGGCTGGCATTGTAAGCATACGTATGGAAAAATGCAGAGTTGGGCAGATTGAAAATTTTCTAATACATCTTTTTTTTTTTCAGGAGAAAACTGGATTTTCAACAGGGTTTCTTTTGCAGATAACATATGCCTTACTTGAACATTTTTTAACTTTATTTTTGTCAGAAAACCAAAATTTCCCACTCTGAAAATTTTCAGACAAAATTCTGACTTATTTTGGTTTTGGGCAGTATTTGGACCACACCAAAATTTAAATAGGGGAAAACATTTTGAGCAGCACTAATGTTGAGGTTCTGGCCTTAACTTTTCTGAAAGACATTTTCTGGCATAAGGGCCACCACTGCATCTCTTTTATTCCTTATTTTTTTTTGTTGTTTGTTTTTTCCTGGCAAGTCGTATCCCTTAGCACTTACAACATAAACTGCATTCATTTTGGTCCTAAATCCAGTAGTGAAATAACTACTGGTAAGTCCAGTTCCTGCAGATGCTATTACTTTCTGAAACAGTTTGTTTCTGCTTGATTCAGGTCTGAAGAACAAGTGCAAGGTTCAGTCCTTACATATTACAGCTTTAGTTCACATGGAGTTACTAGCTCTATTATTGTTTATACCATGCATTAATATCTCTGGTCAGAAATGGATTCTCCATTGCACAGATGTTTATGAGATTTTGAAAAAATATAGTCCTAAATCTGTACTAAAATCCAAATTTTCAGCTTTTGTGGAATGAAATTCTAAAAAAAAGATTATTAGTTTGGGGTCAATTTAAATGTTTCATTTTGATTTTGACCATTATATTAGAAGTGATTTTATATAAAATAAGGTAAATTTTGAAACAAAAAGTTATTTCAAATGAAAAAATAGAAAATTTCCATTCCAAAAATGTCAAAACAAGATGTTGCAACACTTCCAAATTTCTTATCCAATTTTCTTCAAAACAAAATGTCATAATAATTGATATAATTTCACATACACAAAAATAAATTAAATTGAAATAGCATTTTCTGATGGAAAATTGTTTTGATGAAAATAAATCAATCAGCTCTGTGTGTATCTATTTCCACTGCATATGCTGAGTCTAAGTTTAAATTACCGCTTGCATTGTGTGAAGCAATACAGATAATTACATACATCTATCATGCAAAACCATATTCTCTTTCTCACCATCATCTATGTATGCTTTGCAAAATCAAGTTCTGAAGAATCTGAGCACTCTGTGTCATTTTCAGTGTTCCCAACTCTGAGGATTTCATCACAAGTCTCATGATATTTGGGATCTTCTTTATAACCCCATCTCCATTCTCTAGCTCTTGCAGTGATAGAGAAATGCTTAAAAACTGGAACCTAACAGCACCCTAAAAGCTCAGACTACATGGCAACTGAAAACAAATTAGTTTTTAACATCTCTTTATTTTAAGTCAATATTATAGCTTTGAGGACCTGACTCATCGTTCTTGAGGCTGGCGATGCTGCTTTTTAAACCTTTGTGCCTTTGTAACGTGAACCACGTATAACTGGTGCTGAGCAGATCTGTAGGGGAACTCTAATGTGCTACAACAGGCCTCACTGCACTGAATCAGGCCTCTTCAGGGAGATACCATAGGCCTGGCCTGTACCTTCCTCATCCCTGGCAGTCTTCTCCCATAGCCAGCCTTTTCCTCTAGGCATCAGGAGAGGGGCAGAGAGATACAGGAAAACCCTGCTATAACGCGCTCTGCAATAACGCAAATTCAGATATAAGGCGATCATAAGGTGGCTCCTGCCTCCCCAAACAAAACAAAAAAAGACGGCCGGAGCACTGCAGAAGTGCAAAAAAGAAAAAGAAAAAAGAAAAGAAAAGAAAAAAGGCAGCCGGAGCGCCGCGGAAGCGGAAGCGCAAAAAAGAAAAAAAGAAAAAGAGGCTGGAGCACCGCCAAAGGTAAAAAAAAAATGGAATGTGCCTTCCCCACTGCCTCTTCCCTCCTACCCTTCTTTTGGTGAGAAGAGCTGTTCTCCTCCCCAGCTGCTCCTCGCTCCTCCTCTGCCCCTTGCACATCTCCCCTGCTCTCCCCAAGTGTTTCCCTCTCTCGCTGCATGGCTGAGAGCCCCCACTGCTGGAGCTGCACCCTTTCAGTTACTGTTATGGGAAGTTTGCAAACGCAAGTCGGCCCAAGAGAAATTGACCAGCTTGAAACTGACCAGCTTGAAATGGTAATCTTCGCTATACCGCGACCCCGCATTTATCGCGATCCAATTTTTTGGACCCCAATCATCGTGTTATTGCGGGGTCTCACTGTACATGTCTCACCACTGCAGCCAGTGAGGAAACCTGACCCTTGGGGGTAGAAGCTTCAGGAGCTGTTTCAGCTATGAAGAGAGAATAGATTTGGCAAGGAAGAGAGCTGATGACTTGGCAAAGAGGGAAGTGAGGGGTCAGAGTGCATGAGGGCATGGGGGGCAGCTGAGTGAAGGAGTGTGAGTGCAGAGTGGTACAGTGACTGAAGTGGGGGCAAGTGAGCGATGGGGGTGAGTCTATGGAATATACGTACTCCTGTGAGGGTGTATGTGTATCCAGCCTGGTATGTCTGCGTGAGAAATCATGTGTCTCTCATTTCAGGGGCAAGTGGGAGTGTGACTGATTGGTGCTAACCTGTCAGAGGTTCACATTTGATACAGAGTAGAAGGGAGAATTTAAACAGAGGTGACTCCTGCCCCTTTAAACTCATATCGAGGCAGACAATAAGTTAGACCAGGTCTACACACTGAAGTTGCACTGGTTTAATTAAAACAAACATCCTGGTATACTTACTGACATAAGCTAAATAGACGTAAGCCAGTGATAAATGGACTTGATTAAATGCACTGACTTGATTAAATTGTATGTTAAACTGATTTTAGTTTAATCAGTGTAATTTTTGTGTGTAGAGAAAGCCTCTGATTCAGGATGACACCTCCAGCTATGAGGAGTTAACTTGTGAAAGCATGGCCATTAGGCTAGAATAAAAAGTTTTCTGTATAAAATGTATAGCATTTTTAAATATGGATGTGCTCCATATTTTCATTTTAAAACATTAGCAGTAGAAATGCAATGTGAGGTAACAACCTTCTACTTTAGAGCATGGGGAACTACTGCAGACAACAGTAGATGGTAAATCCAGATGTGGGAGGGAGACAATCTGAAAAGCCAGGCCTGACAGATTTAGCGTGGATTGAGTCATGGGCAATTGACTCACACTTTTCTGGAAGAGTCAGGGTAAAATATTCATCAAGAATGAGAGCAAGGATGAATTCTGACCTACCTATGCAATAGCCACTGCGTGTTTAGAGCAGTCAAGGCAAACTGTGACAGAAGAGCAAAGAATATCCTTTATGGCTGAAATTTGTATTTTAAAACATTTTGAAGGAGCATTGTCAAGTCTGATATGAAAGAACTTACCCTTTGAATTCTATTGAAAATATATGTATGGTACAACAGATACACACGCGCGCACACACACACACTCATACAATTGTGTTACTGCATTAAAGTAAAAAAGTTAAAGAGCACAAAAATGCAGGTAATTCAAATTGTCAGGTTAACTTGGGGAAGTTCCACATTCCTGTTTGAGTATCAGAGGGGTCGCTGTGTTAGTCTGGATCTGTAAAAGCAGCAAAGAGTCCTGTGGCACCTTATAGACTAACAGATGTTTTGGAGCATGAGCTTTCGTCATGCATCTGACGAAGTGGGTATTCACCCACGAAAGCTCATGCTCCAAAACGTCTGTTAGTCTATAAGGTGCCACAGGACTCTTTGCTGCTTATTCCTGTTTGAGGTATATATTTGACAACATGAACAGCACTGCTTGATGCTAACCATTAACTAAGGCAGGAACAGGAAATACTACATACCAGTGAGACTGTGGGTCATCCCATGTGCCCATGCAGTGTCCTGAGGCACCTTAAAGACCCTCCTTGCACCCCTGTCTGGGTTGCAGACATCACTGGGGACTGTGCAGCAGGGAGAGCAGCCTCTGCAGGGCCATATTCTCCCTCTGATGCAGGTGGATGGCAGGTGGGTGGCACAATGAAAAGGGAGCAGATGGGCTCACCCCTCAGAATGGCAGCTGGCCAGTGCACATGAGCTGGTGTGGAGGAGGAAGGATGCAAATGCAGATAGGAGACTGGCATTGAAAATGTTCTCTGCCAAAGGTAAAGGACTGGCACAGATCCCCACCCCCGTGACAGGATGTACCAAACCTGCGCTGGGCCAACAGGGCCTGACCAATCACCATGGGCCCAGGAGACCACACCGTGCATGCTCCAGGTGGAAGGGACAGATAATAGGAGGCAGCCCAGCACCGTTTGGGCTGGCTGAGGAGAAGGAAGGCACCTGTGACTGTCCAAGAGGTGGGAACCGTGGACCCAGATTATGCTGTGGACAACCAGCTGACCGTGGAGACTGACAGACGCTGAACCTCTGCCAGCTTAGGAGGTGCTTGAGATGTGCCTTGCAGTAGGAATTGACCCAGGGAATGTATTAGAAGTCGATGCTTGAACCCTTAACTGGGAATTTCCCAGCTTCATAGAGCCCTGGGTTGGAACCCAGTGCAGTAGGGTAGGCCCAGGTTCCCCTACTCCCCCCCCCCCGCCACACTTGCCACTAGGTGTGGTTATTGGGGGCTACAGCCATAGACTGATTGTTTGCCCTGCCTCATCCAGGGGCTACAGAATGACTGTTTGCTCTGCCCCTCGCTGCTATTGCCTGGCCCAGCCAAGAGGTCCAAGGGTCATAGACTGTTTGCTTTGCTTTTCCCTGCTCAGGGGCTACAGACTGACTGTTTTCCCTGCTCTGCCTAAAGGGTTAGAGCCCCCTAATTGTTATCGTTTGCCCTAGCCAAGAGGCTCAGGAGACTAGACACGAGCACTGGCTCTGCTCTGCCCCAGGGGCTGCTGGCTGTTTGTTGGCTGTGATGGTTTGCCCCAGGCAGGAGGCTCAGGAGTCATAGACAGAGTGTTTGCTGGGCCCCACCAGGAGCCCCGAGTCTCCCTAACTGAAATTGCCTAATCCAACAGGGACTCCAGATGATTGTGTGACAGGGTGTACCAGTCCCAGCCTGGGCCAATGTGGGAGGCCCTGCTTCCCACGCAGGGTCCCCCATGATCCCCCCCCCCAACAGACACAACAAGTGGGAAACCGGGGAGTGAATTGTGAAGTATCATCCCTAGGACAATGCAGAGGAATCCCAACAAGGGTTTTTTTATTTTTTTTGCAGAAGCACACTCCAGTGGCTTCTAACGCGCCAGGCACAATATGGCCCAGGGTCTCTGCCATCCTTGCTCTGTACCACACACCGCTTTGTAGTTGTAGTCTGGGTAATGATCTTGGGGCTGATTAGATGACAAACCAGTGAATGAGAAAGGAATCAGATCTTCATTAAACAAAACTAGAGAGCATCCCTGGTGAACTCCTGTACACAGCTACTCTTTGTTCTGCAACCCGCTGCTTCCAGGGCATGTCTCTAAACTTCACTATTCATAATACTGTCCCTTAGGAGGGATCCTATCTAAATTATAATCTTTCCCAAACATATCTATACATCTTCCCTCATAAAAAACCCAATTATATATATAAATTATCAAATAACATATACACCAAATTTTCAACCCAAATAGTAAATTTCCATAAACTACCATCTGTATACCCAATGTGTCAACTACCTAGAGAGCACGGGTTACCAGCATAGCGCTCTGGAGTGAGTCTTTAGCACCCACTTTCCTCCAATACCTTGTCTTCAGGCAGGTTAGCAAGTCTCTGAGGGTATGTCCACAATGCCATTAAAAACACATGGCTGCAGCCCAAGCACTGGGACCTAGAGTCCTAGAGCCTAAGCCCGAACATTCGCACCACAATTAAACAGCCCTGCAGCCTGAGCCCTGCAAGTCCGAATCAGCTGGCATGGAGCAGCCGAGCATTTTCAATTACCAGGTAGACGTACCCTGTGAGACTTTCACGACGTGTGATCTCCCTCTCTGATTTTCTCAGCATCAGCCTTTCACTGGAGTCAGAGCTGCTCTCTGGTTGCTTGCCAGTTTCTCCTTTGTCCACTGATGATAAACAATCAGTCGCTTAGTAAATGCCAGAGTCCACATCTACTGTCAGTGTTTTGGAACTTTCTGAGATTACTTCTAGATCCCTTCAGTTACATCAAAATATGTCTCCTCAGTCGGTCGGGGCTACACAAGACCTTGGATGCAGCTGTTCTTTAATGATGCCCCTAAATCTGTGTTGGAAAATGGCAGGCCATTATCATTGAAGACTTCATCTGGAATTCCATGTCTAGAAAAGATTCCCTTCATGCAAGTTAACACTAACTTACTACTAGTACTGGGTAGTGTGAACATTTCTGGATACAGAGAATAATAATGTGTGACTATTAAATAATCCATTGGTTGGCAGGTAAATAAGTCAGTGCCTACCTTCTCATAAGGCTTTTGTGGAACTGGGTGAGGTCTCAGCAGCTCTGCCTGTTGACGTGGCTTTTCTTTTAAGTATAAAAAGCAGTTCCCTACCACATTAGTAATGTCATGATTGATCCACAGCCAACACATCACCTCTTGTGCTCATTGGTTGCACTTCTCAATTCCTAAATGACTCTCATGGATCTTCTGTCGCATTTCTTTCCAGAGGCTCATTGGTATTACAAACTATTAGTCCTTGAAAATCACCCTATCTAATCTACTAAATTCATGTTTGCAGTTCCAACAGTCTCTTATACTTGGACAGCAACTGCTTATTTCCTCAGGCCACCCTAGTTATTACTTCTTAAGGATCCCCAGTGATTGGTCTTTGTCTGTTTCCCCTCATATATGTGACAATTTTTTTGTTAGCTACGGGAATTGACTTTACAATCAGCTCTACATAGGGTTGTATGTCTGTCTCTGAGGTATGTCTGTCTCTGAGGTTTCGTAGTGAGAGTTACCGCTCTGGAAATTGCACCAGCAGTAAACATGATGTAACCCTTCTGCCAATGTGTCAGCAGTAACAAGGGCCAGGTCCTTATTTTAGGGGATTTTTCTTCAAGTTTGGTTCAAGCCCCAACCCTATCATCACTCTGGGTGCCTTTGCCAGGCAAATCTGTACCCACTCGCAAGCACAGAGATTTAAATGAACTCGGCCAGGGGTGGCGGGGGGGAGAACAGGGAAAAACCAAGTTAAACTGGGACAAATCTTTACAATTTAACACCTTCCACCACCAGTATCCTCAGGGTGCATAGGCCACAGTCCCAAACAATTGGACCCCGAATGTCTGAAGCAGTTTGTTCTGCCTCCCAGCCTCAGTTTGTGGTTCCCAGAGTCCAGGAAAATCAGAGTCCCTGTTTCATAGGCGGCCCTTGGGCTCGCCTGCCTCTCCTGCTATAGTGATTTCAGCAGCCAGGACAAGGAGGCCTCACTGCAGTTGCTAGCTGATGTAGATGGTTTCTATGAATTCCACTGCTCCTGCTGCAGTGCACGCAGCTGCTCTCACCCTGCTGCTCTCCTGCTGGAAGTTGTGGCCTGTGGGTGAATCTAACTGCTGGTTTGCTCTGCCTGCTGCTCAGGTGACCAGAACTTCTACTTGCCACAGGCTAGACAACTGGAATCTCTGGTGAGGGCTGCTCACATAAGGCAGTTATAGCTCTTAGCTCAGCTCTTTCGGAGCCAAGGGGATCAGTGGTTTCAGGAACCCATCAGAGCCCATACCAACCAGACCATTAGTCCTTGCAACAAGCCAGAAAAAGTGCTCTCTCTCTCTCTCTCTCTCTCTCTCTCTCTCTCTCTCTCCCCTTGCCCCTTAGTGCTATCCATGCCCTATCACCCCACCTGGCCAAAGATCGGTTTTCATCAGGGTGACCCGATACCCAATCATTGTCCAGGCTTTGCCAAGGCAGGTTCCCAACAGGGTATTCTCATCATGGATCCCAAGAATGTCACTTAGTAAATTACACCCCAATTTCCCCAAACTACCTGCAGTTAATATGCAAACGAGGTCCCGCCTCACTCAGTCAACTCTCCTTGCTCTCCAGTAGATGACAGCAGAGCACACAGATGATATTGAAATGAGTTGCCGCCTCACTCAGACAACTCCCCTTACTCTTCATCAGATCTCATCAGAGAGCTCACTCAGGTATGATCTACACTACAGACCTTTATTGGTTATACCGACCTCCCCCTCTCCCCCCACCGCCATGTAGACAGCTCTATCTCGACAGGAGAGCTTCTCCCGCTGACATATCCACCACCTCTCAGGGAGGTGAATGAATGAGGCTGATGAGACAGAGCTCTCCTATCAGCATAGAACATCTTCAGTAAAGTGCTAGAGTGGCTCAGCTGTGCCGAGACAGCATTTTAAGTGTAGATGGGCACTCAGTTACCCCTCTTTGCTCGTAGGCTTCAGGGCACAGGGCTTACAATGAATTTGCTGGGTATGTAGGGGTCACAACCAAATCATACTTTTGCAGCTGTATCTTAATACTTTGAATCCTTAAGGTACAATCATTTAGTGGTTTGCCAAAGAATGCTATCAAGGGCTGGTGGTTCTTTTCAGCATCCACTGTCTGGCCCTAAATATATTGACTGAATTGCTCACAGGCATATAATATTCCTAAAAGCTCCTTCTCAATCTGCATATATCAGGGTTCTGCATCAGTCCGGGATTTGGATGCATATGCCACTAATTGTCAACAATGATGGCTCTGTATAGTCACTGCACCTAATCCAGACTGTGAAGCAAATTGTAATAGGATTGCTTGGTACGTAGAACTTCAACACAGGCTCTTGCGTCAGTTTTCGTTTCAAATTTTTCCATGATTCCTCCTGTCCTGCACCCTGTTAGGGTATAGATATTCAGGACTCTCTGTAAAGGCCTATACTTTAAGAATTTAGGTATATGTTTATCATTTAGCTAGTTATAGCCCTTGATAGCAAAAAAGACAGAATTTGTGTAAGGGCCTTTTCTCGCTGTGACAGCCTGAGGCCCTGTTCTTAGGCTAAGCCTTTGGCCAAGCAGCAGAGGCAGCGATAAGCTGGGAAGCGAATGGTCACGTCCCCACATCCCGAACTAGTCACATTGAAATAAGGCAATCTGGGGCTGTTAGGAAAGTAATCTGATCTATCACCTCCAGAGAAAGGGAAGAGCCTAGAAGATGTAAAAGAAAATTTAGTTTGATAGATTTCTGTCTGGTAAGAACTCACTTATCAATAGACACAGCTGGAAAACCCTTATGTCAGTATAGATGTAGTTGTAAAATCCTCACTTCTGTATTGTTTTGTCATTATTGTTCCCACTTTGCTTTGTTTATTTGCATGGTCTCTCTCTGGTTCTGTGATTGTTTCTGTCTGCTGTATAATTAATTTAGCTAATCATGTTACAATATGTTAGGATTGGTTAGGTAAATTTCAGTAGAATGACTGGTTAAGGTATAGCTGTGAGTATTACTATATAAATTAGGGGCAAACAGAAAGTAAGTTGGGATTCAAAAATAAAGAAAAAGGAACTTGGATTTAAACTTGCTGAAAATTCACCCCAATAAACATTGAATTGTTTGCACCTTCAAACTTCGGGTATGGTTGCTCTCTGTTCATGCAAGAAGGACCAGGGAAGTGGGAGAGTAAAGAAATAAGCTCGCTAACTTCTTGGTGCTATGACTCGGATGCCTGTAAGTCTCCTCCCCAACAGTCCACACAGCTGCTTGGAGGGGATATGGTGAACTCTTGTGATGGTAGTTGTGGGTTCTGGCAAGCCGGGGTAACGGATTTTGTAAGCAAATGGATAAGGAAGAATCAGGGCCCATACCAGGTGCAGGGATCCAGCTGGGATGAGATTGAGAAGGAGATGGGAGAGGTTTTCGGAGACCCCAAGGGAAAGGAGTGTAGGAAAAAGGGAATGGTATTACAAGGTTTGTGTGCTGGGATGGCATACTGGGTAAAAAGGAAAGCTGATCTCCTTCAATACGTTAAGGATTTGGAGGGAATAACACACCCCAGTACCATTCATTTTTATTTTCTAGGACTACCCTCAAAACCGCTGCTTTTGTAGGTAGATTAGGTATGAATTTTCTGAGATAATTCACCATTCCCCGAAGCCATTGGGCATCTTTGTTTGACTGGGAACATGGCATCATTTCAATGGCTGAAACCTTCCTCTTATCAGGTTTTACACCTTCATTGGATATACTAGTTCCACAAAAGTCAGTTCTGTAATCCCTAAGACACATTTCTCCTTATTTAGTTTCAAATTTCCAGCTGTAGTTGCACCAAATATTTTCCACAGTACACTCATGCACCTCTTTAGGAGAGTCCCAGGTGATGGTATCTCAGCGTATGTGTAGGTGGCCATCATTTTTCTCCACAATTACTAGGGAGCTCACACATTCCACTGGCTCCTGAATGTATTGTATTACTTGCGTTGCTTCCATCCTTGAGAGCTCAGCCTTGAGTTTATCACAGAGTGAAAATGGTACCTTTTTACACGGATGGACAACTGAAGGGATATGCTTCTTCATTGTATGTTCACCCTGCAAGCAACCTAACTCTTGAAAAAGATTATGATATTCCCAGATGAATGCCTTATAGCCAGTATGATCTTGTAATAAGAGCATCCATTTTACCAGACTGAGTTTTTCACATGTCTAAAATCGGAGTCACCTCCTTTGGTACTATAGTGAATGGGAATTTGTATGTGGTGTTTTTATATTTGATGCTAGCAATCCATCTCCCCTTCACTGATATATTTGTCCCACAATAACCAGTAAATTTTATTTTTGTTGGCCCCAGTTTTGGTCTTATTTTCAGTCTCTCATAATCTTGTTCAGACAGAATATTAACCTGAGCGCCTGTGTCCAGTTTGAATGGAATAATTGTTTCGTTCATGTTCACCATCAGTAACCAGAGTCCCTCTCATCAGTGTCGCTCAATTCCAGCACATCTATTTAAAATTGCTTAACCAGGGCATCTTCAGATGTAGGCACTTGGCTTTTTTGCATTTGGGATCTGCAGCATTTTGCAAACTGATTATTTTAGCCACACTTATGACAGAGCTTCCCAAAGGCAAAATGCTGTTTGGGATTATAGAATATCAGGGTTGGAAGTGACCTCAGGAGGTCATCTAGTCCAACCCCCTGCTCAAAGCAGGACCAATCCCCAGGCAGATTTTTAACCTAGCTCCCTAAATGGTCCCCTCAAGGATTGAACTCATAACTCTGGATTTAGGAGGCTAATGCTCAAACCACTGAACTATGCTCCCCCCAATGGAAGCCTTTGCTGACTGTCATGCTGAGATCCACACTTTCCACATAACTGTCTCCCCACTAGTAGTTGCTTTCATAACAGGTGGTTCCACTTTTTGATTTGACCTTTTCTGGCTATATCCTTTTGTACTCAGTGCATGGATAACCCCTTCTGGTGAATTCAGCTCTTTGACTTGTGCTGTCACAGTTTCTGCTGCCCTGAATATCTGGAAAACCTTTTCTAAAGTTAACTCTCCTTCATGAAGCAGTCACTCTCAACACATTGCCTGAGCAGAGACCCTATCAGCTCACAAAAATCACAAGTGTCATCGAGTCTCCTTAATTGTGCGACATAATGCTCTATGGTATCATTCGTTTTTTGCATGCAGAATAAAAAGTGTGTCTCTCCCAAAGATCGTTTTGGCATGCAATGTTCCTCAAATTTAGTCAGTATTTTACTTAACTTCATTCTTTCACCTTCTTCAAACGTGAAGTGGTTATACATATCCAATGCTTCCTCCCCAGCAACATGCAAACAGATTGATGATTTCACTTTATCATTTTTCTCCTCTGCTCCCGTGGCCACTACATACAATTCAGTTCTCTGTCGGATTTGTTTTCCAGTTCTCTGCGGTAGCTTGACAATTGCAGATTGGATGGACTTGGCAAGACATCCATTTTTGGCTTTCTTCCATTCCAAAGCTTGTCAAGTTACTATTGGGCTGATAAACTATATATAAAAGACTTTGTTCTTTGTTTGCTGATCCATATGTTCCCCTGTCCTCCGTTTTCATTTTCAAACTCAGGAGTTAACCTCAAAATTACTGCAGTATCTTTCACATACAGAGTTCATTAAACAACAAATCAGTGAATGAAAAAGGAATAAGACCTTTATTAAAAAAAATAGAGAGCATCTCTGGTGAATGGCTGTACACAGATAACCTTTGCTTTCCAACCCCCTGCTTCCAGGGCATGTCTCAAAATTCCTACATTCATAGTACTGTCCCTTATGAGGGAGCCTCTCTAAATTATAATCTTTCACAATCATATCTCTACAGTGTGTAGAGGTAAAACTGTGCCCAGTTTGGGAGACAGCATCACACTACACAGCAACCTGGCACTGGATCAGGCATGGACAGGGCTGACCCAGACTCAGGGAATCAGATCCTGAATCCAACAATGTGTCCCCATCCTGGGTGGCTCAGGCTGCCCTGATGGACATCTGAGGGGTTTGGCTTTTTTCTTATAGCTTTGGCAACCCTTATATAGCTTGTCATGCCCATTGACTGAATGGACTTGTAGTTACTCTTTGCTCCATGTTGTTATTAGGTTATCAGACAGATGCTTTAATGACAGGACAATGAAAGACTGACATATACATATCAGACATGCCAAACCCACGAAAAAAATGCAGAAATTGGGCTTGTTTTTTGCTTACCTGGCTTGCGAGTTGCTTGTTGGCTAGTTTTTGGCTTGTAGCTTGTTGCTTCTTTTTTTTCCATTGGCTCCTGGCAAGCAGGGGCAAGCGGGGGAGAGAGTCAGGGGTGCATAGCAGGCCCAGCACAGTCCCAGACGAGCACACCAGGGGGAACTAGGCACACAGAGTGTTGGGTTTTTAGGGACTGGCTTGTTTTGACCTTGTTTTGAAATGGGGATTAGCTTGATTTTTGGCTTATTGTGAGAGTCAGGGTGCTTATTTACCACTGAAAGTTGACAGCTGTGACACATATAGCATTCGCAGCTCTCAGAGCTATCTGTTCTGTTACCATTGCACGCTGGTAGGCACAGCACAAACTTTCCAGTGTGCTAGATGAACCACCGCCATTATGGATATTAAAAGGGGATGATACAGTCTCTTAAATTTTTATTTGTGCTCCCTCAATGCTGATGTTTCCTGTTTCCCCTCTCGAGTGGGATCAATGGAACAATCTTCCCACTGTTACTCAGAAAAGAACAGTTCCTTTGAAAGTAGTGCTGTTCTGAATGCTGTCCAAGTCATTACCCTTTGAAAAAAATCCTGAATAGGGAAGGTAAGTGTCTGCTGGTTTTTTAATTATTTTGTTTTTGTAAGTATGTGGCGCAAATAGGTTTTAGGGCACTGTTCAGCTGCATTCTGAGATCTCCCCTAACAAATGTGTGTCACTCACAAGAGCAGCAGATGATGACTTCCTGATTTCAATTGCCATTTCAGAGGGCTAGTAAAGTGACCTATGGCCTTATTACACTCATGTCTGGTGAGATGGGAAACAGTAATTATGGGGTAATAAAGCACACGAGGACTCTATTTAAATGTCAGAATTTGCATTTAAATGGAAGTTTCAAAATGACAACATGTAAGAACTTGATAGATGCAATATTTGGTATACGGCCTGAGATGGCAATCAGAAACTGCACTTAATGGTACAGCATAAGTGTTTCTTTTATCCATAGGTGAGTGACATATTGTCTCATGAAAAAAATAAGGATCTATTTTAGGTCACAGAACTAGCTAGACCCTGAATTTTTAAGGGCGTGGCACCATTTTGACCCATTGCATAGTTAGCGTGAGAAAGCAATTCTCTAAGCACTATACAGATATCATGAATGATGATTTGATTGGCTGGGCAGATTTGTACTTGACTATTGTCTATGTTTTTGGCACCAAAACTGAGACCTATTTTAATTTAAGAGAAGTTGATTATTTTGTAATAGGGAATACAATGGAATAAAAAGGACAGTTTAAAGATACACACACACACAGGCCTGGGCTACACTAGCTGGGGGGGTTCAAACTAAGATATGCAACTCGCACCGGGGCTCCCCCACCGACACTGCTTACTCCTCCTGCCGAGGTGGAGTACAGGCATCGATTTGGGGATTGATTTTTCGCGTCTAGATGAGACACGATAAATTAATCCCCGATGCATCAAGTATTACCCGCTGATCCAGTGGGTAGTATAGATGTACACACACACACACACACACACACACACACACACACACACACACACACACACATACATATATTAGGCTAGACAATATTGTCCTTTAAGTAAATATGTGGGTCCTTTACTTCAAAAAGGAAATGTTAACTTCTAAAAACTAAAACTAAAACTAAAGCCCAAAATAATAACAAATAGAGATCAGATTGGCTAAGATGTTTGGCCCAATTTTAACCAAACATCCTGAGCTGGAAAGAATCACTGCAAAATATTATTGTGCATACATTAGACTTGGAGGAGAATATGAAATCCCATGAAAAGTATAGACTGGGAAACTGATCAGAGAACATACAATGTGAAAAATAACAACGAGGACTTCAGTCGTCTCTCACTTGCACTGGTGTAAATTGGGACTTAGAGCAGTGTAAAATGTGTGTAACTAAATGCATTCAGGCCCAGAGAAAGAAAGTAGAGCAGACAAGAGAGAGAGAGATTCTAACAAAAAACAGTATAGGGTATATCCTGCATACAGGCCCTCTACTTGTCCCAGGCAATCTTTTGAGGAGGTTTTTTCTGTCCCTAGATCACAGCACAATCTTCTTTGTCTAGAGAAATCAGTGAAGTTGCACCAATATAAAACTAGTATGAAAGGAAAAATCATACCACATGTGGTTAAATTATAGGGGAAAACATGTTTGCATATTGGGCTAGTTTTTCAGATTCTGAAAACCACACAAAAATAGATTGTAAAGAAACGTGCATGGTTCACCCAACCCTGAACCAAATAAATGAGGGAAGCAGGCAATGTGCTTAACAACACAGGCAGAAAACAATCACAGTGGCTTACAAACCTATTTGAAATAGCCCATTTCTAGAGGTTATTGAGTCATCTGGAGATGTCACTTGCAGACAATTATAAATACCTTCTTTTAGCCAATTCCTTATCTCCTCAGATAATCTTTCAGAATTCAGGCTACCTGGCCTACAATTACATCAACAGCCATCGGTCAATCAGTGCATCCTGTCAAAATGCATTATTTTGTTGTGCATCAAATCACATTACGTGATGCTGTTCTTCTTTTGCAGAAACATTAATGTCGAGGATAATGCAGCTTTGTTGTTTTTAGAATTTACATATTCAAAAAGAAACAACTACTTTTAATTTATAGTGTTAAAGAGACACTGACAAAGTTTGTATGCGTAAAGTGTTATATATCAGAGAGTGGGGGGAATTTTGAAACCACCACCATCCATTATATTTACAAAATATTATTTTCCCATGTCATGCAAAACTAAATGCAAAGGGGAAAGATGTATGCTTCCAGTTTAGGGGAGAAGAACGTCCACTTTAGCACTCCACAAACTACACTCCCTAGCTCATGTACAGGGATGGTTCAGGGTGTTTTCTTCAATAGTGGTGCATGGCACTGACAACAGGAAGGGACTGGACGGTACTGCACTAAAATGTTCCCTGGTTTGGGAGTTCTCATGAGAAGCAGCCATTACCCTCACACAAGGAAGTGGGTCTGGTAATTCATCTCCCAGAATTACTCCAACAAAATATCTAAGGGCTACAGGAATAAGAAAACACTGGGTCAGTGACCCTATTCATAGACTCTTAGAATCATAGGGTTGGAAGGGACCTCAGGAGGTCATCTAGTCCGATCCCCTGCTCAAAGCAGGACCAATTCCCAAGTAAATCATCCCAGCCAGTGCTTTGTCAATCCTGACTTTAAAAACCTCTAAGAAAGGAGATTCCACCACCTCCCTAGGTAATCCATTCCAGGGCTTCACCACTCTCCTAGTAAAATAGTGTTTCCTAATATCCAACCTAGACCTCCTCCACTGTAAATTGAGACCATTGCTTCTTGTTCTGGCATCTGCCACCACTGAGAACAGCCTAGCTCCATCCTCTCTGGATTCCTCTTTCAGGTAGTTGAAGGCTGCTATCAAATCCCCCTTCACTCTTCTCTTCTGGAGACTAAATAATCCCAGTTCCCTCAGCCTCTCCTCATAAGTCATGTGCCCCAGTCCCCTAAAGATGTTTGTTGCCCTCCACTGGATGGTCTCCAATTTGTCCACATCCCTTCCGTAGTGGTGGGACCAAAACTGGACACAGTACTCCAGATGAGGCCTCACCAATGCCGAATAGACGGGAATGATCACGTCCCTCAATCTGCTGGCAATGCCCCTATTTATACAGCCCAAAATGCCATTAGCCTTCTTGGCAACAAGGGAACACTGTCGACTCATATTCAGCTTCTCGTCCACTGTATCCCCTAGGTCCTTTTCTGCAGAACTTCTGCCTAGCCATTCAGTCCCTAGTCAGTAGCAGTGCATGGGATTCTTCCCTCCTAAGTGCAGGATTCTGCACTTGTCCTTGTTGAACTTCATCAGGTTCCTTTTGGCCCAATCCTCTAATTTGTCTAGGTCCCTCTGTATCCTATCCCTACCCTCCAGCGTATCTACCACTCCTCCCAGTTTAGTGTCATCTGCAAACTTGCTGAGGGTGCAGTCCATGCCATCCTCCAGATCATTAATGAAGATATTGAACAAAACCGGCCCCAGGACCGACCCTTGGGGCACTATTGCTTCATTGCAGCTTATGTTTACCTTCCATTGAAGTCAATGGGAATGACTTATAGCCTGTAGAGTGAGAAAAGGCCCTGAGGAGGGTAGGAACAGATAAACACAGGAGGGCCACAATAAATCAGGCCAACTAGTCTGATATCACATCTCCAGCCATGGCCAGCATCAACAGGAGAAGGTGCCAGGAACCCCAAAGAGGACAGTTATGGAGTAACTTGTTTGTAGGAGAAGTTTTTTTCTGACCACCAGCAACCAGATGTTGGTTTATGCTTCAAATCAAAATAGTCCAACGCACTTGGCACACCCCAGACTGGGACCCAATGGCCTTACCCTCCATGTCTTGGCATGGCCCCTCCTCACGGTGAAAGGACTACCCAAGGAGCCATCATCTGGATTGGTGGGGCACACCACCACTTCTTTTTGAGTAGGTGGTGACCTACCCATACAACCACTCTGTCTCCAGGTGGGGTGGGGTCTGTCTCACAGTAGGGAGGACTCAGACCCACCAAATTGAGAAGAGAACTCTATGCAGTAACCCCTGTTAATGTTACCCTAGCAGGGCCATATGACAGCATAGAACAGGGATGGCCAAACTTATTGACCCTCTGAGCCACATACAATAATCTTCAGAAGTTTGAAAGCCACAAGACATGCACAACTTTTACACATGCATTTTTTAAAAAATTAACATCTCATTTATTGTATCACAGATAATTACTGCTAGATCTAGAGGCCCTGTTGGTCTCCATCCTGGTCATAAGTCTTTGGAAATCTGGCTGATATGTTGTCAAGATGGTATGGAGGAGCTCGGTCAGGTGTTGATTTTTAAAGACTGCACAATGTTTCAATTTTACGAACTTCATCACAGAGTAAAGTGATTTACAACACTATGTGGTGCTGAAATTTGAAATTAGAACATAAGAATGACCATACTGGGTCAGACCAAAGATCCACGTAGCCCAGTATCCTGCCTTCCAACAGTGGTCTATGTCAGGTGCCCCAGACGGAATGGACAGAACAGGTAATCATCAAATTACCCATCACCTGTTGCCCATTCCCAGTTTCTGGGAGACAGAGGCTAGGGACACTATCCCTGTCCATCTTGGCTAATAGCCATTGATGGACCTATCCTCCACAAACTTATCTAGTTCTTTTTTGAACTATTCTTCTTGAGTTGAGGATACTTCACTCCTGATACTTGCTTCCAGAACTCAATTGTAGACTGATTTATGCACCATCTTTAGAGCCTGGTCCTCTTGGAGTTACAATAGTTCCATTTCTACAGTAGTTGTTTCCAGAACCACGGTTTTGGGAATCAGACAGCCACCATTGATCACATCAACCATGAATGGGTTTTCAAGAAAGATGAAGCAGGATCTCAACTTCTGCAAGCCTTCAAACCTGACCCAAAAGTCATCAAGTAATCTTTGCAATCTATCTCTGTATTCCTCATGTTTGTGATTTTCTACTTCAATTTCTGGGATTGTGTTTACCCTACTCTTGAGATGGGGAAGGTGGTTGAAATGCATTGACGCTGTCTCTTTGCTGAAACTTTAACTTGTTCTGGAAGCTGAAGACTGTCTGAGTATGACCAGAAATACTCTTATCCTTCCCTTGTAGTGCCAAGTTGAGAGTTTGCAGATGCCACATAATATAAGTGAAGAACATCAGATCCTGGACCCATTGCTCATCTTCCAGTTGTGGATAGGACTTTTCCTTTTCTTCAACAAATCTATTTAAGTCATTGCTAGTTGATAACCACCTCACAATATGGAAAGAGACATTGTTAGGTTTGTTTTCATGATCCAGCTCTTCGATGACATTTTTGAACTGTCGATGAGTCTTCCCATTCAAGTGGATGAAATTGACAATTTCTAGGATCGTTTTCATAACAGTTTTTTGCTTGAAGTATCTGCCTGTCAAACGTTCATGAGAGACAATGCAATGAACAAGGAAAAACTCAGGAAATTTGGGATCGCTTTTGAAGAGTCCGAAAAGGCCTATATTTTTTCCCCACCATTTCAGGTGCTCCATCATTTGCAACACTGACAAGTCCATGCAGGGGTACATCGGCATTTGTCAATGCTTTGTCAAGTGTGTTTTTTATGTCAACACTGTTTCTTTTAGAGCCACTAAGTCCAACATTTCTTCTTTCACAATTGCATCTGCAGAAACATAGTGAACAAATGTTGCTAGTTGAATTCTTTAGATTGTTTTGCATCTTGCTTGCAACATCACCACTGATCTGGGAGCTTACACCTCTTTGTAGTGTGGCACAAAATTGGAATTTGCTTTATTAGTCATTGAAGTTTTGTGTTATTTGGATCTAAAATTGCAGCCACTTCTGCAATATTCTTAACAAATTCGTCATCAGAATATGGACATTTAGCATGAGCAATATCCCCTGACATAACAAAACTAGCATTGTGTTAGCTTCCTTACTGAGCACAGAAAGTAGTGTCTGTTGACTCTTTATGCATAATGTTAATACAGTTAGCTTGTTTTTCCTTAATTCTGATTCAAGAGAGTATTTAGATGAAAAATTACTATGATTTGTTTCATAGTGATGTTTCAAGTTGCTTGCTTTGTAGTGAGTGAATGATGCATTGTAGATAAGGCACAGGGGTTTGCCACCATTAACAGTGAATGCAAAACCTTCCTCCCATTTTGGCTTAAAACTTTGGTTTTCTTCTTCATACTTGCGTTTCTTACCATTTGAAGATGTCATTGTTATCCACAAAATTTACATTGGGTTAACACTTAAATCTAAAGTTATTCAGATGTGACTTATGAACTGTAAACAAAGCCTGTATCCTGTGGAATGTAGGGAGATTGTGAGCACATGAGGTCCGCACAGAACAACAGCTAAATACAGAATAACGAAATTTCCTGATATAATGTGCATATGCAAGCTTCTCTTTCTATCGGTCTCATTCTCAGACTATTGGCTTCACTCAATAAAAGCAAAAACCATTTTTGAAATTCTTTCAACAATTTGTATAGCTTTTTAAAAATTTCATGTTCATATTAATTCTAGCCACAAAGCATGTTGGACCTTGCTGCACTCTGCGAGCTGCACTTTAACTGTAAAAGAGACATATGTGGTTTGTGAGCCACGGTTCAGCCATGCCTGGCATGGATCAATGTGAGCCGTAACACCCAGATTCAGAGCCCTGTACTTGGCTGGTATTGGCAGAGGCTGGCCAGATTCCAGACTTAACTACCCAGTAATTAAGATGGATGGGGAAATTCTCAGTTTTCAGAGCTATTGGTTCAGGCTCTCTGCAGACCAAGTCAGACATCACTGTGTCATTTACTCTCAGGGTTCTCAGAAAGCTGAGATTCTGAGGTCATTAGGGGACTCAATGAATTGAACCTCTGGGCATGGGACTATAGAGTTTATATCTTAATCCAGCCCTGCTGGCAGCATGCAGGTGTGAAGCCCTTCTAAGATGTGTCTGAGCTGCTGACTGATGGCATAATGGCAAAGAGCACTGTGTCTCTCACTCCCTGTCGGATGTTTGCCAATAGAAACTATTGCTGTAGCTGCTGTCAAGATTAATAGAGGTACCAGCATAAGCCAGCACAGAGTGACTGCTTGAGATCCCCCTAGATCAGCAGTGCTAGACCCACTCTGCAGTGACCTCTAATCTTACAACATGACCACCACACAATGTCTAACGTGCCCATGACTGCTGAGTTTTTTCCTATAACTGACGGTTCCTGATCTGCAGAGCGGGTACACTTGGGTTTGAGGAATTGTGTGCTCAGTGGAAAGCTGCTGGCAGCTGCCTTCCTAGTGCTCTATGTATGTGTCATTTGTATGGCGTCCTGGGAGCACCATTCAGCTCCAGGAGCATTCCCTACACTGTGACCCCTTTACCCAGGTCATGCCTCTTTATTTGCAAAAGTGCCACACATGTCTGTACGGCCCTCTCTGCTTCCAGTGGCATGCTGTGTATTCTCCACGTTACCCACAATGTTTTTGTGGAGTCTGGGCACCATTTGCCAGAGGGACCCTGTACATTTAGAAAGACAACGCAGTTCAAATACTGTGCCTTTTCCATGGTGCATAACATGTCCCCAGGGCATCTCATTACCCACGTGGATGGACAGTAACTGGCTTGATCTATTTATCTCCCTACCTACATACAGGATCAGCTTTCAGCATTGTAAAGCAAATGGCAAAAAAATAAGTAAGCAGCAGATGTGCCATAGCTTTTTGAGATGCATAATTAATGGGAGTGAGGAAATGTACGGCAGGGAGAAAGCAAGGATGTGTCAGTCACTGGATATATGGGTGTGTTTGTGGGTGACACAGGATAACAACACACCCTGTTTTCCCAT
The DNA here is from genome assembly GCF_016161935.1 of Mauremys reevesii. Taxonomy (NCBI): domain Eukaryota; kingdom Metazoa; phylum Chordata; order Testudines; family Geoemydidae; genus Mauremys; species Mauremys reevesii. The sequence goes on from NC_052627.1 coordinate 4,197,672, forward strand.
CTGGCTGTTGCTCTGCAAAAGCGCAAGTCCTATTACTAATTATTTTCTAATATAATTGCTGGTTCAATGAAAGTTCATATATTCCAGAGGGACTGTATATCGTGTATATCATGTTTAACGAAGAACAGAGTCATTATTATTCATAACATTATAAGTGGGGACTGTAAATCAAATGCAGCACAGTGATTGGAATCATTCTTTTGGGGGATTCAGAGTAGCAGCCGTGTTAGTCTGTATCCCCCAAAAAAACAGGAGTACTTGTGGCACCTTAAAGACTAACAAATTTAGTCTGCTGAACTTGAATTAATATGCAAACTAGATACTATTAACTGTGGCCTAAACAATGACTGGGAATGGTTGGGTCATTACACCAATTGACTCTATTTCCCTATGTTAAGTTCTCCTCACACCTTCTATGGGCCATCTTAATTATCACTTCAAAAAGTTTTTTTTCCTCCTGCTAACGATAGCTCATCTCAATTGATTAGACTCTGCCTGTTGGTATGCATACTTCCACCTTTTCATGTTCTCTGTATGTATAAATATCCCCTGTCTGTGGGCTTGGCTACACTTACAAATTTGCAGCACTGCAGCAGGGTGTGAAAACACACCCTCTCCAGCGCTGCAAATTGCGGCGCTGCAAAGCGCCAGTGTGGTCAAAGCCCCAGCGCTGGGAGCACGGCTCCCAGCGCTGTCCGTTATTCCCCACAGGGAGGTGGAGTACGGACAGCGCTGGGAGAGCTTTCTCCCAGCGCTGGCGCTATGACTACACTTAGCGCTTCAAAGCGCTGCCGCGGCAGCGCTTTGAAGTGTAAGTGTAGCCAAAGCCTGTGTGTTCCATTCTATGCATCCGAAGAAGTGAGCTGTAGCTCACGAAAGCTCATGCTTAAATAAATTTGTTAGTCTTTAAGGTGCCACAAGTACTCCTGTTTCTTTTGGGGGAGTTGTTCTAGAATATTTACTGGAGTAAAGAAATGTTAGTTACTTCTCTTAAGTAAAAATGGACCATTTCAACCCAGCATGATAAGGACAAGCCATGAGAAAATCTCTCAAGGGTTTGTGTCAGGGTCCTATACAGTAAAACAACCCAAAACATTTAACCTTAACTGTATTAACGTTATCAGCAGCGCTCCTGTGCTTTGGCAGATTTGTTTTCCTAAGCTCCACACTGACTATTCTCCCCAGTCTGAGAGCTCATTCCTAGTCTGAAAATGTTTTCTTTGACAAGATTTGGATCACTCCAAGAGATTAGGGTGATTTAAGTTAAAAGAGACCAATGCTCTACTTCCCTTCAGATAGAGAAATGCAAATGCAAAAGGGCTTTAAAGGGCTTTGTCCAAATCAGCTTCCCCCCCCTCACCTGTTCTAGGAGAATCAGTCATGTCTTAGCAAATCCCACTTCCATTAACCTTTCGAGTACTGCTGACATTCTTGTACAGTAGGTCCCCAGCACCATATGTCAAGAACCGGCTGACATATCCTTTAAAAGTCTCCCTTGCTATAGCTTGACTATTGCAGTTAGTTTGCAGGTCAGGTGATTGGAGAATATTAAACTGAAGGCCAATTTAGAGTTTCAAAATTAATTTCCAGCCTGAAATGATTGCTTTCTGTCTTGCTAACCCTGTTCAGTTCTCAGTGGTTAAAGGATCAAGAGTGAAAGTATTTTTGAAAGCTAATAATAATGTAAAAGTAAAGCAAGTTCTGGAAAATGAGCTATAGTAAGTATGTGCAACAATGGAGGATGGGGGGGGAGGATAATCCTTTGCCTTTCTTGTTTGTTTAGCTGCTACAGTCATTATAAAGATAACTGTCGGAGCACAGCAGTCTTCCAGGATACTATTCTTATAAATATATGATTAATATGTCAGTATCATATTGTATCATTACATTATATTGATATTATTCATCATTTGTTTATTTCCTGTAATAGCCACACTTAAAGATAGCCCCGCCTCCAAAGAACTCACTAGCTAAAGAAAATGCCTTAGCCAATCTACAGCAAGAGCGAAGAGGGGGATTTTTCTAATGCACCTTTCGGTGCCTCTACATGGCAGGAAACTTCAGAGCCCGGGTCGATAGCCTCGGGCTTGTGGGGTCTCATAACAGCACTGGAAATAGCTGTGTAGATGTTCAGGCTTTGGCTGGAGCTCAGCCACTGAAGCCCACCCCATTCCCTACTCTTCTGAGCTCGAACTCCAGCCCCAGTGGCATTGTCTACAAGCTCCATGAGCCCAAGTCTGTTGACCTGGGTTTTGAGACTTGCTGCTGCTGGCTGCCACTCGCTGTGCAGATGTACCCTTGTGACTTAGGTACACAAATCCCATAGAAAGTCATGGGGCTTGTGCTTCCACATCACTTAGAGCCAGACTTTTGGGAATTAGGCACCTTGGTTTGCAACCCTCTCCTTCCCCCCCCCCAAGGTGCTTATATGCATCTTTAGTTGCCAAAATATCATTACAAATCTAGCCCTTAGCACTTTTGAAAATCTGATCCTAAATTCATTGCTAAGTTTAAACCTGAAGGACAGCTTCTGAGATAAATAATGGGGTGGGGTGGGGGGAACAGAAAAAAACCCCAAAAGCACAACTAGTGTCAAATCATGCTTGTCCTTCTCAAGTGAGCAGATCTAATGAAGATGAGTGGGATGGCTGGAGTGGAAAGGTAGGCAAAACGTGGCATGCGGTATGTGTGGCTGGCAGTGTACACGGAATCCATAGTCACTTAGTGTCAGGGACCTGTATGGTCGAATGGAATTCTGTTATTGTTGATAGTGATACTAGAAGAAGTTACCTTTGTGCACTGTCTTTTGGCAATGGTTAGCTGGATTTTGTAACAGTATGGCCAGCAATGGGTGGGAACCTTGTTATCTGCCTAGGGTGTCCTAGCTGGAATTGATGCTTCCTGAAATGAAGAAACACGGCAGGAAGCTGATTTTGGCTTGTTTATGCCTCAGTGGGCTTACTTTCACCTATGACCTTTAACCTACTAGTAGCATAGTAGGAAACAGTCAGTTGGACATCGTGGCAAAGGTTATTTTTTGCTAATGTAAACAAAAATATTATCTATATTCTGCTTTCAGCTAACATGGGAAGGCCTCACTCACACTGACATTACCCTGGTATAATTTCATTACTCCTGATTTATACCAGTATGAGTGACATGAGAATCAAACCCAAAGTTTTTAACTACAGGTTGTCTCTCCCCCTGCCACCAATATATATATATATATATATGTATACACACACACACACACACACACTGCTGTCACAAGCAACAAACATCAAATCTCACAGGTACAGAGAATATCAAGAAAAAACAAATTAAAAGGAACTTGGTCATATTGGCCATCACAGTGTGCAAAAGCTGCAAATTACAATTGATAAACACACATTGAAGGTTAAAGGGAAACTAGTTTTAAAGGGAATAAGACAGACAAAATAGTGGAAATCTACAGTCTTCAAATGGGAAATTTGTTAGAGATTTATTTCTTATCCCAGCCTCTTCTTTCAGCACAGATAATGAAAGGGACTCAGGTTACCCAAATATCAATCATATAAACCAGTCTTAAGGATGCCCATTTTCTTCTATGGCTAAGCTGTCACATTTGTAAGCCATTGTGGGAGCACCTGTTTTTCTCTGAGAAACAAAAGTAACTGGCAATTCTGCCAATAAAGAGTGTACTAGCACATTCTGATTAAAGCTACTAAACTTACCATGGATACCTAATAAAGTGAATGCAAGTGTTAGCAAAATCTCTTTATTTAAGACCACGGTAGAGTGCCTTTCAATCATAAGCCAACATTTTAAATTTCTTGGCCAGTTCCCATAGATATTGCATGGATCATAGAGGCCAAATATCTGCATCCTCCCCCCAAAATTCTTTTCACACAATCCCAATCTATTCAAATTGACCTGGGGAAGGTTCCTATGACACAAGATGTAATATGGTTAGCACAGATTGACTTTTTTTCCCTGCACCTTGCCCAAACTTTCTAGCATTACAGATACTAACATCTCTTGGTCAGACCTCTGTGTGAACTCTTCTTCTCTTTCTGGTCATTGCTTAGTGCTTACTCTATGCATGAGTGCCGATTAGCCTTTTGCTTTACTATTCGGACAGTAACTCAAGCTTAGGCTGTTATAAGGTATAGGGCCAGATCCCCCGCAGGTGTATTTAGTGCAGTCCATTGACTTCATCGGAAGTTGGGCAGTTTACATCAGATCAAGATCTGGCCCTTCTCTCCATATGGGGGGTCAGGAAGGAATTTTCCCCTGGGCCAGATTGGTAGGGTCCTTGTGGGGTTTCACCTTCCTCTGCAGTCTGTGGGTATGGGTTCCTTGCCAGGATTACCTAGATATGTCTCACTTAATCATCCCCCTGCCATTGTGGGGGCCTCAGACACTGGTGCACCTTGGTCCCTCCTGTTCTCTGCCTAGGGCACATATTAGTCTAGTCTCCCGAGGGTTGAAAGGCTTTGATCTAATTGTGGTTGTCGGGTGCTGGTCGCCTGTAATGTCCAGGAGGCCAGACTGGATGATCTGGTAATTTCTTCTGGCCTTACACTCTGACTCTATTGTACTTAATATAATCGGGTCAGATCCAGCAAAGCAGGTAACCACTTACACTGTCCCATTGAAGCCAGTATGCTGGATTGGAGCCCAGCATTCAGTCCCTCACAGGAATGAACCGTGAATGAGAAGAGATTTTTTTTCTAGTTGACCCAAATATAGTACCTATAACATGGGCAGATCACGCTCCAATTTCTATTACTTTGTCTGGCTTAATAGGCTACTTTTACTAGGTGATGTCAGTATAACCCCAGTCTAATGAAGGAGATGAGGCATGCTGAGTACAGTGAGGAGATAATTAATGAGTACCCCAGTGACACGTCCTATAGATTGAAATACCCTTAAAGCGAGGGCACATGAGCTCTCTGTCTGATGAAAAGCTCTACAGAAGAGCTAGGTATTACTGTTCTTATTAATGCTCCCTTGTCCCTCCTATTCACTATGCATCTTTTATCCGCTGTCCCAATTAGGAGTATAACAGCTGACTTAAACGGGATGTGAAGCATGTGCTTCATGTAATCCATCGATCAACATCATTATAGCTCTTGACCTCAATTTACCTCAGTTTCAATGTGTTTTTCTTAACCAATATTGCTACGTGACTGGATGGGGGCTAAGTAAGGGAGTAGTTGCACTGAAATCGGGTATACCACTGCCAGCTCCTTCACCTACAATAGACACTGCTATGGCAACTGCCTCCAGACTTATAATGCACGGGGGTGACTCCAGAGCTCATGGGGCATGGCTGGGGTTTCTGTGCTCTGCAGCAAACTTTCCTTTAAGGCTGATGACAGTCAGAGCACCGATAACACATATAGCCAGCCTAGGATTGCAGAAACACTTGTGCGTTCCTCCTTTGTTGCACAGTGAACTCCTGAAATGAGGTCCAGGTTGTGGGCCTTTACATGTGACCCGCATGCCTAAATTAAACACATAAGCCTGTGAGTATGTTTTTGTAGGAAAACAATAACAGGAATGACAACTTTTAATTCACCTCCAATAACCAAGGAGGAATAGCGGGCAAACAGAGACCTTCCAGGAGCGGCTCTCTGGAGCATACTGCAGATAATAGAGGTTAAACTGCACAGTATTTTTAGAGTAGCTGCACTCTGGAGCCCAAGCATGAACTAAAGTCAGATTAACAAAACCACAGGGCCATAGCATTTCTTACAATGCTTTACAGCAGTGGTTCTCAAAGCCGGTCCGCAGCTTGTTCAGGGAAAGCCCCTGGTGGGCCGGTTTGTTCACCTACCCCGTCCACAGGTTCAGCTGATCGCAGCTCCCCACGGTTCACCACTCCAGGCCAGTGGGGGCAGTGGGAAGCGGCATGGGCCGAGGGATGTGCTGGCCACCCTTCCCGCAGCCCCCATGGGCCTGGAGCAGCGAACCGCAGCCAGTGGGAGCTGCGATCGGCCGAACCTGCGGACGCGTCAGGTAAACAAACCGGCCCAGCCCGCCAGGGGCTTTCCCTGAACAAGCGGCGGACTGGCTTTGAGAACCACTGCTCTACAGGAAGAGCTGAAATCAAGCTGAGTGGCTTTTCACACAACTGCCTCTAGGGCGCGCTCTAGTTTAACTGGTATAAAATGACAAATTAAAATAGAAAATAAAATTTAATGAATGGTTTCTTCAAAAGCAAACGCAATGAGCCAATAATCATAATGAAGGGGGAATTTCAGCATCTTCTTCTACATTTTGAAATATCTACACAGATGGTGCCCTTCTTATCCATTAGGGGCCTGATCCAAAGCCCACCGAACACACTGGAATAGCTCACATTGACTTCAATGGGCATTGGATCAGGCTCAGAAAAACCGAGTGGGAGGGTTTGGGGAGCTCAGACAACAACTCCACTGCAGGCGCTCCAGGTGGGAAATTGGAGACAGTATGCTGCCAGCCTCCAACACAAACAAACAATACATGTATCCATATGGTCAGCAGAATCCCGAGATACCAGCACACAAACAAGCCAGTGATAGGAAGACTAAACAAAAGAATCCTCCACAGTAAGGCATGTGCTTAGTTAAATGTGCACTAATACTATTCCTCTTCAGTGCTGTTATCCCAGAGACCTTTCCTTCGCCAAGTTATTGTCGTGGATCAAAACCTTGAGCCTTGACAAACACAAACGTTTTGCTGGGCTGGCTGAAGTCTATGCCCCTTCCAAGAATCTCTGTGTTTTCTTAGCGTGTAAGATCTTTGGAGCAGGGCCTGTAAATGTAATTGTACACTGTATACCACAAGGGGTATTGAGGACTCCATGCACCACAGTAGTATAAATCTTCAATTCAACTAATAACAGTACTGCAGGGCTTATTGAAGACCACAGCTTGCTAGATACTGCCTTTTCCAAGAAAATTCAGCTGAAAGATCTTGAAAAAGTAAGCGGAATGCTTTTCATACACAATTTCTTTTTATTTTGGACCATTTTGAATGCAGATTCTTTTTGTGTGAACTTCCCCCCCCCCCCCAAAAAAAAGCCACCGTAAGCGCTAGTGTTAGTTCCTTGTCACTTCTGGGCTTGCTGGTGGGAAGTCTGTGAGCACTTAGTGTTGGAGTATTAAGAAAATAGGAGTTGTCCCTCCAGCTAGATCCATGAGCAGAGGGTGAATGAACTCGGTGTGCAATGACTCAAATCGGACCTCCTGTGGCAATTTTCCAGGTCATCGGTTTTATGAAAGAGAGCACATTTTCATGTTATGCATTTCATTGTCTCTTTGGTGGCCTGTAATATTAGCCTCATTGCTGCTAATTCTATCTTCTACAGCACTTGTCCTGGCACTTAAATCAGTTTAACCCTAGTCATTTCTCCTCAGCACATTGTTCGGCATTAGCCATTACTCAACCTGATTTCATTCAATATTAAAGACAGGTCAGCTTCCTTTCTTTCCTGTGCCTCCTCCATGTCAGAGTCTTGGCAGGAAGCCTTGTCCTGTGAGAGGTGGCTGTGTACAGGAGCTATAAAGTGGATGTAGGTATCATTTAAACCCATTTAATGTGTCCTTTACACTGCCAATGAGGTGTAAAGGGGCCTACATGTAAATAGAATGGGGCCCTATTGGTGATATTGTGCAACTCTTCCCCTACATGGTGCATTTACACAAACAGTGGCATTGATGACAATGAGGTTACTTGTAAGTGCTCACAAGCTTGCTACAAGCTAAATGTTTGTTAAGACAAACCCTACATGAAATGTTTCCGTTGACTCAAGCTGAAAAACAATTCAGATGATCAACTTGTGCCAGTTTTTGAGATTTTGACTCTTTGTCCCATTTTGGGTTGGGAAAAGAAGTGGATGTCTTGAAAACTCTCATGGGACTGGAAAACAGTTCCCCACCCAGCTCTACGTGGTAGTCCTTCGGGGGTTGGGGGGAGGGGAGACAAATGCATTCTGGGGCTAACTATAAGGTGTCTGTGTGTGTGTGACTGAGGAAGCAATGTTGGTCTCTAATGGCTGGGTCACAGAGATGATGAGACCTGCTGTAAATTGTCTGTAACAGCTTTTGCCCAGGGCCTGCTGGATTTAGCCATTCTGTGTCAAGTTAAAAATGACTTGCACACCTATTTTCTCTGAAAACCATGAATAAAAAAGTCAAATAGTGCAAATGACACTACATACTTATTTGCAATGCATTGTCTTAAAAGATACTGACTATTAAATGAAAACAAACTTGCTTTGGCATTTTACTCAGGGTATTCTCAAAGTTTGGTTTGTAACCATTGCTTTTATTTTTGAGTGGACAAAAAGTAAATGGAAAGCAGAAAGTATTCACACTTCCTTTCTACAGAAATTAGGATTTGCTGTGTTCAAGGTATTGAATTTGTTCATATGTTTAAGCCAAAAAGAACTGAGAAGCAAAGAAAAACCTGTTTATACCTCCAATGTAAAAGTAACCTAAGAGATTAGTTATAATTTACATGCTCATCTTTATTTCAATGAGTAAACAGATAAAAATAGCACACCTCCTACCACTTCCCGTCCTGAAATATATATTCTCCTTTAAAACATTTATTCTAGTTTTAAAATCCTGTGAAATAACCATATTTTTCCTCCCTGCTGGTACATGGAATGCAAAAGTATGACCAATACACTTGTCATTTTGTTTCAGATAGTTAACTTTCCCTTCAAATGAAAAGTTCCTTACACAGTTTATGAAGTATAAAGTAAACTTTCTTTCAGTCCACTAGGAAATTGGATTTTGTTTTGAAACAGGAGAGCAAGGAGCATTTCAGGTATATAATAAGCTACACCGCTACCTCGATATAACGCCACCCAATATAACACAAATTTGGATATAACGCGGTAAAGCAATGCTCCGGGGAGCGGGGGGCGGGGCAGAGCTGCACACTCCAGTGGATCAAAGCACGTTCAATATAACACGGTTTCACCTATAACACGGTAAGATTTTTTTGTCTCCCAAGGACAGTGTTATATTGAGGCAGAGGTGTATTTATTACTAAAATCACAAAGTAAAACAAATATTTCATAGAGTAATTATTTATAATGTGGCCTTTAGTTTACCTAAAGAATATATTTTCATTTTATGATGATTTCAATAGTTTTGATAGTTATTATCCTGCTTTCTCCTCAGTTTTCCAGGCCAAAATGAAATAAAATAAAGGATTCTGGAAATTACCACTCCATAAGTCTATCCTCCATCCTTAGTAAAATAATGGAACACAGACTAAGAGAGATAAATTACTACATATCTAGAAGATAAGACGAGGAATAATACACTGCTTGAGTTTATGAAGACCAGATCTTGCAAGACACACTTGATTGTCTCCTCCCCACCCCCCCTTTTTTTTGATAGAATTAGGGAAAGAAGAAATTGTCACATATTTGAAATGCAGTAAATTACTGGTGCTTATTCATCTGGAAGTATTTTTTTTTCCTATCAGTGAGTAAGATCAGCTGACAGATTCTCAGAAGGTGTCACAAGAGAAGTCAGTGTTGAGGAAAGAACAGTAGCCTGATCTTTCAGGGAGGGTGCTCCCTATATAAGCAGCAGACCAAATATCTTTGTCAAGGATCTAGAAGAGGGAGAAAAGAGCAAATTAATTACATTTGCAGATGATATTGAACTGGGAGGAGTTGGGACACCTACCAAAACGGAGAAATAATACTAGGAGCTGAGAGAAGTTACAGATTCAGGAAGCAAATTAGCAAACTTCAAGCCCACACCACGGGGCGAGGGGGAAGTCAATCCAGAACACATTTACTTAGTGCGAGGGTGAAACCTGAAATGCTGTAACACAGAGAGATCTAGGGATAATAGTAAAGAGAAAATTAAACACAAGTTTGCAATGTCATAGGGCAGCAAGGAAAGCTAGTGCCCCAAGCACTGTATCATAAAAGAAGCAGATAGTTAGCTCCTTTCCATAGGGCTCTGAGGTAACCACACCTGGAATATTGCATTTGGCTATGGGCACCCTGTTACCATGGTGACAAAATGGGAGGAAAGATTAAAGGAGGGATTTTCAAAAGCACTCTGCATTGGCCTAAATTATTCACTGAAGACAAAGGGAAAACTCCCACTGCTCTTAGTGAGAGCAGAGTTAGGCCAATATTGAATGCTTTGGAAAATCCCACTCTAAAAGAGAGAAATATGCTCAGCTTGCTAGTTCTAGCTATGTATCTGAGGCGCTTACCTGCCCCCCCTTACTGCAGTACCTGAACATCCCTCAATTTTTAATAGATTTGGTCTCTCAATAATACTCCATTGAGGTAGGGCAATGCTATTGTACCAATGGGAAATGAAGCACGTATAGACTAAGTGATTTGCTCAGAGTACTCAAGAAGTCTGAAGCAACAAAACTTTTGAAGAGATCCCGGTAGGTCTCCCTTTCCCTCCAAAGGACACCAGCACTCTTCCTTCTTCTCTTCCTCCATACACACTTACCCGTCAACAGGTCCCAGCTCCTCCTAATGTCTTCTCAGAGGAAAGTCTGCAAATAATTTGTTACTCACGCCCTCCGAGCAGTCCATCAGTGGTGGTTGATGGACTATCTCCCCTTTCAGTGGCAGCCTAGTGAGTTCATAGATTCATATACATTAAGGCCAGAAGGGACAGTTATGACCACCTAGTCTAACCTGTATACCACAGGCCAGAGAATTCCAACCAGTGATTCCTTCATGAAGCCCCCGTCTTGGGGTTGAGCTAGAAAAAGACAACCAATCTTGATTTAAAGACTCCAACTGATAGAGAACCCACCACATCCCTACTTAAATTGTTCCAATGGGTAATTACTCCCCACTAGGATTGCCAGGTGTCTGGTTTTCGACCAGAATGTCCAGTCGAAAAGAGACCCTTGCCCACTGAATATGGACTTCCCCACTGAACTAGAAGTCCAGTCGGTGGGGCTAAGGCAGGATCCCTACCGTAAAACTGGGAGAAAAGCATTTCCTTCATCCCACCATTTGCCTGTCTTGTCTATTGGATTGCAAGCCCCTCTGCCAGGTGCAGTTCATTGCAGTCTAAATGGTGCCTGGTACAACGGGGCCTTAATCTCAGCCGGGGCCTCTAAAGTGCTGCTGCAGAATAAATAATCATTACAATACAATAGTGGGGGAAAGCAGTAGCTGAACTTCAACCACCAAAACTTAGTAGATTTTAAGGCCAGAAGAGACTATAGATCATTGAGTCTGCCCTACTAGATAGCACAGGCCACAGAATTTCACCCAGTGAGTCCTCTGCTGAGCCCAGTCACTTATGGGATTTGGCCTAGTTTAAGTTTTGGTCAGTTTTTATTTTATCCAAACTGGTACATCAGTGTCTAGTAGTCCTGAGCCACCGAGCAGTGTTAGTGCATGTACCCAACAGCTTCAACACTGAGCAGTGTTTAACAAGCCCTGCAGTCTAGGCAGAAATATACGGTGCACGGTGTTGCATTTTAAACTGTATAATATGTAAAAAGATTCAAGAACAGATAAAACCCCATAGGTCATAAAGGCTTGCATTTTGTAGGAATCAGGGGCTTAAAGAATCCATTTTAGCAGCAAAGTAATATGCTGGGCATGAAAAACAGCCCAAAAAGGAAAATGAAACTCCAAAGCAAGGCCCAAGTAACAAGTCTCTCTCCACATCTCATTATTATTATTACAGATTAGAGGGCACTGAATTGCAAACACCTACTGTAGCTCCTCTTTTGATTTAGTCTTATTACTGGCTATAGAAGTGTCTGCTTCTCCCTCATTAACTAAAACTTTAAAAAACTCCCATTGATCTGTGCTTAGGTGCCTGACTCACAGGGCAGTGGGGTGCACGTATCTCTACTCAGGATTCTCAGCCATGAAGCCTCTCCTGAAGTTAACTGTTTCTCAGAAAAAAAACAAGAAAGGGAGCAGGGGCAGAGTAGAGAACCCAATCCCCATCCCATGCTCCATATCAAGCAAAGTGGGGATTTATATCTAACCACGGGGCTGGGAGACACACACACACACACACCCCTGTCTGAGCACACCTACCCAGCTGAACCCCGCCGGTGAGACAGATGGGGGAATGCCAGGTTTGAGAATGCCGCTGGGAAGGAGGAATGAGCCAGGGCTCTGAGCAGCTTGTTAGCAGTGGGTTGGCCCCGGGACTTAGATGGCTTTAGGCATGCCTACTGGCAGCAACCTAGGCACCTACAGGGATGTGGCACCTGCAGAGTTACGCAGCTGGTGAGCGATGGCTTTGTGAAGGGCAGTGATGCCTAAATGTTGGACTTAGGCACTGAAAGAGGAGGGTAGGTGCCGAGTTCTTTTGTCAACCTGGCCCCTGGTCTTGCATTCCCATCCCACCTAGTACAGTGACCTTGCCAAGATTTTCAAAAGCATGCAGGGATGGTTGGTGCCCACTTTCCAACAACTTTCAAAGGGTCCTTTGTGCCATTGAAAATCTCCCCCAAAAGAGCATGTCTGAAGGCCAATTTTTCAAAGGATCATTTAGAGGGCATATCTGCAAAATAACCCTCCCACACACACATTATACAACATACATTTCACATTTGCACTTAGGTATGCAAATAGACATGCAAAATGTAGGTCTTTGCAGATGCACCTAGCTGCAACTCCCTTTAAAAATTTCACCCACTTAGTAGCTGGGTGTGTTCTGCCACAGTGAATCTGATATCATTCCCATTTGTCCTAAGGAAATGTTCACATGTAACCAAAAAAGTGCATGATGCCACAAAATTAGACCATATTTAACATGCACTCTTGGGGAGAAATCTTCCGGTAGAGACCACCAATTTAAAGCACTTTGAGATCCTCCAGTATTAAGTCAGTGCAAATTAGTTGCAGGAGTAGTACCTAAATCATGGGACATTTGGTACAGGAAATCTCCATCCAGTTCCAAATAGTTTTTTGTCTTTTGTCATCTCAGAAGGAGAACTCAGGTGGAGGAGGTCTTGCAGAGAAACCTTTAGGAACTACCCCGGTTATGCAGAGATTTGTATTTTCTGTTGCTATGTAGGTTATCAATGAAGGTAAACTCCATTAAAGGAGCAAGTCTGGAATACATAATGTATGAATTCCATCTGCTCAAACCCAAGAGCACATTTGCCATGGTGGATGCCACCACTGGTTCAGGTGGATGCTACCAGTGCATTTAGACCAATGTCCTCTTTCTTGCAGGATCCAATTTCTGATGGATCCCTACAATGTAAATAGCCATATTTTCAGTGCTGTCAATGAATGCAACTGACTCCTGAAGCAGCAATCTTTAAGCTCTGCAGATACAAGTGTAAAAGGAGTGTACCTACAGACACTTTCCTAGACAAAGCATCACTGTGCAGGCATAATTTGCTTTCCTGTTATTAGTCCTGTAGAATGCAAAACAGATCTTAATGAGATAGAGCCAAGAAAAATATTAAAGTAAAATAATTGCTAACACATCGTTTGCCCAATTTACTAGTTTTATTCTAATTAGCTATCTGTATAACTACCACAAAAGCCAAAGTTTGGTGCATTTTGTGCATGCTGATGTTTCCCAGTTCCTGGTATAGGCAGAGAGGGTATTTGGAGAGGCGTGACAGCAGCTAGAAGTTTAAGGTTACTGGTACAGGAACTCCTCACTTAAAGTCATCCGGCTTAACGTTGTTTCATTGTTACGTTGCTGATCAGTTAGGGAACATGCTCGTTTAAAGTTGTGCAATGTTCCCTTATAATGTTGTCTGGCAGCCGCCTGCTTTGTCCACTGCTTGCAGGAAGAGCAGCCCCTTGCAGCTAGCTGGTGGGGGCTTGGAACCAGGGTGGATTGGCAGCCCCCCATCAGTTCCCCACTCCCCTAAGTTCCCTGTGCAGCAGCTGCCCAGCAGGCTACCAATTGCCAGGCAGTTCAGCTGTGCCTCCCCCCACTGTCATGTGCTGCTCCTGCCCTCTGCCTTGGAGCTGCTCCCCGAGACTCCTGCTTGCTGTGCAGGGAGGAGGGGAGAGAGAGGGGGGGCAAATGTCAGAGTGTTCCCCTCCCCCCTGCTCCTGCACCCTACTTACCCCTTCTCCATATAGAGCAGGGTGGGGACTAGGGTGACCAAACATCCCGATAAAATTGGGACCATCCCAATATTTGGGTGGTTGTCCCAATATTTCGCTCCGCCGGCAGCACTCACCTTTTTTTGTTGTTGTATTTGCTCTGCAGGCAGCACTCGCCTTTTTTTTTTTATCCACAGGCAGTACTCGGCTTTTTTTTTTTGCTTCGCCAGCGGACACCCCCCCGCCATGTGTCCCGATATTTTCTTCATCTCATCTGGTCACCCTAGTGGGGACAGGACAGGGCTCAGGACAGAGAGAGCTTGCTGGCTGCAGCTGCTGTCTCAAGGCCCTGATTTTTTTAAAGGCAGTGTACTTAGAGTGGGGTCAGCATACTTAAAGGGGCAATGTGCATCTCTCTCCCCCAACACACACACACAGGGTGTGTGTCTCTGTCTCTCTTTGCTAGGCTGTCTCCCCTCCCTCCATTCCTGCTGCCTTATAGAGTGTGAGGCTACATTAACAACAATGTGTTAACCCTTGAGGGCTCAGCCAAATGCTAGTTCATCATTTAGCAGTAAGGCATTCCCTGGGAAATAGCCCACCCTCTTCCACCTCTGACTCCACCAGCTCAACCAAGCTTCACAATCATCCTTGCTGTGTACAGTATTAAATTGTTTGTTTAAAATGTAATGTGTGTGTGTGTGTGTGTGTGTGTAGCTTAACATTATTTAGTTTAAAGTCGCATTTTTCAGGAACATAACTACAACGTTAATCGGGGAGTTACTGTACCAAGTTATACAGGTCTAACAACTCCCAGTATTGTCTGCAAAAATGGAAATGTATCAGGAAGCATTTTGTAAACTCACAAGGGCCTCTGCTTTATTTAGTAGCTGGCTAAGCCCCCTCAACAGCAGACCTCTGGCAACATTCTCTGAGGGCAAGAAACTTTATTTGGCACTTGACAGAACTATTGCAATCTCATCAATAAATGAGGTGCGTTCTGGAGGGCTGGCCTTTGCCTATACACTACAGTCACTTATCTCTGCAGTGAACACTAAATTGCTGCTACCACAGGGATGCTTTGGGAAAGTGTCCACTATGGGTGTAGTCAATTCCAACGTTCACAGGATTTTTACACGTTGTTGTTGGTTTCCTGTTCATTAGTTAGCATGAATGAGTGGATGGAAGGAGGAAGAAATATTCGAATGAAAAGGAAAACAAAATATTTGCACGTATTAAATCAGGAACCAGTCTCCTGGAAGTTGCTGAGTCTTGAACTCCTATGGGAATATATGAAAATTGAGTGCAAATCAGTGCCTAAATACCTTTAAGGGTCTTGGCCTCAGCACCTTGCAGAATTGGGCCCTTAATACTAATAGAAAATAGACCATAATCCACTTTAAACCAAACGTGCTAAAGTCTTAAGTGCTGGCCCTTTGCATTGGGATGAATCTCCACACACAAAATCCTGTGAGATATACTGTACCTTGCATTCTTGCAGCATTAGAGGGGACTTCCGTGCTATTTGAAGGTAAAATCTGGTAACAAAAAAAGAAGAGGAATGAAAGAAGCATTTGTACCTGGAGCTTCTATATCATGGTCCATGCTACCCTCAGCTTCTCTTCTATATGCTATGGCCTGTGTATACTTACTTCATCCCACAATTAAGGTTCTAGCACACTGTACTTTTGTCATAACACTATCTTTGTATTCTGGGTGGTGCTGTAGTCAAAGGCCATTTTAACAATGACTTCTAAGGGCTTATGGTCAGGTCCAGGTCATATTTATCGCAAACATAGGGGTGAACTTCCCACCCCCAGATCATAGGCAAACCGGCTCTGTGTCTATTTGAACAAAGATTTTTCCCCATTAGAGTTACTGCTCTTGAAGCATCATGCTGTAATGAAGCAGACCCCAGTCCACTCTGTGAAACATCAGCTGTCAGTTTAAATGCTTTGTTTTGATCAAACTAATGAAGGCTTCTATTTTGTATTAACAGCCCTTTAGACTTCCCACTGTTTTAGTGATTAGATATTGAGCTCTCGGGGTGTTATTAGAACCACTTTTCTTTCAAACATTAGACAGTTAATTTTGGGTTTGTGGATTTTTGCAAAGGGATTTAGTGCAGCTTTTCCATAAGCAACTGGACAAAAAATGCTTTTCAAACTTTATGAACACAAATAAAAGAAATGCTAAAAAAAGCCCTGTCCAGATTAAAATATTTGGAAATCAAAAGGAACAGGAACATCATTCTGAAAAGATTCTTTTTTCTTTCTTTTGTATTTGCATAAAGTCTCTTACTCAGAGTTTCCCTTTAAGGTCCTCTGGTAGCCAAATGTCTTTTTTGGGAAAGGGAAGAACTAATTAATTACTGAATTTAGGTTCAGTTGTCTTGTAGGATCAACCCTGCTAACAAGGCAAATAGAAAAAAATATACACTGGAGGAAAAGAGGAAGGATCAAAAAGAGTGGGAAAGTTTCTGTGTTTCCAATGCTTACTTCATTCATGTGCTGCAGACAGGAAGCAATACACAAAGATCAGGCATGAATTTTAGCCTCTGCATGCTGGCTCATATCCCACTCTGAAAGGACATGTGTGTGGATTGGTCTAGGCACCTCATTTCCCACAAGGATCAGGATGTTCATATGATTTCTGCCTGCCATTCTGGTTACAGCAATGCCATAATGGAGCAATCCATTCCAAAGCTGATCAAGCTTAGAACCCATCAGACAGCAAACCAAAAGAAGGCTAGGATGGAAGAAAAATTGTTACAGGGTTCAGGTCTGATGAAAACTGAAGTTGAGCCTGTATACCCTCTGGGGCTTACCATTTATAAGGCTGAATGTAACCTGTCTACATGTCGGCATTATGGAATTATTTTGTTAAAGAACTTCAGAGATTCATTTCCCTATGGTCCATTCCAATAGTGTCATGGAACACAGATGTGGCTGTACTCCGCTGTGTCAATATTTTATATTCTCTCCACAACAGTCTTTTATGGCAAAGCATCTTGGAAAGGTTTCTCTTTCTTTCTTGGCATACACAAAGCTTTCTTCTATTCAAATACATTCTTAACAAAAGCAAAGTATGTCATTTAAAAATGTTCTCTCTTGGGGGTTTTTACAGCTCGGTGTTCATTACACTGTACGTATTGTATTGTACGTCCGTCTTTTTCCTCTGTGCTTGGTACAAGGGAGACACTAATCTTTGCCTTCCATTCTTTATCACTATGCTTTCTTCTGTCTTTGAAGCGTCTTCAGTGCTATGAAGTAACTAGACTGACCACATATTTAAAATGTAGGGGGATGATCTAATTAGATAGCCCAGTTCCTCAAACAATTTGTATGCTGGTATTCGGGACCCACAACTTTGGATAAAACAGTCAAAAGGACTCACACTCGGAAGGTTTAGTTTGCTCTGGCTAGCTGGTACATTTGCTTCCTTTCTTAGCTCTTGAGCTACTGAAACCCAGCGACATCAATGCAGTACTCCTAACACTGGTTCTGACTCAAAGCTTATTGGGCCAGATTCTTCACTAGTGTAAATCAATTTAACTTCCTTCAGCTCAATGGAGCTCTGCTTATTAACACCAGCTGAGGATCTAATCCACCGAAGTCAATGAGCATTGATTCCATAACCACTGAATCAGGCCCTTTGGGAGCAGTTTTGGGGGGACTAATTCCAGTTCTAATTCTAATTCTGACTCGATGTGGATATCACATCCCTCCAAGAAACGCGGCTAGCATCAAGCTGATCTCTCAGAGAAAAAAATACGTCTTTTTCTGGCAGGGGAAAAGCACAGAAGACACACGAGAGCACAGAGTGTGATTTGCCATCAAGAACTCACTTCTGGGGCTGACTGAGTCACCTACGAATGGATCAGAGAGAATTTTGGCACTACGTTTGTTCACATCAGAGGGCCCAGATGTTGAGATGAGTTCCTGTCTGCATCCTGTAAAACTTGCCCATACCGGTATTGCCCTGGCCTCTTCTTTTGTCATTCAGTGTTGACCGCATTCTAAAACAATATGCATTTCCTCACCTTTTGGGGGCGAAGCCAGACTTTAAGGCACCTGCTCCCCTACATGGTGTAAACTTTGCTTGTGCCAATCAGAAACGAACACAAACAGGTTTTGGGCCCCGTCTCCTATGACACTTCTACAATGTCATAATTGGTACTTTAGGCCTGCCTGCCATGTGCAGGCAGGGAGAGGAGAAAGAAAAATGAATCCTGTGTATCCTGTGTACACCCGTAACCAAGCCTGATCACCTCGAAGCCTCTCTCTCAGCTACGTTTGCCGATCGTTATGCGTTGGTTTGTATTTGTAAGTATCGGTTATTACTAAATGCTGCATCTTTGTTTATAAATATTGTTAGTGGATATTTTAGTCATTGTGTGTTTTAAGTTTCATTAACTCTATTAGCTAATCATACACTGCTCCCTTACCCCTTGTAATTATCCCCAATAAAACTTTAAATTGATTAATTTTAGTGTGTGTGTGTGTCTGCAGTTTGCATCATGACCCATACTCTCCTTGCATCCCTTACCAATATAGTCTGTTGCCACGTGCAGCCTGGTAAATAACAGGCCTGCGTTTTCTTTCGCCCCTGCGTGTACGTGGCAATCCACATGGCGTCACGAACAGGATGCAGGGGAGTTGGGCCATGCCCGTGGCACGCTGCAGACCGCGCAGATAATGAAACTGAACAGTTCCAACATTTGCAGTTTCACCTTTTTACTAGCCAAAATTCGACCAATCCAAAAATAGAATGGATCTGTTCCCTTGGCTCGGGTAAAACTCTAAAAGGCTATACTGTGCCATTAACCCTGGCAGATACGGGATGCCTCCTTCGGTGCCACCCGAGCTTTAGGTGTCAGCCAGCCGATTGTTCCCTGTGGCCTCAGTGCACGGAGACTGTGGAGAACCTTGGTGCTGCCAGATGATAAAATAATTAGATTTAATTAAGAAAACCAAAAAATTGCGACCCGATGAATATAAATCTGAGGATGTTTCCACCGTCCTGTTTAGCATGATATGCAAGGCCGTCAATCTGTGCTCTGTCCTCCATGGGGGCACAATGTTTGCAGCTAAACAGGCAGCCCCAGGCTCTCCTAAAGATGATAATGACAGAAAATGTAGAGCCCATCACTACCCCCCCCAAGTCCCTCTCAGAAAATTTTGCCACTCCCCATATGAAGCTCCTAAAACTCCTCTGTATCCAGCTCTGCCAACAGCCCCAGAATTTACTGAATCTGAAACTGTAGCAGAAGCTTTGCCTATTGAGATAACTAACCTTGATGGAGTTAATCTTTCTTGGCTCAGGTCTCGCTACCTTCCTAGGTTGCTCTTCACCCCCCACCATTTCTCCCCCTCCGCCTCTCCTCACTTCGGCTCTCTCTTTTTGTTTTAAAAGTTAAAAGCTATAGTTTTTACAGAAACCCCCAAAAATAAAGCAATTGAAAACAGAACAAAACAAGAAACAAAAGGAAAACAAGGTAAAAACTTTAAATCCAGTAAATTAATTATTTTAACCCTTCAGGAATGCAACAGCTGGAATTATTCCTAACTTTCTTGAAGATATGGTTGCCAAGCAACAGAAGTGCACTCTCTGCTTCTAATCCTAACCACTAACTAATATTTGAAACATGGGCTTTTCTTATTTCCATATAGCAGAGTTTTAAAATAATGTTAAATATAAAGTAATGCAAAATTCCTTGTTACCGAATTAATACAATACATTTGGCAAATACTAATATATTTTTATCAAATTTATGCTACAAGTTTTAAATAAGGTAATAATTTGTTTATTCAAATGTTTAACCCTTTTACTTTTTATTTTTGGTTGTGTTATTTTGTATAGATATGTATAGGATTTTGGTGCCATTTGTTTTTAATTGTAAGTTTGTCCTGTATGTCATGTGTGTGTGTTGTGTCTATGTTGTGTGTCACATGACTATTTTTTTTTTCACAAATTATTTTTATTTTGTTGCAACAAAAGTCAATTTTACACCCTTTTAAAAATATATATATATATAAGATGTGGTACCACACTATTTTAAAATCATGGTTGAGGTGTAATCATAGTATGTTAACACCAATTTTTTGTGCAAAGTTCAAAAAGGTTTCAGTTACAAATATATGTACATATATTTCTGCCTCAACAAATAATGCAATTGCAAACAAAGGAATTATCTTTTATCAATCACAGTTTTGTTTTTTAATTTTTTTTTAAATTTGTTATTCAAAAAAAAATGTAAGGGGAAACCTCAACATTAAGGTAAAGATAATATTAACAAATGTCAATTTCTTGTTTGGGCTTTTTATAGTTTGCACTTCTAATTATAGTTATAAGAATGTCATAACCAAAATGTTTTAAAATAACAATTTATGCATAAAGCTAACCAAACAATTTCAACAGGTTTCCACCTTTGGCTCCCAAACATAACAAAGCATCATAAAAGTATACCCTCAAATACCCTCAAAGTATTTGCATTTATCTGTATTTAAAATTTATTTTGGTTTAATTTTATCGTTGGTTTGTATTTGTTATTCTGCTCTGCCTCACAACATCTTTGCCCACGGAGCCCTTAGGAGAGGGTAGACTACAAACTTGGCTCGCCGCCGACTGGGTGCAGGAGGTCAGCGGAAACCAGTCCCTGTCAGCGCTGAGTCCAGAAGATTGTCTTGTTTGCTCCACTCAGTTCTCACCTCAATATCCATTACCCTTTCAATTTGTACCAATAGTTTATCATTTTTCTTTATTTAATATATCTAGTGTAAATTGTTCTTCCCCCTATGTGCAGTGGGCTGCTTCTAGTGTTTGGAATAATTGTTCTTCACAATTTAATTCTTACGTGTTTCCAGTTCTTAATGCTTCAGGTCAAAGTGATCATAGCTTTCCTTTAATTGAGAGTA
Source organism: Mauremys reevesii (assembly GCF_016161935.1). Taxonomy (NCBI): domain Eukaryota; kingdom Metazoa; phylum Chordata; order Testudines; family Geoemydidae; genus Mauremys; species Mauremys reevesii. Next base: position 4,218,612 of record NC_052627.1, read on the forward strand.
TTAGAGTTCCAGCATCTCATTGTTGGGTTTTTGTTGGTAATAGTTTAACCCCAGCCCCTACTTGGGTTGGTACTTATTCTAATTGTTCTATGTGGAGTTTCTCTTATGCTAATACCTCCCTAACTTAACCCACTCTTAATTTTACCTACCCCCCTCCCATTAATTGTTCTTATCGTCTTAATTATAATATTTTTTTTGGAACCTTCTATACCTCCATAACACATACGTATCTGTTTCATGCCCAGCATATGCATCATGCTGAGGCTGCATGTATCAATCGTGCATCCAGCTTTTATTCTGTAACCAATAATGGGTGGAGCCATACCACAGTTTCTTCCTTAAGACCCGGTCATTTTTGGATTTGCGGTAATGTTGCATTTGCTGTGCTTCCTCCCAATCCCCGGGGTATATGCACCATTGGCACCCTGTATCTACAGGGCGGAGGTATTTATACCTTGCCATCTGGCCACCGACACCATCATAGTACCCACTCTTTTTGGACTCATTTGCAAACAGCAGCTTCCTCCCTCGCCTCCTCTATTGTTAGTTTTAACCCTGTTGGTTATATGATGTTACGTGATCAAGTGCTGTTTCAATCCCTTGCTATTGAAATGCTTGCTAATACTACGGGCAAGGGCCTCTTCTTAATTAATCAGCAGTTAAATTCCCTTGTTCAGTATAGTATTCAAAATAGATTAATGATTCAATATTTGTTACAATCTTCCTCATTTTGTACTAAATTTGCTGAAGTATATCCTGACTTTGCTGATAAATGTTGCGTTTCTTTGCCTTCTATTTCTCCTAATTTGTCCTCAATTGTTAAAGACCTGCAAACGTTGAGCTCTACTGTCAGAGAGTCACGAGAGTCCTTCCAGTTTTGGTCATGGCTCGATTGGCTTGGCCTTGCGCCCTACAAATCCTATTTCCAATCCCTGTTTGTGTCCCTTCTGGTTGGGCTCGCTCTTCTCTGTCTCGGATGTGCCTTCATTAAAGCCTGCATTCACAAGTTTGTTGCCTCGGCCTGCATCGCTTCCACCCCCGAAGCGCATCCCCTCGTAGGTGGGAATGAGGAGTCGGACTCGGAAGTTTAGGTTTTCGGCCAAACTATTTCGGCCAGGGCACGGGGGCATGTTGAGATGAGTTCCTGTCTGCATCCTGTAAAACTTGCCCATACCGGTATTGCCCTGGCCTCTTCTTTTGTCATTCAGTGTTGAACGCATTCTAAAACAATATGCATTTCCTCACCTTTTGGGGGCGAAGCCAGACTTTAAGGCACCTGCTCCCCTACATGGTATAAACGTTGCTTGTGCCAATCAGAAACGAACACAAACAGGTTTTGGGCCCCGTCCCCTATGACACTTCTATGATGTCATAATTGGTACTTTAGGCCTGCCTGCCATGTGCAGGCAGGGAGAGGAGAAAGAAAAACGAATCCTGTGTATCCTGTGTTCACCCGTAACCGAGCCTGATCACCTCAAAGCCTCTCTCTCAGCTCACGTGTTTCAAACAGAGCTTCTACGTTTGCCGGTCGTTATGCGTTGGTTTGTATTTGTAAGTATCAGTTATTACTAAATGCTGCATCTTTGTTTATAAATATTGTTAGTAGATATTTTAGTCATTGTGTGTTTTAAGTTTCATTAACTCTATTAGCTAATCATACGCTCCTCCCTTACCCCTTGTAATTATCCCCAATAAAACTTTAAATTGATTAACTTTAGTTGTGTGTGTGTGTCTGCAGTTTGCATCGTGACCCATATTCTCCTTGCATCCCTTACCAATATAGTCTATTGCCACATGCAGCCTGGTAAATAACAGGCCTGCATTTTCTTTCGCCCCTGCGTGTAGAAAAAACTACGCTTTTTTCTGGCAGGGGAAAAGCACAGAAGACACACGAGAGCAAAGAGTGTGATTTGCCATCAAGAACTCACTTCTGGGGCTGAGTGAGTCACCTACAAATGGATCAGAGAGAATTTTGGCACTACGTTTGTTCACATCTGAGGGCCCAGGCAACCTTGTGAGTGTATGACCCAACACTCTTCTCATCTTCTGACCTCAAAGACCAGTTTTACGATCAGTTGAACACCACCACCAGCAAGATTCTGAAACACAAATATATTTTCCTGCTAGGGGAGCTAGGGTGGGAGCTGATCATGAAGCATGGACCAACTATCTAGGTCAACACTGAACTGTGGTAAGATGAATGGAAATAGTCAGAGACTGCTAGAATTTTGTTCCTATTATGACCTCTGTGTAACAAATTCATTCTTCCAAAGTCACAACACAAAATGTCTTGGAAACATCCCGGACTGGCCACTGGCACCAACTGGATCTTATCATCACAGTGTGCCAACATTAACATCATCCTCATTACCTGCAGTTATCAAAGTGCTAATTGCGACACAGACCACTCTCTGGTATGCAGCAAGGTCAGACAAACCAAAGAAAATACATAGATCTAAAGTAAAAGGATGTCCTCGTATTAACCTCAATGCCACAGCGGACCAAGAAAAGTCACAGCAGTGCAAGAACATACTGCTACAAGCCCTTGACACCAGTGATTGTGCCACAAGTGCCCAGCCGAAGTGGGAGCAACTGAAGAACACAATATGCGATGCAGCTCCACCAGTCTTTGGGAAGAAGAAAAACAAGACCAATGACTGGTTTGACACATATTCTAGTGTGTTGACACCAATCATAGAGGCCAAACGCACAGCCCAAACCAACTATGAGAGACCCGAATGAAAAAATCTTACAAGAGTTGAGAGTGGCAAGAACTCGACGCTGCGCCAATGACTATTGGCTGCACTTATGTGAGAGCATCCAAGAAGCAGCTGATATAGGCAACATCAGAAACATGTATGACGGGATCAAGAAAGACTTGGATCCAACATCAAAGAAGACAGCCCCATTGAAATCAACAACTGGGGAAACAATCAACAACTGCACCAAACAGCTGGATTGCTGATTAGAACACTACTCTGAGCTTTACTCTCATGAAAATATTGTTACGGATGCAGCCATCAACACCATCAAAAGCCTGCCTGTTATGAACCAACTCGATGATGAACCGACTGTCGAGGAGCTTAACCTTGCCATAGGTGGCCTCCCCAATGGAAAAGCCCCCGGAAAAAAATGCATACCGTCCGAGGTCATAAAATGAGGGAAGCCTATTCTACTGCAACATCTTCAGCAGTTGCTCTGCCTGAACTGGAAAGAATGTGAAGTACCACAAGAAATGAGAGATGCCAACATCACTCTCTATAAAAACAAGGCTGACAGGAGCGACTGTAACAACTATTGTGGCATTTCCCTTCTTAGTATTATGTGAAAAGCCTTTACCTGCATTGTCCTGAACCGACTTCAGACCTTTGCTGACAGAATCTATCCTGAATCACAGTGCAGCTTTGGAGCTGAAAGGTCTGCTTTCAACATGATCTTCTCACTGAGACAACCACAAGAGAAATGCAGAGGACAAAAAAAACCCTCTACATAGCCTTCATCAATCTTACAAAGGCTTTTCACTTTGTCAGTAGAAGTGGACTATATGGACTTCTAGAAAAGATTGGATGTCTCCCCAAGTTCTTAGGCATGATTTTATCCTTCCATGAAAACATGTATGGCACAGTCTAATATGATGGCTCAGGGTCTGAAGATTTCCAGATTTGTTGTAGAGTTAGGCAAGGTTCTATACTTGACCCAAATTTTTGGGGGATCTTCCTCTCCCTGCTACTGAAACAAGCTTTTGATTCCTCAGCTGAGGAAATTTACTTGCACACTAGATCTGATGGAAAACTGTTCAATCTTGCAAGGCTCAGATCTAAAACCAAGACTTGAGAGGTCCTTATCCAACACCTTCTCTTTGCTGATGATGCAGCAGTGACAACCCACCCAGAAGCTCATCTTCAAAGCCTAATGGACAGATTTCAAAGCCTGCCAAGACTTCAGGCTTACTATAAGCCTAAAAAAAGACTAAGATAATGTGCCGAGGAGTTGAGGAAGCACCCTCCATCAAGATCAACAACTATGAACTTGAAGTGGTGAACCTCTCACTTGAAACGGAACTCAACATCTGCATTGGAAAAGCCGCCACAACAATGTCTAGATTGAACAAGAGGGTATGGCAAAATGAAAAACTGACAGAACACACAAAGATCTATGTGTATCGTGTGTGTGTTATCAGCAGACTTTTGTATGGGAGCGAGACATGGCTTGTTTACACAGTAATATGCAGGAAACATAATCCGAATTAGCAAAAGATGTAAATTTAAAGTGGATTAATTAAACTGCAATAAACCCCCGTGCTGATGATCTCATTCAGAATTAAAGTGGCCTGAATAAATTTTAGTTTAACTCACTTCCAAAATGAGTTAAATTAAACCACATTAATTCCCAGCACAGGGATCCACTTTAACAGTTAATTTGGATTAATGTCACTGTGAAGACCTAATTTTCAAAAGAGCTGAGCACTAAAGGAGCTCACGCTGAAATAAGTGGTGCTCAGCACCTTTGATACTCAGATCACTTATTTAAACACTTTTTTTTCTAATCTTGGTTTTAGTCAGTATGCACTTGTTGCTGAAAAGGAGAATCATGGGTAATGAGATAACTTGATAGCCTGAGGCACTACTTTTTTGAGACGGGAAAGAGCAGAAAATTAAAAAGGAATACCAGAAAAGATTGAGATAAAGTTCAGATTTTCTCAGAGCTTAGCCAAATCTTTTAGACCTGCAGTATCTTTTGAGGTTCACTCATCTCTCATAGGCACAGTATGTAATCTTTGAATGAAAGGTCTGGAAATAAGTAGCTTTCTCAGCCTGGCAGGATTTCTTACAGGATTTGCCGTGAGGCAGGATTTTCAGATAAATATTGTTGTGACACTCAAAATTGCAAAGGGTTTAGAAAAAAAACAACATTTGGCTTTGTCTGGTGTCCTGTACCAGTTGCATTCTCAATATAGGACCATTAAAATGTTGTCTGGCAGTTTAAATGACTTGTTACTTAATACTAGGTTACATTCCACATCTAACATCTCGGGTCTACTTTGATACTCAGAAAGAGAGAGCGGGAGAGGGAGAGAGAGGAATTACTATTACATTCTATACTTCTCTGGCCTAATGTTTAGCTCAGCGCTTAATTACAGAGCTACCATTTTGGTTGGCTAAAGAAAAAATATTTTCCTCATCAAATATGAGAAGCACATATTAAAGACTTATTTCTGCATTCCATTCCCTGCTTCCTTAAATGAACTAGTTTTCAAATGCAATATATATGTTAAAAATTCTGGATTTGATTATAATATCTCTTTGCCTTGAAGGCTCATGGAACAATTTTCCTCTTAGATCCATGTGATCGATCTGGACTACAATATTTGACTCCACTTGTACCTGATGTTATGATCTTGGTGAGCAGTGGCTTACATATGTTGAGCAGGGTGAATATTGGGAGTAAGGTTCTGTTATTTTAAGGATCAAGGAAATGGAAAGAATGGAATTAGAAATTGCATTGTGTATTTTTAAATAGGAGACACATTGTTTACAATTAATCAAACAAGCAAGAGAGTGTGGTGGGAGATTTACTCTTCATTCAGTATGCCTGACAGAACTGAGTTAAGAGAACAACTCCAATTTCATACTAATAATAAAGATGTAACATTGTTACTCGCCAGAACACACTGTAAAATATGAGGAAAATGTGCCCTTTGTTTCCATTCCAGAACTTTTACAGTGCTGCCTGCCAAAAGGTAGTGGGGTATAGCAGAGCTAAGAGGTCTCTTGTTGCAATTGTGTATGAATAAGTGTGTGTGTGCGCATGTGCGTGTACACACACACACACACACACACACACACAGAGTCCTACAAGTTAATCAGCACAAGAGCTGGGGGCAAATTTCAGCCAAAGATTTTTAAAATTGAATTGTTTTGCTTTGACATTTTCTAAAAGAAACACTTGGGGGCAGGGCTTGGTATGAAGTTACTTATTTCAAAATTCCTTTTATCAAAAAAAATTGATCAAAATCAAAATGAAACGACTCATTTTGACAAAATGAAATATTTGTTCGACCTGAAGTTAATTGTTGAAAAATCTTTTTGGTTTTGGCTCAGCTTGAAATCTCCCTTTCCCTCCCCAATTTTTGGAACTGCAGCAAACTCCACCTCTACTTAGCATGCTTTGCAACGTGCTGAGTGCCCTTCAACTCCCACTGACTTCGAGGAGAATGGAGAAAGCTAAGCACTTTCTAGGTTGAGCCCTTCCTTAGCCACTTCCATCTGAAGATCTTAATGTGACTGAAAACATTAATTAAGCACCTAAACACCTTGTGAGATAAATAAATATTATTCTACTCATTATATATACACCAGATCCTCAGCTGGTGTAAACTTATATAGCTGAAGACAATAGTCTTCAAACTGATTGAGTAATTCCAATTTACATGAGCTGATACAATTTAAATGATTCCTTAAGGCAAAACAAAAGATTCCGTGATTGTGAATGCCAAGGGAAATTACTCTCCACATACAATATGCAAATAATAGATTATAGAGCCAGGATAGATTTCACCCCACCAACAACAGATCTCACAGCAATTGATTCCCCAGACATTCCCAACATGTAACCAAATGAGTGGCCTCTTCCAAAGCCCATTGATGTTCTTCCCATGGACTCCAGTGGGTTTGGAATCAGCTCCATCACGCATAAAGTTTTTCACAATGCAGAATAACTGGAAACACCTGAAACTGTTTGAAATGTGTCGCAACAGTCTATTCACCATTGGCAGTGTAACAGGTGGGTCTGGGGCTCAACCCTCTGAGGGGAGGAGGGGAGCCACACCGGCCCGCTGGTCTCACGGGGGGCCTTTTGCTGCAAGGCTGAGCTGCAAATAGTACCAACAGTCTAGGAAAGGCCCAGGCCCTCCGGTGCAGGGGCTGGGCTGCAAACAGTCTAGAAAAGGCCCAGGCCCTCTGGTGCAGGGGCTGGTTTGCAAGCAGTACAAGGAGAGCTCAGGCCTCTTGTAGCAGGCTGAGCAGCAAACAGTACAGGGGCTCAGGCCTCTTGTAGCAGGCTGAGCAGCAAACAGTAAGGGAGCTCAGGCCTCTTGCAGCAGGCTGAGCAGTCTGGTGAGGGGGATAACTGCCATCCGTGAGTGGGGTGGCAGGGGGGACACAGGCCCACCCACTCCACTGTGTCCCGGCCCGGGGCCCTAAGCAGCGGTCGTTACCGCTGACGGTCAGTGGGGATCCTGACCGCAACACACTGACATGGGTATTGTCTGATCAGTAGCCTGACTGAGGTCAGCTGCCCCCGGGCCACTTCCACTGTCCTCCTCTTGTCCTACCTGGTCCACGGCGTCTGGTCCCGGGAAGTCCCACTGCATGGGCTCCTCACAACCCGGGCTGGGGGGTAGATCGGGCAGTTCCCCGGGGAAGTCCGGCCAATCCTGCTCCGGGGGTTCCTCGGGGTAACAGCACGGTAGCGGGGAAGTTCCTACAGGCTCCTCATCGTAGGTGGCGTGGGGAAGCTCCGGCAGGTCTTCCCAGTAGTGAGGTGGGGTGCTCTCCGGCCAGTCCAGGCAGCTGCCTGGGGCTCCAGCGGTTCCTCCGGTAGGAGCTCCCTCAGGCAGGTCTGCTCTCCCCGGTGGCTGGGCACTGACTGGACTGGAAGGGCCGGCTTTTATCCTTCCGGGTCGCCCTCTGACCCTCTGAGGGGCGGGCTCACCACTCTGTAGCCCCGCCCCTTCCTGTGTTCGAGGCTCAACCCTCTCCGGGGAGGAGGGGAGCCACACCGGCCCGCTACAGGCAGAATAAGGGGATGTCTAGCTGAAGCTATTAATAATAGTTATTGACTAGACTGCAATAGTGCCCAAATACCCTAGACATTTTCCAAACACAGAAGACAGTCCACGGGATGTGGGAAAAGCATGCAACCTATAGGCAAACTGATTAGGGTGATGATAGGTGCACACCTTTTATCCCACTGATTTCCAACTACAACTCCAGTGTCCTGCTAATGTTCAAACCCATATAGATTAAGCAGTTTACTCATGAGATAGAGAAGTAGATGACTAGTAGGTAAAGTCCTATACTGCTGTAAAGTCCAGTGTGACACTGAGGCATGAAAGGACTAGTGCAACACTTGGATGCATTCACAGAGGAGCAGTGAGGAGAGGGATGTGATTTTACCTCTGTACACTGCCTTGGCGAGTCTGCATTCAGTTCTGTTGTCCATGTTTTAAAAAGGATGCTGAAAAATTAGCAAGGGTTCAGAAAAGAGGCACAAAATTAATCTGAGGCCTGGAGAAAATGCCTTACAGTGAGAGCCTTAAAAAACTCAATCAATGTAGTTTATAAAAAGGAAGATTGAGGCCTGATTTGATTGCAATGTACAAAAATGTTCATGGGGAGAAAACACCAAAGGGCTCTTTAATCTATTGAACAAGCACCGATGGCTGGAAGCTGAAGTCAGACAAATTCAAATGAGAATTTTTTCTTTAACAGTGCAAATGATTAGCCATTGAAACAATCTGCCAGGGGAAATGATGGCTTCTCCATCTCTTGGTATCTTCAGACCAAGAAAGGATGCCCTTCTGGAATATATGCTTTAGTAAACACAAAAAGCAATTATTGGGCTCAGCACAGGGGTAATTGGGTGAAAATTAATGTCCTCTGTCACACAGGAGGTCAGACTAGATGCCTCCTTCTGGCCTTCAACTCAATGAATCAACAAATCCATGAATAATACGGCTAGTTCTTTTAATAACAGCAAATCCAGGTGTTAACCATACTTGGACTATGTGCATCTTTCTCCCCCTTTAGTAGCTGGTCCAGAAAAGCGGTAAAGAGTCTACCACTCCCTGCCAGTGGAGGTGCCCCTGGGCTCAAGCAGTAGCAGTTGATGCATTTAGGAGTGAACATCCTAGATTCAAGTGTCGCTGGTGACAGTCCAAAATGTTCTTTGTACTTTCCTTTTTCTTTCATAGTCTCTCTCTCTCTCCCTAATGTTAGAAAAGGATGCCTTCCCTGTTGTCCTGTGCCTTTGTATCTTCTGCTTTATTTGCTTGAGAGAATTCTGACTTCATATCACAGATAGTTTTGGGGGAGGAAAATTGTGCAGAATTTCAAGGATAAATTGAATAAATGTTTTTATTTTTATACTTCACAAGCTCAATTGGCTTTGAATCTTAGTTCTATATTTTTCTATTTGTTGAGAAGATGCCTTTAAAATTCCCTTCTTCCTCTCATCCTCAGCCCACAGATGCAGATTCCAATAAAAATGTTCATCTGAAGATTGTTTTTATTAAGAAGCACAATACATCACCATTTCATGTAAGCCATTATCAGGCTTCACATCCCTGGGAATGTCTCAGGTTTCATAGGACCCCATCGTGTATGTAGACAGCCTCCAGGAGAAGTCACCCTATGTCTTAATACTATAAAGAAATCCAGCCATATTTGGGTCTAAGTTGCACCAGGAAACAACATGGATGCAATTTTTGTTTACTGGTGCAACCGACATCAGAATCTGGTCTTCTGCTGCATCTGCCAGAGATTAATTAATTTGCATGCAGAGACTGTGTGACAAACATGGGGGTGTTCTTTGGTGCTTGTCAATACTGTGTGTGGATCTAGCAATACCATGGTGTGTCTGGCCCATAATCAGGGGTGGACATTTCTCTAGAGGGTCTGTCTGGGTCATAGACCCAACCTACCCACCTGAGGAAAGAGAAAGAAGACCCTTTCTAAGGTTATGTCTACACTTAAAACACTTCAGTGGCACAGCTGCAGCTATACCACTGTAGCACTTCAATATAGACACTCACTACAGAGACGGGAGGGGCTCTCCCATCACTGTAGTTAATCGACCTCCCCGAGAGGTAGTAGCTAGGTTGACAGAAGAGTTTATCCGTTGACCCAGCACTGTCCACACTGGATTTTTCACACCCCTGAGAGATGTGTAAGCCTTCCCTGAAGGCCAGCCCTGAAAGAAAAGCAGATTGAGATCCCTTCAGACATTCAAGAGGATGTGAGCAGATTCTGTTCCTGTATCTTCAGAGCAAAGTTTATCAGACTTAGTTGGTTTTAAAGCCTAAGAGTAGATGAGGCTAAATATGCACACAGGCTGTTTTAAAATCCATGTTTCTCTCATGCTGTGTTCCAACTGCTAAATGAAAATACTTTTTGTTGAGAGGCTTTTGGCTTCAGGTTCCCAAAGTGAGGAACCAGATCTGAATCCCAGTCAGACACATGGAGTAATAAGTGGGTTGCATACACAGACAGAGTGCTGCACCCAACTCCTGGTCTAAGACTGGGAGAATCACCAGGGGCCACCCAAGCCATGTAAGGGATTTGAGGGCATGATCCCAGGGAGACCCCAAAAGGGAACAACATGACAGATTAGAACAGGGAGCAGAATCTTTTCTGCCCAAGCACTCATAGGCAAGTACTCTTGTCGTTTCAGTGAAAGGAGGCCTGTTAGCATGAGCCAACAGCAGCTGATGCATATAATACCCATAATTCCTAACACCAAGATATGGACAGATGTCTGAAGGGAGCCTTAGATAAATATGAGAAGTTCTGAAACAGCAGGAATTCCTGATGGAATAGGAGAGCCTGAAACATCCTCACGCCAGATGGGTTATCATTTCAATATTCCCAGTTCTCGAATTTTCAAGATAAACATCTAGCAGAATAAGAGAGTCTAAAAGATCATATGTTTGCATTAGAAGCCAAAGGAAATATTTTTAGAAAGTGATCTCTCTTTTAGGCGAATAGAGAACATTATTTTAGCTTCTCGGATCTCAAAGAATGCTTTGGAAGCACAGTAGTGCTTTATAAGGGGTTTCCTTTTAATTTTAAAAAGACGTTCACAATTTTAAAAAAAGTTAAATAGACTGTCTAGAAGGTCAAACTGAGGGACAGATTATGGGACAAGAAGACAGCACAATTCTCTTTCTTCATATAAACATACCCTGATTCCAAGCCCATTGAAGTCAAAGGAAAGATCCCCATCGACTTCATTAAGCTATGGACCAGACCCTAGTTTAGTGTGCGTACCTGTAAATAAAGCAGGGGCAAAATTCTCCTTGTTATATGAGATTTGTTAGATCCCTGGTGGTGTCATGTGCTATAGTGACAAATTCCCCAAATGGGTCTTGAAAGTTGTTGTATCAAGAGCTGGTTGAGTAAAAAAGAAGGGGCTATTCCTGTTGTACCCTGACATGGAAACTGTGTCATATTATTATTTACTCTGTTTTTTAGTAATTCAACTATCAAATGTAGTTTTAATCCAACTAGTAGATGTACTGACCATGAGTGAAATTTTTTTATTAATCATTAAAAGTAAGAAAAGAAACAAGAGGTCTATAAAAATAGCAAGATGATCATTAACCTTTCTTCCTTAGTCCAATGTAAATTTCCTGATTAATGGCCAAATTCGGCTGGCAGATGTTCTTCTGCATATGGCATAGAAGTGAATGAAAGGGAAGTGTGAGATGAATCATTCTGAATCTGTCTCTACCCATTGAAAGGGTCTATTGTAAAAATATAGGCTACTCAAAATAATTAGTAGTAATAATAAAATAATACTAGGTCCTCTATAGTCCTAGGAGGAAAGGGCTTTTCTGGTAGAAAAGTTTTTCAACAAACTTGCTTTTTGTTATGTCAGTTTTTTCAAGCAAAATGCCCGAAATTCCCCTTTAGCTTTTGTACTAAACAAGTATTAAACAATCCACAAAGTTCTAACATTAAAATCACTGTAGAAAAACAGTAAAAGTTCAGGTTTCAGAGTAGCAGCCGTGTTAGTCTGTATCCGCAAAAAGAACAGGAGTACTTGTGGCACGTTAAAGACTAACAAATTTATTTTAGCATGAGCTTTCGTGAGCTACAGCTCACTTCTTCGGATGCATAGAATGGAACACACAGACAGGAGATATTTATACATACAGAGAACATGAAAGGTGGAAGTATGCATAACAACAGGAAAAGTCTAATTAATTGAGATGAGCTATCAACAGCTGGAGGAAAAACAACTTTTTGAAGTGATAATTAAGATGGCCCATAGAAGGTGTGAGGAGAACTTAACATAGGGAAATAGATTCAATTAGTGTAATGACCCAACCATTCCCAGTCTCTGTTTAGGCCAGAGTTAATTGTATCTAATTTGCATATTAATTCGAGTTCAGCAGTTTCTCTTTGGAGTCTGTTTTTGAAGTTTTTTTGTTGCAAAATTGCCACCTTCAAGTCTGTCACTGAGTGGTTAGAGAGGTTGAAGTGTTCTCCCACTGGTTTTTGAATGTTATGATTCCTGATGTCAGATTTGTGTCCATTTATTCTTTTGCGTAGAGACTGTCCGGTTTGGCCAATGTACATGGCAGAGGGGCATTGCTGGCACATGATGGCATATATCACGTTGGTGGATGTGCAGGTGTACGAGCCCCTGATGGCGTGGCTGATGTGATTAGGTCTTATGATGTCAAGTATCAGAGGGGTAGCCGTGTTAGTCTGGTTCTGTAGAAGCAGCAAAGAATCCTGTGGCACCTTATAGACTAACAGACGTTTTGCAGCATGAGCTTTCGTGGGTGAATACCCACTTCTTCAGATGCAAGTAGTGGAAATTTCCAGGGGCAGGTATATATAAGCAAGCAAGAAGCAAGCTAGAGATAACAAGGTTAGATCAATCAGGGAGGATGAGGCCCTGTTCTAGCAGTTGAGGTGTGAAAACCAAGGGAGGAGAAACTGGTTCTGTAGTTGGCAAGCCATTCACAGTCTTTGTTTAGTCCTGAGCTGATGGTGTCAAATTTGCAGATGAACTGGAGCTCAGCAGTTTCTCTTTGAAGTCTGGTCCTAAAGTTTTTTTGCTGCAGGATGGCTATCTTAAGATCTGCGTACTGTAGTCTTGAGAATGCTTGGTGGAGATTTTCTAGGTGTTGGTCTCTGTCTGTGTACCTCAGTGCTTGGCTGTAGACAATGGATCTTGTGGTGTGTCCAGGATGAAAGCTGGAGGCATGAAGGTAGGCATAGCGGTCGGTAGGTTTTCGGTATAGGGAATAAGGAAACAGATCAGCAGAGCCAGACGTGTACCCAGAAGCCTCCTACTGCAAGACAAACCCAAGAAAGAAACCAACAGGACTCCACTGGCCATCACATACAGTCCCCAGCTCAAACCCCTCCACCGCATCATCAGGGATCTACACCCCATCCTGGACAATGATCCTTCACTTTCACAGGCCTTGGGTGGCAGGCCAGTCCTCGCCCACAGACAACCTGCCAACCTGAAGCATATTCTCACCAGCAAATGCACACCGCACCATAGTAACTCTAGCTCAGGAACCAATCCATGCAACAAACCTCGATGCCAACTCTGCCCACATATCTACACCAGCAACTCCATCACAGGACCTAACCAGATCAGCCACACCATCACCGGTTCATTCACCTGCACGTCCACCAATGTAATATATGCCATCATATGCCAGCAATGCCCCTCTGCTATGTACATCGGCCAAACTGGACAGTCTCTAAGGAAAAGGATAAATGGACACAAATCAGACATTAGGAATGGCAATATACAAAAACCTGTAGGAGAACACTTCAACCTCCCTGGCCACACAATAGCAGATCTTAAGGTGGCCATCCTGCAGCAAAAAAATTTTAGAACCAGACTTCAAAGAGAAACTGCTGAGCTCCAGTTCATCTGCAAATTTGACGCCATCAGCTCAGGACTAAACAAAGACTGTGAATGGCTTGGTTTTCACACCTCAACTGCTAGAACAGGGCCTCATCCTCCCTGATTGATCTAACCTCGTTATCTCTAGCTTGCTTCTTGCTTGCTTATATATACCTGCCCCTGGAAATTTCCACTACTTGCATCCGAAGAAGTGGGTATTCACCCACGAAAGCTCATGCTACAAAACGTCTGTTAGTCTATAAGGTGCCACAGGATTCTTTGGTCCTATGATGGTGTCACTTGAATGGATATGTGGACAGAGCTGGCATCGGGCTTTGTTGCAGGGATAGGTTCCTGGGTTAGTGTTTATGTTGTATGGTGTGCAGTTGCTGGTGAGTATTTGCTTCAGGTTGGGAGGCTGTCTATAAGCGAGGCCTGTCTCCCAAGATCTGTGAGAGTGAGGGATCATCTTTAAGGATAGGTTGTAGATCTTTGATGATGCGCTGGAGAGTTTTTAGTTGGGGGCTGTAAGTGATGGCTAGTGGCGTTCTGTTATTTTCTTTTTTAGGCCTGTCCTGTAGTAGGTGGCTTCTGGGTACTCTTCTGGCTCTGTCAATCTGTTTTTTCACTTCAGCAGGTGGCTATTGTAGTTTTAAGAATGCTTGATAGAGATCTTGTAGGTGTTTATCTCCGTCTGAGGGATTGGAGCAAATACGGTTGTATCTTAGAGCTTGGCTGTAGACAATGGATCGTGTGGTGTGTCCGGGATGGAAGCTGGAGGCATAGAATCATAGAATCATAGAATATCAGGGTTGGAAGGGACCGCAGTAGGTCATCTAGTCCAAACCCCTGCTCAAAGCAGGACCAAACCCAACTAAATCATCCCAGCCAGGGCTTTGTCAAGCCTGACCTTAAAAACCTCTAAGGAAGGAGATTCCACTACCTCCCTAGGTAACCCATTCCAGTTCTTCACCACCCTACTAGTGAAAAAGTTTTTCCTAATATCCAGTCTAAACCTCCCCCTCTGCAACTTGAGACCATTACTCCTTGTTCTGTCATCTTCTACCACTGAGAACAGTCTAGATCCATCCTCTTTGGAACCACCTTTCAGGTAGTTGAAAGCAGCTATCAAATCCCCCCTCATTCTTCTCTTCTGCAGACTAAACAATCCCAGTTCCCTCAGCCTCTCCTCATAAGTCATGTGCTCCAGCCCCCTAATCATTTTTGTTGCCCTCCGCTGGACTCTCTCCAATTTATCCACATCCTTCTTGTAGTGTGGGGCCCAAAACTGGACACAGTACTCCAAATGAGGCCTCACCAGTGCTGAGTAGAGGGGAATGATCACATCCCTCAATCTGCTGGAAATGCCCCTACTTATACAACCCAAAATGCCATTAGCCTTCTTGGCAACAAGGGCACACTGTTGACTCATATTCAGCTTTTCGTCCACCGTAACCCCTAGGTCCTTTTCTGCAGAACTGCTGCCCAGCCATTCGGTCCCTAGTCTGTAGCAGTGCATGGGATTCTTCCGTCCTAAGTGCAGGACTCTGCACTTGTCCTTGTTGAACCTCATCATATTTCTTTTGGCCCAATCCTCTAATTTGTCTAGGTCCCTCTGTATCCTAGCCCTACCCTCCAGCATATCAACCACTCCTCCCAGTTTAGTGTCATCTGCAAACTTGCTAAGGGTGCAGTCCACACCATCCTCCAGATCGTTAATGAAGATATTGAATAAAACCGGCCTCAGCACCGACCCATGGGGCACTCCACTTGATACCGGCTGCCAACTAGACATGGAACCATTGATCACTACCTGTTGAGCCCGACCATCTAGCCAGTTTTCTATCCACCTTACTGTCCGTTCATCCAGGCCATACGTCTTTAACTTGCTGGCAAGAATACTGTGGGAGACTGTATCAAAAGCTTTGCTAAAGTCCAGAAATAGTACATCCACTGCTTTTCCCTCATCCACAGAGCCGGTTATCTCGTCATAGAAGGCAATTAGGTTAGTCAGGCATGACTTGCCCTTGGTGAATCCATGCTGACTGTTCCTGATCACTTTCCCCTCCTTTAAGTGGTTCAGGATTGATTCCTTGAGGACCTGTTCCATGATTTTTCCAGGGACTGAGGTGAGACTGACTGGCCTGTAGTTCCCTGGATCTTCCTTCTTCCCTTTTTTAAAGATGGGCACTACATTAGCTTTTTTCCAGTCATCTGGGACCTCCCCCGATTGCCATGATTTTTCAAAGATAATGGCCAATGGCTCTGCAATCTCATTGGCCAACTCCTTTAGCACCCTCGGATGCAGCGCATCCGGCCCCATGGACTTGTGCTCATCCAGCTTTCCTAAATAGCCCCGAACTACTTCTTTCTCCACAGAGAGCTGGTCACCTCCTCCCCATACCGTGCTGCAGAGTGCAGCTGTCTGGGAGCTGACCTTGTCTGTGAAGACAGAGGCAAAAAAAGCATTGAGTACACTAGCTTTCTCCACATCCTCTGTCACTAGGTTCCCTCCCTCATTCAGCAAGGGGCCCACACTTTCCTTGACTTTATTCCTGTTGCCAACATATCTAAAGAAACCCTTCTTGTTACTCCTAACATCTCCGGCTAGCTGCAACTCCAAGTGTGATTTGGCCTTCCTGATTTCACACCTGCATGCCTGAACAATACTTTTATACTCCTCCCTGGTTATTTGTCCAATCTTCCACTTCTTGTAAGTATAGCGGTCAGTGGGTTTCCGGTATAGGGTGGTATTTATGTGACCATCGTTCATTAGCACAGTAGTGTCTAGGAAATGGACCACTTGTGTGGATTGGTCTAGGCTCAGGTTGATGGTCACTTTCAGATGCCTACGCGTGGCAAGGGTCAGGGAAAATCAGCCAGGAATCCATGTAGCTGATAGCAGCAGGTTTAGTGAAGAGGCTCTCACTCTAGCTCTTCCCCAAACACGGACCAAAAATTCTCACATTTGAAATAACCTCTCAGATCAGTGTGCAGCCGTCTCCTGCCAGCCAACTCCTACCACAGGGCAAGAATTCTTCTTGAGAGTGGGGATTAGTCTGAACTGAGCCATTGTTGGGGTACAGGTTGTATGAGCAGACACACATCCTTTGACCTTTGTTGTGTCTTAGCACATTTTTCTGTAGCACTAGAAGAGAGGAGTGGTCTCTCTTCAGGACTATGGAAATGGGCAAATGGGATAGGAAAGTTCTGACATTCCTCCTAGTCTTTGAGGGGTTTCTGATCCCCTTTACACCGTGATTGCCAGAATTAGCCCATTAGCTACAGGTATGTGTGTGTATATATTACATCCCAATCGATAGGCACAGCCCCCAAAAGGGTGGACTTCAAGTAGGTTTGGCACTACTTGCTCACTTCCAGCAATCTTTTTAAGAAGAACCAAATCTCAGGTGACCGGCGTCCCCAAAAGCAGAGACCTCCTTTCCCCAAACCTGCATGTGCAGGAACATGGCTGGTTGAAGCCTGATCAAAATGCCGGATGCCCTTTTGATCCTTTGTGATGGAAAGGTCAGATTTCCAATCGGCGACTATTCCACAGCCAGTGGCCCCTCATGAGTGGGAGCACGAGGGTAGCTCAATGGGCACGTGGAAATGAGCCATGTCAGTGAGCCAGAGACTGACGTACTGCAAGCATCTTTGCACCCACGTACACTGTGCATAGCCATTCAGCACGCAGTAGGCGCTCTCAGGCGCCCATGAGCGACTCTTGAAAACTGGGATTTTTAAATGAAGTTTTATTAAAAAAAAAAAACCATCCTGAAAAGTGTTTGAAATTAGTGCGATATCATTGAACAGTTTGGTCACATCCCCAGGCCCAGCCTCGCTATGCAGGCACAGGGGGGCACAGGGGCTCTCAGGGCTTGCTTCACGGTGAGTCCTGGTGCTGGGTGTGAATTACAGCACAGCAGCGTGCTGTAAAGACACTGCGACAGTGCAGAGAAAGTTTTGGTGTGTCGCCTAGTATACTTGGGGACTTGCACTCTGCAGCAGTGGTATCCTCCTGGGGCATTACCGCATGGCAAAGCACCGTGCTGTAGATTCACACCTGAGCTTGCACCATAGTAACTTGCTATACAAGCCAAGCCCTTAGCCATCTTTCTTCTCTCCCAGTTTTGGAGTGAAAATGCCTGCCAATATTCCTGTCCTTCATGTATTTGTTCATAAATAAAATTAATACTTAATAGAATAACCATACAGTCCTAGTGCTATTGCATGAATGGATTTGGCAAAACTCAATTTTTTAAACTGTACTTGTGGGGGAGAGTTTATTCATTGTGACACACATTAAAGCTGCATGTCATTGTAACATACTTTTATTGCACCCCATGCATCAGGGCCGCCCAGAGGATTCCGGGGGCCCGGGGTCTTCGGCGGCGGGGGGCCCTTCTGTTCTCGGACCCGCCGCCGAAGTCCCCCGAAGACCCGCGGCGGGGGCCCCCCGCCGCCGAATTACCGCCGAAGCGGGACCCGCTGCCGAAGTGCAGCCCGGTCTTCGGCGGTAATTCTGCGGCGGGGGAGGGGGCCCACCGCGGGTCTTCGGGGGACTTCGGCGGCGGGTCCCGGAACGGAAGGGCCCCCCGCCGCCGAAGACCGGGCTGCGCTTCGGCGGCGGGTCCCGCTTCCCCCCCGCCCCGGCCCCGGCCCCGGCCCCAGCCTCTTACCCCCGGCTCCCTCCTCACCCGGAGTCTCAGCGCCTCGCCCGACAGCCGCAGCATGTCTCCGGCGGGGCCTGAGCTCCGTCCCGCTCAGAGCTGCGTGGGGAGGGGGCGGGGCTGGGAGCTAACGCCGAGCGGAGGGAGCCGAGCTCCCAGCCCCGCCCCCTCACCTTGTGGCTCTGAGCGGGGCGGGGCTCAGGGGCCCTGGCGGAGACTCGGCGCTTGATGCGCTGAGGCTGCAGGAGAGGGGCGGAGGCGGGAGCCCCTGCTATTCTCTTGGGGGCCCCTGCGGAGCCCGGGGCCCGGGGCAAATTGCCCCCTTTGCCCTCCCCTCTGGGTGGCCCTGCCCTGCATCATATCAACAGTGAGGCTGACAGCATTTAGAATAATACTTTTATGTAGCTCAAATACTCTGACTATCCATCCTCAATAGGAAACCCACAATTGCACTAACGTATTGCTTTGTAATAAAATCAGCCTTGCATCTGATGAATTCCAAAAATGGAATTAAATAACCCTACATGTAAAGGAACTGAATCAATTTGTTCATTGTTTAACATCCCTATAGAGTTGTGATATGTACAGTATTTTCTTACAGCCTCAAATGCGATAGAAGTATTGTTTTTCATGTGGCTCAGCCTTGTGTATCTAGCGGCCAATTCTTATAGTTTCATATACCTTACCTTAGACCTTAGTCCATCCCATGATTTGCTGCACATTGAGCTACCCACATTTGCCATCCTTGCCTATCAACTGCCTTTCTCTCCACCTTTCTCTCGTTCCGAACTGTTTGTTTGCATGGTATTCGTGGTCTTCCTCTCTTTCTTCTTACGTTTTCTGGCTTCCATTCAAGGATGCTATTTGGTAAGCATTCTTTTTCCATTCTCAGCACATATCCTAGCCACTGATGTCGTCTTTTGTAGATTATTTGTGAGAGGGTGCCTTGTCCAGTCATTTTTCTGACTTCTTCATTCATCTTCCTATCTCTATATGTTATTCCCAATATTCTTTTCAGACATTTGTGATAAAATGCATCTAGCTTTTGCGTATCTTTCTTGGTAAGTTGCCATGTCTCACTGCTATATGTTGTGATGGTGATAACAATTGCTTTGTTTTGAGTTGACAGATGTTTTTGGGTTGCCAGATGTTTTTGAGTCTTCCAAAAGCAGCGTTTGCCATCCCAATTCTTCTTATTTCCTCGGAACTGGCACCATCTTGGCTGATCTTACTTCCAAGATACCTAAAATTGTCCATCTTCTCCAGTTTCTCTTCTATTTTGATTTCTGTCCCTGTAATCCCCATTAACATGACTTCACATTTCTTTGCAGTGTATCTCAAATTTATCTTCTCCATTACTTCTTTTACTTAGGGCTAGTCTACACTTACCAGCCGGGTCGACGCGGTGAGTTCGACTTCTCGGAGTTCGAACTATCGCGTCTAATGTAGATGCGATAGTTCAAACTCCGAAAGCGCCGCGGTCGACTCCGGTACTCCACCACTGCAAACGGTGGTGGCGGAGTCGACCTTGGAGCCGCGGACTTCGATTCCGTGGCGTCTGGACGGGTGAGTAGTTCGAACTAGGGTACTTCGAATTCAGCTACGCTATTCACGTAGCTGAATTTGCGTACCCTAGTTCGACCCCGCTTCTTAGTGTGGACCAGCCCTTAGTGTGTGCAGTTTTGTAGTCCATTGGCATCTTCATTGATAAGAGTGATGTCATCAGCAAAATCTAGATGAAATAGCCTTGAATTGTTCCATTTTATGCCATAAGTATCATGTTTCATATACAATGAACTGATAAAACACATTCTCCATTTATTAAACATCTGGTATCCTATCTGAGATGAGATTTTTCTAGTATTGCTAGCTTGGACAGATGGGTTATATTAAATAAAAAGTGAACTAATAATGAAATAATTATTAAAATTACCCATTGTATAACAAATTCAACATGGAGTGCAGTGAGTTATGGAAAATCTTTTTATTCATTCTGAATCAGAGTTCTTACTTGTGGAGAAAGATGTAATTGGCATTTCACCCATTCACAAAAAAACCCACTTTTCCCTAAGAAAACAATTCTAGGACCTTCTCCCAGGGGAAAAGCAGTGATTAGACAATTGTTTCATTTTTTTTTTTTGCTCTTGTACTGCAGAACATTGGCTTAGTCATGACATTAATTCCAGTTGTTGACATTCATTCTTTCCAGTACCTCAAGCCATATACTTCAGATCATAGCTTTGGGGTAGAATTTTCTAAATATGATTTCTGTTTTTCGCATGCCCTAGAATTTAGTTTGCAAAATTGATAGCATTTATACTCACAAATACCATTTGTGCATATGGTTGAGTGCAAATGGGTTTTGTATATCATTTAAGCCCTGGTCTACACTATGAGTTTAGGTCGAATTTAGCAGCGTTAGATCGATTTAACCCTGCACCCATCCACACGACTAAGCCATTTTTGTCGACTTAAAGGGCTCTTAAAATTGATTCACATGCAGTCCGCGCTGTGTCAGCCTTGGGCAGGGGCATGACCGCTTTGTGAGCAGGAAGGCCATAGATATAGACATTGCATTGGGTAGCTTCTGTAGCTAGAGAAAACATTCCTGTGCATTTGGCAAGTCTGTGGCAAAAAAGAGAAGCTCCATAGTGTAGTGGTTATTACATTTACCTAACACATGAAAGCCCCGTAGTGTAGTGGTTATCATGTTCATCTAACACACAAAACAGCCCTGGTTTGAAACTGGGCAGAAACAAGTCACTTCCTTTTTCTGACTCCCCTCCTGCATTTTTAGTCTTAGAAATTTTACTTTGAATTATATCAATTATGAGTTAAATAATATGGAAGCTGTCTCTGAGTTACAGTCTTTATCCTTTCAGTTGCTCTGATAAATTAACATTTTTGTTAGGGGCGGGGGGGAAATTTTCATGAAGCCTTTTATAGGGACTAAATGCTATCTAGGACTCTGAAATAGTCTTAACGTGGCCCATAGAGTGCAATCCTTCCTTCTGGATTTGTCATTCCACAAGTTGAACTGCTCCTTACTACTGTCCAGGCTTCATGAGCCATGGGAGCAAGGGGCAGGCTGAGGTAGGCGCGACCGCGCGGTGCTGCTGGCTGGGAGAGCAGCCTGAGGCAGAAGCCTCCAGCTCGCATGATATTCCAGGCAGGACTGAATCTCCATGAGACAAAACTTAAAGAAGAGAAGGAACTGGAGTCACTCCCATTCGGTGCTCTAAGAGGAGGATAGCCATGTCTGTCCAGGCACCCCTGATCGACCTCACCAAGGTCTGCCAGCTGAGCGTGACCCCGGCTGGCAGGAGCCGGCAGACGGTGCCCCAGATCGGCAGTGGGCTGAGCGGGTCCAGTGGATGGGACCCTGGAAAAAAGGCGCGAAATGATTGTTTGCCATTGCTTTCATGGAAGGAGGGGGGCCTGACGACATGTACCCCAAACCACCCACAACAAAGTTTTTGCCCCGTCAGGCACTGGGAGCTTAACCCAGAATTCCAGTGGACAGCGGAGAACTATGGGATAGCTACTTAACGCTGGCTTAATGCGCTTAGTGTGGACATACACAATAGACTGTATAAAATCGAATTATAAAACACTGACTTCTATAAAATTGACCTAATTTCGTAGTGTAGACATACCCTAAGAGTGCAAGTCTCAATGTATCAAAACTTCTCTTACAAATGATTGGCAATATGTTGTGCATACATAGCGATACCACGTTGTCGTCCTTTTGCAAATTAAGCCTGCTGAGGTTTTGACTGGCTGATTTCACTATGTGTTTTGCCAGGGTAAAGAATCCAGGATTAGGCCCTTTTTTAGTAAGCATGAAACATGGTCATTTACCAGCCAAACACTAGGGTACAAATAACCTAAAATATTGATTAAAAAAAGAGAAAGTGAGAGAACTATAATGGTGTAGAGTGTTATACAGGAGCTCTGGATGACTAGCCTAGTCACAAGGGTTGGTAAATGGAAAGGAAATAGAGAGAGATTGGGGCTGTGTATTTTCCATGATATAACAATGCTGGAGAGAGAAGTCTCAGAGTGCCCTGTAAATTCTGAAGTGGCAGGTGATTAGGACCCAAGGGTGGCGATTGTTTCACACTACACCAAAGAGCACTCCCTAATCACCCATGTTCAAGAGTGGCCCACCAGGCTGCCTCCTATAGAGCCACATGCCAGATTAGGGGATAGCAGATGGGAGGAAAAAGTCCTTCTCAGGAGGGTGGAGGGAATCTGATGCACTAGTAAGAGTTCTGCTGCTGATCAACACCAATAAACTGCACATGACTAGTCTATGCCAAACCACATTTCTATGATCGGTACCTCAAGCTTCCTTCTTTCCTTCCCTCTGATTGTTTCACTCACCTGTTGTGTCTCATTCTTAAGGCTACAGGCTCTGCAGGGGCCTCGTGCTGCCTGAAGTCCCTAGACATGAATACAAATGAGTATTATTAGTAACTGTCCAAGCTGGAGCCTGATTCTGGTAATCTGGAGCCAGCTCCTCTTGGTTCCCCCATGCCTCTAGCCTCTGTCCCCAGGAAGGGGGTTGGTTCCTGGCGGTTTGATTTATACGTTTTGCCATATTTGCATTATGATGGCAGGGTTCTGGCTGTTCTTACTTGTATTTTTGCTGTATTGACAATAGAGATTGGTGTGTTGGGAGGGGGGCAGAGTTGGCAATTTATCTTATTCCATTTATATTGTTTGAAAGAGTCGATGACAGGACCAGCTAAAGGGGAAAACAGAACTTTATTTCAGTTTGAGCAATAAACGCAGGGAAACTTGGAAAGTGCTAAATACTTCATATTATGACAATCTGTATCCAAAACCGAAACCATTTCCCACTCTGTATTTCGGTCATTCAGATAGTGTGAACATGTTGCATTCACTTTAGTAAAGTTGTCCATACCTTGTATGCATGTGGATGTAAAATGAGAGCGTGTGAGCATCTTTACTGAAATGAATGTAACAGGTGCACAAATGTATGTGATGACAGTTTTGTATCCATAATATCCCTGCCAAGAAACACTTGTACATATGCCAAATGGTTTATACACTAGTTATTTTTAACCTGTGCTTTATTATTATAGAGGCTTGGTAGCGCCTCTGCATTTATTAAGGTTGGGTTCAATTTTTCACTTAAAGCAGGGATCTAATCTCCTTTTTTCTTTTTGGTAAGAAGAACACACCTTGTCTTTACAAAGCCCGCAGCACATTAGGTGTGTGAAAAGACTGAGTGTTCTAGGGGTTTTCATCTCAGCCTGTCTATACCACTTCTGAATTGTGGATGCCTTTATGGAGTTGCTATGTGCTGGAAAGCTGATATGTGTGTGGATCCACCCCAAGTTTGCAGAGTTGTGTCGTGTGTGTGTGGTGGGGGGGGATCAGCCCCTCAATTATGTCTTGTCAAACAAACCAACCTTGGGATAATAGGTTTGCTGTACGTGGGAGAACACACCTCCTCTTGTGTGAAGGGAGAGGGGTTGAGAGGAATGGGAAGCTACCAAAACACAGAACAGGAGCAGGTGACCCCAGTAGGAGTCTATAAAGGGACTCATATGAGGGAGATGGCCATTTTGCACCAGATTAGGACAAGGGAGGGCCATGGGGACAACCTACCTGCCTGCACACAGTTGATCACCCCAGGAAAGGGTGCACTGGTGAAAGCCATGTCCTTTAGGGTGTTTTATATGGTCTGTACTCTCCTGCACTTTACAGGGTTAGATATAAAACTGTGTGACTGGGGAATGTGTCTATTGACTGCTTCACAACAGCTGCATGCCCCTGAGAGAGTTAAACTGCAAAGCAAAGCTTTGCACTTGGTGGGTGGCATTCTGGAAGAGCGGTGAGAGTCCTGGGGAGCCTACAGTGTCAGCACTGCACCCAGAGGGGCTATGTGGGGGGACAGCAGGTTTCAACACTTGGAAGGGGGTGCCAGGCAGAAGACCTGGGGCCCGAGAGAGTGAGTAGGGGGCAGGACACTGGGACAGCAGCTGGATTGCAATCAGGCTCCAGGACCTTGAAACACAGCTGAGGATCTAGAGCAGCATAAGCTAGGATTCCCCTGATAGCAGTCCTACTGTGGCCAGGAAGGAACGCTCACTCAGATCTGGGACTCTTAAAATTCATGTCAACCAATAAGCTAGCTAGAAGGCAACTGTGGGCCTTTTTCTCAGTCTCAGCTGGTTTTTGTGCTGTAATAGGGTCAGCCACCTCCCAAGTGCCCCCTCATGGCCTAGGGTGACTCTGCAGGACCCTGCCTCAGTTTCTCCTTTGAGAAGAGGCCCCTTAAGAAGTCCACAGTCCAAACATTCCAAGTCTTCCCCTGGCAGCACCCTTCTTATTAAAACCTGCATAGTCCTCACTCCAGTTCTAAGCTGGGCCTACTTTCTCCTCTCTGAAAGTCTGTCTTCCCCTCAGAGCTCACACATACCTCAAGTCAGGAATCCCCAGCCCTCCTTTCCAGAACTGGGTTACAATCAAGCAGATCCTGCAGGAGTCAGTCTTGTTCCCTGCAGCACTCACCCATCCACAGCTCCCCAGGCTTCTGGCCTGCCCAGCACACCCAACCCTGCCTAGCTGGAGAAGTTCACACACCACCCCTCCTAGGTTCCCTTCCCTCAGAAGCCAACTGGGCAGCTGTCCTTTCCTCTCTTATATCCTCAGGCCTGGCCTAAATTAAATCACATGACCTCATTACCTCCTTGATTATTACTCATTCTTCCCACCTGGGGAGATGATCTAAGCTTATCACAGCTAAGGTGGAGGCCCAGTCACTTTGCGACACACCCCGTTTGCTCACAAATGGCTGGCTTGTATCATTCATGCTTCACATGTAGTTAAAGCTCATCACCTGCATTCCTTGAATTTCACTAAAGAAAGTAGGTTGTCACTAAGCCAAGTTCTTAAAAGTGATTTTCCCCCATCTTTCTTATCATTGTATCACTTCACAGTTTTCCCTTGCTCAAAATGGCTGTCATTTCCCACAACTTGCAATGGGACTGAAGCTACCAAGTTGCAGAGCTAGGAGACACTCTGGGCTATGTCTGTATGGTAGATGCAGTACCTCCCTGGCTGGAGTCTTCCACAAGACTCCCATAAACAAATAACTCATTTTACACCTAACCAATGAATTCCAATGAAAGGTTGGTCCCTAAATCCCTTGGGAACCTTTAAAAATCCCAATCTAAATCACATCCTTTCCATGCACATGTTTTTCATTGTTACAGCCCTCCTGTGCTCCCACCAGGGCTAGCCCGCAAAGGGAAATATGTGCTCGCTGTTTGAGAACAGAATGAATGATAGTCTGCTGGTCCCTGTATCACAGCTGTAATGTGTTCCATGCCAGAATGAAAAGTCAACTCTGACACTGAAAATCTCATCAAAGATGGGGTTTCAGACTCTGGGATTGTGGCCCAAACTCTCATGATTATCTTTAATCCCATGAATGGTATCAGTATAAGACTCAGGCGATTTTTTAAAAACACACATTGGTGTATGAAATAACACCCTTATAGAAACCATTTTCACTGGTACTTTGAAGGTTACGTAGTTCCCTGGTTTTCTCATGGCTTTGGAAAATCCCCAAAGTGCTGACACTGTATTAGATTGTAGGTCAGTATTTATATCAGGGCAGTGCCTGCAGTCCCAGGTCCCACTGGGCTAGGTGCAGAAGAAACACCAAAGAGGCAGTCCCATCCCAAAGAGCTCTGTAATTGCCAAGTTGTGTATCTATACTGAAGCCATTCAAAACATTGAGCACAGAACATATTCACCCTCCGTTGCCAAGAAACCAACATCATCTCACCTCACACACCAAAAGTCTATTCTGCCCATGTCCCCATCTTCCCGAAGTATTGCAGCAATCACTGGACATTTTACAGACATTGGAGGGTCTGATCTCCTGGAGTAAATTAAAAATGACACTGCTATGAAAGGGGTGTAAGAGAAGAATCGGGGCCTTATGTTTTTACTTACCACCCTGACAAGGATCCCTGCAACTGCTGATGCCTCAGACTCTGTATACCCTGCTCCAGGAGCTGAGGGGAGGTATTGTTACGGACATCCATGGATGCTGATGGCATGGGTAAACCTCAAACATATACCGGATTGGAGCTGTCCCAAACATCAGGTTTCCTAATGCAGCCACCAATTTTAGATGTAAAGCACCACAGTTGTGATGACGCTTTCCGTAGAAACGCGTGTACCTTACACGGAGGGTGCACTGGGTGGCGGGGATATAAGGGCAGAGATCAGGTTGACTGAAGAACCTAATGGGCCATTTTCAGACTGTCCAACTTTTTGCTGGAGTTTTATGTGAATCCATATTTCCTAGTTTTCTAGTGTTTGACTTTGTAAAACTCCAGCAACAGAGTCTCTCTGCCTAACGGGCCAGCCTAGAAGTTCCCCAGCCTCAGGGAACTGGTGTAAAATCTGCATAGCCATCTCTCAGGTCAACTTCCCTAACCCCTATGTGGCATGGGGACACATCGGGGCTGTTGGAGGAGCCTGAGCATCACCAGTTTTTAACTGGAGTATGGTAGCTTGGGCACCAGAGAGAGCTAGCATGAGTGAGAGGAGGACCGAGGCTACTCTGCTTTATACTGGTGCTGGAGCAGATGCAGTTTGTCAGTCAGGGAGCTGTAATGAAGCTCTGCATGGGACAGGGGAGAATCAGAGTTCCAACAGTCTCGTTAGTTTTCCCTTACAAGGGTAAGTATGTACCACTAGCTTAACCACCAGCTAGCGAGGGGTTTTGCCATTGAATCTCTTTGCACTTTGCTTGCTGTAAACCACGCCTAGGTCTAGGTGGACATTTGAAAGTCCACACAAGCCTGCAGATACACTGAACCCATGCACACAGCCACTCCTTTGCAGAGTCCCAAGGCACTTGTAGAGGGGCAGGAGGACAAGGTGCCTCAGACCTAATGAGCGTAATGAAAATAATCTCTGAAAGGTCAGTGCCTCCCTAGCTCTGTCCAGCTTGTCACTACGCAACAAAGCTTATTTGCTCTGGAGGTTCTCCAGCTTATTACCTGGCAGAGTTCAATGGGGTCTGACCCAACACCCCCAACCAACTCCTCTTCTTCCCCTCACAGTTAGACAGTGTTTGGACAAAATGGTTTTTCATCAGAAAATGCCAATTTGTCAAAACCAAATCTTTCCACGGGAAAGGGTTGGTTTCAAGGTTTCTGTGGTGCAGGAGGTAATTTCTGATCAAAACCACCAAGAGAAAGAGAGACTGTCCCAGAATAGCCAATAGCTCAGTGATTAGAGCATTCACTAGTTATGGGCAGACACAGATTTGAGTCCCAACCTTCCCTGATTTGGAGCAGGGATTGGGAGCTGCATCTTCTCAGCAGACTCTAGAGGCAGTCTCTCTTTCTCACTCAGTGGATACTAAATTATCTATACAAAGCTTCAAGAGGAGTGACGGAGGCTGATCTATCCCAGAGTAGCCAATAGCCTGGTGATTGCAGCAGTCAAGTCCCTCTTCTAAACCAGCTAGCACAGGGACTTCTTAGATACACATTGGGCTGGAGAGGAACAGGCAGAGTCAAGACATGAACTTTGGTCTCCCAGCTAAGGGCCTGAACTACTGGGCTGTGGGCTGTTCTAGGATGGAGAGCTCGGTCTTTTCTGCTGTGGAAAATTTTCAAAAGTCTCAGTTTTGTCTCAGTAAGGAACTTAATTGAATGTCTCAGAAAAGTCTGAGGAATGGGAAAACAGGTTCTGCTCCTGAGTTCCACAGGACACTTGTAGCAGGGTGGGAAAGAATAATTTACGCTGAGGAGTTTAGGCTCTCTACAGGATGAGTGCTTTCCCTGCTCCCATGCACTCAGCCCAACCCTGCACTCATACATGTGTCTCTGCATCCATATGCATTATCTTTCTGTAATAAATCCATGCAATATTCTGAAAGCTACAAAAAGGCATTCTAGTGCTTGAGGATTACTATAATCGCCATGTCTGAAGTCCTAAATCAATCTGTGTTTGTTTTATCACGTCAAATAAACATTAACAAGCCTCCCAAACACCTCCTTGTTAAAACTACCTCCACCAAACCTTGCTTAATTTTTTTTTATGGCAAATAAAAAAACTACCCTGAAAAGGGAACACCTATGCCAATTTTCAGTTGGACTGATCAATGGTTAGCATGACTCATGACAGCAAAGGAGATTCAGCCTTAACTATTTAATCGCTACCATGTTATCAAAATAAGTACTTACATTGTTTTTTTCCAACATGCATTTCTTGCAGTGACCTACCCTGAATTTCATCTATCATCATGCTGCTCTATCTAATTTAGTCAGAGTTAACTTGAATATTTTATGAAAGCCCAAAGTTGGAATCAAGACTAATCTACAGCTGTCCTGCCCATAGCTAATTTACTTATCCCAATATAGTGGTTTTGGCTCACTCTCCAAGTGAAGGTTAAACTTTTGCTTTCATAACATTCACTTTAACTGATTTAGCAAGATGAGAAGCTGTAAAAGAAATACGCCCAGAATTAAGCAATTGTTACATTAAAAATCACCACAGAAGTAGCATTGAAACATGCCATGGGCAAACGAGCCAGCTGTTCACAGGATGCTGCTCTGCTGAAGTCAAGGAAAGATGCTAAAACAAGACAGACATGGTAAAAAGGATCAGCTTGTAAGGGCATTCCTTGTGCTACTGGCATGCAGACTATTAGTAACATAATCCACTGGCTAAGTTTGGTCCATTCATCAACCATCAAGAAAATAGATGAATCCCAGGTATAATTAATGTCACTTAAAATATATGTATTTGGTACTTTATCCTTGTGGACTTCACTCAGGAAGCCAACCAAGAAGACTTCTTTGTTGAAGAATATACATCTTCTTTAAGCTATAAATACCATGAACACAAATGGTAGGTTTCAGATCTAATTAAATTTCCAATGTCATTTTTAAATGTTGATGGAAGAGACAAGGAAGTCCTGGAACATTTGTCCACCATTCCAATTTTTCACAGCCCTTTAGCATATGCTGGCTCACAGTGATTGTCTAAGTATGTAGTTTGTTCCATGACTTCAGAACTGCTCTTTCTGAAACAGGTCCAGTGATATCTTCCTGAAGATGGCCATTGGTTCAGAATACTTCACAATTCCTTTGACAGCTGGGAGAATGTTTGCAAGTGCACTTAGGCAGGTGTGCCCGATGGCTCAGTTTGATTTATTTACACTACATTTGAAGCTTTCAGAGCATTAGAATTTAATCTGCAAAAAGCAATATAGATAAAATGTACTAATTGCCTTCTGTAAAAGGATCCTGGAATCTCTATTTTTACATGTTGGGTGAGTATATGAGAAGCATTATAGTCACTTGCTTTTGAATTGATTCAAATGTATGGATTTAACACATTCAAGTGTTCTGTACTTCACTCCAGCATATGAAATTAATGAAAAGAGCCTGTTCTTGCTAAGATGCTGCATTTCCCTTGTGTTGTTGGGGGAGGGGGGGGCGAAAGGCAAATAAAAAAAAACACATTTGAAAAGGAATCCAATAGAATACAATTTATTTTTATGTAGCGTACTTCAGGGACCACATCACAAAATGCTTTAGAGAAAGCTGGTACAATAGAGAGAGAATGCAGTACAGTAACGGGCATACAGACAAAAAGGTACAACAAAGTTCAGAGATGAAAGAGAGGAAAAGAAACGAATGTTGAAAATTAAATGGAATAAAGATGCAAATAACGGAGGTAGAATGGACGACTGAAAGGAAGCAGCACAGAACTGACTACTCTTTAGAGTGAATTGCAAGTGAAAGTGATTAGGCAGCTTTGTAAGGCTAGAGATGATGTGACAAAATGGGAATGTTCGTCATGTTTTCTCTGAATACTGTGTGTGTGCCTCAGTTTCCCTATGCATGTCTTAAGTATCTAGGTGGTGGGATAAGAGTGTGTGATTGCTGCAGAGCCCTAGAGGGCCAGTGTGATGATGTCTGCAGGGAGAATGGCCGACGCCCTGTCTCCCAGCAGCTGATGGCCTGGGACCCTCCTCTGCAAAGGTGCCAGCTGAAGGTGTTGGAGAGCAAAGAGATCAGGTGACCTCCTGGCCCAGGAAAGAGACAAAGGCCCGAGGAGGGGCTGGAGGGGGTTTACAGTTTGGAGCTGGCTGGGGAAACAGAGGGAGGCCAGAACTGGATCTGGCTCCCTACCCCAAGATGGACCTGACTGAGGGGTCCGGTTTCCTGTACCTACAAGCTCTGTTTTGGACTGTGTTTCTGCCGTCTAATAAACCTTCTGTTTTACTGGCTGGCTGAGAGTCACGTCTGACTGAGGAATTGGGGTTCAGGGCCCCGACTCCCCCACACTCCGTGACAGATGATAAAGAGGAAACAGCAGTGGTTTTAGGGGAAAAGATAGGTGAAAATTCCCAATACCTAGGGGCAGAAAATGTGAGTAAATGACTCCTGACCATGGAACAGAGCTGGAGGAGTCTAAAGCCACGTTTACTCTGCAAACCTTGGTCAATGCAAATTACATCAGCATAAAGCAGCCCCTGTTATTATACCATTTGTGCACGTGCATGCTTGGCTCTTTGCATTGGCGCCGCTCATGCTCACCAAGAGTGCACGAGTTGTAGCTCCATGGGGAGGTATCCCAGTGTGCATCTGGCCATCATCCAGTGTGCTGGTTTTTGGGAAGTGTTGGCAATGCACAGTGGGGCAGAAATGAGTCACGCAGGGATGACTGGGAGCGAGATCTTAAGTGCCCATCATGCAACTTTATCCTTCCCATAATGTCATCCATAGCCCATAATTTTTGCACTTTTAAAACAAATCTCATAAACCCACTCAGCCCTTCTCATTGTCTGCCATCTCTGACAGAAGCACAGAGCCTGCACTGCTCTGCACTATTGTCATAAGCATTGCATGCACAGGGCACACAATCCTCTGGTATTTCCAGAGCTGCAAGGAGAACCGAATCAGTGGGGAATGTGACAATTTTGTGGAGGACAGATTTCGAGGAACACAGTGAGAACCAATTCAAGGTTGTTGGTGGCATTCACGAAGCAGCTGCAGACAGTGGAACGCCACTTCTGAACCTTAGAAACAAGCATTGACTGTGGGATCACATTGTCATGCAACTTGGGATGATGAGCAGTGGGTGCAGAACTTTCAGATGGGCAAGGCCACATTCTTGGATCTATGTTCCAAGCTCACCCCTGCCTTCCACTGCAGGGGCTCCAGAATGAGAGCTGCACGGACAGCAATCGCTTTGTGGAAACTTGCAACATGGGATTGATACTGGCCACTGGGGGATCATTTTGGAGTCAGGAACTCCACCACTACCTGGCATGGCCACAGGAAAGGGATGTGCCTGGAGCATTATTATGCTTTCACAACCCCTGGCTGCCAAAGCAGCACTTTAGGGGCCATTGCAGCTGCCCCAATAGTAAATACTACAGGACCTATTATATTTACATTGTGTTGAGCAATGGAAAGCCCTCATTTGCTGTATTGCGCTCCTTTCTAATTGCTTCCGGTGAATTACCAGGAAAAGCAGGAATGAAATGTGGGGGTGAAATTGTGCAGAAAAGGGGGAGTTCCAGAGAGTACTGAATAAAGATATGGTATGTAAGATGAGGCAGGGCACCCTAAGAGCTGACCACTCCCTTCCCCTTCTTTTTAAGCTGTTCCATATAATGGTATGCTGGAGATTGTGCTGTCCAGACACTGTCCTGAGTAGGAAGCGACATACAGCCGCCTCGCCCTGCCCAGCAGGAGCTCAAGGAGGCACTGGGCCATAAGACGTCACAGCCCCTCTGCCAGCTCTCAAGTGCACAGGGGGTCTGTGCAGGGTGGGGAGGGGCATGTTATCACCTCCTTCTGCCCCTTTTGGGGGCGTTGTATGCCCCTGGGGTGTATAAAGGTGCTTGCCGGAGGCATGTGGGTGTGGGGAGAGCTCTTTGCGTTCCCCCATCCCACGCATTGAGCATGGGCTAGGGGCAAGGGGATTCTCTGGGGACATGGGGTGACTTGTGAAGTTAATGACAGCTACACTGAAATGTAAAGCAAATATTTCTTCCTACTGCACATACTAAGCCCGTAGAATTCATCGCTATCTGAGCTCAGTCTAAAAACCAGATTCAAGCAAGCCAACAATCAAAAGTAGGCAAATCAGAATTAAAGCTGTCCATGCAACCTAAAGTTAGCCCCCTGTGTGCATTTATCATGTCACAGTCATTAGTTACACGATCACTATTCTGGCCTTGCTCTTTATATAAAAACAATCTGAAGAAAGCACAGGGCACAGGTGGGTCCCAAATAACAATGTTTAACAACAGACATGCAAAGTCCGGCTGTATAAACAACACTGCTCTGACTGATTTTTGGCAGCTTCTAAAAGGTGGAGCAGAGTGGATGCCACTAGAGACCTCACAAAATGTTTAGAGATCCTACCCCACTGCTATATGCTACAATCACATACTTAATTTGCAATCATCTTCTTAATATTCAGAGTGCTTAACAGACTCAGCCAGGCTAGCTCAAAGGTCACCACTGCATCTGCAACCACAATGTCTGGAGAGAGCCGTAACCCTGAGGGGTGATGGCACTTTCTCGGAAAGCTGCCTGATTAGTGAATTGCAGGGCGTTGCAGCTGGTGGCCCATGGCAATACATCTGTCCCACCCCAGGAAGGGCTAACTCCTCAGCCAGGTCTCTTTCAGGCCCTTCTTTCAGGGCACAGTTTATTAATTTCAGCAAAAAGCTGGCAAAGTAACACAACTGAGCTTTCCCCTTGCCCCCCACAGGCTTCAGAGGGCCAGAGGCTTTTGACACTGTACCTCTCTCTCTCTGCTCCTGGACCAATAACGGGACCCAAGCTCCCTTCTGTAGAACCCCTTCCAATCAAAGTCTCCCAGCCCTTTGCAGGGATCATCTGGCTGCTTCCTAGATTTCCCATAATTAGATCAATATAAAAAGCAGACAAAACACCCTACTGATCCTGGAGGTGAGGTGAGGAGAGAAGGGGGATGAATAGACAACAGCAGACCCTCAGGCCCAGATCCTCAATAGTATTTAGGTGCCTAACTCCCAATGAAAACCAGTGGCTCCTAAATACCACTGAGGCTCTGGGTATCAGCTACCACAGTGATGAACATGGTGTAAGTAGGTCAGAAGTACAGGTATCTATTGTTTGTAATAAAGATGTCACAGGCCACTCACACCTCAACTGCAGTGTGACAGGGAAGAACCTTGTCAGTGAAAGGCCCAGGATTATTCGGTGAATTTGTCTAGTCTGTGTCATGCAGAGGTCAGACAAGATAAGCACAGTGGTATCTTCTGGCCTGCCAAGCTATGAATCTACAGATGCCTTATGTTTATAATGGTACTCCCTGGGGACCAACCGATGCAGAAGTGATCAAGAAGCAGCCTCTATCTGTGTCAAACAAATACAGTATCAGAGGGGTAGCCGTGTTAGTCTGGTTCTGTAGAAGCAGCAAAGAATCCTGTGGCACCTTATAGACTAACAGACGTTTTGCAGCATGAGCTTTCGTGGGTGAATACCCACTTCTTTGGATGCAAGTTCGCTTGCATCCGAAATATTCACCCATGAAAGCTCAAACAAATACAGGGCTTTAAGGAAAAGGGCAGGGAGCTAGACCTTTCATTTGATATATTGTGAATATTTTGAAGTGCTCCAGTACTACGGTGAGGAATGTCATAGACAGCCCTATAAATGAATAAATGAACAATAAATAATGGAAGTAGCTGGCCTTCGTGTCATAGAGCAGGGATAGTTATAAGCACTGTGACTTTCATGGTATAAGACCCAACAAAATTAAAACTACAACCCAAAAGGAAATGGAGAAGTTGTAGTCTGAAACTTCAAAAAAACAAAATCATAAAAGCGCAGGCTGACAATGAATTATTAAGATGATACCAGGGAATAGCATCTGTAGAGGGGATAGGTGATGTCAGTATGTCTGAAGTTCATAGTGTATCTGGATTCCAGAAAGATTCCTGAGCCTTGCATGAAAACAGTATGTTTCAGTTCAAAGGCTAATCCTTTGGAATAGCTTCAGAAACCATGGTAGTTGGTATACACCACTGAAATTACAATAAACCAAATAAACCTAAATCAAAATGGAACCAGATTGCTGGCACTTAAAATTAAAAAGGTTATTGATCAGTTTTTAAACTAAGGGCTGGGGGAAAGCTGACAGGGGTGGAGGTGAACATGGTTCGGACAGAGACATCCCTTAGGGGAGGATCTACTAATGGAGATTCTCTGTGTCCTAGTAAGGAGGAGAGGATGAAAGATGATAAAATACAGGTAGGATCTGATGAGAAACAGTCAAATGAAAAAAAAGTCCCATTCAATTACATCATGTAAAGGCAGACAGCTAAAAAGGGACAAGTTTTTAAAGTGCTTATATACCAGTGCTAGGAGTCTAAATAATAAGATGGCTGAACTAGAGTTCCTCGTATTAAATGAGGATATTGATACAATACGCATCACAGAAACTTGAAAGAATGAGGATAATCAGTGGGACACAGTAATACCAGGGTGCAAAATATATCGGAAGGACAGAACAGGTCGTGCTGGTGGGGGAGTGGCACTATACGTGAAAGAAAGCGTAGAATCAAATGAATTAAAAATCTTAAATGAACCAAACTGTACCATAGACTCTCTATGCATAGTAATTCCATGCTCTAATAATAAGAGCATAGAAGTAGGGATATATTACCGACCACCTGACCAGGATGGTGGTGATGACTGTGAAATGCTCAGGGAGATTAGAGAGGATATTAAAATAAAAAAAACTCAGCAATAATAATAGGGGATTTCAACTATCCCCATATTGATTGGGTACATGTCACCTCAGGACGGGATGCAGAGATAAAGTTTCTTGACACCTTAAATGGCTGCTTCTTGGAGCAGCTAGTCCTGGAACCCACAAGAGGAGAGGCAATTCTTGATTTAGTCCTAAGTGGAGCACAGGATCTGGTCCAAGAAGTGAATATATCTGGACTGC
This sequence comes from Mauremys reevesii, assembly GCF_016161935.1. Lineage (NCBI taxonomy): Eukaryota > Metazoa > Chordata > Testudines > Geoemydidae > Mauremys > Mauremys reevesii. The sequence continues at coordinate 4,253,978 of NC_052627.1, forward strand.
TTGGTAATAGTGACCATAATATAATTAAATTTAACATCCCTGTGGTGGGGAAAACACCACAGCAGCCCAACACTGTAGCATTTAATTTCAGAAAGGGGGACTACATGAAAGTGAAACAGAAATTAAAAGGTACAGCGCAAAAAGAGAAATCCCTGCAAGCTGCCTGGAAACTTTTTAAAGACACCATAATAGAGGATCACCTTCAATGTGTACCCCAAATTAAAAAACATTGTTTCCCATATGTTCCATAATTCCTAGGTTGGCTCTTAGGACACACTATTTCATTAGGAGGGTGGTGAAGCACTGGAATGGGTTACCAAAGGAGGTGGTGGAATCTCCATCCATAGAGGTTTTTAAGGCCTGGCTTGACAAAGCCCTGGCTGGGATGATTTAGTTGGTGTTGGTACTGCATTGAGCAGGGGATTGGACTAGATGACCTCCTGAGGTCTCTTCCAACAATGATTCTATGATAGTAAGAAAACCAAAAAAGTGCCAACAAAGTAAGAGAAGCTGTGAGAGACAAAAAGGCATCCCTTAAAAAGTGGAAGTTAAATCCTAGTGAGAAAAATAGAAAGGAGCATAAACTTTGCAAATGAAATGTAAAAATATTAGGAAGGCCAAAAAAAAAATTTGAATAACAGCTAGCCAGAGACTCAAAAAGTAATAGCAATTTTTTTTAAAGTACATCAGAAGCAGAAAGCCTGCTAAACAACCAGTGGGACCATTGGACAGTCATGATGCCAAAGGAGCACTCAAGGACAATAAGGCCATTGCGGAGAAACTAAATGAATTCTTTGCATAGGTCTTCACGGTTGAGGATCTGAGGGAGATTCCCAAATCTGAGCCATTGTTTTTAGGTGACAAATCTGAGGAACTGTCCCAGATTGAGGTGTCATTAGAGGAGGTTTTGGAACAAATCGATAAATTAAACAGTAATAAGTCACCAGGACCAGATGGTATTCACCCAAGAGTTCCGAAGGAATTCAAATGTGAAATTGCAGAACTACTAACTGTAGTCTGTTACCCAGGGATCGGCAACCTTTGGCACACAGCCCGCCAGGGTAATCCCCATGGCGAGCCGGGCCAGTTTCTTTACCTGCCGCGTCTGCAGGTTTGGCTGATCGCAGCTCCCACGGTCACAGTTCACCACTCCAGGCCAATGGGGGCTGCAGGAAGTGGCAGCCAGCACATCCCTCTGCCCGCACTGCTTTCTGCAGCCCCCATTGGCCTGGGACACTGAACTGTAGCCATGGGAGCTGCGATCAACCGAATCTGCAGATGCGGCAGGTAAACAAACCGGCCTGGCCCTCCAGGGGACTTACCCTGGCGGGCTGCATGCCAAAGGTGGCCGATCCCTGCTGTAACCTATCATTTAAATCAGCTTCTATACCAAATAACTGGAGGATAGCTAATGTGATGCCAATTTTTAAAAAGGGCTCCAGAGGTGATCCCGGCAATTACAGGCCGGTAAGCATGACTTCAGTACCGGGCAAAATAGTTGAAACTATAGGAAAGAACAAAATTGTCAGACACATAGATGAACATAATTTGTTGGGGAAGAAGGAACATGTTTTTTGTAAAGGGAAATCATGCCTCACCAATCTACTAGAATTCTTTTGAGGGAGTCAACAAGCATGTGGACAAAGGAGATCCGGTGGCTATAGTGTACTTAGATTTTCAGAAAGCCTGATTGTCTAAGTATGTAGTTTGTTCCATAACTTCAGAACTGCTCTTTCTGAAACAGGTCCAGTGATATCTTCCTGAAGATGTTCTTAATAAGGTCCCTCATCAAAGGCTCTTAAGCAAAATAAGCTGTTATGGACTAAGAGGGAAGGTCCTTTTATGGGTTGGTAACTGGTAAAAAGATAGGAAACAAATGGTAGGAATAAATGGTCATTTTTCAGAATGGAGAGCAGTAAATATTGGTGTCCCCCAGGAGTTTGTACTAGTACCAGTCCTATTCAACAAATTCATAAATGATCTGGAAAAAGAGGTAAACAGTGATGTGGCAACATTTGCAGATGATACAAAACTACTCAAGATAGTTAAGTCCCAGGCAGACTGCGAAGAGCTACAAAAGGATTTCACAAAACTGAGTGACTGGGCAACAAAATGGCAGATGAAATTTAATGTTGATAAGTGCAAAGTAATGCACATTGGAAAACATAATCCCAACTATACATCTAAAATGATGGGGTCTAAATTAGCTGTTACCACTCAAGAAAGAGATCTTGGAGTCATTGTGGATAGTTCTTTGAAAACATCCACTTAATGTGCAGTGGCAGTCAAAAAAATGAACAGAATGTTGAACAAGCGAACAGAATGTTGGAGATCATTAAGAAAGGGATAGATAATAAAACAGAAAATATCATATTGTCTCTATATAAATCCATGGTACGCCCACATCTTGAATACTGTGTGCTGATGTGGTCACCCATCTCAAAAAAGATATATTGGAATTGAAAAAGGTTCAGAAAAGGGCAACAAAAATTATTAGGGATATGGAATGGCTTCCGTATGAGGAGAGATCAATTAAACTGGAACTTTTCAGCTTGGAAAAGAGATGACTAAGGGGAGATATGACAGGTCTGTAAAACCATGAGTGATGTGGAGAAAGTAAATAAGGAAGTGTTATTTACTTCTTCTCATAACACAAGAACTACGAGTCACCAAATTTAATTAATAGGCAGCAGGTTTGAAACAAACAAACAAAAGGGTCAAAGAGTCCTGTGGCACCTTATAGACTAACAGATGTATTGGAGCATGAGCTTTTGTGGGTGAATACCCACTTCATCCAATGCATGTAGTTAGTCTATATGGTGCCACAGGACTCTTTGCTGCTTTTACAGATCCAGACTAACACAGCTAGCCCTCTGATACTAAACAAAAGGAAGTATTTCTTCACACAACGCATAGTCAACCCGTGGAACTCTTTGCCAATGGATGTTGTGAAGGCCAAAACTATAACAGGGTTAAAAAAAGAACTAGATACATTCATAGAGGATAGGTCCATCAATGACTATTAGCCAGGAGGGGCAGTGATTCTGTCCCTAGCCTCTGTTTTGCAGAAGCTGGGAATGAGTGACCGAGAAAGGACCACTTGATGATTACCTGTTCTATTCATTCCCTCTGGGGCACCTGGCATTGGCCATGTAGGAAGACAGGATACTGGGCTAGAAGGACCTTTGGTCTGACCCCGTATGGCCATTCTTATGTTCTTATATTCTTAAAAATGAATAACTGTAGTGTCTTCTGTTAGAATACTCACCAGTGCTTAATAAGGACATTTGGTTTTGTACCAAATCATATTCACTTTTAGAAGTCTGTAGATGTAGTCTATGGACTCATGTTAAACTATAAAAATATCCAGATAACAAAATTATCTAGTCAAAAGTTGGCATCCAAAAGAAGACATGGTTTTAAGGCATGAAGACTTCTTACTTTGCAACTGTCTTCTCTAACATTGCTTCACTTTTCCTCCGAGTCCTTGGTCTGCCTCCCTGAGCCAGGGCAAAGCAAGTGAGCTTTTCATATTTCCGGTCCGCTGGGGCTGGATGATCAGAAACTCTGCCATTGGTATCAGAAGGGTAGAATACAGGGGTTGCTGGTCTCAATACTGGGATAACAGAGTGACATTTAATGGCCTGTGTTATACAGGAGGTCTGACTAAATGATCTTATGGTCACTTCTGGACTCAGAAATCTAAGCACTGATGGATGTGGCCACACTGTAATCAGGAGATACAACTGCAGCATTTCTAGACATACTGGAACTAGTTTTGATCTAGTTTGTTCAGAGATAGCCAGAGTAATGACAGCAGCAACACTGCAGCAGCATGGCAGGGGCACTGGTAGACACTGGAGTGTCTATCCAGGGTCCTGGGAGGGTGGAGTTAACCCATGCAGCCCTCCATGTGCCCCCCCACCATGCTGCCACAGCTCCACTGCAATTGTAACTTAAACTAGCCTTCATCTAGCTAGATCACTAGCTCGGGAACTTCTACAAATGCTGAAATGATACCTCCCAAATGTAGTGCAGACATAACTCTATGAATCCTCAGCTGGTGTAAATAGTCATGGTTATGACAAGTTATATTAGCTGAAGATCTCCCCCAGAGAATCCAGAGAGCCACTCCAGAACGTCCACCAAGTCATTACACAGCTGCTCTGCTCTTCAGGATCCTGTAAGTGTTGCTGAAACCAGAAAGGAAATATGTTGCATCCACAGGTGTTTGTTTTCAAGTTATTAAACAATCTGATTCCTTAACATACTACTCACACTTCTGGGGGTAAATAGGTAACACAAAGTGGTCGTTGTTAGCATGCACAATTCTCAGCAGGAGACTAAGGTCTAGAGATCCTCAAAGATATTTAGGCTCCTAACTTTCACTGATGTTCCACCAGAAGTTAGGATCCTAAATACCTTTGAGGATCTGGACCTCAGTGAATAGTTCATCTTCTGCTCTTACTTCAGTCCCTTCTTATGGGTATTTCTGCTCTCTCCTGTGTAAAAGGGGATATCAAGAATCTGACATAAAATTTGTTTTTTTTTTCTGTCTGTTTAGAATTACAGTAGTCTCAGCCACAGAATGGGCAGAGCTTAAGTTGTACAATAGAAATATTCTTGACCTTTGTACGTTTGGTATTTTTTTCCAAGTGGTCTCTGGGGCCAAGTGGAAATGATTGGATAGGCATAAGTATGTTCCCTTCACAAGAGGGGTTTAGAACAGTGGCTCCTAATATTTTTGCACAATTGAAGCCCTTTTCCCAAGAACAGAGCCATAACTTCTGTCCCAAGGCAGAGGCACGCCAAGACCTGAACACTGATTTTGTCAAATGAGAAGGGGGCGTGGGGCAGGATGTGACAGTCTCCCCGGGATGTTCTGCGTATCACAGATCTGTGCTCTGCAGTGGCTTCATCTGTCCTAATATGGGGAGGGCTCATGAGGAAGGCCAGGACAGGTGCAGGAACCTAACCTGTGACATGATCCCACAGAGAGCTGCAGGGAGCCATAGAACAAACAGTGCCCACCACTTCTCATTCAGCTCTGTGTGTTCTAACCAGCTATGGCACCTGGGCTGCTCCAAACCTTCCAATAGGTGGCAGCAGCACATCTGAGGTGACGATGGGAACAGCTATGGTCTGAAGGTTGGAGCACATAACTGGGATTCCAATCCTACCTCTGACAAGCCTCTCTCAGCCTCCAAGGCTGCAAGAGGGATGCCAAGTTTATATTGGTGTTTTCATCTTCTCTTCACTTGCACAGCAAATTGCGTTCCCAAAGAATGAACAAGAAGTTTAAACTAGATGCTGACTGATCTCCTCATGTCTCAACTCTCTCCATTGCCCCCAAAAGGAGGTGGACTTCTTCTTGGGATGAATCTTCTAGCTGTTCTGCTTCACCTAGTATTCTTATTAGATGTGGGATGGTGTCACATCATACACGAATCACTTTTGGATTTGGTGATGTGCAGAAGGATGTACAATAGTCTTTGGCCAAGGTTTCAAAAAAAATGGAGTCTAAAGTTGGCCTTTAAATGCTTAATTATACTTTTAATTAAGTATCCTGTCTTCTGATAGCAGCCACTGTCAGATTCTCAGGAGGGAATGACCGGAACAGTTGATTTTGAGCAATTCATCCCGTCGTCCACTCCCAGCTTCTGGAAGTGGGAAGTTTAGGGATATCCAGAAATGGGCTTGCATCTGTGACCATCTTGGCTAATAGCCATTGAGAGACTTATCCTCCATGAACTTACCTCATTCTTTTTTGAACTCCATTTTACTTTTGGCCTTCACAACATCCCCGGCAATGAGTTCCAAAGGTTGACTGTGCATTACGTGAAGTACTGCCTTATATTTGTTTTAAACCTGCTACCTATTAATTTCATTGGGTTACTCCTAGCTCTTGTGGTATGTCATTCATGATTTCATAGAGCTCTATCATATCACCCTGTAGTTGTCTCTTTTCTAAGCTGATCAGTCCCAGTCCTGTTAATCTCTCCTTCCACAGAAGCTGTTCCATACCCCTAATCATTTTGTTGCCCTTCTGTGCACCTTTTCCAATTCTAATATATCATATCTGAAGTGGGGTGCTTAGAACTCCACACAGTATTGAAGGGGTGGGCATACCATGGATTTATATAGTGGGATTGTATTTTCCATTTTATTTATTTATATTTTCTCTTTTCAAAAGGTTCCTAGCATTTTGTGACCTTTTTGATTGTGACAAGGTGCACTCACCTCTTGTGAGTGCCTCCTGTTGGCTGGGTGTGATCCTGCACTCTTTCCTGGTCCTGATGCCCCTTGTAGGTGGTTGCCCTCATCAGGCAGGATTGCAGTGACTCAGCCCTCCAGCCAAGTCATACCATCAATATGCATGAATGAACGCCTTCCCGGGTAACAAAGGTTTGACGCATGGTCTGAGCTTACTAGGATCTTCAGCACCATCTCTGGGCCCTTTAAATCTCATCCCTTTCTTGGCCTTTAGTGAGGAGTCTATCTGGAACTGTCACTCTGCCCTCACCAGGGTCTTGAGCCCTGCCTCTAGGCCCCTATAAATCCTGCCCTTCACTTGAGCTTCCCAACAGAGCCTTGTCCCCTTCATGGGACTTAGAGCACTTCACTAGTGGTCAGAGGGGCCACCCTCTACTCTGGGTCCCAGCCCAGGGACCCTTCACACAGCAGCCATGTACTGCTTCCTTTACTTGGTTGCTTCAGTTAGTCCCCAGGTCTTTTCCCACATAAACCTGTCTCTTCACCCTTGCCTCAGGGCTGATGTTTTCAAACCCCCTCCTTCCTTGCTGCATGCAAGTATCACCAGAACCCTCTTTCTAGTTCTCTTCTTGAGCTCCTCCTGTGACCAGCATCAAGCACCCATCCTTGCTCTTCTGATCCCAACCCAGAACTGACCTGCTCAGGCCAAGAAACAAATTTTAACTGAGCCTGTTGTGCTCTGATAGGCTGAGGGGAAGCAGCCATTTTAGGCAGGCCTGGAGACTTCACTGCTCTTATCCTGGGGCCAGGTGTGGTAGGACCACAAAGCCTCTAGTAGGGGGCCTCAAAGGGCTTGGTACACCCTGTCACAGACTGCCACTGCACATTGAGAGGATGTTTCAGAGAACTATCCATGGTGAATCCAAGATCTCTTTCTTGAGTGGTGACAATTAATTCAGACCCCCATTATTTTTGGAATGATTTTTTGCAATGTGCAATACTTTGCATTTGTCAACACTGAATTTCATTTGCCATTTTGTTACCCAGTCACCCATTTTTATGAGATCCCATTTTTGTGAAATCCCTTTGTAGCTATTCACAGTCTTGAGTAATTTTGTATCATCTGCAAAATTTGCAACTTCTCTGTTTAGCCCCTTTTCCAGATCATTTATGAATAGGTTGAACAACGCGGATCGCAGTACAGATCCTTGGTGAACCTCACTGTTTACCTCTTTTCACTGTGAAAATTGTTGGCTCCCTCAAAGAATTCTAAAAGATTGGTGAGGCACGATTTCCCTTCACAAAAGCTGTGTTGATTCTTCCCCAAATATCATGTTCAGCTATGTATCTGACAATTATATTATTTACTATTGTTTCAACCAATTTGCCTGGTACTGAAAATGGGCTTACTGTCATGTAATTGCCAGGATCACCTCTGGAGCCTTTTTTCAAAATTAGTGTTACCTTAGTTATCTGCCAGTTATCTGGTACAGAGGCTGATTTAAGCTATAGGTTACACACCACAGTCAATAATTCTGCAATTTCAGAGTGCTTGGCGTGCTGGTGCCTGGAGCCGCCCCTGACTCTTGTAGCATTCTACCAAGATAATAGTGTGCCATATCAATTCTCATTCCAATTTTGGACCCTTTCCTTATGTTACTCATTTGCATCTACTGACACCTCAGTCTGGGACAGTTCCTCAGATTTGTCACCTAAAAAGAATAGCTCAGGTGTGGGAATCTCCCTCACATCCTCTGAAGTGAAGACCGATGCAAAGAATTCATTTAGCTTCTCCATAATGGTCTTGTCTTCCTTGAGTGCTCCTTTAGAACCTCGATTGTCCAGTGGCCCCACTGACTGTTTGGCAGGCTTCCTTACAAAAATTACTTTAAAAATTTGCTATTAGTTTTTGCATCTTTAGTTAGCTGCTCTTCAAATTCTTTCTTGGACGGTCTTCTTTTTCGTTTACATTTGACTTGCCAGAGTTTATGCTCCTTTCCATTTTCCTCACTAGGATTTGACTTCCACTTTTAAAGGATGCCTTTTTGCCTCTAATCACTTCTTTCACTCTGTGATTTCGCTATGGTGGCATTTTTTGGTTTTGGTCCTTCCATAATTCTCACAGACTCTCTTTTCTATGTAGAAAACATGTTCTTCTGCCAGGACCCCCAGGTACACTGTTACATCATCTCTGCACCAGTTGTTCTGTCCAGTTCTGTGATAGGGTACAAAATCTGCCTTTTTCTGCTTGCTCCCCTTAATCTCCTCAGTGCCTTGTGCTTCACTTTATTATCAGATATGATTTGCATCTTGAAATGTAATTTTCATCCCGGATGTCTCTACATTTTTAGTCAAGGTTTTGCTCTAAGTTTTTGTTTGGTTTATTTGCAACACAATCTGTTTGAGCCCTTTCATTCATTCACTCATTTGTTCTCATAATCTGTCACTTTTGAAAGAGTCACTTGATTGTAGGATGCTCTCCTGAAGCTCTTCCTGATGATTTCTACCTTCCACAGCAAGCCTGAGTCCAACCCAATTCTTTTCTCTGATTTCTGTGTATTCTAAGCATTTCTTTAAATCAGATTTAAAATCCTCCTATGGACATTCTCACCAGCATATCCTGTTTGACTTCTGTTAGGTAAGATCTCTATTCTGAGGCTCAAATTATGCCTTTGACTACAGTGATGTCAACTGGATTGCAGGGGTGTATCACAGGGCAAAATCTAGCTCTATAGGCTGTGTTCAGAGATGAGTATAAATGAGTTTATGAGAATCTAAGCCTGTCTAATTTAAACCCAAACCGAGGTAGGAGGTAACATTCTGTTACTTGCACTTCCTGCTTCTTCCACCTCTTCTGCTTTTCCTTGGCATGTAAATTACTTAATGTAGACTGTCTTAGATTCGGACTCAGTGGACCAAATTCAGAGGTAATGTGTAATCAGGTGTTAAACTATATGCTAGGGAGTGGGTGGTAGTCCAGGAGACGTTGAGTCTCTTTTATTATGATTTATATACTTGGTAGTGGAGAAAGTGTAAATACAACATTTACATGACATTAATGTAAGTCTCACTTAGACTCATCTCTGAATTTGGTCCCATGATTTGTTATGGTGGATGTCTTCTATCAACTCTTGTCAGGGGCGGCTCTAGGTATTTTGCCGCCCCAAGCACGGCAGGCAGGCTGCCTTCGGCGGCTTGCCTGTGGGAGGTCCCCGGTCCCGTGGATTCGGTGGCATGCCTGCGGGAGGTTCTCCGAAGCCGCGGGACCAGCGGACCCTGTGCAGGCATGCCGCCAAAGGCAACCTGCCTGCCGCCCTCGCGGCGATCGGCAGAGCGCCCCCCGTGGCTTGCCGCCCAGGCACGCGCTTGGCGTGCCAGTGCCTGGAGCCGCCCCTGACTCTTGTAGCATACTACCAAGATAATAGTATGTAATATCAATTCCCATTCCAATTTTGTACTCTTTCCTTATGTTACTCATTTGCATCTCATGACACAGGCTTATAAATGAAGTATCATTTTAACAAATTTCTTTATAACAAATATAACCTTTACTGATGGTGTTAGCCCAGAATTTTTTATGCAGTGCCTAGCTGCAGAGTAAGCTACCAGATAATCAATGATTTTGGCTTTGGACAATTTTAAATTATATTCTAATTTAAAAGCATTTGATTCTTCTGGTTAGACAAAATCCAGCATGCCTAATGACATGTAATCTTTGTAAATGGAAGGTAGGAAGCTAATTAAGGCATAGTACTGTGCAATTTTTTTTGCCAGCTTTTAGAAGTTGAATATTCATAATATTTCTAACCCCTTGGCAGATGAGGTACACTGAATAGTTATCGCCAGAAACGTGTGCGGACTGGGGAATGTACATCTACCTTTCATCCATGGTGTTAAATTCTCAGAAATTTCCTTATTTCTGTATTGAGATACACTGGACTACTGGTCCCATTAATGACACTAGAATCTTATTTGACAAGGGGTTATTCCCATATGGCTTCTTTTATTGCCTGCCCTGACTCTCTGCTTAGCACATGGAAGATGCCATTTTTCTCTTTACATGCAGGATCCTTAACGATATTAAAGACATGGATGCTTCCTATTTGTTTAAATATATTCCTGTGGAAATGCTTGTAAAAATAAATATGCTCCTTGAGGGATGCCACGTCTGTTTGTGATTGCTATTCCGTCACTGCCCTTTAGGGAAAACATCTGTGATGGCCGACACCAGCTGCATCTCCCTGTTCTATTTCTGCTCGGAATTAGCCTGGACCATGTAGACATGTGCCTTTTGTGATTTGTTTCCTAAGGGTCTTGTAAACATCACTGTATTCAGCAATATCTCTTTAATTGTGATCTGTCTTCACTGATACCTTTGCTGAACTGCTGGAGTGGAATATAGTGTCTTTGGCAAATTACAGTGCCTGTCACTCGTTGTACACATTGGACAGTGATTTTATTTTTTGTGTGTGGAAAGTGGGCCAGTCTGAGTCACCACGAGAAACAGCTGCACTGCTCTGGCTTTGCCCAATTGCCCTAAAACTTGGCTGACTGATCTGCTGAAGCTTCCTTTAGCGTTCGGGAATCCCTGTGCTTTGGTGGACTGTTCACACCCCAGCATGAGGTTCACACCCCTAGCAATCCCCTAATGGCCCTTTAGGGATCAAACCAGCCCAGGAATCCATCTTTGCACCTTTTTAGGGCCTGCACCAAGCCTAGTTCAGGCAGATTTCTGCATGGTTGCCTGTTGTCTTGTGCTGATTCTCCAGCCTTCATGCAAATCTCTGCCCTTCTCTTTATAGTCCAGTGAATCTTTGAAAAGTACTTCTCTCAAAGTTCCTTCAAGAGGCAGGAAGGCTCCTTGGGGGGTGCAGTCTCCACACCCAAAGAGATTGTTAAGTGATCACTTCCCCACTCCCCACTTTCTGTCCTGAAGGCTTCGTTTGCCTTGGATGCAAATGTGCTTTTCTTTGTCTGTGGTCACACCTTGCTCAATTTACATCGGAGGCACATTCAAACAAGCAGAACCTCATTCCTTTGTCAGGAAAAAAATCCTATTGATAAACTCCCCCTGATGTGCCTGATTTAAAAACATTTAGTCATAATTCCAGCACATCTATATAATCCTTTGTGGGTTGACCGTACATACATCACACAAGAATATCAATGATCAGGGAGTTATTACTTTTCCAGTGATATATTACATGCCACCTTTTAGGTAAATATCCTGACAACACTGTGTTAGGTGTAGTGAGTATGTCTGGCCTGGCACGAGCCGCTGACACAGAGTAGTCAACCACCAAAAGCCTCTGTGTTTCAATGGGCAATGCTCTTTCTGGCACTTCCTAACTGGAGTTAAGTTAATCCTTAACTTTGTATTTCCTAATTCTTTATGGTTTCATTTATTGATAAAAGCAACCTTAACTAACATTAAACTTAACACCAAACACAGTTTTTGTTTGTGAATTTCCTTAGTTTAATGGAAAAAAAATATTTTGTGTGTGTGTTATTTAAATCATGAAACACTTATACATTGAAGACAACTAATGTGTATTTATTGCCATGGTTATCTTTGTCAAGCTCCATATTTCACCACTTATGCCACATTGGATAATGACATCTAAATGACATCTTTTCTAAAAAAAATGTGTAACAGAGTAGGGTGCTCTGATCTATAATGTTCTGCTTTTTTAAAAAGGTAAATACTCAGAAAGTCACAGCCCCCAATTTGTAAGCAGCCGAGCGCATAAAATCTACATGAAAGGGAGCTAGAAGTTTGTATCTTATTTTCATGTAACCATGTTTTGATGAAAGTAACAAACCATAACCCTTTGAAAAGGAACAAAGGTAACTTACCCCCAGGACAAACCCAAGGAAGCACAGCAGGAGCTTATCCAAATCCAGTCTGCTTTCCTGACTGCACCTCCTGGGACCCTGCTCTATAATAACATTACGGTTGTCGGGGGGAAAATCAGTTATCGAAGGCAGAATCCATGACAACCAGAGCAATAGTGACTCTCCAAGTATGCAAATAAACTAAAAGGAGTAAGTGGCTGATTATTTCTGATGTCCCAATGTTATTACTCACACAGGAGCCTGGGGTTAGAAAATGTTCACCGGGGGGAAATCAGGCTTTTTCAAAGCTCCAGTTTTCCCAAATATCCTAAAAAATCACAACATACAAACCTAAAACACACACTGGAAATCACTCCACATACACACTAATCAGTGGTGGAAATTTGATTCAAATGGCCCATGGCACATTTACAAAAAAGGGTTTTGAAAAACAGTGAGAAAACTCTGATGCAGCCTTAACTAATATCTCACTGCTCCAAGACTATCATGTAAATCTTATAATACAAAACCCTCTTTTCCCCTTCTCTCCCTGGCTCTTGCAGCTGCTACTTCTTCATTTTAAATAAAAGTGCGGAAAGACGAGGGAATAGATAACAAGTTGTATGGGGAGAAAAAATGGATTGAACTTATAACACTGGGTTTAGCAGGCCAATGCTCAAACCACTGAGCTATCCCTCCCAGGCTGTGGAGTTGTACAATGTGATTGTGTGATTTCAATTGTCCAGTGCACTTTTTGGTGTGTATATTATATCTGGATTGTTGGCTGAGAGAAGTTTGTACTTACGTATTCTATAGGTATAATCTCATTGACGTCTTTAGTCTTCTTACTTCTTTCAGAATATAGTGTAACAATAACATTCCCCTGGTATCTTCTGTCATTTATGCATGTGCCTGTCTCAACACACATGAGAAGCCCTCCTGAAGCCATATGTGAAGATAAACATAGCAGCAGTTATTTGCAGGATCTGAACTTTAATCACTACATATTTATGCATTTTAATTTTCTGCTGCACTGTCTTGCTTTCAATATGTTTCTGTCTATCATATCTTCAAATCATCTTCTGCTTGTTGTAACAGCATCACTCCATCTTAATTTCAAATGTAGTCATCCTACTATAATCAATGCCTGTTGTGAAATGCTTTCTCGCTATTCAGGTCTAGCTTATAGATTTTTTGTCATTTGTTATAATATCCTGTTATCTTTTATACCTCTTACTTGAGATTATACCTTTCCCTCCCACCCCCCTGTTATCTGTAATGTGTCATGTTTCATGTCTGGTCAGATGATAATTTTGTATTTAGAATTTTAACTGCCTACCAAATGTAAATGAGCACTCAACCAATTTTAAAGGTTTTTCCATAAATCACAAAGTTTCACTGAAATTCCAGTGAAGCTAAGAGCTGGATTCAAAACAGTTATAAACCACAGAACCAACACAAAGAACTAGTGTTGTTTATGGTTTTTAAAAGTGTGCTTAGCGTGCTTTTTCACCCTAATGAAACTTCAGCTTCAGGATGTTCTCAGTCAATAGAATAATAATTGGAGACCTACATTTTAAAACATAATTGGTGATTTTGGATGCCTCAACTTTTCTTTGCACAACTTGAGACACGTTAAAAATGCCTGATTGTCGGAGGCCAGGTGCTCCATGTAAGTGTTTTACGAAAAAGCATGGTTCACCCTTTTCCATACACATCCACTCCTTCCACGTTCATGGACTAGCTTTCTGCAGTCTTTTGCAGTAATGGCTTAACCAGGAAGTCTCCTCTTTTTAAAATGACTTCAACTGTCAAATATGTTTGCTCAGTTTCCCAGAAATGTTCAGGAAAAAATCTATTTAACCTGGAAAATGAACCTTAAATGAACCTTGAAAATGTGAAAATATAGTTACAAGTTGTTGAGAAATTAATTTCGGTCCCTTAATGGAACTCTGACTGGACCCTTAAATATGGATGGGCCAGATGCTCAAAAAAGACAAAGACCCAAAAGCTTCTACTTAGGCAACTAAATAAGTATAAACTGTTGAATGCGGAGCTCTTTTGCAAGTCTAAACCAGAGATCTCGCCAAAATAAGTTCTTCACTTCTCTTCCTCCTCCTGCTTCTTATAAGTGCCTTTTTCCACTTCCCGTCATGGCTTACAACTTGGACTCTGACCTCTACTGATATGCTGTAGAACTCATAGAATTAACTAGAGCAGGGGTCGGCAACCTTTCAGAAGTGCTGTGCCGAGTCTCCATTTATTCACTCTGATTTAAGGTTTTGCATACCAGTAATACATTTTAAAGTTTTTAGAAGGTCTCTTTCTATAGGTCTATAATAGATAACTAAACTATTGCTGTATGTAAAGTAAATAAGGTTTTAAAAATGTTTAAGAAGCTTCATTTAAAATTAAATTAAAATGCAGAGCCCCCTGGACCGGTGGCCAGGACCAAGGCAGTGTGAGTGCCACTGAAAATCAGCTCATGTGCTGCCTTTGGCATGCGTGCCATAGCTTGCCTACCCCTGAACTAGAGTTACAAACTAATAGTAATTTTTATCATTAAAGGCAAACTTAAACCAAAATTTCCCATCTAACCACCCCAAACTTTGGGGAAGTTTGAACCCACATCCAAACTTTGCATATGGCTTAGAACTGGGCAAGATTTTTCATACAAAACAATTTTTTTTGCGGTAAAGTGCAGATTCACATTTACTGCAACATTTCACAATTTTGTTTTGAATCCAAATTATTTTAGTCAAAACAAGAAAATTCAAAAACAAAAAAGAATTGCAATGTTTTATTTCAATATTTTTAGAGGAAACATTTTGATTTTTCAATTCAAAATGGCTTTTAATTTCAAAATTTGCTTCAGTTTTATTTTAAAAACATTGTTTCAGTTCAAACTATTTAAAACTTATTTGTTTACCAAAAATATGTTATTTTTTTAATTGCTTTGATTCAACCCAATTTTTTTGGGGGGGGTGGGGAAGAAGTGGGGAATGAGGGAGATCAGCCAGTGACCTGAAAATGTTTTACTCACACAGCTCTAATCTGGCTCCTAACTCTGTAATGGCTCAAACAAAAACCCAGACCCAGACTCCTCTGAGGTGTACATACGTTGATTATAGAGCCATTTTTTTTCAGTTTCAGCCCATCTCTAACCATCATAGTTGGACCAGTCGTAAAGTGCCCAATCCAGGGAGCTCATGTAACTAATCTTTATACAAATAACAATCTCACTGAAATCAGTAGAATTATTCATGAGCAAGTACTGGTTTTATTCATGGGTGGGTGTTGGGGGGGATGAGTTCAGTTCACTCTTCTTTATGGGGTTACATTTTGTATTATTTGCACATCTTTGGAAGCCTGCCAGGTTTCTTTGTTTGCTTGTTTGCTTGCTTGTTTTGTAATTGATTGCAAATTCTGAAAGTTTTGAGAATTGTAGCACCAATTAGAGTTACTCCAAAACAATGCATTTTGCAATAGTCACTCTTCCTTCATCATTCTCCAGTTCCAAAAAAATCATTTATCCAGTCAGAGAGATGAGGTAATGGAATGTGACTTGGGTAAGGGTAAAGGTGTGGGACTCACCCCTGTGGCACCTCCTGCTGGTCATCTCAGGGAATTAGCTCTTTTTCCAGTTCTCAGAGTGCCTCTGCAGGCTGTTGTCCTGCTGTCACTGGCCCCCATGTCCCTCCCAGGACCCCAGTGCCCTTTTACCTGGGGTGCTGCCCCTCCAGGCAATACCCCACAGATCTGGGTCTCCCCTCCCTGGGGAACCCCCACCCTCTATCCCCACCTTGCCTCAGCCAATGGGCTACTGCCAGTCACCATCTCGCCCCCTTTCACTGGGGCTGACTGCAGTCAGTCATCAATGGCAAGGGAGGTTTTTACCTGCTGCCTTTCCCTGCACCCAATATCTCCATGGGCTTTGTACAAGGCCCTGCAGCCTGGGGGGTTGCTGGCCCAGAGCTCCCCAGCTCCTCTGGCCTTTCCCCAGCCCGGCTTCACTCCAGTACCCTTTAGCACTCAGGCAGCCAGGTCCAACTCCCTCCTCAGCTAGAGGGAGCCTGCCTGCTCCTGGCCCACTGCCCTCTTATAAGGGCCAGCTGGGCCCTTATTAAGCCAGCTACAGCTGTGGCTGCTTCCCCAACCAGCCTGGCTTTCAGAGCTGCAGCCCTCCCCAGGGCTGCTTGTACCCTTCCAGGGCTGCTACATTAAGCAATAAGGGTAGTCAGGAATTTTTTGTCAGCAAATGCCAATTCATTGAAAGTAAAACTTGTTATGGGAAAGGGTTACTTTTGACAAATTTTCCAGCTTTAAAAAAAAAATCTGAAATTGTCAACACATTTTATTTTGATATTTTTGAAATGAAAAAAAAATCTGGTTTTGTCTCAAAGCAACATTTAAAATAAGTTGAAAAAAAAAGTCGACATTGAAACAAAACCTTTCCAAATTAACAAAACAAAAGGTTTCAAGTGACCTGAACCAGCCAGTTTTTCAGATTTTCAGTTTGTAATTTTTTTTTGAGATTTTGACCTTTCATCCTGATTTGGGACAGGACATTTTTTTGATATCTTGAACATTTTCCTGGGGCAGGAAAAAACATATCCTGCCCAGGGCTACTGAGCAATCACACATCAAGAGTAACTAAGAGTGAATGGTTGAAATGACTGTTTCACAAATACAGTAACTCCCCACTTAACGTCGTCTCGCTTAAGGTTGTTTTGCTCTTACGTCCCTGCTCAATTACAGATCATGCTCCATTTAAAGTTGTGCAATGCTTCGCTACAATGTTGTTTGGCTGCCTGCTTTGTCCACAGCTGGCAGCCCCCCTATTAGCTCCCCTACACCCACCCCCAGTGCCTCCTGCCTGCCAGCAGACCCCACGGATCAGCGCCTTTCCCCTCCTCCCCCTGCCTCCTGCCCACGGCAATCAGCTGGCTTGCAGCATTCAGGAGGGAGGGGGAGGAGCGAGGACTCGGCGTGCAGGCTCCCTCCATCCCCTGCCTCCCGAACACCGCAAACCAGCTGATTGCTGTGGTCATGAGGCAGCAGAGTGAGGGGGGAGCCTGTGGACCGAGTCCTCGCTTCTCCCCCCTCCCTCCTGCCCCCTGAACGTTGCAAGCCAGCTGACTGCCGTGGGCAGGAGGCAGGGGAGAGGAGTGAGGACACAGCATGCGGAGTAAGGGGGAGGAGGGGGCAAAGAAGAGGAGAGTTAAGGGTGGGGGCTTCGGGGAAGGGGTGGAGTGGGCAGCCAAGGGTTGAGCCCCCACCCCTGGTGCTTGCAGAGTAGGGGAAGCTGCTGCTGTGCAACGTTCTTCTCCTAGTCTACAGCACCTTCAGCCTCCTTGCCAGCCTCATTGTCTCCAGTGCCAGTGGGCTGTGCCTGTGTGGGGTAAGGCGGGGGCACCTTCCAACTACAGTACTGTGCTGTATGGCAAAAAAAAATAATCCCTGGAACCTACCCCCCCCCCATTTACATTCATTCTTATGGGGAAATTGGATTCACTTAACATCGTTTCACTTAAAGTCGCATTTTTCAGGAACATACCTACAACGTTAAGCGAGGAGTTACTGTATTCCATTGGCTGAAATTCGTCCACAATAACTATTCTGCAAATAATTCATGTTGCCAACTCTCACAAGTCTTGCAATATTTTATGTGTTCCTTAAAGTCCCAATTCCTGGAGTCCTCTGATTACAGGAAAATTCCAGTTTTCATTTTTTTTTTGAAGTAAGTTTTTAGCCTTTATGGTTGTAGAAATTTTTTTTGAAAATATGGCCCAAGTGCACCCATAAATGCTCAGAAGCCAGAGAACAAATATAAAGAACCTACAATTTATGTATTTATTTATTTTAAGTCTCATGATATTTGGAAGCCTGACATAATTTTAGCAAAGAATCTTGTGGCACCTTATAGACGAACAGACGTTTTGGAGAATGAGCTTTCGTGGATGACATGCATCCGACGAAGTGGGTATTCACCCACGAAAGCTCATACTCCAAAATGTCTGTTAGTCTATAAGGTGTCATAAGATTCTTTGCTGCTTTTACAGATCCAGACTAACACTTCTGCCCCTCTGATACTTGACATAATTTTGAATGCCTGGGTTTGACAATAATGTAATTGTGAACTACAAATATAGCTACAGCTATAAGCGTGACTTTGGGAATGATTTGTCGACATAATAAAGGCTACAGCTGAGATTTTCAGTCACTTAAGGAATGTGACTGCACAGTTCCCGTTAAAATTAGGCAAGGATCCTTCAAGGATTGGTAATTTGAAGTGTTGGATATCCACAGTTCCATGTGGGAAAGGTAAGTTTGATAGCTGGTGTGGTTTCCTGGCACCACAAGAATTTTCAAGATACAAATTTTTTTTCCATACTGAATTGGGACGCAGTCAAAATCTGAAAAATGCTAATGAAGCAAGAAGAAGAAGAAGAAGAAGAAGAAGAAGAAGAAGAATTCAGCTCAGGCTAGTCTCAATGTTTAGTTCTGATCACTTTAAAACATTTTGTTTTTTATTTCAGCCTTTTTAATATTTTTAAACCTTTTTTAGTATATATTAACTAAAATCTGTAAATGAAAAGTTGTTTTGAACTGGAAAAGCCCCTAAATATTTCTTTAAAAAAAAAAGGCAGAATCAGACATTTTGAAACTTTCTTCAAAATGTTTTTTTAATGGGACGATTTGTCAAAACTGACCCTTTCCAGTTTCCATTTTGACAAAAAGAAAACACATTTTCTCTGAAAATAACCAACCAGCTGTAGTGGAGACAGTGCTAGTGGGAAGTTAACATGGATCATGACAATTCCATCTGTCATTCAACAGTGACCCCTACAGCAGATTGAAAAAAGCATCCCTGAATTTTGAAGGGATTCCCAATCAACGCTCACTAGGTCTCAGGCTGTAGAAGAGTGGGAGCAGAAGAGTGTGGGGAAACTGGGATATCTCCAGGGCTCCTTGTGGGAGACAGAAAATTCCCCAGACAAAATTAATCACTGGGTTCTAAGGTCATTAGATCATCCAGCCTGACCTCCTGTATAACACATACCTTAGAACTTTACTCCTGCATTGAGTCCAATAACTTACATTTGACTAACACGTGTCTTCCAGAAAGGCACTCAGTGGCACTCCGAAAACTTCAAGAGACGGACTCAAAGGGGACATTTTTTAATACAGCCCAGGGGGGTTAGAAGCAGGAGTCCCATTGAAAGTGTTCCTAAATCCCTGAGGCACTTCTGAAAACATCACCAAAATAGGTTATGTGGTCTGTAGCATGCTATGCCTACTGAAATTAAATGAATACAATAACACTTCAATTGTTTTACTTCTCTAAGATTTTTTTATAATCATTGTATTAATATAAATGCACATTGAAATGCTCTTGTGCTTGTCTACAGTGATTTTATTTTATTGGAAAAAAAATGTATCTAATGCTGCTCCTATCCCTCAAGAGAGGAACTTAACCCTGGTGGTAGGAGTTGAAGCTGTTTACAGAATGCTCAGATCTGACCTCTAGCTATGTGAACATCCAATGAGGATTATGTTAAAAAATCTACCAGTGCACTGGTGCACACAAACACAGTGGTAGAATTTCTGAGATCCACAGTAGTGCACAGCTGCAGCTCCCAGAACAGAACTGAGCTGTAAATCAGTACAGTACACACACACACACACACATTTCTCTCTGTGATAACACTTCTCCAGGTTCTCAAGAGAGTTCTGACTATTAAAACAAACCACTTTTTGCACCAGGATCATTTTCCACTTTTCTTCTCTTTTCTATGTTTGTAGGGTGAACTTCACCCCTGTGCAGGGAGCCAGCACAAGTTCCCTTTAAACCCTAGGCTTTGTGCTGTGTAGGAATTGAGTAGTATCTCCTTAAATAGGAAGATTCTTCCACCAACCCAGCTCCTGCCTCTTGGAGAAACTGATTTATTACAGCAAGGGAAAACCCTTTCTGTTGCTGTTGTTAGTGTCTACACTACAGCGGTGCAATTGCAGCCTTGGCAGTGCAGACATACCCTAAAGCAGACGACTATTGGAAACAATCCTTAAAGTATTGTATATGATTGAAAGGCCAGTTTCATGGACTTCAAATGAAGTTGTACTGATTTACACCAGCTGAGGGTTTGGCCCTTTCTATTACTAAATTATTTACAGCAGCTCCCAATTAATCCATGGAGTAACTCAGTGGTGAGACACCAGCAAGAGTTGCCAGCTATTTTCAAGTCTAATTCAGTGTGTGTCTGCTTCCTGTTTATCATCTTAGCTGGAAATGCAAAACTCAGATAGGTGTAAAGAGCAAATCAGAGCAATCTCTATCCAGGAATCTTCTAATCTTGCAGTATACTTTAAAGTAATCAATTGAACTTTAGTATAAACCTGTGAGGTGCTACATTACAATCCCTTATTCATCTCTGCCTGGAGATCAATAGCACCAAGGGACAGGAATGTTGTCATTAGTCTGACTCTTGTTTGACAGCCTTTGTTTCACTAACTCTACATAGGCATCTTTTGGCACTATACTTTGTGGTCTTTCAAGGCTGAATTGACACTTAAAAACTAGGCCGAGAACAGGACAATAAAGTTAATTTGATGGGTCTAGACAGGTCAGGAAGGTGTCTGACTAATGACAAGTGTAGCTAAAGACTGGCTTTGTGTGTGCAGCTCCCACATTTGCTCACCTGTGTGGGCAGCGCACCTACGTGCATGAGCAAAGTGTGCCCCTCACTTCGAGAGTCTGACCCACTCTGAGAGAAACGATCACACACAAATGCTGCTCTCATTTCCCGTAGCATTCCAGAGGCTGTGACGGGGGCAATGCACGCACAACTACACAAGCACAGTGATATGCAATGCAGGCTACCCATCTCCTCTCCAAAGCTCACAGAGCGAGCCCCGGTCAGGGAGGGGAACAGCTGCTGTGGCAAGATAAGGATATGCCATCTACAAATCCACCCCAAGCATTGCCACAAATATGGCTATGGGGGCGTGTGAGGAGAGGCAGCAGCCAGAGCTAGCATAGTAACCAACCCTTTACTGGCTAGCTGCATAGGGCACTTTACCTCCTTTTTTATGCAGTAGACTAGAGCCCCGGGCAGGAAGATGTGCTGCCCAGACCTAAAGTGTGACCACGCGGTGGCATCACTCACTTCCCAAAGCTCTCAGGTACCGAACGTGTGTGTGTGTGTAAAGCACCTAGCATGGGCAATGTGCTATGTACCTCTTGGGCCAGCTGCTGGAACCGGCATAGTTCCATTGGAGTCAATGGGCCAGAGCCCTTGCTAGTATAAATCAGTGCAACTCCTCTGAAGTCAGTGAAGTCACCAGCTGAGGATCTGGCTCAGTAACAATCTATATACACGACTGTCACTCTGTGTGTTGCTGTGAAGCCTCGAATATCTGTACAGTCAGCGTGAAATGATAGAGACAAGCTACAAGGATGGCTGAAAGCTCCTTCTGGTCAGAATATCACCAGAATCAATCAGCACTGGGATTTGTGGTCAGTTTTTTTAAATTCTCAGCCATTTTTGGCTTTTACACTTTACGAATGGCACCCGTGTGATAGGTGGGCTTTCACCTAGTAATACTACTACTAATAATCCGGCTGTGTGGATGTGTGGTTGCGCATCAGGAGACTTAAATCCCCAACTGTTTGGCCTGTGTAGACTGAGGGTATGATCCTCACTCCCACTCCAGCCCCTTTTTCACTGGGCAAAAGAGCCAAAGCAGCAGCAAGAGACCCTACAATGATTAGTAGTAGTATCACCATGGAGTCTAGGAAGCCCAGCTATGGACCAGGGTGCCCTTGTGCTAGATGCTGTGTGAACACAGCAGCTCTGGTTCTGGCTGGGGGAGGATTCCCCTGGCTGCTTTCAGGGGACCCCCTCAGAAGCTGTGCTCCATGGGATGTGCCCAGGAGGGGAGAGGCCTGCCAGGGCAGGGCCACAGCATGCAGTGCTGCAGAAATTCTGGGCAGACCAGGGAATCTGTCATAACTTAGACAAGCCCCCAGGGCTGTATCAGTTACCTCAGGGGCCGCTCCAGCCCCTAGAACAGCCCAGGGTGAGCAGGGCAGACAGGTCACTAAACATCTCTCTTAGAGGTGTAGTACAAGCTCACCCAACGGGTTTGGTAACTAGACTGGGTAACCAGTAACCAGACTGGCTGAAAGCACCCAGGAGTCCCATGCTCTGCAGTGCTGATGCAGCTGCAATAACCAAGAGGACTGGGGAGATGCAGTTCCAGAGAGCAGTGGCTAGCCCGGAGAATGATTTAATGTGCTTGAGGGTCATCACAGCACAGGAATGGAGAGAGACCTGATTACAGGTCCAACAGTTCCCTTCACTTGAGAGCCAAAAATAACACTGCAGTGAAGAGAAATCATTTCAGAGCTGGGGATACCAAAAAGGGGATGTCACCTGCCTGAACACAGCACGGTCATAAACGGTGCAGGGATTGTGATCTTTGTGGCCTCATGCAGCGGTGCTGGGTTCTATTCACCACAGAGGAGGGGGGAAATTGTTAATGTCAGGTGTCAAAATTAGTTCACTGGTGAGTGCTCGCTGTAAATCAGAATGTCGGCCCTCAAACAGGAAAGCATCTCTGCTCAGGAAAGCACTTAAACACGGGACAGGAATGGTCATAAGTATGTGCCTAAGTGCCTTGCTGAACTCGGGCCTCACTTGTGTGTACAGCTGCTGACTCAGAAATTACTTACACCTGTATGAGTCCTGGGTGGCCAGTCCCCATTACTGGTTTAACTGAAGATTGACAGAGCAGGAAACATCAGGCAAGAGTCACTAATAGTCGCTAGAAATGATCCCCATAATGTGTGAGGCACACATAGGAGGGTGGTTAAGTCAGATAGAGTCTACTTGCGAATGACTTTAACAGCTGAAAGTAAACCGTGCAAGAGGCAGAAAAACAAACTCACCCTCTTGTCCATCCTAGTCTTAACAGGAGCAACTCACTCCCTCAGGGAGGCATTACCATCCACACCATGTCTGTGAATTGTCACCACAGACTGTACTTACTGATGGGCTTTATCCCCTCGCTGCATCCTCTGCTACAGCACCAGGATCCACTGTCAAGCTGTGGCTAAAAACGGGGCCCTCCACGGATTTTTCTTCAAACAAAAGGAAGAAAATCAATTTAATTTCCATGAAGAGAAAAGCACTTCTGCAGAGCATTAATGAAATATTAAGTGGTGCTCTGGATGGAGGATACAAAATGCAGGCATGCACTTGGAGTGCACTGTGGGACTGCTTCACTGTTAGTGGTGGGGAAATCTAAGGTCATAGAGAGGTTTGGTTATACTAAGCTTCTGAGGTAATTTCAGGATGTGGCACCTCTAGAAGGGGCAAGGGTGTCACTTATGAGATTTAAAGTCATTAAAAACTCAGAGTTACTGGGGAAAGGCAAAACGGAGCCACTCAGTCGCTCCTCTATCTCTAAGAGCGCCGAGAGCTCAAAGGGAATATTGGAAGTATGATTATTTTTCGTTAGCGCTAGAGGCAGCTGTGGAAACTAAATCCAAGGAAGTTGGAAGCATTGCTGGTGGGAATATTATAATACCGCAGAGCTTACATAGCGCTTTCCATCAGCTGGTCTCTAAACGCAGTACCAAGGAGATCAGTGACATTATCCCCATTTTACAGCTCTGGAAAGAGAGGCATAGAGAAGCTGAAATGAACTTGCTCAAGGTCACCTAGCAAGCCAGTAGCAAAGTCAGGAAGAGAACCCACGTCTCCTGAGCCCAGTCCTGGACTCTAACCACTAGGGCATTTTGAGGAAGAGCCAGACTTCACCTCCACAGTCTTCCTCCCACCACTTTTCTACTCCCCAGCTGTGAAAACTGTACAAAACTTCATGGTTTTACCAGACCAATTTCCACTTTTTGATAACCAGATGCTAATAGTAGCAAGTCAAGTCTTCTTCAGCCTCTAGCTTTCTTATTCCTCTAGCTAGGACAAGTACCTAGCAACTGTGATCTAAGCACTTGCCACCTCAGGGCTGGATTACAGTAACTTCCTCTACATAGGAGCTGACAGTCAGACCCAGGCAAATTCCAAGCTCTGCAACATGGGACAGTCCATGAAGGGCTAACTACACACCAAACCAACGTTCTGTGCCTCCGATGGCTCCAAATCTGCTTCTGGGTCTAATTGAAGATCCTGATCCTAGTCTCCAAGGTCCTCAATGGTAAGGGAAGAGGTTACCTTAGAGTCCACCTCTCTATTCATAATCCATAAGAATTGAATTCACCAGGGACCATGGAGTTATTGCTCAGGATGGAACAATCAGAACCAGAGACTGACCTAGCATCAAGAGAACTTGGTCATTGACTGCAGTACACCCAGCTGGAGGCATTCAGAATGAGCTCTGGCCTAACTTATTTACTCAAGGACTGTTAGTGTAAGGTTATCAGAAAAAGGGAGAGTAGTAGTTCTTAGACTCTTAAATTTCTCCCTGCGAAGTATCAGTGAAGCCTACTGCACCTTGCATGATCAGCTCTTCAGAAAATCCTCTTAATGTGTCCATAACCAAGGTAATTATTAATGTTATTTCCTTCCCCTATTACAACACAATTTGGATGAGACATGATCATTCTTTCCATGAATATCCACTTGCTGTATTACCATCCCCTATGAAGCCCATGGTTATGGTGACCATGGTTATGGTTATTGAACAGTTCTAAGCAGAGACATATTACACACTAAGGTAAATGCAACACAAAGCAGCAACCAATAACTATAAGCAGAATTACAGGTAATTGTTCATCAAGAAACTTAAAATAGTGATTCAAAGAAGAAACTTAAAGTAGTAACTATTCCATAACAATGGTATATGGGGATAAGCAGAGATTATTTACCCATTTCACATCTTCCAAATGTCTGACCAATTCATGGCCACTCCAAACTGTCTTATCTGTTTAGAATCTGAACAGTTTAGCTCAGGTTTCTCTATTAGATTTAACTACATTTAAAAGAAAGGGGACTCTGAGAATCAGGTCATAACAAAGTGTCAGAGGATGTGCAGTCTAATACAGAATCAGGTCATTACAAACTTAAAGCCAAAGGATGTGTGAGATAACACAGCACTTTAATCAAGCACAGTTATTGCCAAATATTACTACCTGTAACCAACAATGTAACAAATATGGTGAGTCCGAAAGTGGTTGTGAGTCTGTGTGAGCTGGAAGAGAGAAAGAACAGGCCACACTTCAAAAGAGCTCAGCACTCAGCAGTTCCCATCGAGAACAATGGAGAATCCCCATCCTCAGACCCCATTGTTCTCAACAGGAACTGTGGTGTGCTGAGTTTGGCTTTTATTTTAAATCTGTCCACTTCATACAAGTGTCTAAATGGGAGCTGAGCATCAGCTAAGGAATGAAGAGTGATGCAAGACGTCCCTCGGGCATACAGCCAGGTACAGAAATCTGGGTCCAGTTATCCTCTGACTTGTTGGAAAGACGAGCCCCTGGCCTGTCTACTTTTTGTCTGCAGGCTTTGCTAGCAAATGCTTGTCACCTGTGACTGTCAAAGGCATATTGCAGACTGCATTTTGGTGTCCACCTAAAATGTATTCCAGGTGTGCCCTTGCATATAAACAATGTTCTTTGGTAGGCATGCTGAATGAGAAAGGGATTATTATAATAGATTGAAAAATAAAAGGAATTGACTGAAATTCATAAGCAAGAAAAATGCATGTCTACATGCCAGGGTGTTTTATAAGTTGATGAGATTTCAGAAACAAGGGGTAAAAAAGGGGGTTTAAATAACAGAAACTGTTTCATGTTTGAGGCACATACTTGCAGATGTAGCCTCTGTGGACATGACTGTGGAAAGACGGATTCTTCTATAAATGTTATTTAGGTTGGCAAGAACACTGGAAGAAGCAAATAGCTGGTTTCCAAACGAGGCGAGGAAAGAAGGGGAGGGGGAATTAACTGGTGCTCTGCACTGTTGCAATGAGAAAAGTCAGTGAAGGCTTTTTTGGCTATGAATGCAGGTATCTAAAATGGAGTTTACTAGCCGCAGGAGTTGCTGTTGGGTGACCCCATGTGGAAAGACTGCCCAGGGCTGGGGAGAAATCTAGGTTTGCAGAAGAAAGGCATTACGGCTGTATAGATGGAAAAGACACATCAGTCCGAATACATGAGGAACGGCACAGAATATGTTACTACCCTACCGCACAGTCTCATCCATAGCCCATGGTAATGTAAAGGCAGCAGCACCAAGGCAAGGAAATCATTTATATAATTGGAAAGCAAATCCAGAAATCGTGTTATTGTTATTGCCCACTAACTATTATAAATTGTAGAGGGACATTTACAGAAGTGTAACAAATAACTGATGAGTTCATTCCATTCTCAGTGCTAAACAATATGCACTCTAATTGTACGAAACACCTGAAATACACGGCTAGATTCTCGCTAGAGAGGATCAAGGGAGACTATGCCAGGTTGGGTAAGACGCTGAAGGCTCAGGTGGCCTTGATGATCTTCAGGATTCTGTCCCTAGGAAGGGGGGGGGGAGAGGAGGGGTGAGAGGAATGATTGATTGAGGTTGGGTTGAGGAGGGAGGTGGAGGGAGGGGGGGGGGGGGGGTGGGCATGGGGGGGGGGACAAGGGGACAGACATGGGTCTCCAAATGGGCCCACCTAGGTAGGAAGGAAGGAGAGGAGGAGGGAGGGCTGGGCTGCTGGAGCTGAAAAGAGCTTTAAACTAGGGACTGGGGGGAGAGACGGAGAGGAGGTCCTGTGCTCTCTCACACATTGAATTTTTCAACAGAGGGACAAAACAACATAATAACAACAGATATAGCCAGGGATAAGGGGAGGGGAGGGGAAGAGAGAGGATTACAGATCATACTGAAGTACTGTGTCCCTACTGTGTGTGGTGAAAAGAGTGAGGAAGAGGAGGAAAGAAGGAGGGAAAAAAAGGATGTCACCAATGCGTTCTTTCAAATGCGAAAAATGCTTAGGTAGGAAAATGGAGGTCCGGGGTGAACTGTTGGATGAAGGAAGACAAGAGAAATGGAACGGAAGGAATGAGGACTGGAAAGTACATATGAAGTATATGTATGGTAGGGTAAAAGTAAAGGTGAAGGTGCAGTAAAGAGGTGGGGGTAAAATGTAAATATCAATAATGAGTAATGAATGATAATATAGAAAAGCGCTGCAATACACAGTCTGTCTGTTTGATGGTCACATTGGGGAAGAAAAAAGAAAACTACCAGAGCCTCAGTGATGATAGTGTGTAGGGTGATAGGTAGAGGATTATAGAGATAGAGAGAGAGAGTTTTAAGCTTTTTTAAGGTTTGAACACTTAAAACTTTTACTGATTGAAACTGGGGACTTTAACTTGGATATGGATATAGATTTAGAATACAACTAATAATAAGGGGGCATAGCTAATAATAAATAATAATCATAATCAGCTTCTACAGAATCTTGTGATGCTGATGGGATTTTTTTTTATGTTTTTTTTTGGAACGAGGGGTAACCTTGTTTTTGTTTGTGGAGGACTGTAACGAGGACCTTGTTGAGGACGTTGTTGTAGGGGACAATAATAAATGGGATAATCAATAGTGCATCTGAGATGACTAAAGTGATCAGGGCCAATAATAAAGGGAGATTATATAGGACTAAATTACTAAGTTAACTGGGGACTAAAAGACTGGGGAAAGGGAGGCATATTTGGGGGGGGGGGGGCTTTAGGGGCAGTTGCAGGAGTTGTTGCAGGAGTTGTCGAGGGAAAGGCAGAGGGGCTAGTAGGTAGTAGTTTTAGGAGAAGCCTAGAGAGGGTAGTAGTAGTAGCAAGCGAAGTCTTAAGAAGAAGCCAAAAAGGAAGGGAGCGGAAGCAAGGAAAAAAGCAGGGAGGGGAGGGAGGAGGATGTCAGGAGGATGTGAGAAAGATGGATGGAGGAGGAGGAAGAGGAAGGAGAGGGATTAAGCCAAAAGCAAAAAAAACCTAGCCATAAACCATAAGAATAAAAAAAAAAAAGAGAAAAATAAGAAGAAGAAGAAAAAGAACTAAAAACTTTAAAAACTTTAAATGGAGTGATATATCTGAATAATATAATTGATAAATGATGACTGAGCCTCTGGCAATTAATGAAATAATGAATTGGCTGAAGGAGGAGGGATGAGAGATATGGGGGGAATGAAGATAGGGGGTAGACATTACGGTAGCTGAAGAAGAGCTAGACAATCAGCTAGCTAACGGAGAAAATCTTGGGGATAGATAATTCAGAATATTAAATAATCTGAATTAGCTATATTAAGTAAATAAATAAATTGGCGAATGTAATAAATCTATAATAAATAGATAATGTAGAATGACTAAAGATTAGCTAGTGTAGAGCTAAAAGAAAGGGAAGGAAAATGTAAAAAGTTATATTCAAAAAAGTCTGTAAAAAAATGTAGGGAAAAAAGTGGAAAAAAATCTTAAAGAGAGAGTGGGTCCAAGCATGAGGATGAAATGGATTAAAAGAGAGATATTAGCAAGATTTTATTTAACCAAAAGAGAGAACTTCTCAAGGATTGAATCTCCTTTTTAGAGAAGTAAATCGATTTTTAGACAAAGGAAATGGTGTGGAATTGATATCTGGATTTTCATTACAAAAATTGATGAAGGATAAATGGTTAAAAAAGAAAAAGATGGAGGATGGAAAGGAAAATGGGAAAGAGAGAGACTGGGAGGGGAGATGGGGAGGGAGGGAACTGGAGAGGGGGATTTTGAGGGGGGGATTTATGTTTGGAGGGGGGGTTAAGGGTGGGGTTTTCTATTTGGTTTTTTTGGATTCAGTTTATTGAGGGGGCTATTAAAGGTTTGGTGATGACAGGCTGATGGGGGATATGAATGGACCTTGGATTCGGGAGTAATTTGGGGAGATTTAGGATGGAGATAGAGATGAGATTTGGGGATATTGATATTATAGTCAGGATGACTTTGGGTATAGTAAGGAGGATGGTTTAAGAAACAGGAGAGGTAAGGGAGAGAAGAAGTTATGTTTATACAGAAGTAAGGTTATATAACGGAGGCATGGGATGAAAGAACTAGGAGGAGTTGGATGAGGATGAGGTGGGAGGAGTTGAAGATGACTATGTGTCAGGGCAGGATGAGCTAGTAGTATTCGTAAGAGGGCGGTGTAAGGTGCTAGGAGGTGGGTGTAAGTGTGAAGGAGAAGGAGGTGTACTGCTGGATTGGGAGGTTTGTAGAGGTTATATTTTGAAAAGGTTTACAGTCAAGGCTTTCAGTAAGAAGAGGGATGAAAAAAGAAGGGCCACTAGGACTAAGGAAGGGTAAGGAAAGAAGGAGAGAGGAGGAGAAGGGTTTTGAGGAGAGACTTTAGAGAAGAGAGGAGGAGAGATAGAGGAGAAATAAATACCAGGATGAGATAATATATAGGAAGGATAAATAATATCTGGGAATAGAGGAAAAGGGGAGATAAAAGTGAACGAAGATAAACGCAGGGAGTGGATCAAATTATATCAGGAGTAAAACGTCAGTCAAAAAATCAGCAGGGGAAAGGGAACAGTAAGGTTTCGGACCATCAGGGGAAGCAGGAGATGATGGACTAGGAAGGGAAGGGGGAGAAAGAAGGGGAATGACTTTGGAAAGAAGATAATAATATATATGAGGATGGTATGAATGATGGTATGATAGTGATATAAGTCAATGGTGTGCCTGAACCTGGTATGTGGGGTCTTTTCCAGAGGGGAAGGGAGGAGATCTGGCTGGAGAGGGGGGCCTTGAGGGGCTTCCATATTTGGGAATGGGGGTGGGAAGGCTTCAGCCTTGGGGGAAGCATGGGGCAGGTTTCGCCTTCCTGGGTTCCTGGGGGTGGGTTGGGTTGGCAGGGACAGGAGGTATGGGAGTGGATTAATGATCATAATGGTCCTTCTGATCTATGAAATAGAGGTGACCATTTATTTACCAAGGTGCTCCCTATTCAAGATTTCACATGTACTTAATTCACTGGAAGCACTGAACTTGCATTCCCACAGCAAACATGTACTATATATACTTGTTCATAAGCTGATTTTTTTGGTAAAAAAGCGAAGCATCAAAGAACGGGGGTCGGCTGATCAATGAGTCTACACCAAAATTTGATGATTTTAAGTTCTATTGAATTATTGAATTGAATATCTAACACATTGTCCTTTTGTTTACCTGGAGCATTCTCAGGCACAGAGCCCCTCAGCTCCCAGTGGCCATGGTTCACCGTTTTCAACCAATGGGAGTTGAGGAAAGTGGTGGCCAGCATGTCCCTCAGCCCGCGCTGCTTCCTGCAGCTCCCATTGGCTGGGAACGGCTGAGGGGATCCATGCCTGTGGACATTCTAGGTAAACAAAACGTCCCGACCTGCCAGCAGCTTAGTCTGACAGCATGGGAGCCAAAGTTTGCCAACCCCTGAAATATAGGGTCAGATTATGAAAAGGTCATACAGTTTTTGCCATTTTTATGTATCCATCTTTGGGGGTCAGCTTATAAACGAGCAGGCTAATGAATGAGTATATACGGTACTTTGGCCATTCATTAACCTTCCTTTCTACTAATGGCTACTCTTATCTCCCCCACACTCGGTTTAGATATCTAGGCTTCCTCTCAGTTTGACAGAGTACCAGAGTTGTGTTTTCAAATACATAATTTTTACACTTACAGAATTAAGTAAAATATAAGGGTGTTCTTGATTATTGTGCAAAATTAGCTACATAAATTAATAAAACTAGTGAGGGGGAACACCCAGTGTTGGGTAACCCCAGTGACACTTCCTTTAATTAAGATATTTAGCTACCTGTATGAACCACAACATCCAATTTTCTAAGCATTCTAAAGACCTAAATGACGCCATCTAAAGATTATGAGGTTCCTATGTACTGTGGCAATGGGAAGAGGGGGCACACAAGAGCCTCAAACAGAGACATATAGATCAAGCTAAAGACATTAGGACAAGACAGACAAACAGCTGTCCTGCTGAGCCCAATAGTCCCGTGTTGTGATATTTGCCAAAAATTATTTCACTATTTTTTTCCTGGGTGAATAATGTGACAATTTCTGAATATGTTCGAATTCGGTGACCTTTTTCAAATCCTGAGCTCACAATCATTTCTCATGTTATTCTCTCAGCTGTGCTCAGCCCTGTCCACATTTTTCACCCTGATCCTTGCCCACATTAACAGTTTTGCAACCAAACCACCTCCCTCCTCGCTCCATGCAGGGGCGGCTCTAGGAATTCCGCCACCCCAACCACGGCGGCACGCCGCGGGGGGTGAGCTGGTGGTCGCCGGTCCCGCGGCTCCGGGGGACCTCTTGCAGGCGTGCCTGCGGAGGGTCCGCTGGTCCCGCGGCTCCGGTGGAGCATCCGCAGGCACGCCTGCAGGAGGTCCACCGGAGCCGCAGGACCAGCGGACCCTCCACAGTCATGCCTGCGGGAGGTCCACCGGAGCCACCTGCCGCCCTCCCAGCAAAATGCCGCCCCAAGCGCGTGCTTGGCACGCTGGGGTCTGGAGCTGGCCCTGGCTCCATGTAGAGAGCAATTGCTGGACTTGTTGGAGAGCTGCCTGAGGACATACTACTGAAAGGATGTCAAGTATCAGAGGGGTAGCCGTGTTAGTCTGGATCTGTAAAAGCAGCAAAGAGTCCTGTGGCACCTTACAGACTAACAGATATTTTGCAGCATGAGCTTTCGTGGGTGAATACCCACTTCGTCGGATGCATGCAAAACGTCTGTTAGTCTATAAGGTGCCACAGGATTCTTTGCTGCTTTTACTGAAAGGATGTACTACAGACCAGCTTTTCAATAGTGTGTCATCTTAGCATCTGATAGCAGCCACTGCACAGTGTACGGGATGCCTGTTCGTTTATTGTAAGTAGCATTGCAGAAGGGCAGTGGAGTCTCCAGAATGCAAAGTGATTCGTAAAGGAGGTGACTTTGGATCTCTCCAGTCTAATTGTTTTTATCCTCTGGCTTTGGAAGACCAAAGAAGTTGTTTGGTTCCAGTGCTGAAATTGACTCATCAAGCTTCTTCGTTTGTCTTCTCAATGGCTCTCAAGGCTCTGAATTTCTTTGGTCCTCCAGTAACTGTAATTTGATCCAGGACACTCTACCCATCTGGAGGGAGATGGGGGAAGAATGTCTTTGGCCTACTGTATGTGACCATGGGCCTCCTGTCATTTGTCCTTGGTCTACATTCTTCTCTTTTATGCTCTGTATCATGTTTTCTGCCTTCTGCAATGGCTGCCCAGAGGCGAGAGGGGGACAGGGCTAAAGGGGCAGTTTGCCCCTGACTCCCTGTCTGAGAGGACCCCCAAACCAAGTGGCATTGCAGCCAAACCTGTGCACCACGTCACAATGCCCAGAGTGGGTAAGTTAGGCCCAGGCCCACGAGACAAGAGCTGCAGGTTAGGTGCAATCTCATTTCCCAACCCTCTTCCACCCAACCTCCCCTCAATGGTAATTGTTTTGGAGGAGGGAGGGAAGCTCAATTTCAGATTTTGCCCTGGGACCCCTAAAACCTGTGTCTGGCCCTGCCCTCTGCTATGGTCTCACCTTCTAATCCCCTCTTCTGTTTTTCCCTCTTCCTCTCTGTTTTCTCCTCTTTGTATTTTCTTGGCTCTTCTTGGTAAAACTAGATGTTTTTCAGTCTCAACCGGATTCACAAAATCCACTTGTGCCCATTTGCTGATGATTTGCTCTCAGCTATAGAGATGAGTCACCACATAATGCCTCCATTGCAAAGGCAGATTGTCCAGCCATCTCTACCCAACATCAGGCTCTTAGCCTGACCCCCAGGCTTTGGTGAGAGAGCTCAAGTCATCAGGATTATCTACAAATCCTCAAGACTTCCCCTGGTGCCAAAGCAATGGAAGTGCCAATGCACAGAAGAGAGGACATGGAGATGGCAACCTGTCCATCTTCAAAGGAGACAGTTCTTTAGCTGCTCCATTGACCAACTGGGGAATGCTCTTTCCTTAATTTAAAGGAAAATACGGATGTCAAATGACAGAGAGAAACATAGGGTGACATTGAGAGGTTTTTCAGAATCTCCAGGGAGGAATACAGATTAATACTTCCTGGATGGTCCAAACACCATTCGATATCTCTACAGCAGTGCCTAGAAGACAGGAAGCAGCATAGATAGCAGCAGACATGAAAGCAGATAAGAACAGATCAAAGCACTTCATAGCTTTCTGGAATGAGTGTTTAAGAAGAGGGGGTATTTTCTCCCCAGCCTAAAATATATTCCTGTTGCAATTCCTATCAGGGATGCTGTTCTCCACTGGCAATTTTTCAATCAAGATTTTTGTTTCCCCTAAAATAGCTGTTCTCGTCCAAACAGGAATTAATTCAGTGAAATCATACGGCTTGTGTTATACAGAAGGTCAGACTAGATTATCATAATGGTCCATTCTGGTCTTGGAATCTATCAAATATATAATAATAGTAGCCTATGTAGTGGACAGGAAACTGGTGGACCTTGCAGTTTTCCTGGCATCAATCCCTGAGGACCAGATTGTCCACCCATGGAAAAAGCAAATGATTCAGTCTCCAAATCCTGAGAGCCCTCCCAGATCTATGCGGACCCCAGGCCATCTGCTGGAGGGCAGGACACTTTGCACAGGGGCTTTGAGTTTCACTGTTGCTCCTTGCAGTGTGGTTGTGGCCATCCCAGGATGTTAGAGAGAGAAAGTGGGTGAGCTAATATCTTTTTACTGGTCCAGTTTCAATTGGTGAGATAGACAAGCTTTTGAGCTCACACACAGGCCAGACCCGAAGAAGAGCTCTGTGTAGTCTGAAAGCTTCTCTCTCTCACCAGCGGAAGTTGGTCCAATACAAGATACTGCCTCAGCCACTTGGTCTCTCTCTTGCTTCTTGCTATTTTGGGCACACTGCAGTACAGCCCAAGGGCTTCCCTGACTCCTACTTAGAACATTCTGACTGTCTGAAATTTATGCCAAAGAAACAATTGACCAAATGGTGTCATCTCTGGCCCTTTAAACTTGATTCTTCTCTATGGTTATCCATTTCTCACGGCACACCGCTAGGGCCACCAACCTGCGAGCAACACACTCGAATGGGACAGGACTTTTCAGCCTCTGTCATTGGACCAAGAATCCTAAACAGTGTGGATTCCAGACACCTTTCCTTCCCCAGCCCTTCATAGAGTCTGAAGGGTGGTCTATGTGAAACTCCCAAAGAATCTAAACCCACCTTGTAGTGAAATGGCATTTATTAAGAGACAAAAATGAGATTAAAACAAAAGGCAGTTGTGACAGGGTGTGACTACCCCGCACCAGCCCTGAAAGAGTTAACTGTGCTTTGCAGGCTGAGGAAGCCCCACCTCTCTGACTCTGCTGAGCATGCTCAGCCTGGAAGCAGAGTATAAAAGGAAGCAGCCCAACTCAGTCTGGGCAGGCTGCTGAAGGGGGAGGATGCAGACGCTCTCCAGGGAGCTGCTACTGGCCCTGATTACAGAGCCATGGCACACAGAGGTCCAGGCAGACTCCAGGCTTCCTGAGGAGCCCGGAGAATGGACTGTGCCAGAAGGAGCTACACCACTGGGGAACTGTGGAGAATCACTGATGGAGAAAGGGTAGGAAACAGCAAGGGACTTAGACTTTTCTCCAGTGAGTGAACCAGGGAGCCAGTCAGCATGTTATGGGAGGATCCCCACTGACTTTGGGTGAGCAGCCCCATCATCACCAGGGCCCTTGGCTGGGACTCGGAGGAGCAGGGAGGGCCCGAGTCCCCCTACCCTGGGTGCCACACACCCCTAGGTGGTGCCCCATTTCCCCAACGGGACAATGGGCCATGCAATCCCACAGAGGTGGGTTATTTTAATGACTCAGGCCATTAAGCCACGCTGCCCAGGCTGCTTTATTTTCTCCGGCTATTGGGCCATGCTGCCCTGAGAGGAAGGGCTGCTTTATTGACTCCAGCCACTAGGTCATACTGCCATGTTTTATAGTCAGGGTCAGGAACGCAGGACCTAACTGGCTGCTATGAAGGTTTTTTCCCCTTCTTCTCACCATGTGTGACCCAGCACCCAGGACGGAGTGTACCTACCCCACAACAGAAGGGTATGCACAGCACCTGTAGTGTTACACTCCACAGAACCAGCCTGGCCACCTCCCCTTTATGCCATTGCAAGTGAAGAAACAGTATCTGACAATTCTAGAGCATGTATTTTACTCCCATCTCACCCTTCATGGCAAGCGGCATGGGAGAGATGCAACCTCCATTCTCAGGTGCCTTGTGTCAGACTGTCTCTCCCTCCCTCCCTGAGATCCCTCTGCTATACCTCTCAGGCCACTGTAGTCTGCTCCCCTGTGACATCAGGCCCACTCAGGAGGAGACGACAGTCACTCATCAGATGCCCATTGCTGTGTTTCCAATCCATACAGCACTGGATTCCTTGCCCTGGACAAACGGTTTCAGTTTCTGTTTTCCCTCCATCTGGGTGACAGCTTTCGAAGTTATCTAGAAAGTGCACACGCACAATCATTTTTTTTCCTTCACATCTTATTTCCCAATGAACCTTTTCCACACCTGAAGCTGTTTGCTTTTTGTTCAAGCCTAACGTTTTTTGAGGTCTAATTGCCCATTCTAAGTCATCCTGAATCCAACTCCATCATGCACAACTGTTTCAAAAGACTTGAGGACCCAGCAGCTGCTAATGAGAACACTGGAGAAATATGCTCCATCCCCTCCTCCCCGCCCCAAGAAGAAAGGGAGCTGACGCCTTTTGAAATTCCAGCCCTTACAGCACCGGCCACTCCACTCCTCTCTACTCAGAGATGAAACAACTCCCCCAGATGCAGCTTAACAAACAGACCCTTTTTGAACCATGTAATTCTATTCTTCTCCCTCCTCTACCATGCTCTTTTTGGTGCAATTGTCTCCATTCCTTGCTTTGACGTTTCTGCAATTATTAAAGTTTTAAAGTCTGAGTCTATGAGATTTGATTCTGCTCAAGAAATAACTGTGGTCAGTTTAAACTGCTGTTGATAGGTAACATTTCCCACTCTGAGGACCCTTATTAACATAGGGACAAACTCGTACAAATACACATAGGTTATTACAGTGCCTGGGATCTTCCCCCACCCCTTTTGGAAGACGCAGAAGACACAGCTTCTTTAAGAGAGAGAGAGATTTTGCTAGGAGAGTTGATTTAGTTAGACATGGGAAGTTCCATACTCAGAGTCCCAGCTTATAAAGAATGGTCACATACCCTTACAGTAACTGTTATTCATCGAGATGTAGTCAATATTGATCCCACTCTTGGAGCACATGCTCCCAAGATCAGGTTCCTTTGAATCACAGTGTCTATTGGAGCCTGCAATCGGTGCCTCATTGGGTTCCCAAATGAAGGCATAAAGGGTGGGATGGCCATGACCCTCCCTCCGTTCTCACACAACTTGAAGCCAGTGGTGGTCTGAGGACTCCAAAACACAGGGATGGAGGGCGGGTTCTGGAATCCACACTGAGTAAGGGTAAGTAACTGTTCTCTCTTTGAGTGTGTCAGTGTGGACCCAATGGCAGGTGAATGGCAATCAGTATCCCCTCAGGATGGTGGAAGTGAAGGGTTCCAGGTGCACCAATCAAACAAAGAATGTAGTATGGATCTCCAGAACTCAGCATCCAACCTAGATCCTTGAAAGAGATCAGTGGGTTACTCCATGTCACCACCCTGCAGATGTGATACTGGCATGAATCAGGTAGAGGATATTGCTTGCGTTCCGGTGAAGTGAGTCTTGGTATTTAGTAGGACAGGTGCACCGGGCAGCTGGTAGCACAGTGAGATACACTGAGTGTGCAGAGTGTGGTTTCTGAAAGAAGACCAGTACATTCTTCTTCTTTCATATGGCTTGGATAAGTGGCAACAACTACAAATTTATATCTAAGTTTGATAGCCAGCACATTGCTGCAGCAGTGAACTGGTGAATGTCCTTTAGGCCCCTGGCAAAAGAATGAAGGGGACACTCAGATATGATGTGCGCCATCATTTATACCTGGTGACCACAGTCACATACAGGTGTTTGCCTCATTTTCCATTTAAAGAGGGTTTGTCCACATCTCCCATGAGATGACTTGATGTGATTCGATCTGCACCAGTCTTTCTGACATAAACCAAAACCCGGTGGTTCCTTAGCAAGGTCAATGATGAGCTGTTTGTTTTGAGCAATCAAAATGCTCTATGTGGCTCTCCACTGAGCCTCAACATCGAAGTTGGGTGTAAGGGTCTTGATGCAGTTCCACAGAAGGTTGTGGGATTTTAATCTTGTCTTTGGCGGGTTCTACAGGTCATCGTGCAGCAGGATCCTCGTGTTTGCATTGACATGGTTAAGAAAATGAGATGCTTTTTAATCTGTGGAGGCTGGATGTGTGATAGGACGAGGAGCTAGTCAACTGGAATAGATTTGAGCATCCCAGGCACTATGCGCATAGTATTATTAAGTTGAGTGTCAAAGAGTTTAGTGTGACTGCTGTGAGACCACACCGGCACACAATATTCAGCTGAAGAATGTACCAAGGCAATTGTTGTGATTTGTAAGGTCCGTGGACTGGAGCCCCATGATGTTCTGGCCAATTTTCTGATAAGCAGGACAGGAGAACTGACCTTATTGCAGGTGTTCTCAAGGTGTTGTCAAAAGGTCAAACTGCAGTCCAGTGTAACTCCAAGATACTTTGGGTTAGCCTGGTGGCTGACACTCTGACCACAGACCTGCACATCAAGTTTCGTATTAGCTAATTTATTATTCAGATTGAAAGTTGTTACCATGGGTATTTTGTGGGTTAGGCCTAAGTTTCCAGCATCGGAAATAATCAGCCATTATGCTAAAATCTCGGGTTAGGGTGCAACTGATGGGATGAAGGCCTGAATGCTGAACAGCTAGGGCAAAGTCATCCACTCAGATGAATTTCCTTGTCTCCGTTGCTGGTATAGCCATGGTGTATAGATTAAAAAGTAAATTGATCATTTGATTTAGATGAAAATCTAAGACCACCTTAACAGTGAAGTTTGGGTGAGGTCTGAGCACGACCTTGTCCCTAGGGAATGTTGGATAGGCTGGTTTGATCATAAGCACCTGAAGCTCACTCACTCTTTTGGTTGATGGCACATGTAGGTACCAATGACATAGGGAAGCATAAGAGAGAGGTCTAGCAGGCCAAATTTAGGCTTCTGGTAAGAGTTTGAAGTCCAAGACCTTCATGGCAGAAATCTCTGAAATGCTTCGGTTCCACACACAGGGCCAGTTAGACTGCAGGGTCTCAATAAGTGGATGACACAGTGGTGTTGGGATGGGAGGTTAGGTTTATTAGGAACTGGGGAGCCTTTTGGGAAAGGAGGAGCCTATATAGGAAAGACAGGATCCATCTAAACCAAAATGGAACCAGATTGCTGGCATGTTAAATTGAAGAGGTTGTAGAGTAGTTTTTAAAGTAAGGGCGGGGGGAAAGCCGACAGGTGCGGAGGAGCACATAGTTTGGACGGAGACATCCCTTAGGGCAAGATTTATTAAAGGAGATACTCTAGATCCTAGTAAAGATGAAACGATAGAAGTTGATAAAGTACAGGTAGGGGCTGAAGAGAAACAGTCAAACGAAAAAGAGTCCGATTCAATTACATCACATCAAGGCAGACAAGTAAATACACGTTTGAAATGCTTAAATACAAGTGGAAGAAGTTTAAATACTAAGATGGGTGAACTTGAGTGCCTGTTATTCAATGGGGATATTGATATAACAGGTGTCATAGAAACTTTGTGAAATGATGATAATCAATAGGAAATGGTAATACCAAGATACAACATATATAGGATTGACAGAGAAGGTTGCACAGGTGGTGGAGTGGCACTATATATGAAAGACAGCACAGTGTCATATATACTAAAAATCTTAAATGAATGAAACAGTACCATAGAATCTCTATGGCTAGAAATTCCATGCTTGAATCATAAGACTACAGCAGTAGAAATATCCTACTAAACATCTGACTAGGATAGTGCTCAGGGAGATTAGAGAGGCTACAAAAACAGAAAACTCAATAATAATATGGAGTTTCAATTATCTCCATATTAACTGGGTACATATCACCTCAGGATGGGATGTGGAGAGAAAAGTTCTAAACACCGTTAGCAACTGCTTCTTGGAGCATCTTGTCCTGGAAGCCACAAAGGAAGAGGCAATTCTTCATTTAATCCTAAATGGAGCACAGGATCTGGTCCGAGAGATGACTATAGCTGAACTGCTCAGTAACAGCAACCAAAATGTAATTAAATGTAACAACCTTGTATGGGAAAAATACCAAGGAAGCCCACCAGCATTTAACTTCAAAAAAGGAAACTATACAAAAGTGAGGAAGTTAGTTAAATGAAAATTACAAGGAACAGTCTCAAGGATGAAATGACTGCAAATTGTATGGAGACTAATTTGAGCCTGTATTTGGTATTTTCAAATAAACATATAACCTGCCCTCCTCCCCGACCCCCCCTCAAAAAAACCCCACAAAAAGGACAAAAAATGCTCCCATGGCTAAACAACAGAGTAAAAGACGTGATTAGAGACAAAAAGACATAATTTAAAAATTGGAAGTCAAATCCCTATTGAGAAAAATAGAAAGAAGCATAAAGTCTGGAAGTCTAATATAAAAGTATAATCAGGCAGGCCAAAAAGGAATTTTAAGAGCAACTAGCAAGAGACACAAAAACTAAACAGCATTTTTTTAAACTACATAAGAAGCAGGACGCCTGTTAAATAATCAGTGGGGCCACAGGATGATTCAGGTGCTAAAGGAGCATTCAAAGATGACAAGGCCATTGTGAAGAAGCTAAACAAATTCTTTGCATTGGTCTTCACTTCAGAGGATGTGAGGGAGATCCCCACACCTGAGCCATCCTTTTTAGGTGACAGATCTGAGGAAATGTCTCAGACTGAGGTATCAGTAGAAGAGCTTTTGGAACAGATTGATAAATTAAACTGAAATAAGTCACCAGGACCAGATGGTATCACCCAAGAGTTCTGAAGGAACTCAAATATGAAATTCCATAAATTGCAGAACGGTACCTTAAATCAACCTCTGTACCAGATGACTGGCAGATAACTCAGGTAACACTAATTTCAAAAAATGTCCAAAGGTGATTCTGGCAATTACAGGCCAATAAACCTAATTTCAGTACCAGGCAAATTGGTTGAAACTACAGTGAAGAACAGAATTATCAGATACACAGATGAATACCATTTGATGGGGAAGAGTCAGCATGACTTCTGTAAAGGGAAATCATTCCTCACTAATCTTTTAGAATTCTTTGGAGGGGTAAACAAACAGGGGACAAGGATGATCTAATGGAAATAGTGTACTCTCACTGTCACCCAAATCCCTTAAGCAGTCATGGTATAAGAGGGAACATAAGAACATAAGAACAGCCACACTGGGTCAGACCAAAGGTCCATCTAGCCCAGTATCCTGTCTACTGACAGTGGCTAATGCCAGGTGCCCCAGAGGGAGTGAACCTAACAGGTAAAGATCAAGTGATCTCTCTCCTGCCATCCATCTCCACCCTCTGACAAATAGAGGCTAGGGACACCATTCCTTACCCATCCTGGCTAATACCCATTAATGGACTTAACCTCCATGAATTCTCCATGAGTTCTCTTTTAAACGCTGTTTTAGTCCTAGCCTTCACAACCTCCTCAGGCAAGGAGTTCCACAAGTTGACTGTGTGCTGCGTGAAGAAGAACTTCCTTTTATTTGTTTTAAACCTGCTGCCCATTAATTTCATTTGGCGCCCCCTAGTTCTTGTATTATGGGAATAAGTAAATAACTTTTCCTTATCCACTTTCTCCACATCACTTATGATTTTATATACCTCTATCATATCCCCCCTTAGTCTCCTCTTTTCCAAGCTGAAAAGTCCTCTTTAATCTCTCCTCATATGGGACCCTCTCCAAACCCCTAATCATTTTAGTTGCCCTTCTCTGAACCTTTTCTAGTGCCAGTATATCTTTTTTGAGATGAGGAGACCACATCTGTACGCAATATTCAAGATGTGGGGGTACCATGGATTTATATAATGGCAATAGGATATTCTCCTTCTTATTCTCTATCCCCTTTTCAAAGTCTCGTGGATCAATAACTGATTAAAAGATAGAAAACAAAGAGTAGGAATAAATGGTCAGTAAATAGAGAGAGAGGTAAATGTACCCATACTGGGTCTAGTGCTGTTCAATTTATTCATAAGTGATCTGGAAAAAAGTGGTAAACAGTAAGGTGACAAAGTTTGCAAATTATATGAAATTACTGAAGATAATTAAGTCTAAAGCAGATTTCAAAGAGTTATAAATGGATCTCACAAAACTGGATGACTGGCTAAGAAAATGGCAGATAAAATTCAGTTTTCATAAATGCAAAGTAATGTACATTGGAAAAAATAATCCCAATTATACATATAAAATGATGGAGTCTAAATTATCTGTTACCATTCAAGAAAGAGATCTTGGAGTTATCACAGATAGTTCTTTGAAAACATATGCTCGATGTGTAGTAGCAGTCAATTAAGCTAGAAGAATGTTAGAACCATTCAGAAAAGGATAGATAAGACACAAAATATCATAATACCACTATAAAAATCCACAGTACTCCCCACACCTTGAATGCTGTTTGCAGTTCTGGTTATCCCATCTGAAAAAAAGATGTATTAGAATTGCAAAAAGTACAGAGAAGGGCAATAAAAATGATTAGGGGTATGGAACAGCTTCCATCTGAGGAGAAATTAAAAAGACTGGGAGTGTTCAGTTTAGAAGAGAGCTGACTAAGGGGGATATGATAGAGGTCTATAAAATCATGAATGTTGTGGAGAAAGTGAATAAGGCAGTGTTTACTCCACATACCACAAGAACCAGGGGCCACCCAATGAAATTAATAGGCAGCAGGTTTAAAACAAACAAAAGGAAGTACTTCTTCATGTAACGCATAGTCAACCTGTGGAACTCATTGCCAGGGGATGTTGTGAAGGCCAAAAGTATAACTGGGTTAAAAAATAATTTTATAAGTTCATAGAGGATAGATCCATCAGTGGCTGTTAGTCAAGATGGTCAGGAATATAAACCCATGCGCCAAGTATCCCTAACCTCTGAAGGTGAGAGTGGACACTTGATAATTGCCCTGTTCTGTTCATTCCCTCTGAAGCATCTGGCACCAGCCACTGTTAGACGACAGGATACTGGAATAGATGGAACATTGGGCGATTGTTATATTCTAAAGTGATAGTCACCAGGAAGACTAATCTCAGCGAGAGATGATGTAGGGAACATTTGGAAAAAGGCTCAAGTAGAAGTTCCTTAAGTCCCAGGAGGACCAAATTGACATCCCCACCAGAAGTAGGTTCTCTGACCGTTGGGTAAGCGTGTAAGAGCCCCTTGAGAAATTTTGATACCATGAAGTGTGAAAAGACTGAGCACGACCATAGAGACGGATGCAAAGCTAAAATTAGCATTAAATGGATTTTAATAGAGCTTAATAAAAATCTGCTTTAAGTTTAACAGTGAGTAAAGGATCTTTAATATCCAGGCCTGGGTTAGATCCAGACCATGCTGGGCTGCCCATATTGAGAACCTCTTCCATTTAGATGAGTATGTATGTCCGTCCAGTAGATATTTTCCTACTCTGAACCAGTAAGGAGCACCCCGTATGCCAGGAGAATCAGCACTGAGGTGACATAGGGCAGTTTTCACACAGGTTTCTTCCCTGCCTTCCCTTTTGTTGCTAAACTTCAGAGAGTGATGTCTGCCTGGAGGAGCACTCTCAGAGGAGAGCCCTTTGGGATCCTGTGAGATGGATGTCTTCTCCAGGTCTGAGGTGATGTACACCAATTGTTCAAGCAGATAGAGATTTAGCCATGTGTCCCTCGACTTCTGAGTCCTCAGCAAGAAGGATTTACATACTGAGCCCTTATCAGGGATGCAGCTCTCCCTCAGACAGAAGAGGCATTGGGTAAGCTCATCAACCAGAGGGTGAGTCCATGGGGGTTAGGGCAGGGCTTAATCCCTGACGGTTTAGAATCCATCAGGGCAGTTGGTGTGACGCAACTCACCCAGCTCTCAGGGGGCATCTTCCTGGGTTTTCTGGTGTGACGTTTTGTTTTTGAAATGTCCAGATTAGAGAATGAACAGGACAAAGATGTATTTCTTCAAACTATTCCTAAGGGATGAGTTTGAAGCTAGGACAAAAGGAGTGGGTCTGGCACTTACAGGGTTCTGTCTTGATGGAAGGAACCAAGGCGGGTGGCCACTCGCCCTTTATGCAGAAGAGCATCAGGATATGGAGGCTGCCTGGACAACTGCAACAGACAGGGTTATTCAAAAAACCCCATGTCCGCATGTAGGAAGCTCAGGTGCACCTACAGTGGGATCCATATTGACACATACTGGAAGAAGAATTGAGGTTTACTTCACTGACAAGAGTTTAAAGGACTCCAAAAGCCGACATTTTCTAATCAATCTCCATAGCTGTCAAAGGCAAACCTCATCCTTGTGGTACTATGGTTATGCTGCAGAATTGTGCATAATCAATATAGCTCAAGTCAGGCATGCCAGATACCTGAAATAATGATCTCCCCATCTGTCTTTTTCACTGCTGAACAAGCTTGCAACCCATTTCAGCCTTTCCATTCTGTTTCAATACTGGATATTATTTTTAAAAGCAATGCCATAAAACTTACAGAAGCCCAATGGAAGTAGAGCACAGTTGAACAAACAAACCATTAAATTGCATTGAAATCCTCTGCCTTCAAAGGAGAGGTCTAATTAAGGTTTAAACGGCAGTGTTAATTGCATAGTACTGATATTCACCATGCATTATGGGTTTATTAGCAGTTTAGTAAGTTGAATAACTTCATACAGGAAATGCAACTTCTGGGACCCATGTTATGACACCGAAGCAGACTTAATTACTGGCAGGAAAGTGTTAGCTTCATAACTGATTTAAGGCAAAATGTCTGCAGAGACTTTACTAAAACTTGGGAGTTTAGAGTATCATGCAAATCAAAATGGAATATTAAGCTTTTCCTTAGAATTGCTTACAGATCAGATATAAAAAACAAACAATCTTCTCAATGTAGCTTGGAGGGAACTGAACTTGCTGTATGAAGATGCTTATTTTCATCCATGTTAAGAAAAGTCAAGCAAACCACTATTAATTCTTAATGGATTTTTCTAAAACAA
This sequence comes from Mauremys reevesii, assembly GCF_016161935.1. Classification (NCBI taxonomy): domain Eukaryota; kingdom Metazoa; phylum Chordata; order Testudines; family Geoemydidae; genus Mauremys; species Mauremys reevesii. The sequence goes on from NC_052627.1 coordinate 4,298,275, forward strand.
AGCTACTGTAATTTATGCTTGTGACACATCTGATCCACCAAAATCTGAGCAACCAGACATCATTTCACAGTGGAATCATCATCAGCTATTTTGCTTATAAGGAAACTTTTACAGGGGGCAAAATTCCTTCATCAAATATTTTCTCACCTTTTCCATATGATGGGTAAAATTTTAAAAAGCACTTAAGTCATTTAGGAACCTAAGTCCCATTTTCAAAAATGCCTTGTCACTTCGGAGTCTAATTCCCATCGACTTTCAATGAAACTTAGGGTCCTAAGTGATTTGGACACTTTTGAAAATGTTGCCCATTGGCGTGAACCGATAGCCCTTATTGCAGTGAGTGGTCCCAATGAAGACACTGCACTCAGGTGACTAAGGACTGCATGACTGACACCCACATTAAGGGCCATGTTTCAGAATGTTTATACACAGAGTTCACAAGTATCCATTTTGATATTAAAACTCTGTTCAATTCAGCAAAGTTCATTGCTCATGTTATCTGAACAGTTTGTGATTATTTGCATGATTTTGTTTGCACTAAAGATTGGGGAATGAATGTTCTTCATACAAACGTCTGTAGCTGCATGAGAATATGGGTATTCATCAACTAGTATATGCGTTATTTTAAAACTTATTTATCCAATGAGAGAGAAGAAATGAAACCATGTGATTCTGATGACCAATCACACTCCATGAACAACAGATAGCTGTATAGGACAGCACATAGGCTGATAATTCATCCCAGTTATTTGGCAAACTGTTATGAATACCAGGTGAATTTGCAAAAGGAATCAGGTCAGTTCATGACCAATCTTGAATAGAAGCTAAGGCTAAATTCACAGTTAACGTTCCTTGCAATAAATAATTCAACCAGCAAGCTCCACTTTTTGCCGACACAATGTAGCTAAAAAAATGCCCTCCTCCATAAGAGCAGAATTTTTCACCAACTGAAAGTGCATTCTAAGATTGTAAAATCTCTTACCCTTCTGAACGGACAATTTGAAAATGAATTATTAGTAGAGTAATTTTTATACCATCTGTTTTCCTGCATCCTGATTAAACCCAAGCGCAATCAATATAAATAGATTAAGTGTTAAATATATAAAAATGTTAAGCACATAGAAATTATGTGTCTTAATTATAAATGTGCTTCAAATGAGAGAATTATGCACTAAGACAGATTTTTAACAATGCTCAGCACCTAAAGTCGACACCATATTTAAAAAAATTGCTCAGCTGCCATGGAGCCGCCTCAGCGAAGTTTGGCAGATTTCCCAAAGGGCCAAAGGCCAGATCGGTAACGGTATGTAGTTGTCTAAGATGCAGACAGATGCCTAGGCGGTGCTTTTGAAAATCCCACTAGGTTCCTATGTAGTTTTAGACACCTAAATACCTTTACAAATCTGTCCCTGAGCATTCAACAGCTGCTCATTGTTCTCAGTCTGAGGCCCTGAAAACTTTGGCCCCAAAAGCCTGAATTTGCAACTGTTGAGCACCACTTGAGGAGTGAGCACCATAAAATCTTGCTGGTGTCAACAGGAGTTCAAGGTACTTTGAACCTTGAAGACTGGGGCCCTAAACCAAAAATGTGGATACCTAAGGTCGCTCCTTCACTTGTTCCATGTGCATAATGTCCACTGAAGTCAAGGGGCATGTTGCATGCAGGTTAGGGTCACAATTCACTGCAGCACTTAAGCATGTGCTTAAATGCCTTGTTGAACATCCTAGTACTGTAGGAGTTTGCAGTATGTTCATTATCAGATCCCGTCTACTGTTTGAAAACCCAAACGTAGAAGAACTTTCAGAAAACAGAGGCAATGAAAAATAGTATGCAGGCTTATATCAAACAATATGGATAATACATACCAAAATTATTTTAAAAGAACATTATTAAGGTTGCAACCTCAAGCATGCCAACACTGGGGAATGCCAGTGTTACAGGTGCCTGTGCAGCTTGTGCCATCCATGCTATCTGCTGAATGAGGTATGGTCCTGGGCATGGCATTAGGATACTCTGGTCTAGCTCTCACTTCCTCCATCAGAAGAGTCCTGGCCCCATGTGGTGACTCAAAATTGGGTGGGGAAGAGACAGGAGGTTGCTAGGGTCAGGTGCTGGGTCCAGAAGCCCAATCCATCTCTGTTTCTCTTCTCTCCCTCCACCGTCAGGAGGTGGAGAGTCCTGCCCCATGTGATGCACCCAGCTGGGATCACAGTGCTGCCAACCCTCATGATACCATCACTACTGATAGGATTTCAGCCCCTGCTGGAATTTGTCCATGACTAAGTGAAAATCTCCAGGTCTCAGATGCATTTTCAATCCTGCCCACGGGAAACCCCTCTCTGATTGGTTGCTTTCCCCACTGTCCCACCTCCTGAGGTAGAGCAGCCAGTCAGAGCTGCTGCAGGAGGAGGCAGAGCTCTCCCTGCTCCACTCAGGGGAGAGGGAGCAGAAACAGCCCATCAGCTCAGGGCATCTCCACTCTTCCCTCCCTGGTGAGAAAAGTGTCAGTCTCCCCATCCTCCCCCTCAGGCCTGAGAAGGGGCAGAAGGTGGCACAGCTGCCCCCCTCAGGCCTGATAGAGGTCGGTGAAGAACTCCTTGAGGAGCAGAGGCAGGGCAAAAAGAGACAGGCAGATATGGGGGCAGAACTGATGTGGGAGCCAACATCTAATAAAAAAGATAAACCCCCCTCAAGTATGTTGGGCCAGTCTCATACATTTTGCAGGTAAGACTCGTGATTTTTTAGCTTTTGGGGTTGGCAATACTGGCTCTGTGTGTTGGGTCCAGGGGGTGATGGTGTGGTAAAGGGGCAGCCCCATTCTCTACTCCCCATTCTTCACAGCTGCCCCCAGCTGTTCCCAGAGCACTTCACGGTTCCGATGCTGATTTGATGCTAATGCTGCTTTGGCAGTGATCCGAGCCTGACCTTACAATGGTCATGTTCAGCCCTTGTTTTGGCAGGCAGCCAAAGGAACAAAAGCCCAAGAAAGGAATCAGTGATTTTTCATTGTACACAGCTGTGTTCAGAAGAGCCCAGAAAAGTCCTGAATCGACTTCAGTTTGCAGCTGAAAGAATCTGTTCACTCTTGAGCATTAGAAACAAAGGAGTCTCTTTGCAGTGACAAACTGAGTCAGGAAACCATACTTCAAAGAGTTAATCCCCAAATCCTTGGCTACAGTCATGCTGGCTAACATGACAGATGGCCTCCTTTTTGCTTAGCAGTCTTCTGAAACAATGTATGCTATTGTTCTGTCTAGCACTGTCTCTCCTGAGAGGACCTTAGCTACTGCATGCTGACTGTTGCTCACTGTTAAAGCCATGGCGGTTGGGTCAGTCACTCCTTTCAGCAGGCTATTTAGCCAGTGGCTGTCAGCAGGCAAGGCTCTTTGAGTTTCATCTCACATCCCTGTGGTGTATTTCTTTGTCATGGGATTAACCATTTTTAGCAGCACTGTGGAGTCTGGACAGACCAACTTACATTATTTCACCTCCAACCAAGGGTCTTTGAGGCGTTATAATTAAAGGGAGCTGCTTGGTTGGATGTTGCAGGCAGGCTGGCAAGCACAGTCCTGGAGCATTCACATTGTACCTGCCAGTAGCAGGGCATTTCTTACTCCTCCTTGTGTATCTGTTTTGCTCCATGGCCTCCACCTCCTGCCCAAACCTTTCTGGACGTCTGAGTTGATACACCAAGGCCTGAATGAAGCACCTCTGGAGATGGATACGGAGGTATCTACAGCTTGAGTTAAAGAGGCAGGTTCTAGCATTAAAAGCTATAAACAGACTCATATCTACTGTGAATCAGGAACAATTGGTGTGTGTGTAAAATACACACTGAACAATGGGTTATACAAGAACTAAGCAGCCCCTGCTGCCAGAGACTGCTACTGTGTTCTGCTCTTCCACATAGATTGTCCATAGATTTTAAGGCCAGAAAGGAGCATTCTGATCATCTAGCCCGACCTCCTGCACAGCACAGCTCAGAGAACCCCTCGCCCCATGCCTCAAGCCCATAATTTCTATTTGAGCTATCACAAATCTTTTAGACAACCTTGTGTGTGGTGGTGAGGGATACGTGGCTTGCATGATGCCCTCTCCACCAGCCTGGTGCAGTCAGATCACAGCCCAGTTCCATCTGTGCTATCAGTTTATTACAAACTGTCCAGTTCTGGTGCGCAGCTAATGGCTCTTGAGCAAACAAGGTATGTGAGTGCACCTGTCTCATCCCACAGCCTTCCCCTGGGCACAAAACACTGACTCTTTGATTGTTCAATTAGTGCTATGGCAACATACAGACCAGAATGCTCTCAGAGCTCCCCCCGCTGAGGGTGTCACAAAGGATGGCAGATGCAGTTCTGTTCCGAGCAAGTTGGCAGCTGCCAGAGAGGAGCAGTGAAGGGGCTCTTTAAAAATGCCAATTTTAACTTTAGTGGACAAATGGGATTCAAGGTTCTGACAGGGCTTGGAAGCACTTCCGACTGCAAAACACTTCCCAAGTGCTGGGGCCCGCCAAATGGGCACAGCTGTCCCTGCAACCACTCGGCATGAACGTCTCTTAAATACAGAGATCAGCTCAAGCACTTTTCTTTCAGATTAATTTGGTCCAAGAACGGATAGTGCTGGAAGAAAGATGTTTTGAAGGGCCAGCTATGCTTTTGCACAAATTACTAATATCAATTCTATGGCGATCTGACCTTTTCGAGAAAAATTTCAAACAATACATGAAGGCTTCTCTTCCCTGTACTAGACAAAACATAACTGGAATGTGAGTGGGGGGTATGTGTGGAGTTTTATGCTTTTCACATTAAAATATTTTTTTTAAAATTCCCCATATATTAGGATTGTGCTGTAAACCAAGATTCATTCATTTTGGTCATATTTACTGCTAAAACCCCTTAAAGCCAAAATGACTCCAAAAGAAAAACAGGTGGAACAAATTTTGCAGATAAAACTCTAATGTCGCAGGAGGCATTATCGGTTTTACATGAGCAACCCCGAATGATACCAACAGCACATATATTTTCATATCTACAGTAGCTGTTACAGGTATAGATAAAGATGCTGTGGAAAAAAAATATGAATGTCTTACATCCAATGTGCTACATATACTATTCCTGTTTACTGATTTTTTATTGTTTTTCAGTCGCAGCTTGTGACAAATCACAAATTCTGTTCTTAGATACCCGTTGGGACCTTTTCAATTATAATTAATCACCCTTCTGTTGCCTTGAGGTACATCCTCAGTTCTGAGGCTATTGTTATCCACATGCCCACAAAGATGCTATATCTTCCATCCGTGCTGGAGCCAAGAGCTCCTTCCTTTAGCAGCCTGTTATTTTTCAGCTAAATTCTTTTTGCTTTATAGATCTGGCAAAATGATCAATACGCTGCTCTGGTGGGGGAAGATTTCACACTTTCATTAGCGTTCCATCTGATTGTAGGTTTATTTTTTATATTAGAAGTGTGTGGTATGTTCCATACGGAATACAGAGGATTTGAATTTTTTTTAAAAAAGGTCCTACATGTATCATTATTATTTGAATTGCGCTAGCATCTGGAGGCTCCAGCTGAGATTTGGACTTCTTCATAGCAGGCGCTGTGCAAACACAGCAAGAGACAGGCCCTGTTCTTAAGAGCTTATAACTTAGAGTAAGCAGGACAGCCAAAGGGCGGGCAGGGATTTGTCCAAAGTCACACAGGAGGTCATCCAGGTCTGCAGAAGCCCAGGCCGGTACCCTAACCACTACCTCTGTGCTTATTGCATATCTGCCCTCTGGTGAGCAGTAGCAGATGTTGGGGCTTTATAGACTGTTTTCCTGTTGGACTAAAAATTAGTGACAGAAAGTCTGGGTATACTGCTGGTGTAACTTGTTTATTTACACTGTATACACCAACTCTGGAACAGAGGTGGTCACAAGCAGCACTCAGCCAATACCCTCTGTAGAAATCTCAACCCAATACCAATGCTCAATTTCCAGGGAGCAATGCTGCATCAAGTATGGGGGAGGGAGCAGGGGCGGCTCTAGGAATTGCGCCGCCCCAAGCAGGGCGGCACGCCTTGGGGGGCGCGCTGGCGGTTGCCGGTCCCGCGGCTCCGGTGGACCTCCTGCAGACGAGCCTGTGGAGGGTCCGCTGGTCCCGCGGCTCGGGTTCACCTCCCGCAGGCACGCCTGCGGATGCTCCACCGAAGCTGCGGGACCAGCAGACCCTCCGCAGGCAGGCCTGCGGGAGGTCCACCGGAGCCGCCTGCCGCCCTCCCGCAGCACGCCGGCCCAAGCACACACTTGGCACGCTGGGGTCTGGAGCCAGCCCTGGGAGGGAGCAATGCTGCACCAAAAATGGGGGAGGGATAGCTCCGTGGTTTGAGCATTGGCCTGCTAAACCCTGGATTGTGAGCTCAATCCTTGAAGGATCCACTTAGGGATCTGGGGCAAAATCAGTACTTGGTCCTGCTAGTGAAGGCAGAGGGCTGGACTCAATGACCTTTCAGGGTGCCTTCCAGTTCTATAAGATAGGTAGGTAGATCTCCATATATTTATATTTAATTGGTTCTAGCTAGAGAGAGATTAAGGCAGATGAGCAAACACCTTTACTGTTTGCAACAGTTCCCTAAAAAGAAAGTGGATTACCAGACTAACAACAATACAGCATTTCTTCAAAGAAAGAACAGTGCTGCATGCTAAGCATCCAAATTTGTAAAACTATGTGTAACAGTGACACCTACTGACTCCTACCCTAACAGTATCTTAATTGAAGAGAAGGAATAGTCAAAAACACCAACACAATATCTGAGGTAGGAAATGATACACTGTCCTCATTCTTATGTGTTACATAGAGTTCTGTGTAAGGTATTAGACTTTTATTTTCTTTATTTTGTCAAAACAAGGAACTTTTTCTAAAAAACCTATCCCACAACTGGGTTGTTGATTAGCATATGGGGACAGAAATGTAGGGATTGCTTGAGAAAATCATGTTGTGTGGTGTTTGTATAACTATAGGATCACTCTGAGGACTATTTGCTTTCAAAGAGCTGATTGACTCCACTTCTCCTGCAGGTGATTTTCATTCCTGGGGATTTTCCCTTGTTCCTAAAGAAACAGGAGTAAACACTTGGTCTCCTTGACGTCAACATCAAAACCCTATTAACTTCAGTGGGATAGGATTTCACCCTGGGTATATTTTTATTTTCTCCATTTCTAAGTTCTCAGGTCTCCCAAATTCCAATAAGCTCTTTCTGAGTTACTGTGAAACTAACAGTTTAATTATTATTGACAATGTTGGCACACCACTTTGATTTATCCGCATTATGAAAAGGTACTATGAAAACATTTCATTGATTTCTGTAATGTACTGAATAACCACATAAGAATGGCCAGGCTGGATCAGACCAATGGTCCATCTAGCTCAGTATCATGTCTTCTGACAATGGCCAGTGCCAGGTGCTTCCGAGGGAGTGAACGGAATAGGGCAATTTTGAGTGATCTATCCCCTGCCATCAAGTTCTATCTTCTAGCAGTTGGAGGTATAAGGACATTCAGAACATGTGGTTGCTTCCCTGGCCATTCTGGCTAATAGCCATTGATGAATCTGTCCTCCAGGAACTTACCTAACTATTTTTTTTAAACCCAGTTATACTTCTGGCCTTCACAACATATCCTGGAAACAAGTTTGACAGGTTAACTGTGTGTTTGTCAGGAGACCAGGTCTCAGTGGGAGTCAGGCCTACTGATCAGCGTCTGAGTGGCAGAGCCCAAAGTCGAGCCAGGGCCAGAACCAGGAAGCAGGGCTGAAAGTCAGAATTGGAGTTCAAGTCCAAACGCCAGAGCCAAGGGTTGAGACAGAGTGGGAGTCAGGACTCAAATTACCAGGAGTTAGGGAAGGCAGGAGCAAGGCTGGGACAGGATGGGTGAAGGCAGGATCTGTGATGAAGCTGTGGAGAAGCAGGACTTGGAGAGAGGAGCACAGGGAGGCAGAGAGTCCATGGGTGGGTTTGTTAAACAGTCAGCTACTGCAGCTGCTGAGCTTAAGAACCGGCCTACTGGCTTCCTCAGCCAATCAGGCAGGGCAGTCCATCAGGCAGCCTAGCTGGCTCATTAGGGTGTCAGGAGTACTGAGCAGGCACGGACAAGGGCCTTACTCCTGACAGAGCTGTGTGAAGTACTTCCTATTGTTTGCTTTAGACTTGTTGCTATTAATTTCATTGGGTGAGCCCTGGTTCCTGTGTTACGTGAAGGGAGATTAATAACACTTCCCTATTCACTTTCTTCACACCAGTCATGATTTTATAGACGTAACACTCATTTCAGTCAAGTTGCCTTCAGTGGAGCAGCAGATATTTATAACAGGGCTGAGCACACCATGCACAACCTCCAACCCAGCGCCTTGGTTGATGTTGAACTTTTTTCAAATATCCCCTTGCCTGATCTTCATCAATGATTATGTTCATAAAATCTTCCTCACTTCCCAATTCTCTGAGCTCTACCATTTATCTTACTGGAAAATTGATCTATTTCTGAGGCATCTTCCTCTTCCCCACTCCTCATTCACTCATGGACCCATCCTTCCCTTAGTAGTCCTTTTGCCTATTACATGTTTATAAAAACAATCTTATTTCTCTGTGATCCCATGAGCTGTTTTTAACACATGCTGATTTCATGCCTTCTCTTTTCCCTTTCAGCCTTAACTGACTTAGATTTATTTTGATTTTGAGACCTCCTCCCTTTTCCTCTTTTAGCAGAAGTATGTCGTTTCCATCTGTAATCTAGAAACAGGACCTGGTGGTGGTTAATAGAAATGATTATTATTACAGTAACGCCTAAGATGTCCAACGGACACCAGGCCCCTATTGTGTCCCTATCCCCCAAATCAACTCAAGGTACAATTTTTGAACCTTCCTCTGAAATATGTAGTACAGACAGGAAGGACTGTTTAAAATTTGGGGGGTTAAAATGTTTTTTCATCCAAAAAATGATATGTTTATAAATAAACATTTCTGCAAAAAATCATTTTAATGACTCCGGTTTTGCAAAAAAACATGCTTTAAAAAATCCCAAAACAAAAATGTTGAAATTTTTCTAACTTTCTGAAATTGTTTCATTCAAAATAATGGAGAGATTCCCACTTTCCTTCAGTCCTTTTCTTCCCATCCTCCTTTTTCTTCACTAGGGAAAAATATGATGAGTTAAGAAAAATGTAAAATGTTTTTAATGTTTCATCATGTAAAGAAGCCTCTAAACTTTCAACAAGCTCTAGGTGAGTACAGGGCATTTTCCAATCAGAATACTAAACTAGCTTGATCACACATAATTCCTTCGTTCTTAAGCACCTCAGGGGCTATTGGAAGGGAATTATGGCACTGGCAGAATTAATGCAGCTCATAACTTTCAATATGTGAATACATTTTGCACGATCTATGACTGATTTTCATTTGATCACTAAATTACAGTAAGACCCTACTTGCTTTTTCTAACAGCATATTACGTAGATATTCCACTGTATGGAAGGATACTTAAGGCATTAACATACCTACTGAAACATGTTTAACCAGAAGTAAATCCGAGCAACACAGTACAAAAAGCTTCCTGTTTCCCACTATAAGCAGGGAACACACATCTGCACCAGTCATCTGAGTTTCAGTTTTGTAATGCTTATTTAGATAGAGGAAATACTGTGTATTTGCCCCATTTCCTCCACTAAGTTCTGGCTTCTCGCCCACTTACATTCTGACAGGCAAATGCTGTTCTGTTTCAGTCCCCTCTAACTTCTGCTTTAAAATATTACTGGCAATATAACAGGATTGATTTGGGGGTAACTTATGTGTCCTGTCTCATGACGGCAGGGATGGCTTGATCACTATGGAGTTCTAGGGTTGTATTCTTGAAGATGATAAATGCTCATGCCTGGCATCTCATTAATTATTATTTCTAATGTCCCTCCACAATATCCACACATGAATACTGATCCTGGGAGGCAGAGAGAGAAATGTTCACATGGTGGGAGAGAAAGATACACCAGACCACTCCTGGAAACGCTGTGCAGACTACATGGAACGCTGGGCTTGGGTCAGTAAGTATGTGCAGCCAAGTGTGGAGAGAGGGCTGGGGGAGGGGAAAATGAGTGCACATTTCAGTTTAAATATGAAATGGTACTGGATTTTTTTCCCACTATAAAACATCTCTGGTGCCGCCACCCTTGCTCTTTTCTGGTCTGTCTCGAGCCTGACCGTGTTGCATCACACTCCTGGTTGTGTCATCAACAGCAAGAATCAAATCTAGGATACCTGGATTGTAAAATATGAACCTCAGCTGCCTAAGCTAAAAGACCTTCCTCTGCAAGACACAGCTGTAGCAGGCTCATCAGCCTCTTTGTGGGACCCAGCCACCACTAGAGGGGGACAGAAAGTAATACTGACTGGGTTGGGATTACAGTTGCGACTTCCTCCTTTCTGGCTGCCCTGCCACTCTCCTCCCTGTGACTCCTATCTGTCCAAAACTCTGCTGCCAAAATCATATTCATCTCCAGCTTTCCCAGCCACATCACATCCTCTTTCAGGCCTGGATCCAATACCCAACTCAGTCAGTGCAAAGACTCTTGTTGACTTCAATGTACATTGAATCAGAGCCTGAATACACCCATTGGTTCCTTGTCTCTTGTTGCACCTAGCACCTCATCTTCACCTAGAAGACCCTGTCTTGTCTCCTCTAACATCTCAGCTCTCATTTCCAGCCGCCTGCTCCTCAAACACATCCCGTTTCTTTTCCTGGTCTGCTCCCTTCTATGGCTCTCCTTGGTCCGGCCACTCTGCACATCCCCTTTGCCTGTGCACATCCAGCAAGCCTCGCCCTTCTGAATCTCTTCTTACAACTCACCTCTTCTAGCCGGCCTTCCTCCATTCTCGTCCTGGCAATCTCCACACCTGCCCTCTCTGAGCTGCTCTTCTGCATCTTGGCATATGTAGGCTGCAGGGCCATTGAGGGAGCGATTGTTACTCCTCTGTCATTGCGAAGTGCAGAGAATTACCAGCTCTGTTTAATGTATATAGTTTATGATGTTCATTATCCATTTGCTCGTTACTTCATTGATTATTTTAATTGCTTTATTTAAAATCGCAACAACATGGTAAGGTGGAGACATGAATAAGCCAGTCAGCCCATATGAAATGAGTAACCCCGCACACTTGCGTGTTCCTTTTGGTGCCCTAACTCTGCTCCCATTGACTTCCATGCAGAGGTATTGCTGAGTCCTTTTGAAAATCCCACCCACTGAATTCAATGGGCCTATTCACATGCATTTTATTCACTCGTGTGCATATATATGTGCAGGATCTGGGGGGTTAATTGGCTGACTTGCTATTTTGGAGTCAGTTACCTCTTAGATAGTTACATCATGCACTTGTTCTATACCACAACATGTATACACTTTAATCATGTCCTCTCAGTCTCTTTGCTGATGAATATTAACCTAATTTCCTAATTGCTCCCTCTTGTTCATGCCTCTGAATATATTCCATATATTCCCATATAATAGGGATGAAAGCAGTAGCGTTCTATACAAATGAAATAGGATTATAGCGTGTACTCTAAAAAGCTATTACATTTAATAGAGAAATGCATCCTTCCTATTGAATGTTGAAAGCACCTACAGAATAAGTATTTACTTAGATATTCCACAGAAGTTTATCATTAAGTTCTACAGAAATTCTTTGAATAATAAAGTTGTTCAAAATGTCCACTTTTCCCTTGTCATAGCAATGTTCGAAGTACAAGGTTTTTGTAGGGCTTGAAATTTGACCCAGGATCATTTTTTTCCATTTTGGATTAAAAACACTGGTTTCATCAGTGACATGTCATTGGGGGGGGGCGGTGGGGGTGGTAAAGCACCAACTTGTGCACACTGCGGGCATCTGTTAGGAACTGCAGAGGCATGAGATTAGAGAGGCACGATTGAAGAGATATAAGAACCAAGAGAGACTTATTACTTATTTCCAGGCGGAACAGTTCTCCACCTTCACTGCTGTTTCCAGCAGAGACACGCTGCCCAAGTGGCCTACTTGCTTTCTCTTTGGAGAGAGTTAACAGTGTGCTGCCCAGAGTTATAAGATACAACGTAGCATTTACTACGCAAGGCTCTTTTGTACTTAAGGTACATTAAGAAGAAAAAACCTATTAAAAATAAAATAAAAAGTCCCCTACATGCATGCTAATACACTCACTAGAGATCACCTCAACCCTGCGATGGAGCAGTCCTTCAAAGTGCCACCCGAGGAGTTTCCTTGTAGTTTCAAGTTCATCACAGTTTCATCTCAGAACAAGCACTCTGATTACATGTTTAGTCCACCCTTTATACAGATCAGGGGTCTTTGAGCTGGAGCTTCCTGAAACAGGTGAACAGGTTTCTCTCCCCAGCATGTAACTCCAAAAGGATGAATTCAAAGTGGGTCATTTACATTCCCCTCATTCCCCAGGTATCTCTTAATAAATCCACTTTACATGCATTGTCCCAAAAAGTCCTTTGAAGTTCCCATCATTTGCATTAGTTCCCTAGAAAAATGACAAACAATCCTACAGTAACACAGAAACAATTGCATTTTTAATACAATGGACCCCAAAGGTTTTGAACTAAATTCAGTAAAGTTTATCTTCCTTCCATGTTTGTCCAGTATACTGTAAGTTTGTCATAACCAGATTGAGTGCTGTGAAATGAAACATGGAGAAGAACAGAGCAGGCAAGCCAAGGGGCGGGAATGTGGTCTAAAGGAGAGAGTCAGGGTACGGATCTGGCACTCCTGGATTCTGTTCCCAACTCTGTCAGTAATTCAAGAAGGGAAATTTTGGAAGACAATTTCTCTGTGCTTCAGTTGCCCATCTCTAGTATGGGTATAATAATCATCAGCTTCAGATGGGAGGTTTAATTGATGTTTACAAAGCACCATGAGATCCTCAGATGAAAGTTGCTCTGTAGGAGAAAATGGGCAGGTTTTGTCTTCATTTAGGTTCCCATCCAGTGTCCACTGCAGTCAATGATAGGTGTCCCGTTGACTTTAATGGGCTTTAGGTCAGGTCTTATACCCATTGTCATCATGTGATGACTTCAGTAGGATTCACAGGTATGAATGACAGCCCAGCTTGTCCCCAAGTATGACTGGAATAGAATAATGCTTCTAGATTTTTTTTTTGGCTCATTGTTTCCAAGACATTTGGCTAGTCCCTGTCCCTGTTTTATAGTGTCTTTTATTATCTCTCCCTTTTAAAACTCTCTCTCCTTTCTGCCCAGTAACTTTTAGAAAAAGGAAAGGATATATTTCACGGTTTGTTGTGAAGACTTATAGGACTCGTATAATGGAGAAAAAATGAAGGAAAGTAGGGCAAAGTCATTAGCCATTGCATGCATCTAACAGCCAATAAAGAAGCAAAGAAAATACAAAAACTCTATTGGGAACATTTTGTGAAAGGAATGAGAGAGATTGTAACAAGAAAGAAAGAAAGAAAGAAAGAAAGAAAGAAAGAAAGAAAGAAAGAAAGAAAGAAAGAAAGTTGGACTCTAACACATGAATTTACTGGCTTTAAAAATGAACAAAATATAATTTTATTTCTCCTGGTTGAGGCGAACACACATGGTTAGAAAAAATGTGACATGGACCAAACTGCCCCTTGTAAAGGTATAGGGTGGGTTGGATTAGTAACTGCAGCTGACCTAGGGTTTGGTAGGGGTACGTTCCCAAACAGTGGAACTCATCAAAGCTTACCTGGCCCTTTGCAGTTATTTTTCTTGTGTTTAAGACTCTGGACTAGGATTCTAGTTTAAATTCATGACTTTCTCTACTGTAATATAACTATTGATAACTGGCTCACATGCTCCCTTCTTCTCTGCATGTTGACTGAGATCAAGTAGGAGCAATTTAATAACTGGCTCATCCTCTATGTCTTGCATTCAGGCATCCGATCAGGGCTTTCTGCTTCTAGCTGCTAAGCTCAAGCCTTTCTGCCTTCCTCATACTTCATTTCTCTCCTACTTTTCCATGCTTGATCTATTATCCCCACCCACCCCACTTTCACATCCCCTCACTTCTCCCTTTAGAGGTTAGCATGAGCAGCAGCAATAGCCCTCATCTGCCCCATTCTCTGAGCTTGGGTAAGGGTAAGGAGGGGCGGCTCGTCACTTTACTAACGCATAAAGAGACCAGGAAGGAAGTTGCCCTGACCCTATTTTTACCCCGTAGATGAGCATGTACAAAGGTCCTAAGAATATGAAGTTTTCCGCATTCTGCAGGGATGATCAGCTTATCCCATCTTTTTCCATGGACCAGCACCAGTGCCAGTCTGTGTGCTGAGTACCGTTGTTCTGTTACACAATCATCACTAGAACTCAATTAATCAGGTGGTCTGGAGCCTCCGATTTTTGGGAGAGAGAAGTGGCATTACTAGAGTTGCTGGGAAACCAGAATATCTGTTCCACAGGAAATTTGACATTTTGAATTTTTTTTTTTTGCATTCCAATTCAGAAAAAAAAATCAATTTGGGACCATCAGGAGATTTCATTTTGATAATGCTGAACTGTATCATTTCAGTAAGATGTTTCCTTTTGACTATCATTGTGAACCACTTGTTTTTCACTGTTATATGATATTAAATATATTAAAATGCATAGTTTAATTACGTTTAAAAGTCAAAACCAAATAAATGCAAACAATAAAGCTGGAATTAAATGTCATGTTGAAGTGGTGTATTTTTACCTTACCAAAAGGGACTATTTTGACATTACTGAGACAAAATGAGAAAGCTGAAGAGATTTGTATGGACTCCCCGCCTCACCCCCGCAATTAAAAATTGTCAAAACTGACATGTTCCCACAAAATGTGTAGAATGATAAAACTGCATTTTTGGATGGAAAACGTCTGCCCAGTAGTCTTTGACCAGCTCCAGGAGTTAGACCTAAGGCTATGCTTTTGGTACAGAAATGTTTAGTAAATTTCACAGCACAGGTGCAAGAAAGAAAAGTCATGGAAACGGGGTCAGGGAGAAGGTGTCGGAGAGCGAGTCCACCCGCAGTGACAGCTCCTGTGCTCTGCGACTGGGCCAAGGTCCTTATTCCAGCAGTTGTGACCTGGCACACAAGGTTGCGGTGCCATTCACATTTGGCCTGTCCGCTCCTATGGAGATGGAAGGGTGAATGGTCCAAACCTGAGGGGCACTGCAAAACTCACATGCCAGGGGGCAATGCCACTCAGTTTGGATATTTGTGTTTACATTCCTGTGTGTTTACAGCCATTTCCACGATTTCACAGGTTTTATTCAAATTCACGATTTCTGTCACTTCATGGTAAAATCTTAGTATTACTTATGCCTCCTTTCTGCCCCCAAAGAGCCGCAATTTCCATTTGGCCACCTCCTCCTCTCCTTGCCACCCAGGGAAAGTCAGGACAGGATGGCTTGCAGTTGGCTCTTCCATCTTTATGACACTTGGGATTCTCTAGATGGGTATTTAAGAAAGCTATCTGGTCCCACTGGAGTGGCACAAAGGGGCTATTGTGTAGTGCACAGCCTCCCCCATGCATATAGTAAGACCTGTAAGGAGGAGAAATATTTCTTTTAACTCACCTTAACTGCTGCTTTTACCAAAACCAACCTCCATTTCCATCCAGAAATCTGGGAGTGTAACAGGGTCAAGGACCTGCCCCTCTTCCTGGGGCCCGCTTGCTGCCCCCAATAAGACTCAGAGAGTCTGGTTTGCTCCCAGCCTTTATAGCCCTTGGCTTGTCCGGCCAGCAGATGTTGCCAATCCTCAGGCCAGCATCAGGCCTTTTCCATCAGCCGCAATCTGTTTCCCCTGATTGGAGCTGACTGGGCAAGGGCTAATTAGCAGGGGCGGCTCTAGGCATTTTACCGCCCCAAGCACGGAGGGTCCGCTGGTCCCACGGCTTCAGAAGACCTCCCACAGGCACGCCGACGAAAGCAGCCTGCCTGCCGCTCTCGCGGTGCGGGCAGAGCGCCCCCTGCGGCTTGCCGCCCCAAGCATGCGCTTGGCGTGCTGGGGCCTGGAGCCGCCCCTGCTAATTAGGTACTTTTGCACCAGCACCCTGCTACAGGGAGCCTCAGGGCCTGATCTGCATGTGCACTCACACACACCTTGGGCAGCACCCACTGCCAAAACTGCTCCCGGTGTGAAATCACCAGCAATGAAACCCCACTACTGAGCAGCTCTAGGGAGATGGCAGCATTGGCCTGTGAAGGGGATCTGCTGTGTAAATTGGCATGGCTGCTTTAACTTCAGTGGGGCCACTTTACTTTACATTAGCTGTGAATCAAGCTCCCGACAGAACTTCCGAGAGTGCCCCCACTGCACAGAAAGTGCGGTGAGATGCTCCAGAGAATAGATGACAGAACCAGAAATGAACATCGATCACACGGTATTACATACCGGTAAGATGCCCAGTACTCAGCACTGAGATCCATTCGCCTCATAGACTCATAGACTTTAAGGTCAGAAAGGACCATTATGACCATCTAGTCTGACCTCCTGCACAATGCAGGCCACAGAATCTCACCCATCCACTTCTATAACAAACCCCTAACCTATGTCTGAGTTATTGAAGTCCTCAAATTGCGGTTTGAAGACCTCAAGCTGCAGAGAATCCTCCAGCAAGTGACCCGTGCCCAATGCTGCAGAGGAAGGCGAAAAACCTCCAGGGCCTCTGCCAATCTGCCCTGGAGGAAAATTCCTTCCCGACCCCAAATATGGCGATCAGTTAAACCCTGAGCATGCCTCCTTAGCCAGTGATCCAAAAATTTCCTAGAATACTTATTAAAAAAAACCACATCCCTGAAATACAGGACTGGCCTAATTAAAAAAAAATACAGTAGAAAACTATAGATAATAATAGCACTTTACATCAGTAGAGCTGAAAGCACTTTACCCAGGAGAGTCAGTATCAATATCCCTATTTTACAGGTGGGAAAACTGAGGCAAAGTGACTTGCCCGTGGTCATCCAGGAGGCCAGTGGTATAAATTGTATTGGAACCCCAATTTCCTGAGACCTTGTCCAGTGCATTGTCCATTAGGCCACACTGCCTCCTCATTGTGGAATTGATGTTTGAAACTTGTGGAATAAATTGATTTAAAAAATAGCATGTGGCAGGAAAAAGGACCATTTTGATGAATGTTAGAAGACTGAAATGAATGTTTTAAATTGGTCTATGTATGCTTTCTTGAATAAGTGTTTTCAGAATGAAGACATGAGAGGAAATCTCTGAGTATGTTTCTCTTTCCACTGACTGATTGCAGTAAATGAAATGACATACGTAATATGAGATTGCTCTGGTGGGAGGGGGACCTAAAAAACCCTTATGATGTACAGATGGATGCTTGGAGTCAAATTACCCAAAGCATCCACTTAGGTACTTAAGTGCAGAGGCCAATTTTCCAGTATCTTGCAGCCTCCCATGTTCTCAGCACAGTGGAGACGTCTCTATTATTCCCAGTGAGAGCTGCTGAGTGGTCATCCCTTTGGAAAACTGAGTTTTAGCTTCTCCCTTTTATGTAGTGTCCTCCCAGTATTTGAACGTGGTGGGACAAAGAATTCAAAAGTCAGGATCTTAATCCAAAAATCTCCACTAGGATTTTCAAAGCAGTTGGGTACGTTATCCCATCGGCCCTTTTGGAAACATCAGCCTTCTTCTTTGAACTGATGAATGTATATTCATCTGCTAAAGGTAACTTTGAGACTATATTCTGTTACAAAAAATATTGTAACCCAGCTGGCTATTTTAGGCACCAGCCCTGTAGGCAATACTTCTCTGGGGGTTTGACTTTGATGGGGCTGCAGCAATGGGCCCTACATTACCAGGTCTCTCCAATTAGGGCTACTGGAATACAATGTTTCTTTTTAAAAGGCCTCAGCTGCATTGATGGATGGGGCTCTGCTGGCTGCCTAACTTTCCTCGGGGTTCTATTCTGGCCAATTTTGTTCCATGGGAGGATTAAGAGAGCAGAAAGGGTTTTGTATGAATTATGGCTCACTGTGACTATGAAGAGCTCTGCAGTGCAGAGCAATTGAAGAAACTACTGTTGGGAGCATAAGTGGAAGGCTGTTGCAGACATGCTTCTATTACAGTGGCGAAGTTTGTCCAGCATGAGAGCACTTTTTAATTTGTGTGTGCTAGACATGTGACAAAGTATCCATTTTTTGTTTGCAAGAGTTGTATTCTCTCTCTCTTTGTGCTGTTCCCCCTCTCCCACCATGGGCTTCTAAGAGGCCACATGACTGTATTCTGCCTTAGTCTTTCCATCGTTTATTTCCCCTACACACCCCATCATTCCAACACTACTATTTCCTTAATCCTGTCCTGCCTTTTCCATTCCCCATATGCAGCTTCAAAGATACCAGTCACAGCATCAAGTCACTGGAACATCATATTGTTCTGAACAATAACATGGATCACAAGTATCAAATAAATTATTCATGGCATTGTTATTCACAGCTCTCGCCACCTTCCCTGGGCGTCCAAGTGTTCTACACCCTACATGTGCCTGTAGAACGCTAAAGACAGATGTCTCCCATTGGATAGGATCAAACAAAGGGATTGTGGGAGTGGAACAGCCCCAGAGAAGTCCAGAGAAAGGTCTCAGATGTATGCTGCTGCCCATCAGCATCCCAAATCAAACTCAAACCTGAATATGAATACCTGTGTAGACACTTTGCCTCCCCTTCCCATCTTCTGTCTATATTTTGCTGTTCCCAGAGCAGGAGGACAGATAAGTGGCAGAAGAATTGCAGACGCTGTTAGTAGAATAAATCAGTAATTCAGCTGAGGGCTTTGTGGATTTACAGAACACACCCTAGGTGTTATCACAGACCACTCCATGCCTAATCGGTTTCACATTTCACTCTTGGTTTTGCTGCCATAACTGGGAATTCAATGGGTTTTTGGTTATTCCCAATGAGTTCCTCTACATCTGCACCAGTATCCATATGCTAAGAATGTCGTTACTCGGTAAAGGACACAGAAGCCTGAAATCCCTACTCGTAAGAAAATACTGGCCTGAGGCACATTTTTAAAGTAGACTTTAAGAGACCGCACATGCAGATTGTGCATTCACCCATTTGCACACATAGATTCCACACTGTGCATGCCAGTGGGCACTGAGTTAGAGAGGAAGATCCTCTCATGGATCAATAACTAGTGAAAAGATAGGAAACAAAGGGTAGGAAGAAATGGTCAGTTTTCAGAATGGAGAGAGGTAAACAGTGGTGTCTCTCAGGGGCCTGTACTGGGTCTAGTCCTATTCAACATATTCATACATAATCTGGAAAAAGGGGTAAACAGTGATGTGGCAAAATTTGCAGATGATACAAAACTACTCAAGATAGTTAAGTCCCAATCAGAATGCAAAGAGCTACAAAAGGATCTCACAAAACTGGGTGACTGGGCAACAAAATCGCAGATGAAATACAATGTTGATAAATGCAAAGTAATGCACATTGGAAAACATAATCCCAACTATACATATAAAATGATGGGGTCTAAATTAGCTGTTACCACTCAAGAAAAAGATCTTGACTCATTGTGGATAGTTCTCTGAGAACATCCACTCAGTGTCCAGTGGCTGTCAAAAAAGTTAACACAATGTTGGAAATCATTAAGAAAGGGAAAGATAATAAGACAGAAAATATTGTATCACCTCTATTAAATAGATATTATGCCCACATCTTGAATACTGCGTGCAGATGTAGTTGCCCCATCTCAAAAATAGTTTATACTGGAATTGAAAAAGGTTCAGAAAAAGGCAATAAAACTGATGAGGGGAATGGAACAGATTCCATGGAGGAAAGATTAATAAACCTGGCATTTTTCAGCTTGAAAAAGAGATGACAAAATGAGGTATGGTAGAGGTCTATAAAATCATGACTGATGTGGAGAAAGTAAATAAGGAAGTGCTATTTACTTCTTCTCATAACACAAGAACTGTGGGTCACCAAATGCAATTAATAGTCAGCAGATTTAAAACAGACAAAAGGAAGTATTGTTTTACACAATGCACAGTCAATCCGTGGAACTCCTTGCCAGAGGATACTGTGAAGGCCAAGACTATCGCAGGGTTCAAAAAAGAACCAGACAAGTTCATAGAGGATAGGTCCATCGACGGCTATTAGCCAAGATGGGCAGGAATGGTGTCCCTAGCCTCTGTTTGCCAGAAACTGGGAATGAGCGACAGGGGGATGGATCACTTGATAATTACCTTCATTTCTTCTGGGGCACTTGGCATTGGCCACTGTCAGAAGACAGGATACTGGTCTAGATGGACCTTTGGTCTGACCCAGTATGTCTGTTCTTATGTTCTTATTTTCAAAGATCGGAAACTAAAGTTAGTCTCAGCACCCATGTAAGCATTCAAAAAAGTAATCCAATTTTCAAAACTGTTGAGCACCCAGCTGTTCCCATTGACTTCACTGGGAACGTCAGGGGACTCAGTAATTTTGTAAATAAGGCCATTTATTGAGAAGACTATATAAGGATTTAAAGGCTATTAATTATTAATGATTATTATTGTTGTTGTTGTTGTTGTTATTATTATTATTTTTAAAGAAAGTTCCCAGTAGCTCCCTCTAAAAAAATCATTGTGAAAAATGAGAGTTGCTGGATGCAGAAGCCTGTTGAAAGTCTAGTCAATTCACATAGGTGTCTAAACTATAGCTGAGCTCTTCTGAAAACTCAGACCCATTGTTGAAGCTGGGTGTTTGAAAATCTGTCCTAAACTGAGGCACCTATTTTTGAAAATGTTGACCTGAGTCAGTGTATAGTGTGTTTAAATGCATTCATAAATTGTACTTTTTAAATACCTTAATGAAAGTTTCTGAAGTGAGGGCACTTAAATCTACATTTCGGCTCCAAAATAAAAGTGACTGTCTTTCAAACCCATCTCTAGATCTCCAATTCTGAATATGTTTAGTTCTGGCCACAGTTAACTGGGAACTTACCCAACAAATTCAAGAGCAGGAGTAAAAATGCTACCAGTATATTGACACATGGCAATATACACTAACAAGAAAACCCATGAGAAGCCATAGATAGAGTTGGGCAAATAGAGTATTATAGAGCATAGCTCCTTGACAGAGAAAGCTCTGTCTCTCTTCCAGTTTTCACAACGAGATATAGCACAACAGACACACCAAGTAGACTGTTTCTGGATGACGGTGAATTCTGCTCCCACTAAAACCACTGTAAGTCTGGAATAATTCCATAGAATGCTTGAACCCATCTTTGTCATTATTAATATTTATTTCTTTCATCTTCACTTTTCTTCTTTCTTCCTCTTTACTTTCTGCTTCTCCCTCTTTCATTCCCTTCTTCTAAATTATTATAATTAGTTGCATCCCTTATGTCATTTACCCAGGGCCATATCATTTAGCCTGTTCTTATAAACTCCCCCAGAAGAAGCACATGAGGGGGGTGCAAGGTCAGGTGCCCCCCATATTTGCTGCTTGGCTTGTACTGAGCATGCTCAGTAATCTACTGAAGCCAGCTGCCCTCACTCTGCCCCTCCCCCCACTATCAGCTGGCATGGATCATCTCTGCCCCAGTGCTTAAAAACACAAACAATGGACAATTCTACTTAAAGATGTACATTATGACTTCTTGCTGCACACTGAGTTGAAGGCAGAATAAGGATAGCTGCACTTATTTGCTAACCCCATCAGTTAGGCAGAAATACAGCAGCTCTCTCCTCTTTCATTATGAATTCATGGGCTTGTATAAAGCACCAGTCTTAGGAACAGTTACTGTACTAATGGGAGAAAAATGCATCTTTGCACTGGGGAAAAAGAAAGACTGTTCAGCCCATACAGTGTTAACTCCAACAGAGGTTCTTTGATGAATGAGTCCCACAAAGGCACTGTGTGTTGGGATGTGGGTTAGTTTACTTTGGAGATAATTCATACAAGCTATGGTGGCTACTCAGTCGAAATAAATACTAATGAAACAAACATCAAACACAATGTTATATCCTTGGGGGCAGCCGGTTTAGGAAGAAATCACTTGAGGCCAGACAGCAGACAGCTAACAAAACTACCATTTTATTTACAGACACAGAGCTCACCCAACCGGCCGAAATCGGCTGGGCTATCCCCTAATAATCTAACTCAGTTGCCATAGGAACAAAAACCATGACAACCAAATATACAACATATTCCTCTCCCCCTAATAAGAACATCCCCTAAATAAAACACACACTAGACTAGAGAAGGAGGGTAGACTGCCTCCATTCCCGGCTAAACCCTGGGGATTATTTTGCCCCATAACCGTGGGTTCGCCCTAGCTAAAGATCCAGCCGATGAGGAGGCCTTCTGTCTCTAGGTGGATTACGGCGAACTTCTGGTGGTATTGCACCCGAAAGTACCATGGGCTCTGGGTCCGCAGCACGAACAGGTGAGGAGGTGGTATCAGCTCATGCTGGGCAAAGGGGTATCTCAGCCACCGGCAGTAATGGAGGAGAACAGTCAGAAACAGGTGATTTGTGATTTGGTGTCTCACCAGAAGTGGTGAAGTCAGACCACTCAACTGCAGATGTGTCCTGAGGACTGGCATGACCTGGCAACAGCTGATCTACATGTCGCCGCCAGGTAAGATTCTCTGCAGTCCGGACTGTGTAGGAAACAGGTCCTGTTTGAGTGATGATTGTGGCAGGGACCCATTTAGCTCTGGAAGTATAATTCTGAGCCAAAACTGGCTGTCCCGGGCTAAAGGTTCGCTCTTTTGCTCTGGGTGCCCATCTGATAACTTGATTTTGCTGCTGATGTTGCACAATTTGTCGGGGTTCAGAAGGTTTCAGCAGATCAAAGAAAGTGCGCAGCTGTCGTCCCATCATTAGAAAGGCCGGAGATGCCTTGGTCGTAGCATGAGGTGTGTTTCTGTAGAAAAGTAAGAAGGTATCCAGACGCTTTTGAATGGAGTGTTGTCCCCTTGCTGATTTCAAAGCGTGTTTTATTGTCTGCACAAATCTTTCAGCTAATCCGTTGGTGGATGGATGATATGGTGCTGACGTGATGTGGTGTATCCCATTTGCCTTCATAAAATTTTGAAACTCCTGAGAGACGAACTGCGGTCTGTTGTCGCTCACAAGTTGTTCTGGCAGACCAAAACGACTAAAGAGTCCTCGTAGTTTTTGGATAGTACTCTCTGCCATAGTGGACTGCATTATAGAGACTTCTGGCCATTTAGAATGGGCATCTACTGCCACCAAGAACATGCTTCCTTCAAGGGGGCCAGCGAAGTCAATGTGAATACGTTGCCACGGGTTTTCAGGCCAGTCCCATGGGTGTAGGGTCCAAAAATTGACATCAGAGGTCGATGGTCGGTGAGAAGAGTAAACTTTTGCCCAAACAGGTACTGATGAAACTTCCGAATTCCAAAAAACATTTCCTAATGCCTCACATTCGATTTGGGCGTAGTTAGTTTCTGCTTTGCTTAGAGTGCGTGAAGCAAAAGCAATAGGTCTCTCTTCTCCCGAAGGCATAATGTGTGACACAACTGCTCCAACTCCATAAGGGGAGGCATTGCAGGCCAATTGTAGGGGTAAGGATGGATCAAAGTGCATTAGAACTTCAGAATTTAGCAATGCATCCTTAGCTTTGTTAAATGCAACATCACAGGCTTCAGTCCACTTCCAGGCCTTGTTCTGCCCAAGGAGCTCATGAAGTGGTTTTAGCAGTGTGGCTAACTGTGAGATGAACTTTCCGTAATAGTTCAGTAGTCCTAGAAATGAGTGCAGCTGGCTTACATTTCGAGGTGGGGGAGCCTCCACAATAGCTTTAACTTTTGCAGGGGCCTTATGAAGACCTGCAGAATCAATGATGTGTCCCAAATATTCAACAGAGGGCTTGAAGAATTCACACTTGTCTTTGCAAACTCATAGGCCATACTCTTCCAGTCTTTGTAGGGTAGCCTCTAAATTCTTTAAGTGATCCTCTTCATTTCTTCCAGTGACCAGGATATCATCCAGATAGCACTGAACTCCTGACAAGCCACACAAGAGCTGGTCCATAGCCCTCTGGAACAGGGCGGGAGCAGACGTTATTCCGAAGGGTAGGCAACAGTATCGATAAAGCCCCTTATGAGTCACAATAGTCAACAGCTCTTGGGACTTTTCATCAATGTGCATCTGTAAATATGCTTGACTCAGATCAATCTTACTGAATTTTTGTCCCCCAGCCAGGCCTGAGAAGAGGTCATCGATGCGGGGAAGCGGGTATTGCTCTGCACACAACACTGGGTTGACAGTGACTTTAAAATCACCGCAAATCCGGAGAGAGCCATCTTTCTTCACTATTGGAATGATAGGAGTGGCCCATGAGCTATGGGTAACTGGTATTAGGACTCCATTGGTGACCAGGCGCTCCAAATCCGCTTCGACTTTCGGCCTGATGGCATATGGCACAGTTCGGGCTTTCAGATATTTTGGTGGACTGTCAGGTTTAATGTTCAATGTCACAGTGATTCCCTTCATACTTCCCAAATCATCTCCAAAAACAGCAGCATGTTTCCTTAGTATAGGCATTAGACTGGTTTCTTCTTTAGTCATCCGGTGCACTTCTACCCAGTTCAGTTGAATCTTCCCAAGCCAAGACCTACCCATTAAGGCTGGGTAGTTACCTCTCACCACAAACAGTGGCAATTTAGCAGCCTGTCCATTGAGCTCCACCTTAACATCAATAGTGCCCAACATGGGCACAGCTTCTCCCGTATATGTCTTCAGAACAGTTTTTGTTGCCTTAAGCGGAAGATGCTGTAGCTTTTCTTTATACACAGTCTCGGAGACCAGCGAGACGGCTGCACCGGTGTCCAGTTCCATGCATATAGGTTTGCCATCCAACAACGGGGTTACCCAGTATTCATGTGAGCCCATTGCCAAAGACAAAACATGCAGTGGCACTTCCTCTTGCGATGAGGTGTCACTTTGATCATCCTGGGTCTGCTCTAGGGTATACAGGGTTCCTCTTTTTGTCGGCCAGACCACAGGCCTCTTTTTCTTTTGTTTACAGGCACACTCAATGTGTCCCTTTTTGCCACAGTGTCGACACACCAGGTCCTTACACCAGCATTCTGATGCCTGGTGACCCAGCTTACCACAGCGGTAACATTCTTGACTCTGCACAGTTTTGTGGGTCGGTTCTTGTGACACTTTTTGCACCCTAGGGGATGCACCGATGTATTGCGCCTCCCTTGTAGCCAGTTCCATGGAGACAGCAATATCAACAGCCTTCTGTAAGGTAAGCTGAGCCTCTGTCAGTAGGCGCTTCTGTATAGCTTCACTGTAGAGGCCACACACTAACCTGTCACACAGGGCATCATTTAACATCTCCTTAAATTCACAGTGTTCTGCTAGCTTTTTTTTAAATTGCTACAAATTGTACAACTGTTTCATCTTCCTTTGGGTCTCTTTTGTGGAACCTATATCTTTCAGCAATTACCAGTGGTTTTGGGGAAAAATGGGACCCCAGGATTTCCACAATGTCACTGTAAGATTTAGTCGCTGCGTAGCAGGGAGTAGGTTTTAGCCCCTACAACACTTAAGAATATTGGCACCTTCTTTGCTTCTGTAATGTCATTTGCAATAACAAAAAGCTCAAAATGCTCCGTATACACATGCCATTGCACTATATTCTCATCAAAAGGTTCCAGTGGCCTGGTCAGAGTAGCCATGATTTTTAGTTTCACTTTCACAGTCAGTGCAACAAGCAGTTTTTTTGTTTGTTTGTTCTTTACCTTGACTTCTACTTCCTTCTGTTACTGGAGCAGCACCGAAATCCCATCCTCGTCACCACTTGTTATATCCTTGGGGGCAGCCGGTTTAGGAAGAAATCACTTGAGGCCAGAGAGCAGACTGCTAACAAAACTATCATTTTATTTACAGACACAGAGCTCACCCAACCGGCCGAAACTGGCTGGGCTATCCCCTAATAATCTAACTCAGTTGCCATAGGAACAAAAACCATGACAACCAAATACACAACACACAAGTGTCCGGAGCTTAAAATGAAATGAGTATCTACCCCAGGCAAAATTGTTCAGATGAGAAAAAAGTGTAATTCATTTGAAAACTTTGCCAGAGAGAAGTAAAAAGCAGATCAAGACACAGAAGCTTCACATTTATGAACCCCAATCCTCTTGGGTGCAAGTTGTGGGAATTAATGCCCTCGCACATGACATTGCAGACTGCCACAGTATATAAGGGGCTGTCTGAACTTTTTATATATAATACAATGGGCTAAATTTTGATTGCAAACAAGTTTGTTGTGGTTCTAGGTGGCTCAAGAAGTTGATAATGGTCTCCAGAGCCTTTAATTGCTTTTCCAAGCTATTGGTTTGAATTCAGCCAGGATTGGTAGCAACCAAAACACATTTAAAGTTTAATAGCTATGTGGAGTGAGGATGGTAGTCTCAGCCCTGTTTCCAGAGGGCAAATGACTGCATCACCAAACCAGCCCAAATAACAACAGTAAGCAACATTCAGCACTCTGGTGGGATAGAGCTGCACTCTCATTCTTAGAGGTGGAACCTGCAAGCTAGCGATCAGGGAGTGTTAGGAGCCTGCATTGTCCCTGCTTATGCTGTACCTGTTTTATAGCACTACATTCTGAGTTTGGGAAATTGCAAATATTCATCCAGCTGGCGTAAGTGAGTGGAAATCACAGTAAAATGGATAAAAATCTGCCTCAAAAGTTCAAGCTGCACATCCTCCCTCCTTTGTATGATGCTGTTCTTATTTATTCCAGAAAACTGGAAAAAACATGAGAGAGGATAGACACAGTAATGTAGGAAAACCTGCAAACACAATGGAGAAAAAGTCACTGTAAATTACTGTCCTGGTTGGCCAGCAGTAACTTGCTTTCAGCAGGCCCCTGCCCCTTGGTTGTATAAAACAACTTGGTATTATTCCCAGTAGGCAGAAGCCATCTGGAAATGGTAGAGGTTGGTGTGTGGGCTGTAGGTTGTGAGCGACATCTCAGACCGCATGGTGCTTGGAAACGCTTGCCGCACACCTACTTATGTCTTTCGCGTGCCAAATGTCCAAGGATAACTGTCAGATCATAGCAGTGTATCACAGCCAAATTCTCCACAAAATATCGGTTGGATTTAGCTTTCTGTCATGGGTTTCCAATATCTCACCTCCTGCAGTTTGTTACACCTTGATTTGCAATGGATCCAATAACATGCTATGTAACCACTTCCCGAGCCTCATTTTTTTACATTAAACCCCAATTCTGCCACATTTCTGCAAACACTTATTCGTGTGAGTAATTCAGACTACTCCATTTGAGGTCAATGGAGCTATACCAATTTTCAAATTACTGATTGGCTGATTGCCAGTTCTGGAAGGGCTACCAAGTGGTTAATGCTTGGAATATAGTCTAAAGATGAACAGAGCTCTGTAAGAGAGATGTATTATTTTTGTTCTTGTTGTTATGGGGTTGCTTTAGTATGCTGGTCTCAGCACGGGTAGAGTCCATTTTAATATCTGTATAGCTCTAATGACAGCTTGCGCTCTTATCTCTTGGCTCCCATGTTAATAAAACAAACAGGCAACAAAAAGTTTCTGTAGGCAGAAGTGTCCTCAATTATTAGGAATTTAACTGTGCCATCCAGAGAACAGCTCTGTTTGTAGACTACCATAATTGTTTCTTGGTAATTTGGCAGATCTCTATTCAGAAGAGAAGGGGGAAAAATCCTCTAAATTTATAGCGGGAACTTGCAAAGCTGTATTTTTTGACAACAGAGATGACTCACATTTATTGATTGCTTATTCCTTATGGTGGGTTGTTACTGGAATTCAGTCCCAGATTGCAGGTTGAGCTGCAGAGAAGTGCCCTATATTTACAAGGCTGATGAGACATGCAAAAATGAAATGGTTTGTTAGGAAGGCAGATGATGGCTGCTGAAGACCTGCATAGTCCAACCTTCCCCTTGCAGACAGTCCTGCCACATAGCAGAGTGAAAATGTGGAAGATGGTGACCGGGGGAAAAGGGTTTGTTTAATTTTTAAAATGATACAAGTCAGAAAAAAATAGAACTCCACCTCCCACACAATTAAGCTAGAAAATGTTTAAAATAGATGTATAAATTACCAGGCCAGAAGGGAGCATTGTGATCATCTAGCCTGTCCTCCTGCATAACACAGATTAGAGAACCTCCTCCAAATAATCCCTAGAGCAGATCTTTTAGAACATCTTGATTTAATAATTGGCAGTGATGGAGAATACACCATGACCTTTGATAAAGGGTTCCAATGGTAAATTATTCTCACTGCTAACAGTTTACACCTTGTTTCCACTCTGAATTTGTCTAGCTTCAACTTCCATCTGTTGGATTGTGTTATAGCTTCTTCTGCTAGACCGGAGAGCCCATTATTAAATATTTGTTCCCCAGGTAGGTACTTATGGACTGTGATCAAGTCATCCCTTAATCTTCACTTTGTTAAACTAAATAGATTGAGCTCCTGGAGTCTATTACTATGTTTTCTAATTATTCTTGTCGGAGAGGAGCCACCCCTCTCTAATTTATCAACATCCTTCTTGAGTTGTGGACACCAGAACTGAACACAGAATTCCAGCCGCGGTTGTACCAGTGCCAAACACAGGGGTAAAATAACCTCCATGCTCCTCCTCAAGATCCCTCTGTTTATGCTTCTCAGGATTTCATTAGGTCTTTTTGCCACAGCATCACACTGGGAGCTCATGTTCAGCTGATTCTCCACCACAAGCCGCACATCTTTTTTCCAGAGTCACTGCTTCCCAGGATAGAGTCCCCCATCCTGTATGTATGGGCTGCGTTCAGAGTTCTAGATGTTCCTAGGTTATCTGATTGACGGTGTGACCAAGAAACACTGCAGTGGCCAGATAACTTATTTGGGCCCTGGTCCAGCAAAGCTATTAAGCATGTGTTTAACTTTAAGTCTATTCTTTGCTGGAGGGGGGCTCTGGTCTGTAGGGTACATGAAATTCCCACATCTTCAGGCAGAGATTTTCCAAAGGCATCAAACAGGGTTAGGGGCCCAAAGTGCATTGAAAGTCAATGTGTGTTGGGTGCCTCACTCCCTTAGGCTGCTTTGAAAATTCCAGCATTGCTGGTGAGTGAACCACTGCCATGTTCAGGAAATGCCAGATCCTGTACATAATAGTTTGCTAACGGCCCATGCTGCTAGTGAGCACAGTGGATGCACCACTCCGTAAGGGTGCCTGCATTACGGCGGCGAAATTCCTCCCAGCACCAAACCCCTTGTTTGCCTTACAAAAAGGTATACCTGCCTACAGACAGGGCCAGCTACCCAGAGAGCACAAAAGAGGGAAGAACCAGCAGCAATGGCCAGCCATTCAGACATACCAGTTCAGAAGCTCTACGCCCACGGCCCAGCAATCTGTTGCTATAACTACAGCTCAGCTCAGCATTGCCCCAAGCCTGTAACTCTCCTACCAAGTGCCAATCTTCCTGCCAGTTCAGTAAGGCTAACTACTGTATTTCTCTGTGTCGCCGTAAAGAACCCATGTCAGCTTCCATAGAAGCACTATGCCCCCTCCTTATCACCCATCTGTACAGGGCTCTAATGCTGTGAACCTGGCCGTAGCGTTGTAGCTATGTATCAAACAGCTCTAGGGGAAGATACTGTGCTCATAAACAATAGCCCTGTACCTTTTTAATAGATGAGAGCATTGTAGGTTTAAAAAAAAAACAATTAAAGAAGTTACTTTAGGCCAGATTCTGATCTGAGTTTGGCTCCGATGTGGGAGCCAAAATGAAAAGTCCTCCCTTATATATATTTTCCCAGATGTAGGACTCCCTACATATTCTGTGCTGAGTCTTGGTGTGCTGCTATGTTCCGCTGCACTTTGTTAGTGCAAAAGTGCTTCCTATTAAGTTCTATTATGTTGTAGTTTCCGGACAATTTTTAGGATGAAAGGCAATAGCTTATGTTTAGATACTATTTCTGGCTCCAGCAAATACCAGCCCGAGATCTCAGAAATAGTATCACTGTTTTTATTCATAAAAGGGGAGTATTAAAAATAATGAAAATTACTTTGATCATTCCTTGCTACATAATTACAGCGTCTTGTGAGATGTATTTATTTGGCACTTACAGCAACTGGATTTATTGAACCAGGATGAAATTTAAAGCTACATCCAATAGCAATTTTAATATGAATTAGGAGGATTTCCTTATAATAGTCTTAGCTTGAACAAGAATGGAACCGCCTAATGTAGCTAATTGTTTGGGAAGTGGCAATATTCTTCAAAAATTTACCAGTTGTATTTAGATTGTCCAGGAATACTTGGAAGGGAGTACGTTGGAGAAAAGTGTCCTTCCAAAGGTGCTGTATTAAGTCACTTATCTTAGTATCCTGCATTCAGAGCTTTTCCTAGCCAGAGCATCAGCATCTCCAAGCCCAACCAACCAACACAGTGTAAATCTTGCTCTTCCTTTTTCACTGCAAGAGCATTTGCTTATCATGCTGTGGTTACTAAAGCAATACTTTGTGCTTACATTTTGGTTGCATTTATGACAATGTTAAAAGTCCAGCAGGCTTAGACGATGGAGATTCAGGCCCCTTCTCATGTACAAAGTGATGTCAAAGTGATCTTAATCAAATGTTTTCTATCAATCTGCATACTAGCTTTCAAGAACTCCATTAACCACAATGAGAGTAGGATGTCCCTCCCTGTTTCAAGTACTTGGATCACTTAGGGCTTTACTAGTTATTAAAGTGATACATCTTTGAAAAAATATGTTTCCTATAAAACATGAAGTGCTAACATATGCCGAGTGCAATTAATATTTTAACATGGAATAATTATTGATAAACAAAACAGTTATTTGCTCATGTATTTAGCATGGGTCCACAGCCAGGGTGGAAACCACACCAAAGAAACACTCAAGGACAAAGGGTAGAATTTTCAAAAGCATGTAAGTGACTTAGGAGCCAGTCCCATGTTCAAGTGACTTAGGCAGATAGGGTTAGATTCACAAAGAGGACTTCAATATTGCAATTCTGAGCTGATCTGGGCTTTAAGCAGGTGACTGACAAGCTGGAAGGAGGCACCTATCTCTGCACAGAGTACTCAGCAATGAATCCTCAAGTGCCTATCTCCGGGACAGACGTTAGCCCTTTCTCTCACATGCATGCACAAACCTCTCCTCCCACACACCCCTTCAGAGTGTCATTATAGCCAACAATCCAGTGGTTGGGTCACTCACGTGGGATGTGCAGGTGGGTCTGAATTTCCACTTTACCTGATTGGGAACACAGACTCGAAACTAGTTGTCCTACATTCCAGGGGCATTCTAGAGCAGGTCTCTCAATCTCTCCTTTTGAAGATGTTCCACTTGGAAAATAATTATATATTCATTGGTTGGGAACTTGGGAACCGAATGTGAAAACGACTCTATAGTCTGGTGGGAGGATGCTCACGTGGGATATAAGAGATTCTTGTTCAAGTCCCTGCACCAAAGAATATTTGGATGAATTTCTGGTTTTTTTCGTCAGAAAAGGTCACCACAATACGCAGACCTCATACACATCACATCCCCATATTGGAAGAAATATGTCCAGCTTTAGATATTGTAAAAGGTATAATCAATGACATTTGTACAATACAAGTCACAGAGAGGAGTGGGTTTCAATGTGGAGTAGTTCAGTGAGATGGGACAAACTGTCTGGGATTTGGATGATTAGTTAAGCATCATGGAAAAGGGAGGGAAACAGCAGTGTTCTGAAAGGAAATGACCACAAAACCATACTTTAATTGTGCCTACGTGACAAAGTTACTGCAGACTGATGGGACAGAGAATGAGCTACTTCTCACACATATAGTTCATCTGAGTTAAAGTAGAGCCCCATTCTGCAGTGGCTTGTGCTACCCCACAAGGATGTTCTTGGTCTATAGGTAAGTAAAGCCTACACGGTTGCCAGTTGAGCACATTCCATGAGAACTAAGGGCCTGATCTGAAGCCAATAGGAATCTTTCCATTGACTTCAGTGAACTATGGATCAGGCCATAAATTCATAACCATATCCACTAACTCCTGAGTGAGGACCCAGTTCCCATTGGCTACCTAATTCCTTTATATACTTTTGAAAATCCTATCCCCTTATTTGCAAAATATAGTCCAGGTGATCAACTGGTGTCCATCAGTGTTGTTCCATTGACTCCTGTGTATCACTAGTGTAGCAAATTGGAAAAGAGAAAAATGTGTGATTTTTATCCAATCATAACAAGCAAAGACTTAATGTCGAGGAAATGCAGAAAAAATACTGTTGCCCTGGTGGGCCAGCTGTTCATGCAGTATAAAGGTTACTGCCATTCATTTAAACAAAATGGCCATTTTATGTACCTTAACTGTCAGACAAGACACAGTTGAACGGTGCTTTTGTTGGACACGATAAAAAACATAAGAAATTTAGGATCGAGGAAAGCAATCTGGTGCGCAATAGCTAACCTCTCCAACTGTATCATTCTTTCTAGGACTGTATCAGCTTGTTTCTAGAATGACCCTAGTATTTTACCCTCAGAAATCTTGCCAGGTAGACAATCCCAAACATTTATTACCTTCAGCATGACAAAGTGCTTCCGTGGGTCTCTGTGTGTTTGTCCTCCCCACTTTACTGCCCTGAGTAAAAAATAATCAGACGTGTCTATTTGTGCTGTTGATAAGGGTGTATGTCACAGAAAGTGACTTACTGAACATTTCTTATTTCTGGACCTGATCACAATTGCTCCTGGTGCTCTCCCTGGTGCAATGCACCTATGCACTGATCCTTAAGCTATGAGCATCATGCAAGCACACAATCTAGCACTACGTGTGCAGTCCTTCTCGAAGCAAATAACTTTCTGAGCACAACCCAATTTCTTCTTACTGAGTCTGCAGTCATAGAGAATGAAACAATAGTTTCAGGAGAAGGCTTACAGTCCTACTGAGTAATGGGGTGTTGACCCAGGAATCTAATCATGAAAATTCAGCTGTCTACACTGCGAACAGGAGCAGCTAACGAGAGTTTTGCAAGGGAGTTCTCCAGGTTAAGGAGAAGTGATTATGTGACCTTTGGGGCAAGTTTGTTGTCTGTTGCATGTGTGTGTGTGTTTGTCTTTGTGGTGTGCTTGCTGCTTGACTGAAATATACCATATGGTCTGTTTGTTTGGGGGATTGTGTGCTGAGCCTAGCCGCCTGCTAGGCAAAGCAGAGAGCTTCTTAACGAGGCTTTGATCCCTAAGCCGTTTAGCACCCATCAACTTTAACCAGGGCAGTGGAGCTATTCAGGAAGACCAGGGTTTTAAAAGGCCTGCTCCTAAAACCAGAGCTAGTGAACAGGGGAGTTTTGCAAGGGAGTTGTGGGGGAGGGGCGGGGCACAAGGTACACTTATCATTCTTTAAACGTAAAGCCAAAAACATCCCCTCATAAAAACAAAACTTCGAGAAAGGAACAAGCTGCAGGAGTAAAAGGAGAATGCAGTCAGAAATCCAGCAACAGAGTGGGGGCTATCCAGTTTATTGCACCCAATACAGCATGTATGATTACATGCCCCATGGGCAGGTCACATATGTGTGCATTCGGTGCAAAGAGCTCCTTACCCTCAGAGACCATGGATGGGCTTTGGAGACCTGGGTGGCTGACCTGGAGGAGCTAAGGGAGACAGAGAGGTACATAGATGAGACTTTCCGGGACACAGTAGTATGGTCCAACTCCCGATGTGACAGACTCTTTGCTGTTGAGGAGGATGAAAGTCACAGGGAGGGAGAACATCCAACTGGAGCAGAGGGAAACAATCCCATAGTTGGGACCCTTCTTCCAGATGATGATGTGGTGTCCTCTCGCACTGAGGACACCTCTCCAGGGGAGAGAACTCCAGTTATTAGAAAGAGACAGATAAATTATGGGAGATTACATCATTAGAAACATAGATAACTGGGCTTGCAATGACCAGGAAAACCACATGGTTACTTGCATGCCCAGTGCAAAGGTTGTGGATCTTTCAAGACATCTAGATAGAATTATGTGTAGTGCTAGGGAGTAACCAGTGGTTGTGGTACATATAGGTACCAATGACATAGGGAAGGATAGGAGAGACATTCTGAAGCCCAAATTTAGGCTGCTAGGTAAGAGATTGAAGTCCACAACCTCTATGGTAGCATTCTCTGAAATGCTCTCAGTTCCACACGCAGGGCCAGTTAGACAGGCAGAACTCCAGGGTCTCAATGCATGGATGAGATGATGGTGTGGGGAGGAGCAGTTTAGATTTCTTAGGAACTGGGGAAACTTTTGGGAAAGTTGGAGCCTATACAGGAAGGGGGGAAAACTTTTTCACTAGTAGGGTGGTGAAGAACTGGAATGGGTTACCTAGGGAGGTGGTGGAATCTCCTTCCTTAGAGGTTTTTAAGGTCAGGCTTGACAAAGCCCTGGCTGGGATGATTTAGTTGGGTTTGGTCCAGCTTTGAGCAGGGGGTTGGACTAGATACCTCCTGAGGTCCCTTCCAACCCTGAGATTCCATGATTCTATGATTCATCTAAACCAAAATGGAACCAGATTTCTGGCATTTAAAATTAAAAAGGTCATAGAACTGTTTTTAAACTAAGGACTAGGGGAAAGCTGACAGGTGCGGAGGAACACGTGGTTTGGACAGAGGCAACCCTTAGGAGAGGATATATTAATGGAGATTTTCTATGTCCTATTAAGGGGGAGAGAATGGAAGGTGATAAAATACAGGTAGGATCTAATGAGAAACAGTCAAATGAAAAAGCGTCCCATTCAATTATATCATGTAATAGCAGACAGCTAAAAAGTGAAAAGTTTTTAAAGTCCTTATATACAAATGCTAGCAGTCTAAATAATAAGGATGTTGTGAAGACCAAGACTGTAACAGGGTTCAAAAAAGAACTAGATAAATTCATGGAGGGTAGGTCCATCAATAGCTATTAGCCAGGATGGGCAGGGATGGTGTCCCTAGCTTTTGTTTGCCAGAAGCTGGGAATGGGTGACAGGGGATGGATCACTTGGTGATTCCCTGTTCTGTTCATTCCCTCTGGGGCACCTGGCATTGGTCACTTTCAGAAGACAGGATACTGGGCTAGATGGACCTTTGGTGTCACCCAGTATGGTAGTTCTCATGTTCTTAACTGTTTCACTGTTGATCTTCATATTACAAACTCCTAGCTAAACATCCAGCAGGGACTGTTGCCTCAACTTTGTATATTCTATTAAAAAATCTGTTAAAACAATGTTAAGGTTGCAAAATCAAGCAATCAAATGTGCCAGAATTAGGGTTGCCTGAGAATCCTGAATCCTACCCTCATGTGGATATGTATTATGGTACTTACAATCTTTAATTATGTAATCACTGTTGTGGCTTTGCTCAACAAAAACATCATGGAAGAACTACATGCACAGTTGTATGATTACATACTATTCCAGGTCCCTGCTCCAAAGCCTGGACATGCCAGAGCTTCTTCATGAAATGGTTGTACGATTGCTTTTTAACCTGGGCAAAACAGCATATTTTTCCCTACTCTCATTCTTGGAAACGGTCTGACCACTTCAGATGAAGCTTTCCAAAAAAGCTCCAGCCCGAGGCAAATACCCAGCATGGGAAATGGTTAAAGCACGTCAAAATGACAAGCACCTAAAACCAGTCTTATAATGGAAAAGGCCAGACATCCTTAGCATTGTTAGTACATCGGGGCTATCAGCTTCACCTGCAGTGAAAAGCAGCAGCAGCAGCTTTGTGCTTTTGTCTAGGGTGGGGGTGAAGCATATTCCTCTAGAATGAACTTGCAGGTTTGAAAGCTGCACATTAGTGAATGTTTTATCAGCTGTTTGTGGTTTTGTCTTTAGCACAGTGCTGGGAGGCGGGGGCAAGGGGAAGAGAGAAATTGAAGGAGGACTGGAAAAAAATGTCAAGAAGGAATGAGATCTCAGGGCATTATAGGAGGAGTTTTTTTGTCTGTTTAAAAAGGCAAGATGGGGTAATATAAAATTCAGTTTTATTTCAAACTACACACTGGAGTTAGGTGCCACAAACCTTCTTTGGCTGTGTAGGGAGCAAACTAGGCCATCTCATGATGGCATTGCAGCTCTCAGCGTGCTCTGAGGAGTACATGGACTGCTGGATCCCACTCCCTCTGGGAAAAGGGGGCAGAGAAAAGGGGGAGCCATGCTTCTGCCCCATTACTGCCTTGAAAGTTGGGGCCATAAGCATTGAGGAAATAATGAACAGGACTCTCTGAAGTGTAAGTTACTACTTAGGGCTGGTCTACACTGGGGGGAGGGGTCGATCTAAGATATGCAACTTCAGCTACGCTATTCGCGTAGTCTGAAGTCGAAGTATCTTAGTTCGACTTACCTGGCCATCCTCACGGCGGCGAGTCGACTGCCGCGGCTCCCCCGTTGATGCTGCTTGCTCCTCCTGCCTAGATGGAGTATGGGCGTCAATTCGCGGATCGATTTATTGTGTCTAGACGAGACGCAATAAATCGATCCCCGATAGATCGATTGCTTCCCGCTGATCCGGCGGGTAGTATAGACGTACCCTAAGTATGAGCAGGAAGATCAGAATCTGGCCTTTAGTGTTTGTTTACATAAACATAATGAATTTGTTTAAAAAAAACCCCAAACACCTTTTTTCCCCAAAAAAAGCTCACAGAAGAGAAACCATTCTGCAGAGTTAGGCAGTTTCCTGCTAGTATCCACTAGCCCTAGTTAAAAGTTATTCTCTTTCTTTCAGATGCAATTTGATATGTCCTCTAGGGAACAGATCATCAGCCTGTGTAAATCAGCACAGATCTGCTGACTTCCATGTAGCCAAACAGACTGACACTGTCTGAGGATCTGCAGTCAGGCTCTGATCTCAGTCACACCTCATGGAAATCTGGAGTAACAGCACTGACCTGTTCCCTGTGTCCCACTCAGATACGGCTCAAATAACAGCTGATCCTTTAAAAACTGGTTGCAAGAGCAGCTTGTAAGTTTCAGTATAGTGAACTGTAGGTCTTGTCTGGCCCCAGAGCCAGACTCTGAACCCTATCCCTCTGTCCTCTCATGGCTAATCAAGGCATTGCAGGCTGTCCTTACCTGGCACTCACTCCATCATGGTGGTGATCTGCTCCTTCTCATGGCTCAGTCCTTTGGCCAGGTCACTTATGGTTCCTCTGCACCACACACTTCTAGGGTAATAGAGAACAGTTCTGGGACCTTAGGCCAGGTCTTCCCTCTCCCCCAACTCTGGGCTCTGTGGTCTTTACATTCCTTATTTTGGGGGTGGGGGTGTTCATGCCACCTTTCTCACTCACCAGTAGAGGAATTCAGCCCCTTCCTCCTCTCTGGGGTCCAGCCCAGGGACCCTGTCATGAACAGCTAAGATCTGCTTCCTCAGATTTCTTGTTTCTCCCTGAACCATCTGCTACGTCAGCCTGTCTCTAGGCCCTTTCCCCCAGCCCTTCCTGGCCTTACTCCACCACAGACCCCTCATCCTACCCCGGCTTTGCAGAGTTCTTGCCAGCTCTTCTACAGAGCATCACTTCCCAGGACTTTCTCCCTCGAGGCCTGACTCCCATCTGCCTCTCTGCAGGCTGCGTGTGTGTCCAGGCCTCTTTCCTTCAGAGACCCAACACCCACACTGCTTGCCTAGGGGTCTTGCCCTTCATCACAGGAACTTTCTCCATCTCTTTTACTTCCCAGAGTCTCTCCTAGAGCTTTGCCAGAGAACTCCAAGCCTCTTACTTCCCTGAAGCCTTTCCTTTATTAGTCACTCCAGTCTTCTGAGCTGGGATTATCCTCAGTTCAGCCAGCCAGTTCTTCCCCATCTGGGCTGAATTCTAAACCAAGCCTGGTGCAATCGGGTGCACTAATTGCTCTCTTATGTTAACCCTTCCTCTGCCAGGATGGGGTATATACTCCATTACAGTAACTGTTGTGCATAATTGCAAACACACTATCAAAGGACCAAAAGATTCTGGTGTTTCAAGACAAGTGGATTCTTGCAGCCTGACTTTGCTCTTAGTTACAGCTGGGTGAATCTGGAGTCTAGTAGTTGGGTTCCGTGTAGTGACTCCAGATGTACACCATTGTAAATGAGAGCAGAATTTAGCCGTCAGGCGGTCCAATACAGAGAGGTTTTCAGCAAGGATCCTCAGTAGCAAAGCAAAAAGCATTGAATCTTGCTGCACTTCAAAGGAAAGTTGCTAACCAAGCAGACCTGTCTTTGTCACATTGATAGGCAAAGACTTCAGTGTCACTCACGTGCCTGCGTAGGAAGCCAGGAGATGACCTGTGTGTAGTTAACAGTGTAGGTAGTTCAGAAGAGCCTTCAGGCAGCAGCTACTTTAAATGCGAGACAGAAGTGAATAGTGACTTTCTTTGTTAAAAGCAAATGAGTCCTTAGCATCCTTGGGCCTGGGAGTTCTACTTGCACCTTGGTATCCCACAGTGCCCCTTCCCTGTGTCTGTTACAGCTGCATTTTGTTCTTACAGCTGTCCCCTTACTCCATTTTGTTCTTGTTTTCCTCCTGTGGCCGCCCCTCCCTGGCTGTCAAGTTGTTTACCAGGGCCTTTGCCCTTCTCAAAGGGAGGGCCACTTATGCTAAGTGGGACCACTGCCCTGTTCAAAGGGTTAGTCCTGTTATCACCTTGTTAAAACCTAGGCTTGGTGTAGGGTGGCCACTGTCCAGAGCTGCAAGACCTATTGTGTTTTTAAGATCCTGGGCATGAGTCATACCTCTGGGCTCAGGGCTAGTCCAAACATGCCTCTGTGGCTGCCTGCAGTTTTTTCTCTGCCTCTCTCCTCCCTGTAAGAGGGGGAGCCAATCAGAGTTACTGGCGGGAAGCTGCCAGGGTTTGCCTTTATAAACAGACATTTTTTGAACAGACTTCAGAAAGGTTCTTGCATTGCTGCCTGGTCTGATCAACCAGGGGTTCTGGGGGTCCTTTCTCCGCTCTTGTTTTATTTTTGAGCGTACCCCCGTTTTTGAACCCCCCCCAGGAAGAACGAATTGCTGCCTGAGAGATCTCCTGATTATCAAGATTGTACCGAGCCTTCTGATGTGCTTGCTGTTTCTGCCTCTGCTGCTGCCTTGGGGGATGGTAAGAATCCCTCTGTGAAACTTTCTATACTTTTATTTTATTATTTTAGCTGCTGGCTCTGTCTCCCCAGCACACAGACTCAAGCTAAACCTTGGTCTGTGTTTTAAAACCTCTCTCTTAAACCCCGTGGCACTCTGCCATTGAAAATAAGTTCGTGCTGCTGCTAAGTTCTGCTCCTGTGGGCTTTGCCTTGGACTGTTTTCAGCTGTATCCACTGCTGCAGCCACCTCCCTTAGCTTCTTTGGGGGCTGCCTTGGGAGCTGTATTCTGGGCACATACCACTTTGCCCTCTGTAACTTCCCCATACCATAAGGTGCACCATAGGTTTTGTTTTTTCTTTCTTAGTTTGATAAGTCATAGTTTGTTAAGATTGTAAAGCTTGTAAGTCTCACCTGCCTTGCTATAGTTCGTTGTTTTGTTGCTCCATATAAGCTGCTTGCCATTTTATATAAGTTTGATTAAGTTAGAAGATAGATAAGGTTTTTGCTGCCTTTTCCCCCACGTCTGCATCACCCTCTGAACTTCCCAGAAGTCCTTGCTGCTTAAACTTACAGACTGCTTGTTCTCTGTGTCTTCCTAGCCTGCTTGTTCTCTGTGTGTCTGTGTCTCTGTGCTCCTACTGCCAAACCTCAATTGTATTGCTGAAGTCTAGCACAAAACCCCATTGGTTACTTTCTTCCTCTCTGATACCCCTCACATTCTACATTTACACCACTGTGACACATTTTTACCTAAAATTGTTTGTTATTTAACACATTTTATCCATAACTGTTAGTTGGTTATATGCTGCCGTGACACACCTTTTTACATAGAAATCGCTAGCTACCTGTTACATTTATACCTCAGTGTTAACTGATTACCCACTGTATTGTATCCTACTGTGTTGTACCCCACTATTGAAACCCCCTTACTGTTCACCAAAAAAGAAACCCCTCCCCAATTGTCTACCTTAACAATCCCATACCCCTCACTATTGAATTTTCCCCGTTTTTGTATTTTCTTAATAAAGTTTATTTTGCACCCCACCCGTGTGGTAATTGCTCCCCAAGATCCCATATACCTGCTGGCAGGGACACCCTGAATGTCCCCAAAGCCACCTGCACAACATCCATACCACCTTGTCCTTTTGATTAGGGTGTTGTCTTCCTCTCTGCTATGTGAGATTCTGGCTGGCCCCTACCCAGTGGTGCAATGGAAAAGTGAGGAGCTTGCTCTCTCTTTGAATAGGGACAGTCAGAATTGCATCATTATCTTAGACCAAGAGTTTCAAAAATGATGAGTGATTTGGGATGCCTCATTCTTTGCATGCCCATTAGAAGACACCATGGAGGGTCCCAGTTTTCACTGAGCATGAGTAAGGGTGTCATAAGCTGCCCTGACATATTTTTATGGTGCACCCACTGCAAAACCCAGGGGATTATAAAGTAGACAAGAGAGTCCTGCATTGTGACTGGTCAGTAGTCTTTGTGCAATCCTGATACAAATCAATCTGTTGCATTTCAGACTCGCTTTTTTGTGCTTCCAGCGTCCTCCAACAAGTAAAATCTTTGCAGCTCCAGGGGGTAAGGGCATCAGAGTCACAACGCAGGATTGGTATAATTGTTAATAATTCAATTAGACTTTGACTCCTCTGAAGCTCAGTAGAGTTGTATTAGCTGTGCCCTGCTTTGTCTCTTCATTTCTGCTTTATTAGCCACAACTGTTGTGTTTAAATAACTCTTTTTTCCAGTCTCCCTTCTCAATCTTGAGGAGCAGCATTACCCTTGCCCTCTTGTACGCCTGCACTTTCATTTACTTTTCTGTATTGATTTTCATGTATCTATGAATTTTCTGCTTTCAGCTAGAACCAGAAGTGGAATAATCAAACTATTGTGAGAAAAGTTATTCTGACTAACCAAAGGGGGTTGGTACATTCAGATAAGAACTAGATCCTCATCTGAACCAGAACAGAACTCTAGTCCCATTGCATTAACTCTATCACCCATGGAGGAATCTTAGAAGAAAATTAGTGGAGAGTTAGGCATCAACATTAACTGAAAGTCAATGGAAATAGGATGCCCGACTTCCTGAGCATCATTTCAAAATCCCAGGCTCCCCAGCTTCTGTGATTCTCTGCCACAGTAACACTAACATGTGAGCATGACCTGACACATTGTACATGGGCGCTACTCGTGTTGGGTCTGATCTGAAGCCCCTCGAGGCAAATAGGGGTACGGCTTGCTGCACACAAAACCTGCACTCAGATTCAAGTTTGAGCCCAAGCCCCGCTTCTGTCCACACACAAATCAGTGTGATGTGGGTCAGCAAGCACCTCGGGACCTGGGGCCTAGGCCCTTGCCATGGAGGATGGGTCAGAACCCAAGTCCTGCTGTGACTCAGGTCCAAGCCCTGTCATTTTGCAGCGTGGATGCAGCTCAAGACACAGACCTGAGACGCTATGTGGATGCTGAAATAGGGGCTTGGAAATACTGATTCCTCAAGCCTGGGTCCCATAGACCTGGCTTTGCAATGCAGTGTAGACATACCTTGGGAGCCTTTTCAGTGAAAGGAGCACTGAATTGGGCACTTAAATGCCAAGATTATCAAATATAAGTTAATATTAATATTTTTGGAATATAATGTTTAAATAAGGACCTTATTGAAGATAAAGACCAGAACCTAGGATATTTGTTTAACATTGCCAAGCCCAGAACAAAAAAATATGAGTCTTTCTGGGAGAGAGGTTAGGTGACATTAAATATGACCTTTGAAGCCTCTGATTGAAATGCTACTTGTAAAAAAAAAAGACATTAAATAATGTCAGATTAAATACTGTATCTATTTATATTAGTTTTATTCAGAGTAAGAAGGTTCTATGGCTTATGTGGTATATTGCTTTAAAAAAATCCACTGCATCTAAAATAATATCAGCAGAATCCATTTCTAAAACATTCTTCACCCTGGGTTACATGCTGTTTCACAATATACATTAAAATGTATCAGCATTTAAAAAAAAACAACAACAATCAAATGCAACTGATAGACTGAGCCATCCAAACAGAAAGTGGAGGCGAGTGAATGTCCAATTATTATTATTAAAGCGTTCACTCATCACACTGAATCAATATCCTTGAAAGTCACTTGGCAGGTGGGTTTTGCTCACATGCTCAGGGTCTAGCTGCTCAATGTATGTGGGGCTGGACAGAAATTTTCCTTCCGGTCAGATTGTCAATGACCTTGTGGGGTTTCACCTTCCTCTGCAGTGTGAGGCATGGCTCTCCTGATGGGATCATTTGGGTATATCTCAGTTAATTTCCTGCCATTCAACTCTCCATGGGGCACTGGTGTACCTCACTTCCTCTTGTTCTCTGCCTGTGGCACACAATAGTTTAGTCGCCTGAGGGCTGTGATACTTTGGTCTAATTCTGGTTGTTGGACTTGGTGCAGAAGTATCTGGGTGGGGTTTAGTGGCCTGTGAAGTCCAGGAGGTCAGTCTAGAGGATCTTGTGCTCCCTTCTGGCCTTATACTCTATGACCAGATAGAAGGAATACTAGGCCAAAGGTTAAGAGGTTATAACCTAGATAGACAGATGAGCAATTAGCACCTTGAATTTCACTAGGAAGTAAATTGACAGGCAGTGGAGATGTTTGAGCAGAAGTGCAATACGAAACATTTCCCCTCATCTGTCCTGCTCACTAGTTAGGCAGACGTATTTTGGAGCAGTCAAATCTTCGAAATGTTCATCAATAACAAAACCCTGCAGAGTGCCGTCCAGTTCTGTAGCCTTGAGGTGAAAACGTTAGGTCCGCACCTGAGAAGAAAAGCTGCAGTCTCTCATATAGCCAAAGAGGAAAGATGGCAGTTTCTTGGATTCAATGCAAGTTTCATGAGGACATGGCTCCCAGAGTTAAGTATTAAATAACCTGACAATTCTGACCTCAGTGAATGACCAGGACCTTGTGATAAGGAAAGATCTGTCAGATATGTTTGGCCACAAATACTGTGTCCTTAAAAGTACACAACATGACTTTGAAAGACCAAGACTATAAGCTTTCTGGGGCAGGGACTATCTTCTTGTTTTGTCTATATTGCCTAGCACAATGGGGTCCTGATCCTTTTATTATTATTTATGATGACAATGATGATGAATAGGTCTGTGTGTAAGATAGTAGAAACAATAACATAACTATAATAATAAAAGTACCTTTTTCGTTCTGTATTTAATATAGTTTATTTGATCAAAGATAATAAGACAAATATACAGAGACTCACGAAGACATTCTATATACAGGTAATTTGCCAGACAAAGGTAAGAAGAGGGGTTGGGGAGTTGGTTCACAGTAGAACAATACCTACAAATTCATCCAGTTCTTATTGTTTAATCTGCTGTTTTAGCTGTTGCAGTGTGTGTCGACTCACCTTCTTTTGCAGCAGTCATTTAATAAAGAGACAGAAAAATTGCTTATGTTTTATACATTTACTTTGCACAGAATATTTCTTTTAATGAAGAATCAAATGGCTTGCATCCGAAGAAGTGAGTATTCACCCACGAAAGCTCATGCTGCAAAACGTCTGTTAGTCTATAAGGTGCCACAGGATTCCTTGTTGCTTCTACATTCTTTCCCATGTGTTTTAAGTTTCATGGAAAACAGCATGAATGCCATACATGTAACTAATTTGCTAGTACTATACAACTTTGTTTTTAACACGCAACAGAAAGCAGACATTGTGTGGAAAAGAGATGCCTTTGTTCAGTCATGAAGGCACAAATGGAGACCAGGACAATTAGAAATTATAGGTGTGTGGGGAGGTCTGCTTTATAATAAGATCTGAAAAGGAATGGTGAGGTATTTTGCTAATGGTTCAAGATCATGACTTGTCCTTTGTATCAATATAGTCTGCATTACACTACAGAAAGCACTAACCAAACCCGACAACGCTTACTACTGTTGTGTCCTTCACACTTGGAGATTTTCTATAGCCTATTTGAAATTCAGGCAATAAACAAAGAATTTGTATTTTCTTACAAAGAAAAAAGATCTTTGTGATTTTGCTTCATTGTGCTGGAGAGAAGTGTGAGATGTCTATCCTATTGGAGGAGAGCTTTTCCAAGGACTTTTGGGACCATAGTTTGAAACGTGCTAGCCTATTGATTGATTAAACTAGACCCTTATTGAAAACAATTCAAATTTTCATCTATGCAGTCACCAGCTGACCTTTATAAATCAAATAAACTGTACTAGAAGGCTCCAAAGCATATTCACACTTTAAAATACCACTCAGCAGTTACTGGTGAAGTCCCATGACAATGCTTAAGCAACTCAATGCAATGAAATAAGATGACCTGGGCCATAAAAGAAGAGATAAAGTAATGCATCACAGGATGTAAACAACACATTTGTAACCATTCATGGGATACACAAACAGCCAGGTAATCTGAATCTTTTCAGAAACTGACTACCCACATCATGAAAGTTTTGGGTGGATAAAAACATATTTCTTAGGAGTGAGCCAAGTAAGTAGACTAATTTTTCCTCTTTATAATCATGTGTAGGTTCTTTATTGATTACATAGTGGATAAAGTATCAAATAAGTCTCAACTTATTCATATTGT
This sequence comes from Mauremys reevesii, assembly GCF_016161935.1. NCBI lineage: Eukaryota > Metazoa > Chordata > Testudines > Geoemydidae > Mauremys > Mauremys reevesii. The sequence goes on from NC_052627.1 coordinate 4,342,984, forward strand.
GCATGTGTTTTGGATGAAATGATCTATATTCTTATGCCAAAGGTTTCAAAATCAGGTGGATAAAGTCACACTCCTAAGTAGAGATGGTTAGAAGTTTCTCTCTCTCTCTCTCCTTTTTTTTTTCTTTTTTTTTTTGGATGAAAAATGATTTTTTTTAATCAAAATGAAAATTTCTGCAGAAAATGTCCATTTTCAAGAAAAAGGAGGGGGCATAAAAATTTCCATGGGAAATTTCCGTTTTTTACAACAGTTTGGGAGGCAGAGGGTTGTCACAAATACTGTTGTTGTTGTTGTTGTTGTTTTTTGGCAACCAAAACTTGATGAAGTTTGCCCGACACATGACAAATGTCAGTGTTTGCGTTGCAGGTTTTTGACAAAAGCCCGAAAAAAACTTAGAAATATTTTGAAAAAATTGGTCTTGTGAAAAATTTCAATGAAAATGAAGCAAAAATAAATAAACAAACAAAAATCTCTACTTCCAAGTCCATATTGAGGCACTTGAGCAAGTGGCTTGATTTTCAGAAGTATTGAGCTCCAAAGTCAATAAGAGCTGCTGGGTGCTCAGAAATTTTAGGCACGTCTTTTTGAAAATGTTGGCCTTGACTTCCAAAGTGAGAGCCCCTATTTCTCCCTCATGTGTCTTTTAAAATCATCACTCCCCCTGCATACATAAATAATCCTGTGATTCGAGTCCTCCCACTTTTGCACATCCAGTTATTTTGGTAGTAAAGCTGCCACTGGGAGTAAATACTGCTACTTACCTCCAGGTGCTGGAAGGCCTTGGAACCAATGCAAGATGGGAGGACAGGACTGAGAGGACTGCAGTTCTTCCATGCACCAGCAGTCTACATGTATCTTCTGGTCCTTCCTCTTCCATGGAAGGGTTATAGGGACTTTGGGCTTGAGTAGCCTCTTCAGAATAACTCCACTACCACTCTGGGGCCAGAGAGGATTGCTCCATCTTCCTCAACCTGCACAGATTCTAGGGTGGGGTTCTGGGGCCTGTGTGTTGGCCAGGTATCATTAAGAGCAGAATACAAATTTTGCAGAATATTGTGATATTTCTCTTCACTCCATATCGAGTTGTTCATACAAGCATATAACCCTTGGAAATACAGCTACTCTTAACCAGAGCCTTTAATAAGGCATCCACATCTTACATGCAGGTGAAAAAATACATTTACAGTCTCCCTTTGCAAAGTTGCTTGGGAATGAGCCCAAATGAGTCCTGCTAAAGGACGTGTGATGCACACTTAGCCCTTAATTTCATTGAACCAGAAATGTGGGTATAGTATTTTTCTATTCTGCCTCAAATATGAACTTAAATTCTCTTAGCCCTGGTCTACACTACAAAGTTACATCAATGTAAGCCACATTGCATTGACCTAATGTGCACATGTCTACAATTCAATTTGTCTCCCACCACTGTAAGCATCTGTTATGGCAATACAGTGACACAACCTCCCATAGTGGTACTGAGCCAGGGTTGATGGACTCAGGGTGGACTCAGTGTGAATTCAGGCATGGTGTTACCTATGTTGAGCCTAACAGCCCTCCAGCAGCTGTCCCACAATCCCCAGACACTGATTGCTCTGATCACAGTTGTGAACTCCACTGGCCAGGGGTCATGAACACTGGGATCCCTGCCCCACCGTTTAAACCCTGTGAATTTTTAAAATTCCTTTTCCTGATTGCTCGGCTTGACAAGCACACCAAACAGCTGTTCGTTGTTATATGAAACTGCCCAGTTGACCATTCCAGGTATATGCTCCACACGCATTCTGGCCTGGAGGTGACAGGAGATATTGGATCTCCAGGGCCTGTGGGGAGAAGAGGCTATGCAGGCACAGGTCTGAACCTGCTGTAGAAGGATGGACATCTATGAGCAGATTGCGCCGGGGATGAAGGAGAAGGGGTATGACAAGGACCAGCAGCAGTGCCATGTGAAAGACAAGGAACTGTGGCAGGCATATCAGAAGGCCAGGGAGGCCAAAAGCCGATCCAGTGTCAAGATGCAGAGCTGCTGGTGTTACAAAGAGCTGCATGCCATATTCGGCAGAGACCCCCCTACCACTCCGAAGACCACTGGGGATACCGCTGAGGAGCCCAAGTCACAGGTCTCTGCCGGGGGATGGAGGACATGCAATCAGAACGGTGAATGCAGGGTTCAGCTATGCCATGAGCCAGGACCTGTTTGAGACTCCACCAGGTTCCAGTCAGTGCTGCAGTCAAGTATATATGAGCCCGATACAGGAGAAGGAACCTCAGGTAAACATGTAAATGTATTTTCCATTACAGTGATGTACTGATGGTGCCCCTAACTTAATGAGAAGTCACTAGCTGTGTCCTGTTAATGTGCTTGTGCTAGAAAAGGCAGCAGTGTAAAGAGAGGTAGCGTTATTATCTGCTTTTCAATCCCCTGTAAAGTCGGGTGAGGGGCCAAGCAGAGTAGTTTGTCTATGTGCACAGGGATGTCCCTTGAATCCTCCTGAGAGAGCTCAATAAAACTTCCATGGAGGTACTCTGCAATCCTCTCCAGAAGGTCTCTAGGGAGAGCAGCCCTGTTTCTTCCTCTGTGGTAGGACACTTTCCCAGGCCAGTTGGCGATAATTTGAGCAGGCACTATTGCTGTAAATAGCTAGTAGCATATGGGCTCGGGTACCTTCAGGAGACCAGCAGCAGCTGTGATATCTGTGCCTTTGTCACCCTCAGGAGTGAGACATCAGTTAACGTCACCACTGCCATTGCCTCTGTGTCAGACAACTGAGCAATTCTCTCCTCATTTTCCTGGGCTGGAACACCCATGGAGAAAAATTAGTGGGTGCTGAGTACCCACCGGTAGCTCCCCGTGCCCTACGCCGCCCCCATGCTCCAGCTCACCTCCTCCGCAGCGAGCGTGCTGCTGCGTCCTGCTTCTCCCCCGTCCCTCCCAGCACTTGCACCACGAAACAGCTGTTTCACAGGGCAGGGAGGGAGCGGGGAGGAGAGGGAACACGGCGCACTGGGGGAAGAGGCGGGGCTGGGGCAGGGATTTGGGGAAGGGATCCAATAGGGGCAAGGAGGGGGCGGAGTTGGGGCTTGGACTTTGGGAAAGGGGTTGGAATGGGGGCAGGGCTAGGGTGGGGAAAGGGTGGAGTCAGGGCAGGGCCAGGGGCGGGGGGGAATGAGCTCCCACCGATGCGGGAGAAAGTTGACACCTATGATACTGACAGTGATACCTCTGTGCATTTTATCTGTAGCTGCTGCCATTGCAGTCCTGAGGGATTCCCTCTCCATACCTATGGAACACCTCAGGCATATAAACAGGAGAAAGAAGAGGATTCAGAATGACATGTTCAGTGAGATCCTGAAAGCCAGTGCTGCAACAGAGCATGAACAGAGGGCCTGGGAAGATGAATATTTCAGACTGAATGGAGAAGGAAAGAGCAGACAGGAGAAGGGCCCAAGAATCCCAGCAGCAAAAGGAGAGGGAGAGGCACCAGGACATATGGGGCTTATACAGCAGCAAACAGAGAGGTTCAACAAGCCCAGGCTCACCTCCCTCTGCAGTCCATGAAGGAACTCCACTGTCGCACCTCCCTACACTCCCCCTCCACATTCCATGTAGCATCAGGAGCTGCTGCACTACCCCTGCCACTCCACACTGAGGGACCAGTAAGGAAAACCACAGCATCACATACAGCAACCATGTCTCTCACAGGTCAGGGTATGCGTAGCTAAAATGGAGATGAATGTTCTTTCCCCTTCTTAAGCTCTGTTCCATAACTTAAGTTTTTAATGTATTGGCTTTTACCTCACATGGGATCTTTTTGCAGTGTGTTCATTACTCAATAGAAGGCTATTGTTTGTAAAATAACACTGGTCTACAATTTTTGAGAAGTCGTCTGCTTCAGAGATAAAATGTGCTATTTATTATGTATTTTGATGTGCTGAATTCAAATATGACAATTAAAACAACTGATTGGCTACTGTTTCTAAGATATTTAAGTTTTTACATTTGATGTCTATGTATATTGTGTAGATAGTAGAGTTTTAATCATAAATTGTAAACCTAGCTCTTTTCATGTGTTTATGGTTGCTTTACATGATAATATTTCACCTGTCCTGTTTATGTAACACTTTAAAAATCAGCAAAAGGGTTATATAAATAAAATTTATTATGAAACAAAAGGCAAAAAAATATTATGTACATAGTTTAGTCCTATTCAGTGTCTACTCGGCGCTTCTTGGCTTGTCTCTTGTATTCATTAAATGGAGCATCTCTTGTCACTGTCCAGCAATAGTTTGCAATCATTGATGGGCTCCATTTGCCCTGATAGCATTTCTCCATTGTTGCAATGTCCTGATGAAATCGCTTGCCGTGCTCGTCGCTCACTGCTCCGCACTTCGGTGGAAAAAAATCTAGATGAGAGTGCAAAAAAATGTATCTTTAGTGACATGTTGCAACCAAGGCTTTTGTATGCCTTGAGGAGGTTTTCCACCAACAACCTGTAGTTGTCTGCCTTGTTGTTTCCGAGAAAATTTATTGCCACTAACTGGAAGGCTTTCCATGCCGTCTTTTCCTTGCCACGCAGTGCATGGTCAAATGCATCATCTCGAAGAAGTTCATGAATCTGAGGACCAACAAAGACACCTTCCTTTATCTTAGCTTCACTTAACCTTGGAAATTTTCCACGGAGGTACTTGAAAGCTGCTTGTGTTTTGTCAATGGCCTTGACAAAGTTCTTCATCAGACTCAGCTTGATGTGTAAGGGTGGTAACAAAATCTTCCTTGATTCAACAAGTGGTGGATGCTGAACACTTTTCCTCCCAAGCTCCAATGACTGTTGGAGTGGCCAATCTTTCTTGATGTCATGGGAATCTTTGCACGACTATCCCATTCACAGAGAAAACAGCAGTACTTTGTGTATCCAGTCTGCAGACCAAGCAAGAGAGCAACAACCTTCAAATCGCCACAAAGCTGCCACTGATGTTGGTCATAGTTTATGCACCTCAAAAGTTGTTTCATGTTGTCATAGGTTTCCTTCATATGGACTGCATGACCAACTGGAATTGATGGCAAAACATTGCCATTATGCAGTAAAACAGCTTTAAGACTCGCCTTCGATGAATCAATGAACAGTCTCCACTCATCTGGATCGTGAACGATGTTGAGGGCTGCCATCGCACCATCGATGTTGTTGCAGGCTACAAGATCACCTTCCATGAAGAAGAATGGGACAAGATCCTTTTGACGGTCACGGAACATGGAAACCCTAACATCACCTGCCAGGAGATTCCACTGCTGTAGTCTGGAGCCCAAAAGCTCTGCCTTACCCTTGGGTAGTTCCAAATCCCTGACAAGGTCAATCAGTTCACCTTGTGTTATGAGGTGTGGTTCAGAGGAGGAGGATGGGAGAAAATGTGGGTCCTGTGACATTGATGGTTCAGGACCAGAAGTTTCATCCTCTTCCTCTTCCTCGTCTGACTCAAGTGAGAATGATTCTGCTGCATCAGAAACCGGCAGTCCTTCTCCGTGGGGTACTGGGCGTATAGCTGATGGAATGTTTGGATAATGGACAGTCCACTTTTTCTTTGACACACCTTTCCCAACTAGAGGCACCATGCAGAAGTAACAATTGCTGGTATGATCTGTTGGCTCTCTCCAAATCATTGGCACTGCAAAAGGCATAGACTTCCTTTTCCTGTTCAACCACTGGCGAAGATTTGTTGCACAAGTGTTGCAGCATATATGTGGGGCCCACCTCTTGTCCTGATCTCCAATTTTGCAGCCAAAATAAAGGTGATAGGCTTTCTTAACCATAGTGGTTATACTGCACTTTTGTGATGCAAAAGTCACTTCACCACAAACATAGCAGAAGTTATCTGCACTGTTCACACAAGTACGAGGCATCTCTGCTCACTTTGGCTAAACAGAAATGTGTCCCTTTGCAAAATCAAACACTGACAAATAAGAGAGCACGACACTGTATGATTTCTAGAGCTGATACAGGGCAATTTGTTCAGCAGAGTGATGTAAGCTTCATTATGATTGCATCATCCATGACTTCTAGGAATAACATGATGCAATTCATATAATGTATGATGCAATACTAGCTTCAGATTGCATCATTCATTGTTTTGCCTAAAAAGCAAGTACTGTCCAAACCCAGTCAGATTTATTCTTAGATCCAGTCAAAGATGTATTTTAGTCATTTCTGGTTTAAATTGAGATCCCTTCCCTTTATAACTCACTTATCCTCCGCTATTCCCAAGTCAAGGGTCGTATATACTGACCCAATAGCATATCTTGAAAACTAGAGCCAATCAACAATTTTAAGCATCATTTTTGTTTTCAGTGACCCAGAATTAGTAAAGTTTGACTACATTTATTTCAAAAGCATTTTGGCTGTAGAGCAGTGTAATTAATCTTTATTACTTTCCAACATACAATACAGGTGCCTACCGATATTGAAAGCACCCACTTAGTTGTTACTGTGCAGCGTGACAACTCATAGGCGAAGTAAAACAGTGCAATCATCATAGATTTACACTAAACACCACACAATTCCTAACAGGCCCCGAAAGGGCAGGGTCTGGTAAAGCACAGTGCACCATACCACATTACTCACTATTAATGTGATCTTTCATAGCATCCCTCAGCCATATAGCTCTGCAGTGAGATCTTCTAATAGCCTTTTGGTCTGGCTGTTCAAACGCAGCAGTCAGTCACTCAAACTCCACCCCAATGCCAACTTTTTCTCCTTTGTGTCACAGATTTTTTGCAGAACACAGCAGGCAGCTATAACCATTGGGATGTTTTTTTCCCCCACACCGAGATACAATCTTTTGAGTAATCACCACCATCATCCCTTCAATCAACCAAAAGCTCATTCAACTGTCATTCTGCACCTGCTGAGCTGGTAGTTGAATATTTTTTTGGTGCTGTTGAGGTGGCCAGTGGATAGCTACATGCGCCAGGCAAGCAAGGAATAGACTGGGTCTCCCAGTATCGCTATTGGCATTTTAACATCACCAATGGTAATCCGCTGGTCAGGAAAGAAGTCCCTGCTTATAGCTTTCTGAACAGTCCAGCATTCTTAAAAATGCAAGTGTCAAACATCTTCCCCAACCAGTCAACACTGATGTTGCGGAAGGTCAGCAAATATTGGAGGATCCTGCATCCTGTGCTTGCAATGCTCATGACTATAGTGTGGCGCTGTGCAGGTGCCAAGTTTCTCTTAGACATGGTGAACAGAGAGGAGGGCCATGCAGATGCAAGGGATTTTCTTTTAAAAAATGTGCAAAAGTTATGGGATATAGAGGACATTATGGGTTGGAGACAGTTGCATTCTGGGAAGTTGACCCTGGCTCACATTCACTCCTGCATGACTGGTTTCTGCCCCACCATGCGTTGCCAAAACTTCCCAAAAGATACCTACACCTGGTGTACCACAAGGTGCATCAACCAAGCATTCCTGGTGAGTATACACAGTGCTGACACAATGAGCCATATATGAACATGCACAAGTGATTATTAACTTCTGCAGCTTTATGCCAATGTAACTTGCATTGACAAAAGTTTATAGAGTAGACATGGCCTTACCTGATCACTGTAGTAGTACTTTAGCCTTTAATTTTTCTACATGTGCAGTCTGAATCAATTCACTGATATTTTGTAGAGATCTAAAAAAGTTTTATCAGTTTCAACTCAATGTTTGATTGCAGTTGTGATATGATGGACTTTTCTTTTTATTTAAATTTCCTTTCGTGTTCACTTGTAACCTGAAACAGGAGTAGCAAGGAGAAAGGGACTAAACAGTGGTGCTCTGGAAGAATGAATTAGCGCTCCAAAAAAGCAAATCAGAATCTTCTGTCTAACTTTGGAAACATATTTGCTTTTTTTAATTTTAAGCAACTTGTTCATCGTACTTTGATAAAAGATAATCTTAAAGAGTCGGCCATTTAATGCCATCAGTTCCACATTATGGCTTACTATTATTTGTATAATAGTACAACTGAGATCAGAGCCCCAAGTGTGAGAGCAGCTACCAAACACATAAATGAGAGAGATTTCCTGCCCCAAAGAGCTTTCAATCTAAATAGACAAGATGGCCAAAGGTGGGAGGGGAAAAAGGGGAAAAGTGATTTTGTCAAAGTCACACGTAAGAACAACCATACTGGGTCAGACCAAAGGTCCATCTAGCCCAGTATCCTGTCTTCCAACAGTGGCCAATGCCAGGTGCTTCAGAAGGAGTGAACAGAACAGGGCAATTATCAAGGAATCCATCCCCTGTTGTCCACTCACAGTTTCTGCCTGTTACAGGTTTAGAATACCCTGAGCATAGTGTTGCATCCCTGACCATCTTGGCTATTAGCCATCGATGGACCTATCCTCCATGAACTTATCTAATTCTTTTTTTAACCCAGTTATACTTTTAACCTTCACAACATCCCCGGACAACAAGTTCCACAGGTTGACTGTGTGTTGCGTCAAGAGTACTTTGTTTCTTTTAAATCTGATGCCTATTAATATAATCAGGTGACCCTTGGTTCTTGTGTTCTGTAAAGGAGAAAATAACACTTCCTTATTAACTTTCTCCACATCAATCATGATTTTACAGACTTCTATCATATCCTCCCTTAGTCATTCCTTTTCCAGGCTAAAATGTTCCAGTTTTATTAATCTCTCCTCATACAGAAGCTGTTCCATACCCCTACTCATTTTTGTAGCCCTTTGATGTACCTTTTCCAATTCTAATTCCAATTCTAGTTCACAACAGAACCTGGAGTAGAACACAGGTCTTCTAGCTCCCAGTACTAGATTTACCATGGCAACACTGGTGCCATGGTGCTCGGCCCACGCACCAAAGGGGGCCTGGCCTGGCCTGGCCTGGTCTTCTCCGCCCCTCACCCACTGCTCTCTCCTGCGGGGGTAGTGGGCATAAGCTTGGTCCTGCCGGCTCCTGCTGCAGCAGGGCAGGCTCCGCCAGCAGCCAAGCTACCGAACAGCTGTTTGCTGGCGGAGGATAGAGGAGGTAGAGAAGAGGTGACCTCCAGCCTCCTGCTTTGAGTTGCTCAGGGCAGAGGGCTAGGAACACCACCACAACCCCAGTGCACAGCTTGGTGCCGAGAGATGAAGAGAATGGGCTAGAACCAGGGAGAAGGTATGCTCCAGGGAGCTGTGTGCCTTGCTCCAGTCAGCAGGGACTAATCCTCCCCCATGCCCACTGTGCTCATCTTGCCCCTGGCTCCTGCCTCGCTCCAGCTGGGGACCAATCCTTCCCCCCACCATGCCCTGCTGTCAGGGTGGATAAAAATCAATGACTTTAAAAGAAATCAGTTTTTTAAATTTAAATCAGATTTTTGAGGGAAAAACCTATCTAAAGATAGTTTTAATTAAGGTACATTATAGCTCAAAGATATCTCATCATGGACTAGGGATTATAAATTCTAATTCTATAGTATGAGACAATATATTCATGTAATGTTTAAGAAAAAAATTGTAAATGAGTTCTAATAGTTCATGGATTAGGGACCCACTCTTATAGGGTTCCACAGACTTCTGTATAGATTATTTAGGTTAATCTTTCTATCTACCCAATGGGACTCAGTGCTCAGTCTAGAAGATACCATCAGAGATGCTTAGTTTTGCAGTTCTCAGACTGTGGATTTGTGTCTCCAGAGGTAACATGCTTGTTAACAGCAAAACATGTTTTTAAATAAATAAATAGTATATAGAGGTGAGAAATAAAAGACCTTATCTCTATTGTCCCTCTGCAAATTTCTCTACACAGAGTCAATCCCTTACCTCTCTTTAAAAGTGAAAAGTTTCAAAAAGTTCAATGGATAAAAGATTGTTGGGGGCGGAATAGATCTGGACAAGGAGAAGAAGTCTGGAGATAAATGTAAGAGGCGAGGGACATATGCTTTTTTGTTAAAATATTATGTTTGCTGTTGAAGAAAAAAAATCCAGAATACTTAATGTTGTTGTTTTAGTTAAATAAAACAATTTAACTGTCTGGTGATGTTCTCCTCCTAATACAGCCTGGCAAGAAAATCCTCCAAATATTAATGATTAACCTGTTGAATTGGAGATAGTTCCCCTTCCAATGACTTCATAAATATCTGCTTCAATTTTCTTTGGTAAATGAAATAACCAACCAATCATTCATTCTCTGATATAGCTGTAAAACTAATCTGAAAAGTTTTCAAAATAATCACTGTTTAAAAATGTATAGTGTGTACCTTCTAAAAATGAAACCTACATCTATCTCTGAGTTATGAAGAATATGTATTAAGGTTATAACAACCAACAAGAATGCACTTTTATGTAGAAAAGTGAGTAAATGATGAGTCATGAGTAAATCGGGTCTTCCCGATTAGTGATTTAAATCATGATTTAAATCAAATCCACACTGCCCTCTGTGCTCTTGACTCTGGCCCATTCATACGCCGTGGGGGGAGGAGGCACAAATCTGTTTCTGCCAGGCCCACAAAAAGTTATCCGGCCCTGCCCAGTATGCTAGTTCACAGAGTTTGGTGTTTAGGGGATATATAATGGAGATCTCAGTTAACTGGAAAGCTGTCCATCTGCACATCTTCTGTGGTTGTGCTGGAAGAGACCCCTCCCAAAAGGACACGATTTCAAGAAATCTGAGGAGAACAGGGGAGGCTCCAGGAAAATCAAAATATGTTCTTGCACCCTGTAGCCTATAGAACTAACCTGCTTGCTTGTATATATATAGCCTATAGGTCTAACCTGCTTGCTTATAGTTTAAGTATTTGGTTTATTGTAATAGGTTTATAGATTTATATTAAAGTAAGTTTGGCTGTAATGCAAGAGACCTACAGGCCATATCCTGTATGTTAAGCTAAGGCAAAGTTAGCATATCTATATTAAGACCTTTTACTCAGAAAGCAAAGTTGACCTATATCTTGTTACCTAAATAGCTGAGTACCCACGTCTATGTCTATGACCTTTTATCTAGACCAATAGACAATGGAGAATGGCATAGGGTTTTTTTTCAATGTTGTACCCACAGACTTAACAAGTACATCACAAGAGACTGATGTGTGTACATACCTGTCATCAATATGCACATACATACTAGCCTATGGGGTAAGTGTACCCTAACACTTCTGTGGGTGAGGAATGACATTTGTGCATAAGAGGAAGGATTTCCGGCATTTGCCCTATAAAAGAGGTGACCCACTTCAATAGAGGGCTCCAGTTCTCACTTTACTCCATCTCCATTCTCACTTTACTCTTTTCTCACTTACTTCCTCCACTCTATCTATCTACCATGTCTGCTACTATCAGTAGGCTGTACTTGTTCTTCTTAAACTTTAAGTTTCAAGGGAACTAGGCTAAGCTTGGTTTCCTAAGTTTTATTCTTAGTTTGTTTATTAGGTTTTGATTTAAGTTGAAGTTAGTCAAGTAAACTCTAGTCAGCTTTGATAGCTCTTAGCATTTTCTAAGCACTGCATCCCTCACTCAAGAATTGAGAAACCTGAACCGCAAGTCTGCTCCTGTGTCTCTTACCACCAGGTTATCAAGGAAGGGTATGAGTATCTTAACCAAAGCTTTGTTGCATATAATACTATATTATCATATGTATCTTTTGAACAGAGTAATGCAATTGTAACTTTGTAACTCTGGGTATTTTACCATTTACTTACTATTATTGATTTTAATAAAAAGTCTTTAAGGCGACATCTGTCTCAGTGTGAGCTTCCTGTCACACCCCCGAGGGTCCTTTGTAAATTCTGTGGAGCCTGATTCAGGACAAGAACTTTTATCTTCTGATCAAACATATTGGTGAGCCTAAAACCCATACTAATTAATATTGATGATGTAGGTCAGTTCTTTAAACCTAGATATATTTTTGGTTGTTATATTACAGTAATCGTTAAAAAATGTATAATGTTAATAATTACATAGGTTTGATGAAACAAAGTAGTTGTACTTATGTTCCTGTGCTTAATTTCTGTTTTCGATGATTTACCTTCAAAAAAAATCTGGTGTGTCTCGCACTCCCAGAAAGGGCTTCGTGCACCCTATTAGAGAGCTTATTCCTTCACTCTCCCACTTCCCTGGTCCTTCTCGCATGAACAGAGAGCAACAATACCCAAAGTCCAACGGTGCAAACAATTCAGCGTTTATTGGGGTGAACTTCCAGCAAGCTTAAATCCAAGTTCCTTTTTCCTTATTTTTGAATCCTAACTTACTTCCTGTTTGCCCCTAATTTATATAGTAATATTCACAGCTATACCTTAACCAGTCATTCTACTGAAATTTACCTAACCAATCCTAACATATTGTAACATGACTAGCTAACCAATTATATCCCACCACCTTCATTAGTTTACACCCAGCAAAATTAATTATACAGCAGACAGAAACAATCACAGAACCAGACAGAGACCATGCAAATAAATATACAAAACAATACAGAAGTGAGGATTTCACAACCACATCTATACAGACATAAGGGTTCTCCAGCTGTGTCTATGATAAGTGAGTTCTTACCAGACAGAAAACTATCAAACTAAATTTCCTTTTACATCTTCTAGGCTCTTCCCTTTCTCTGCAGGTGATAGATCGGATCACCTTCCTAACAGCCCCAGATTGCCTCAGACTGTCACAGTGAGAAAAGGCCCTTACACAGATTCTTTCTTTTATACCTCTATAACTAGCTAAATGATAAACATATATCTAAATTCTTAAAGTATAGGCCTTTACAGACAGGCTTGAATATCTATATCCCAACACACCCCCATGGGGTGCGTGCACCCCAGGTTAAGAACCACTGAACTATATTTATAAAATTACAAAAAGTTGGATCCAGAGGGAAAACTGTGAGCATAAGTAAATGCCAATGTTTGCTTGAATAACTTGTGTTCTTCAGTATTATCAACTGGGCAGTCATTAGGGAATCACCTGGCTACTGGGATTTTACACATCTGCCAGATAATCAGAGATCCCAATGCAAAATACAACACATAGGAAGAGCATATGTATTTCTGACACTCCCTGTGTGAAGGAGAGGAGGCTAGGGTTCACAAACTAAATGAGCCAATTAAAATAAGACACCCCCCCCAATATTTTAATTGGTGAGGGAGACAATCGCTGCAGTATTGTTTCATGTTCATAAAGGGGAAATTCACTTATTTTCCTCAGACTAACTCTGGCATTTCTTAAGATTAGAACCCCCATTCAGCCTGAATTCACTGAGGAGTGTATGTGGCAAATTGTTTAAAAGTCATATTTCTAGGGATGAGCGAGATCAGGGTAGTTCTCTATTAACTGTTTACTACACAGAGTCAGAATGGAGCCCACTGATCCAGAAATCTGAAATGGTGTGTTATGGATTTTGGCTGCAGCATGACTCCTTGGATCATGGCAGAGCCATTCTTGGACACATGTGCAATGGATATCATGTGCACACCCTTTGACTAGGGAAGGGATGCCAGGGGCCAAGGTACTGGGGTGGTGATGTTGCCTGGTAGGGAAGGCATTGGTGCAGAAGCAGAAAGACTGGGGATTCTGTGACTGCTCCGTGACATTGGGCAAATATTTGCCTGTCTAGAGGGGGCACAATACACCTTTCTTCTGCTCAGTTGTCCATCAACATTTTTTGTACAGAGCTGACTTTTGTACAAAGCCACAGTCTACCTGGAACTTCCTGCTCTGTAGATTCAAAACATGGTTTTAGGATTTTTCCAAAAAATATGATGTGGGGATCAAGGGGTTGCAAGTTTGGCCACTCCGCCTGCGGTGATCACATACCTCAGTGCCAGAGGTGAGCGGAGGCCTCCATTTTGAGTTTGAGATCAAGGATGGTGAGGGAGCTAGGAATCAGGAGGAACTCTGGCTCTGCTCCTGGCACTGGCACAGACTGTGTGTAACCTTCGACCAGCCACATAACCTCTCTTAGCCTTAGTTCCTCCCATCTGCAAAATGGGGATACTAGCATTTCCCTGCCTCACAGGGCAGCCGGGGGGCACGATAATGAGCACCGTGGAAGAGCCTAGAGAAACATAGTTAGCTGAGGACAGTGGAGGCAGCAAGGGGCTGAAGTCTCTAATCATCCAGAGCTAAGGAGAAGGTAACCTATGTGCTACGTTCCCCCTTCCTTGTCCTTTGGGAGAGGGGATGAAAAGATCCACAGATTTTCCCCAAGAAAACTTCCAGGGAACCAAGGACAGTCCAAGACTGGACCGAGGAGCCAGGGAATGACTAGAGTGGTCTTCAACTGTAGAAATAGGCACTACCATCACTGGATATTAATCTTCCCTGCCATGCTACATAGACACTAACCTTCTGTAACCCTGGCCCATGTCAGCTGACTTAAATGCAGTTCATCCACTTGTACCAGCACTTCCCTTGGGCACCTATTTGTTACAGCATCCCCAGCAGCTGAAAAATTGTTTCAGATCTAGAGACTGGGCCCAACCAAAACCCCATGAAGAAACAGCCTCACGTCTTTGGGGGAATTGCTAAGCTCAGTGTGAACTCTGCAAATCCCTAATTGGCCTTTTCTTGTACTAAGCCAACCCAAAAGCTTGGATCTGTTTACTCCATTCTCTGGTGTGTTCAAATTTCAGATCTGAAATGAGTCCATTCCCAAATAGACCTAATTTTCACAGTCTATTAATAACTCAAACCTGAATGAAGCTGATCATCTTCATTCAATTTACACCGTAATATAAAGACCTAGGAATCTGTAAAAAACTACCCGAATATTTGTCATGAACCAACAGAATATCAGTGTTATGTGGCCATCAATTAAAATGTTCCTTTGGGCAGACAGCAAATAAACAACAGCATGAACTCCCATTTCACTCAGCAACTGAAGGCAGACTGCTCAGCTTTGTAGCTGCCAAAGGACCATTGATTATAAGGGATCAAACTCTTTGCTAGCTCACTAATATCAAATCCGGATGATTAATCAAGGACTTCAATCCAGAGAAGATTAGAAAAAGTGATTGATTGTGTGACAATCTATTAGGGATACACTTATTTTGAGCAATTTACAATGATGAATTTGGGGGAAGGGCTTGGACTCAGATGAATACATCCACTGCTGTTTTTATTAAATCCCACCAAGAAGCTTATCCACACTGTAAAATTTTGAAAGCTTTTTAGAGAATGCCAGGCACTTTCTCATCTTCATCTATCCCAGATCAATAATATGGTAGGGAGTCAATCAACTAATACATTTGCTATAAGGTGAGACACAATGACAGACTAAGCGTTAGATTGTTATGATAATTTGAAAACCACATTATGGTCTGAGCTGTCAAACAATACAAAATTCAGTAGGTGATTTATCATCTCATATTACATTTAAAGCATATTGGGCTTGATTCTCTGATTCTTCTCTGTTACAGTAAGTCTGACACTGGGGTAATTCTGCTGCCTTCGGTGGGGTTACAATGGAATAAAACTAATGTAGATGAGTGGAGAGTTAGGCCTGTTAATTACTGGGGTATTTGATTATGATAATTTTTTGAAATTCATTTAGTGGTAGCATTTTGGTTTAGGGGGTCTCAGCCTGAGGTTTTTGAAGAAGTATATGGGAGCTTGGGTACCAGCTTAGAACAAGAAAATTCCCGCCAGCTGCCATTGTGAGAATAGCCCAGCTCATCTTAGAAAGGGAATATTTAACGTCTAAGGATTTTCTTTAATACTCCATTTGAGTCCTGTGGTTTCCTTTTAAAGGGGCGTTCACTTGAGGTTATTCATATATGTCAATGAAACTATCTTGTTGGCCAGTGGTCAGTTCACCTTTCCCAGCATGTGCCATATTTCAGTGTGATTACCTCTCCAAGTTTCAGGAACCACTGTTTTATCTAACAAAAGCAAGCCTTCTCTCATGCCAGCACCTTTTCACAGTAGCTTTTGTCATGGAGCCTTTCCTAGGGGCATTAAAAATTCCAGTCTCAAACTGCATTCAGTCTCCTTGATAAGAAATCAAACATACAACATAGCTGGAGCTGGCATGTGGCATGAGATCATTAGTTGTCTGTCATTTCTTTCCACATGCCACTCTTTTCTCAGAGACTGTAGCAAAGCCGGATGAGAAAAAACAAACAAAAAAGTCAAACATTTTCTGTTGCGTAATTGGGTTTTATATTTTTTTTTACATGTAGGAAGAAGGCAAAGTTGATTGCAATTCTACCTTATTCCTACTTGTATTCATTTTTCTAAATCTATATGACCTTTTAAATAACAAAGCCTTTCCCAAGTACACAATTATCTCTTTCCCCTTTGAATTCCTGGATGTGTATCTCTTGTATGAGAAGGAAAAGGTTAAATGACCTATACTGAGGGGCTTTTGGAATTCTGAAACATTCAGAAAAGGGGAAAAAAAGCAACAGCAAAAGGTTTTAGAATTCAAAAAACGGCTAATAATTTGGAGTGAGTCCGTTTTCCTGTGCCCAACTTGAGACACTTTAACCAGGCTTGCTTTTCAGAGAGTAGGTGTTCAGTATTTTCTTAAAATCACTCTTAAATATATCTCATGTTGGGAACTCAAAATTGGAGACATTCAAAACCACTATGGCTCTTTAGAAAATGTGTCAAGATTTTAATATATATTAACCTAGATTTCTATCACTCCATGTTCTGAGGGGACTGTGGCATTGTTATACTGCATACTTGCCTGTAGGCCAATCTTATTTTAAAATAATAGAACTTTACTCACAAAAGAATGATCTTTATAAAATGTTTGCATGGTCAAACGAAATTAGGTAGGGAGTCCTCTGTGCCTTCTTTAATGGATGCTGTGGCCAAAAGTGCTAATGCAATCCTTGGATGCACAACAGGCGGATCTAAAATAGGAGTAGAGAGGTTATTTTCTCTTTATATTTTGCACTGGTGTGAGCACTTCTGGAATTCTGTGTCCAGTTCTAGTGTCCATGATTCAAGACCACAACTGATAAATTGGAGAGGGTCCACAGAAGAACAAGAATGGTTAAGGATTAGAACAAATGCCTGATAGTGACAGAATCGAAGAGCTCAATCTATTTAGTTTAACAAAGGGAAAGGTAAGGGGTGACTTGATTACAGTGTGTAAGTACCTACATGGGGAACAAATATTTCATAATGGGCTCGTCAATCTAGCAGAGAAAGGTCTAAAACAATCCAAAGGCTGGAAGTTGAAACTAGACAAATTCAGACTGGAAATCAGGTGTAAGTTTTTAAGAGTGAGAGTAATTAACCATTGGAACAATTTACCAAGGGTTGTGATAGATTCTCCATTTCTGGCAAATTTAAAATCCAGATTGGATGTTTTTCTAGACGATCTGCTCTAGGAATTGTTTTGGAGTTGTTCTCTGGCATGTGTTATACAGGTCAGCATAGATGATCACAATGGTCCCTTCTGGCCTTGGAATCTGTGCAAAACCTTAATTGTGAAGGCCCGAAGGAGTCTGTCAATATTCAGCACAAAGGGAGTTATGCACTATGATGCTCAGAGTTACTGCCCCTAGGTTTTAGGCACCTAGATAGCCACAGGAACCCATTGCGATGCACAAAGCCTGAGTTAGGCTCCTAGGCTCTCTATACAATGAATGGGTAGAGACTAGAATGTGATCCACAAAAGCCAGAAAGGTAGGCAGAGAGCCGGCTAAACTAGGCTATGAGTTGTCAACAAGAGGGGTGTATGCTAAACCCTACCCCTCTCAGGGAGATAGGTGCCTACATCCAGGCTGCAGGGAGTCATCTATCTCTGCTAGTGATTCTCAGTCAGACACCCTTTTTGGAATTAGGCACATGCCATTTTTGCCAGAATTTGGGGGTTGGGGGGGGTGGGAGGAGCCCAATGACTAGGGCACTGACCTGAGAGGTGCCAGATCCGTCTTGAAATCCTTTCTCCACTTAGGAGGAGTGTGTGGGTGTGGTGGTGGGGGAGACTTGAGCCAAGAGAGTCTCCCATATCCCAGATGTGTGATTAACCACCAGGATAAAAGTTATGAGTTCTTCCTTGCCCCCAGCTGTTGTGTGAACTCACATGAGGGACCCAGTCTGGTAGATGACCGTGAACACACTTACTGGATCAGGCTCTGCATTTGACCTAGGTAGCCAAATGTCCATCTTCCCCTAGCTTGTGAATCACTCTGGGGATTAAACAGGAGATGGGCACCCAGACACCCACAGGGAGGACACAGTGCACATACAAAGGCAAAACCGTCGGTGGGTGACTAGGGAACTTTTTACTGCAAAAAAACATACCCAGTGAGTTTAGATGTCCACAGGGTTCAGAAGATGTTCTGAGAGTCACAGGGTCCCAAAACTGAGACTCAGGTGCCTGAATCCAGACTTGGTCACATCAGCACTTTTGTGAGTCTAGGCAGAAGTCACTAGTGATGTTCTGTTTTCAAATGTTAGGAAGTGTCGGTATGGAAAAAAAAACATTTACAATAAAAAAGTATTTTTATAGCTCTTGAGTCTTTGAGCATGTCATGTATGTGCCTTCTTCCTTTTCATAGAGTTGACTAACTGCTACAGTGAAACTGAAAGGACTCGACAGACGACAGTCTTAGGCCCTTGGTTGCCTTCCAGACTTTCATTCCAAACTCTCATGTTTCAGGGACGGGTCTTCAGAAGACTCTGGGGAAATTATCCCAGTTGCTGTTTCTGTACAAAGTAGGAGAATACAACCCCACAACAGCAGATTGATTCTGATCGCATGTCTCATATTAGACAATCTGAACTTTCAGCAGGATTTTCAGAAAGAGACTATTGACTTACTGTCCTTATGTCTCAAGCCAACAACCTGTAAATCATATGGCAGAGTATATGGGGAGTTTATTTCTCAGACCAGACAGGGAGATAAAGAATATAGATGCCCCTAAAAGAGATTGAAGCTCCAGTCATTGATTTCTTGGAGACAAAATTAATAGAGGTTTTTCTCATCTTCTACAGTTAAATCTCAGACTTCTGCTCTAGCTGAAAGTTTTCTGTTGGCTAAAAATCAAATGTAATACCAAGTAATCCTTAAGGCCATTTATTTTGGGGAACCTGTTAGACCCAAATCCAATTCTGTGTGACACTTTTATTTTGTTCTCTATTGTTTATCCATAGCAAAAAAAATCAGTTTGAGAAAAATCTCAGCCTGACTTCCAGGATATGGTGTGTATTTGTTCAAGGCACCCACATTTCTTGTGTAGATCATGAAAGACATTTCATTGCAAATATCTGTTTCATGAAGCAAAACTAAAATTTCTTTAGACGAAATCTTCATTTAAAACACTATAAAATATTCTCTAAGTCTTTCTTCTACGGAAATTAAAACTTTAAAATGTATGACTATAATATTTGCTCCAAACTTGGCCCCATTGAGCTCTGCTCTTTAATTTATGGTTAAGCTCAATGTTTTCTTCTTGGCAAGTAACTTTGCAGCTGCTGGGTACAAATCCAAATATGAATCAAACTAAAAACACTGACAATTCTCACAAAGCCCTGTAATATTTTGCAGTGCCATAGCACTGTATTTTCTCAGCACTAGTACACACACGTATACTGAAAGAAACAGACTGGACGGGAGAGGAAACATGAGAATTGCCAATCAGAACAGACCGATGGGCCAACAGTGTCATAGGCCCAGAGCCTCAAAGGTATTTAGGCACCTAACTCCTACTGAAATCAGAGAGGCACCTAAATACCTTTTAGGATCTGGGCCTCAGCAACCAGTGCCAGATGCGTTAGAGGTTGGAATGCTCAACAATGCTTAGTGCTGTAGTAACTCTTCAGCCATTGATATCACCGGGAGTTGTACCATTGACTTAAAAGGGGGTGGAATCAGGCCATTGCTGGGTGCTTTTGAAATCCCACACTAAAATACACATCATTGTACAATCTTGTCTCACAAGAGGAGTCCTGCTGGTGATCTATTTGTGCCCTGAACCAGAGAATAGACTTGTACAATCTGTGATAAAACTGCAAATACAGATGCTACCCTTATCTATCTATCTATTGCTGAAATTTTGCCTCTGTTGAAGTCAATGACAGTTTTGCCGTTGATTTCAATGGGGCCAGGATTTCATCCCTAATATTTGTAATGTTACTAACCATTTTACCACACTCATAGCCCACAGCACTGATTTCTAAGGGTTTGTTATCCTTTTCCTTTAAAACATGTCTATGTATCTATTTTATATTGGTAAGTTTTTCAACAAGGCCTAAGATTAGTCGACACTATTGCAAGTTTGGAGAGTTCTTTAATTCTTGGTGAGTTCTTTCAAACAAGCCCAGCTTGATTAAATCCATTCAGCTATTGGTGCATTACTGCAACTGTTCTGATTACAAATATAGGAAAATTATATTATATTTTTACACAAGCACTACCCAGAAATGGCTAGAAGATTTTAACACAATTTTTTGACCTAATCCAAATTCAGGAAAGGGACTACAATGGAAAATTTTGGCCTGCTCTTTTTTCTTTAAAAAAGGGGGGCAGGGAAGGGGAGGATAACTAGAACTAGTCAAAATATTTTGCATAAAAAAGTTTTCCCATTGGAAATTGTGGTTTACTTAAAAGATTGACTATTTTTTTTCAAATTTCTAATAGGGAGAATAAAAAATCATTTGGAACTGACATTTTTAAATGAAACTGTATTTTTCTTGTTGATTTGAAATGACATTTTTTCCTTTCAAGATGTCAAGTTTAAATAAAAATTTCATTTTGTTGTTTCAAAACAAAAAAGAGTTTTGACATATTGAGTTGCTTAGTTTCAAGAGAGAGTACAGACTCTGTTTTCACATTTTGATTGGAAACATTTGGGAATTTTTCATTTTGTGAAAATGTTAGACTTTATGTTCCAATTTGGAATAAAAGTAAATTTTGAAATGTCAGCGTTTTCCAGGAAAAAACAAATTATATTTTCCAAATAGCTTTAGTTGTGGCCAATTAGAAAATTGTGTTTATAATGAAAAATATTGTACTTTAGCCTTAAATATGGCAGTTTCTACAATTCTTGCTTTAGTAACAGACCTCTGTGTACTTTTTGACCTCCAAAATATAAATGAAAGTTAGGTTTTTGTTCTTAAAGTGCTTGTTTTGTTGTTTATTATTAAAGTTGGATGAATGTGTAAAAATGTTCAATAATTTGACTACTGCAAAATTCACTGAATGATGTATTTACTGAACAATATCAAACAAGTGGAAAAATATTTAAAAACTTAGTGAATGATGCATAATCCAGTCTGTGTGCAAACCTCCTGCACCCACCCCAAGACCCATTGAGCTCAATGGACCTGGTCATTTGGAACAAGCCCCAGGATTGGGACCTTGGACTGTAAACTCTTCAGGACAAGAACTGTCTGTGGTTCATATCACACAGCACTGAACACCCTGCTGGTGCTTCACATACTAGTATAGTGCCAGTGTGAACCTGAACACTACTCTTGTTGCTCATTAGAAGCATAAGAAGCTCATATTGCTCAGGTTGTGAAACCCAATCAATCTGTAACAAAGGTTCAGGCTATGTTAGCTTTGTGTGTGATTATGCAAAGTAGGGAGGGGAGTAGCTAAAGCTAGTCAGGAATTTTTTCATAGAATCATAGAATATCAGGGTTGGAAGGGACCTCAGGAGGTCATCTAGTCCAACCCCCTGCTCAAAGCAGGACCAAACCCAACTAAATCATCCCAGCCAGGGCTTTGTCAAGACAGATTTATAAAACCTCTAAGGAAGGAGATTCCACCGCCTCCCTAGGTAACCCATTCCAGTGCTTCACCACCCTCCTAGTGAAAAAGTTTTTCCTACTATCCAACCTTAACCTCCCCCACTGCAACTTGAGACCATTACTCCTTGTTCTGTGATCTGCTACCACTGAGAACAGACTACATCCATCCTCTTTGGAACCCCCTTTCAGGTAGTTGAAAGCAGCTATCAAATCCTCCCTCATTCTTCTCTTCTGCAGACTAAATAATCCCAGTTCCCTCAGCCTCTTCCCATAAGTCATGTGCTCCAGCCCCCTAATCATTTTTGTTGCCCTCCGCAGGACTCTTTCCAATTTTTCCACATCCTTCTTGTAGTGTGGGGCTCAATACTGGACACAATATTCCAGATGAGGCCTCACCAATGTTGAATAGAGGGGAATAATCACATCCCTCCATCTGCTGTCAATGCCTCTACTTATACAGCCCAAAATGCCATTAGCCTTCTTGGCAACAAGGACACACTGTTGACTCATATCCAGCTTCTCATTCACTGTAATCCCTAGGTCCTTTTCTGCAGAACTGCTGGCTAGCCACTCGGTCCCTAGTCTATAGCAGTGTATGGGATTCTTCCATCCTAAATGCAGGACTCTGCACTTGTACTTGTTGAACATCATCAGATTTTTTTTGGCTCAATCCTCTAATTTGTCTAGGTCCCTCTATATCCTATCCCTACCCTCCACTGTATCTACCACTCCTCTCAATTTAGTGTCATCTGCAAACTTGCTGAGAGTGCAGTCCACGCCATCCTCCAGATCATTATCCACCTTATAGTCCATTCATCCAGCCTATATTTCTTTAACTTGCTGGCAAGAATACTGTGGGAGACCATATCAAAAGCTTTGCTAAAGTCAAGGAATAACACATCCACTGCTTTCCCCTCATCCACAGAGCCAGTTATCTCCTCATAGAAGGCAATTAGTTTAGTCAGGCATGACTTGCCCTTGGTGAATCCATGCTGACTGTTCCTGATCACTTTCCTCTCCTCCAAGTGCTTCAGAATTGATTCCTTGAGGACCTGCTCCACGATTTTTCCAGAGACTAAGGTGAGGCTGACTGGCCTATAGTTTCCCGGATCCTTCTTCTTTCCTTTTTTAAAGATGGGCACTACATTAGCTTTTTTCCAGTCATCTGGTACTTCCCCGATCACCAGGAGTTTTCAAAGATAATGGCCAATGGCTCTGCAATCACATCCGCCAACTCCTTTATCACCCTCGGATGCAGTGCATCTGGCCCCAAGGACTTGTGCTCGTCCAACTTTTCTAAATAGTCCTGAACCACTTCTTTCTCAACAGAGGGCTGGTCACCTCCTCCCCATGCTGTGCTGCCCAGAGTAGCAGTCTGGTAGCTGACTTTGTTCGTCAAAGGCAAAAAAAGCATTGAGTATATTCGCTTTTTCCACATCCTCTATCACTGGATTGCCTCCCCAACTGAGTAAGGAGCCCACAATTTCCCTGACCTTCCTCTTGTTGCTAACATACCTGAAGAAACCCTTGCCTGAGCAATATTTTTATATGCCTCCCTGGTCACTTGTCCAATCTTCCATTTCTTGTAAGCTTCTTTTTTGTGTTTAACATCATCAAGGATTTCACTGTTAAGACAAGCTGGTTGCCTGCCATATTTACTATTCTTTCTACACATCGGGATGGTTTGTTCCTGCAACCTCAGTAAGGATTCTTTAAAATACAGCCAGCTCTCTTGGACTCCTTTGCCCCTCATGTTATTCTCCCTGGGGATCCGGCCCATCAGTTCCCTGAGGGAGTCAAAGTCTGCTTTTCTGAAGTTTAGGGTCTGTATTCTGCTGCTCTCCTTTCTTCTTTGTGTCAGGATCCTGAACTCGACCATCTCATGGTCACTGCCTCCCAGGTTCCCATCCACTTTTGCTTCCCCTACTAATTCTTCCCTGTTTGTGAGCAGCAGGTCAAGAAAAGTGCTGCCCCTAGTTGGTTCCTCCAGCACTTGCACCAGGAAATTGTCCCCTACACTTTCCAAAAACTTCCTGGATTGTCTGTGCGCTGCTGTATTGTTCTCCCAGCAGATATCAGGGTGATTGAAGTCTCCCATGAGAACCAGGGCCTGTGATCTAGTAACTTCTGTTAGGTGCTGGAAGAAAGCCTCGTCCACCTCATCCCCCTGGTCTGGTGGTCTGTAGCAGATTCCCACCACGACATCACCCTTGTTGTTCATACTTCTAAATTTAATCCAGAGACTCTCAGGTTTTTCTGCAGTTTCATACTGGAGCTCTGAGCAGTCATACTGCTCTCTTACATACAATGTAACTCCCCCACCTTTTCTGCCTGGTTTGACAAAACATTTTTGTAGAAATGTATCAGTTTCAATGAGACATTAATTGGGAACATTCTTGGGTCCAGGCTGGCATTAGTGGTCAAAGCTAGAGAGACCATACACCAGGGGTCAGGGCATTCAGTGGGGATGTATAAGAACCAGGTCTGAGTTCTTTTTCTAAATCCAGCAGAGCAGGGACTGGAACTTGGCTCTCTTAACCCCCACAACAGTTTCCCAACCACTGGGCCACTAGCAAGGCTGGCCACTAAAACTTACATCTGTTTCACTCAGATGCAGATAGATTCTAAAACCTCAATTTTTTTCTCATCTTTGCCTCTGCACAACTACCTAGGTACCAGGGGATGCTGTTCTGAAATCTCTTTATATATGCATATAACTGCCTGGTGTGGTGCTAGCCAACCCAAAAAGGGGCAGGGTTGACAGGCGGGGCTGTGGCCCTCCCACCTTCTACACTGGCCAGCGAAGCAGAGTGGACGCACACATGTAGCATATGGCACATCTTCCCAAGGGATGAAGGAGTGTCACTGGTAGTTTTGAGGCACAATGTTTCACTTATGGTGGTGCAGTTATGTCCTGCTTCTAAAGCAAGCCTGTGCTATAAATGAGCACCAATTACTCACCTTAGATGAAAGCGCTTGTGAGTGCATTTCAAACCCATTACTTTACATTTAGTCATTGTATTATTCATTAATTCCAATTTCCTTTTTGATAGCAACCCAGCTCATTAGAAACTTTTTAAAGATCAGAAACTATCCAGCAACTCATTATGCCATGAATTAACAACCCATTGACTTAATGTGTTAATGGGGCGCTGAGTGCACTACAATGTATAGGATTAGAAGCAATTTGCAAAGTTAGCTTTTAGCACTTTCATTTACAATTGCATAATGCCGTGCCTGCTTATTAGATTACAACATCCAGACTGATCAAAAACATTACGAATTATTTTCTCTCAGATGACATGCTCTATCCATGCTTCGGAATTAATTTACAGTCCTTTTATCATTGTTATTACCGCCACTATTTTCTTCCCAATTAAAGATGAAGGGCCATGAATTCAGCATTGCTCTGCAGCCTGTATAGTTGTAACATAACCGTATTACACTACCAAATGAGAATGACAGCTTTGTCCACCCACTTTTCCCTTAACTGCCCAACTATGGATGAATGCCACAGGAGCAGGGCAAGTAACGGTGAATTGGAACCAAATTCTTCCCTATATCCAGGAAGGCTAAGGAGGAGACTGTGATAACTGAGGATCAGCTAACAGGAGTTGCTGGATGTACAGGAACCTTATTATTGCTGTTGATTTTACATGGAAGGCACTCAGAAACTATGGTGCTGGACAGTAGGATAAGTATTGGCCATAACTTCCTTAGGAGTGCTTTCCAAGTACAGCTATTCCAATGGCCTGCAAGCCTTTTGAGGAAGACCACTGACCCATCCAAACCACCTTCTGTGTGTTTCTATTATTCAGTCTGTGACCAGCAGACATAAATAGTGTAACCTCTTTGGGGCAGGCATGCTGGCATCTTGCATGAGCATTTCTTGTGGGGCCTGCCTCAGACCACACGCTCCTCGTGGCAGACGCTGTCCCTCCCACTATGTTTGCAAAGTGCCTAGCACATTTCAAATGCTAATGCAAAATCCTTTATAGCAGCACCGATCATTAGCAGTGTTCATTTCTGGTGTTGTATAAATAATTAATAAGAATGGCATCAATTAATACAGAAACAGAGACTGTAATGAATATAGGGGGAAGGGTAGCAACCTTTATGTATCCTTGGCAATTGTATTAGATTCCCTTACCTGTAAAGGGTTAAGCAGTTCAAATAACCTATTTGGCACCTGACCAGAAGGACCAATAAGAAAAGAAGATACTTTCAAATCTGGGGGGAAGGATTTGTTTGTTGTTCTGTGGGTTGTTCCCTCTCTGGACAGAGGGAGAAACCAAGCAGGTGCAATATCTCCTGGAAATATACTTGGCATAATCCATCTAAAACCATAGAAACTGTGAGTAGGGCAAGGGAATGCATTAGGTTATCTTTTGTTTTGGCTTGTGAATTTTCCTATGCTACAGAGGTAGTTTCATTCCTGTTTTTATAACTGTGAAGCTGAGCCCAGAGGGGAATCCTCCGTGTTTTAAATCTTTTTATTACCCTGTAAAGTTACCTCCCACCCCGATTTTGCAGGTGTGATTCTTTTACTTTTTTCTTTATAAATAAAGTTCTTCTTTTAAGAACCTGATTGATTTTAGTGCCCTAAAGATAAAGGGTCTGATCTGTACTCACACTGCTAAGGCAATTAGTTGGTGGTTTATTCTCAAGCTTCCCCAGGAAAGGGGGTGAAGGGGCTTGGCGGGGGGGCTATTTTGGGGGATAGTAACCCTTCCCTGAATATTTTGTGTAAATCACTTGGAGGTGGCAGCAATATCAGTCTAAGGAATTAGTGCCTTAGAGAAGTTTTAACCTAAGCTGGTAGAAATAAGCTTAGGGAGTCTTTCATGCGGGTCCCCACATCTGTACCCCAGAGTTCAGAGTGGGAGGGGACCCTGAGAGAGACCATTTAGATTATACAGCTCTGTCTAAAGTAGCCCACTCAGAACCCCACCTCCGTACGGACACTCCCACTGAGCTCACTGAAGCCAGACTATCTGCCGCTCAGACAAAGAGGCTTCTTTGGAGGTTGGAGAAAGAGGGTGAGGCTATTCTGCCCTGTCCCCCATCCCTCTGACTGCTGTGGCTCACTGAGGAAGGGTTTCTTCTGCTACCCTCCCCTTCAAACCACACAGCAGAGGGAATGATGTGCCTCTGACTATCTGCTCACCTGTAGAGTAGGAGCCTTAGGTCTTCTAGTATTTTCCTGGTTGGGGGAGGGTTAAACAAAGATAAATAAGTAGCCACTGTCACAGCTCCAGAGGTAACTGCACCACTGACCCCTCCCTGGCCTCTACAAGGCACCCCACGTAGGTCTCAGGCCACCAGAGTCCCACAACTCTGCCCCTCTAGACTGGGAATCCAGGCTGCAATTCACTGGGCTCACCTCCGTGGGTCTTTCATTCAGCACCCGCCACCTTGTTCCCTCAGGGGCAGTGACAGGGTTAACCAGCGATCAGCCAGCCGGGACAAAGCAAAGTACTATTTATTCAGAGCAAAAGCATTAGAAGGGAAAGATATGTTAAAAACTACACACAGCTTGAACACAGGTGTAGCTCCCCAGGTGTCAGCCCATTTCCACATGGTGACCTTGCCAGGTTAAATAAAATAAATTAAATACATTGAGAAATACCTATCTCATAGAGCTGGAAGGGACCCCCAAAAGTCATCAAGTCCAGCCTGCTGCCTTCACTAGCAGGACCAAGTGCTGATTTTGCCCCAGGCCCCTAAGTGGCCCCCTCAAGGATTAAACTCACAATCCTGGGTTTAGCAGGCTAATGCACAAACCATTGAGCTATCCCTCCCTCCACACTGAGCTACTTCAGGTCCTCTTACCAGGCTGGCCCCTCCGGTCACAGTCTCATGGCAGTCAGCTCTTGGAAAGAGTGGCTGTGACCTCTCCCCACATCAGGCCTGTCATTTATATCATTTCAAGAGACAGGCACACGAAGAACTGTAACCAGGTCAAACTAGTCTAATGAGATTTCCCCCAAGGGGAAGGCTTTTCCAGACTTGTTAATGCAAATCCCAAGGCAGGTAATTACCCCCCAGGGATGTTATTTCCTGTCGGAAACTCCTATAACACCCCTGGGAGCCAGAATACAATCGCTAGCCTGTACAGCTCCACATAATATGTTTCATGTTGATACAATAGTCTTTGGACATTCCCTGTGACTATAGCATCTGTTAGAGGCAACATACATGGAGCCATTTTCTATCTTTCTGAAATTATATGCCAGTTCTATTTTGGTAAGTGCTCAGAGTTGCTTCAGACTAGTGAACTACTTTGACAATCAACACTTGCTGACATTGGTTTAGATTTTTGAGGCTCAATGCTCCTATTTCTGATTAAATGCAACTTGGAATACTCAAGGAACTGACTGAGGAGATATCTGAGCCATAAGCAGTTATCTTTGAAAAGTCATGGAATCTCTCCTGTCTTCTAGAGGACTGGAAAAGGGCAAATAGTGCCAATCTATAAAAAGGGGAATAAGGACAACCTGGGGAATTACAGGGCAGTCAGTTTAATTTGCGTACCCAGAAAGATAATGGAGCAAATAATCAAGCAATCAATTTGCAAACATCTATAATATAATAAGGTGATAAGTAATAGTCAGCAGGGATTTGTCAAGAACAAATCATGTCAAACCAACCTAATAGCTTTCTTTGACAAGGTAACAAGCCTTGTGGATAGGGGGGAAGTGGTAGATGTGGTATACCTTAATTTTAGTAAAGCTTTCAATATAGTCTTGCATAACCTTCTCATAAACAAATTAGGGAAATACAACCTAAGCGGAGCCACTGTAAGGTGGATTTATAACTGGTTGGAAAACCATTCCCAGAGAGTAGTTTACAGTGGTTCACAGTCAAGCTGGAAGGATATATCAAGTGGGGTTCCACATGGATCAGTTCTGGGTTTAGTTCTGTTCAATATCTTCAGTGATTTAGATAATGGCATAGGGAGTACACTTATAAATTGTGCAGATAATACCAAGCTGGGAGGGGTTGTAAATGCTTTGGAGGACAGGGTTAACATTCAAAATGATCTGGACAAACTGGAGAAAAAGTCTGAAGTAAATAGGATTAAATTCAATAAGGACAAGTGCAAAGTACTCCATTTAGGAAGGAACAATCAGTTGCACACATACGAAATGGGAAATAACTGTCAAAAGGGATCTGGGGGTCACAGTGGATCATAAGATAAATATGAGTCAGTAACACTGTTGCAAAAAAACAAAACAAAAAACCAAAGATTCTGGGATGTATGAACAGGAGTATTGTAAGCAAGACACTACAAGTAATTCTTCCACTCTACTCCAAGTTGATTAGGCCTCAACCGGAGTATTGTGTCCTTTTCCAGGTACCACATTTTAGGAAAGATGTGGACAAATTGGAAAAAGTCCAGAGAAGAGCAACAAGAATGATTAAAGGTCTAGAAGACATGACCTATGAGGGAAGGTTGAAAAAAATGGGTTTGTTTAGTCTGGAGAAGACAAGACTGAGGGGACATGCTACCAGTTTTCATGTATATAGAAAGGTAGTTACAAAGAGGAGGGAGAAATATTGTTCTCCTTAATCTCTAAGGCCTGGTCTACACTAGGACTTTAATTCGAATTTAGCAGCGTTAATTCGAACTAACCGCTCAACCGTCCACAGCAGGAAGCCATTTAATTCGAACTAGAGGGCTCTTTAGTTCGAATTTGGTACTCCACCCCGACAGGTGGAGTAACGCTAAATTCGACATGGCTAGCTCGAATTAGGCTAGGTGTGGATGCAAATCGAACTTAGTAGCTCCGGGAGCTATCCCACAGTGCACCACTCTGTTGACGCTCTGGACAGCAGTCCGAGCTTGGATTCTCTGACCAGCCACACAGGAAATGACCCGGGAAAATTTGAATTCATTTTCCTGTCTGGGCACTTTGAATCTGACGTCCTGGCTGGACATCGGGGCGAGCTCCGCAGCACCTGCAACGATGCAGAGCTCTCCAGCAGAGGAGTTCATGTTATCTGTGAATAGAAAGAGGGACCCAGCATAGACTGACTGGGAACTCTTCGATCTGATCGGTGTGTGGGGCAAGGAGTCTGTGCTTTCGGAGCTGCGCTCCAAAACAGGGAATGCGAAGGCCTACGAGAAGGTCTCCAAAGCCATGAGAGACAGAGGATACAGGCGGGATGCAACACAGTGCCGCGTGAAAATCAAGGACCCCAGACAAGGCTACCAAAAAATCAAAGCGGCAAACGGACGCTACGGAGCCTGCCACCACTGCCCCACCAGTGACCGTGGACTCTGACGATGGGACAGTGTCGACGACCAGTTCCTCGGTGATGTTCGCGGACGGGGAAGATGAGGAAGGGTTTGTGGAGGATGAGGCAGGCGAGAGCGCTTACAACGCTGGTTTCCCCGACAGCCAGGATCTATTCATCACCGTCACGGAGATCCCCCAACAACCCTCCCCGGCCATTAACCCGGACCCTGAATCAGGGGAAGGAGCAGTCGGTAAGTGCTTTAACCATGTTAACTTTTATTCTTAATATAACAGGAATCTTAACTGTGTGAAAAGGAGGTCTCTCTAGATATGGGGATAGAACAGAAATCATCCTTGGAGATCTCCACGAAGCTCTCCTTGCGTTAATCGAAAAGCATCAGCAGGAGGTTCCTGGGGAGAGCTGCCTTATTGGGTGCTCCGTGGTAGCACAGTTTTCTGCGCAAGGCTTTCATGAGGTACTCAGGGAGCACTGCCTCCCCGAGCACGGCTGCATCGGGCCCTGGTTCGTGCTAGCTTTCACGCAGCATGCGCTCTCTATCTCCTTCAGTGACCCTCCTCAGGGTGATCTCGCTCAGAGATTCCTGCATTTAATTAGGGTAATTACTGTAATTTTACGCCTGGTCCAAAGTATTTTTTAAAAATCTACGGACAGACGGCATAGCACAGACTCAGCACGCAGCTGCGTGACGAGCGTAACGGAAAGCCAAAGAATATAATGGACGCTCATGGAGGGAGCGGGGAATGAGGACGCAAGGTATCCCACAGTTCCTGCTGTCTCCGAAAAGTATTTGCATTCTTGGATGAGCTCCAAATGCTTCTAGGGTCAAACACAGTGTCTGCGGTGGGTCAGGGCATAGTTTGGCAATTTGCGCACACACCCCACCCACCACCAGAAGTGAAAACAATCCTCTGTTGACTCTTTTACATGTCACCCTATCTTTACTGAATGCTGCAGATAGACGCGATGGTGCAGCACTCAACACCAACATCCTTGCTCCCCGCACGCTATGGATGGCTGATGGTACAAAAAGATGGGTATCTGTCCTCATCATCAGCCTATTGGCACATGGGGCAGTGCAAAAGGGCTGGTAACCATGCCGACTAGCATCAGTAAGGTCAATCAAGGGCGCCTGTCCCTAATTTTTGATGGCAGATGGTGCAATATGGCTGGTAACTGTCCTCATCATTGCAACAGGGGGCTGAGCTCCATCAGCCCCCACCCTTCATTGTAAATAAAAGATTCAATTGCCCCTGGACTAGCAGAGGGATGATGGGCTCCTTCATCCACACTCCTTAATGTCCTGCCTGGACTATCATTGCAGCTGGAGGCTTCCTTCCACTCATTTCTCACAAACAAGTCACTGTGTCTTATTCCTGCATTCTTTATTACTTCATCACACAAGTGGGGGGACAATGGTATGGTAGCCCAGGAAGGCTGGGGTAAGAACAGAATGAACAGGTGGTGTTGTTGCAGGAGCACCCCCTGTGAATAGCATAAAGCTCATAATTTATGCAGGATCGGACACAGAGCAGCTGTGCTCTCTGGTTCTGTGATACAGTGGATCTCTAGTACACTTGCCCATAATCTAGGCAGGACTGATTCTATTTTTAGATACCAAAAAGGAGGGATTGACTCAGGGAGTCATTCCCAATTTTTGCTTTTGCGCCCCTGGCTGCTCAGCCAGGGGCACTTATGACAGCAGCAAATGGTGCAGTGCAAAAGGACAGGTAACCATGCCCATCTTATTACCATCTTATTACCAATTTATGGTATGGTAGATGGTACAATATGGCTGGTAACCATCTCTGCTGTCATGCAAAAGCAAAAGCATGCTGCTGTGTAGCGCTGCTGGCCCGCCTCTGTCAGCGGCATCTAGTACACATACGGTGACATACACAAAAGGCAAAACAGTGTCCATGGTTGCCACGCTATGGCGTATGCCAGGGCAATTCTGGGAAAATGGGCTTGAAATGATTGTCTGCCGTTGCTTTCCCGGAGGAAGGAATGACTGGCGACATTTACCCAGAATCCACCGTGAAAATGATTTGTGCCCCAGCAGGCACAGGGGTCTCAACCCAGAATTCACAGAGACAGCCTAGACTCAGTTAATTGTTCGCAAAAATGTATCTTTGCAAGGAATTCACTCCCTGTTTCCCATCTCACAGCTTCCACTGTCTCCAGACCTGCCACAGCATCCCCCTCGCAGAGGCTGGCAAAGATTAGGCGGCGAAAGAAAAAGACAAGGGACAAGATGTTCGAGGAACGTATTGGCTGCTACCTAGCAGAGGCGGACCAGCAGAGCCAGTGGAGGGAGACCGTCTCTCTGTGCCAGCGCTCACACAGCGAATGGGAGGAGAGGTGGCGTGAGGAAGACAAGCAGGCGACTGAAACGCTGCTTGGACTAGTGAGGGAGCAAACGGACACGCTCAGGCGCCTTGTGGATGTTCTGCAGGACCGCAGGAGGACAGAGACACCCTGCAGTGTATCTGCAACCGCACTCCCCTGCCACAAAGTCCCATACCCCCCTCACCGAAAATAATCAGGAGGAGGGGCGGCCGGGGACGTGAATACTGTCACTGCACCACAGCACAGTGCTCAAGTACCCAAAAGCTCTCATACCCTACCTTTGCCGAAGTCCTTCACTTCCAGACTCAGGGTACGTCTACACTACGGGACTTTCGATTTGCATAAACGGTTTTTTAAAAAACATTTTTATAAAATGTGTGGTGTGACACCACACACATAAATCGGGTGGTGTGTGGTGTGGTCCGAGGGGCGGCGGGCTAGCGTTCGATTGTTGGGCATTGCACTGTGGTCCCCTCCGTATCAGCTATCCCATAGCCCCCCCCGCCCCTTGGCCCCCGCATTTGAGATTGGTTGATGGGGGGGGGCAAAAATCAAAAATCATTTACAGCTGTGGTTCACCCTCCTCCCTCCCCCTCCTCCCTCCTCAGACAGAGACAACCTTTTTGCTTGGTGAACCGTGAACCGTGCAGACGCCATAGCACAGCAAGCACTCCATACCGCAATCTCCATACATTTTTAATCACCCTTGTTACTCGCCTCTATGCTGATCCAGGACCTTGAACCGAACCGAAGCCGAAAAGAGGCGAGAGAGGCAGCGCGCGCAGCGCGCGATGATGATGATGAGATGACGTGGGACAGATCGGGCCCCGCGCGCTGGCGCATTTGGAGATGATGATGATGGGGGGGCAGATTCTATCCATTGGCGATTTTTTTGAATTTTGGGCCTGGAAGGACCGACTGACTGTGTGTGTTGGCATTGTGTTGCAGGTGTGGGGCGATTCAAAGTGGCTGCATCGCATGCGGCATTTGACTTTTTTGTGACTTTGCTTGCCCCTGTGCCTTGCCTGATAGCCCACCAAGTAGAGAGATGAGCAGCCTCAGAGTAGAGCCGGCGAGAGGAGCTGATGAGCCTGCAACACCAGAGAGACAGCTCGGGTCAGTGGGAATCTACTGGGGTGGCTGGAATCTACTGGGGTGCTGTAGTGATGCAAGCTAAACAAAATGCAAGCTGCTGCTCTGCTGCTGTGTGACTGGCTACCTTGCAGGCATGCAGGGAGGCTTGGGGCTGGAATGGGATTCCCTAATAGATGGGGGATGGGAACCCCATCTGGCACCATCTTGGCACCGCACCACCACCAGCACCCACCAGTAGAGGCAGGGAATACTTTTCTGGTGGTGCTGCACAAACACAAGATCAAGGGACGGACGGGAAACATTCGCGGGATGGGCCAGGGAGGTTCATGGCGGCTCGGAGGTTCAGAAGCAGCACTACTTTTAAGCAGCAGACAGCAAGAAGGGACTGCTGCAGCAGACCAGAAATGTTGGGGATGGATGTTGGGAAAAGGGGGTGTTTGAGGACAGGACCCAGCCTGGGCCCTGCCTGCCACAGCCAGCCTGGACATGGCAGCCAGCCTGGACAGTGGGCCAGGACCAGTGCATTACATGAATGGCAGGGGTGCTGGGTGGGTGGTGCAGCTGGCTGTTGGGCCCCAGACTGGCGCACAAAACTCTTCATGACAGATGATTACTGCCACTCCAGCTCCCTATGTGCTGCTGCTTTGCCTTACAATCTCTGTGAGTCCAGAGTCAGGTGGCGCTGGGAGGAGAGGGCCAAAGGGAGGTGGGGCGCTGATTATCACCAGGAAGACACACCAGGCCGCAGCCAGCCAGCAGAGAGATTAGAAGCACTTACCAGGGCATTGAGAACACAGAGAAGCAGAGAATGAGCAGTCAGCTTCATCAATCCTCAGTTGACTGATGTGTTTGCTGTGTGACACCTTGACCCCAACATTCTCCCCTTGCCACTCCTCCTCCCCTCCTCCCCGTACAGCTTACTTATTAAAAAAAAGTCATGAATTTAAAAAGAAAGCATTTAAAATTTTTCATTAAAAAAATTTGGAGAGAAAAGAGGAGTGTGCTGGGGAGGAGGAAAAGGAGGGGAAAAGGGGGAAATAAAAATTCAAAAAAACGGCATCCTGGGGGTTGGGCTGGGAGGGGGGGTGGAGGGGAGGGTGGGGCGGGGCTCCCCACGGAGCCCTGGGTCGTTGCGGTGCGTCTGGGTGAGAACATGGTGAGGGGGGTGAGCAGCGGTGGTTATAGCCTGCCTCTGTTCTCCACACCGCCACCTGCTGCTGCCAGCACCGCTGATCACACTGCGGCCCCAGCTTTGCATCCTGGCCGCAGCAGCCCCGCCACCACACCCTGCGCACCCCTGCTGCCCCTGCCCACCCTCCTGCCCTCCCTGCTCTCCCTCTCTCACCCTCTCCACCTCTGTCCTTCCTCACACCTGTCCTCACGTTCACTTCCCTGTTCTCATTCGTCCTGCCTCATTCCCTGCATTCTCCTCATCCTCATCCAGATGAGCTCTCTCATTGTCTTCTTTCTCCATTAATATCTTTTTCCATCGCCTTTTCTTCTGATTTTCTTGGGATTTTGGAGATTGAGATTTATATTGGTTTTGAGATGGGAGATAAAAAATTAAAAGAACACAACATTAGACAAATATTCTTAACATTTCATAATATTCAACACTTATTTTATACTCTTTCACAGTGAAAACACTATTCACCACACATCTCACACAGAGTCATAGCTAGCATTCAGCTTCATACAGATCTCATCAGCTTCTCTGCAGTTACACATCCACACCCCACAGCGCAGCAGGCATCAGCTTGCATGCCATGCATCCATGGTAAGCCCAACGCTCCCCCCCCCTCCCCTTGTCCTCCTAATACGCGCTGACCTGCTCTAAATCTACCACTCCCCCCCACCCCCCCCCCCCCATCCACTTTCCCTCCCCGCTCCGAAAGCTCGCCGGTGACAAAAAAGAAAAAGAATCCGGCTCCTTCACCCTCCCCACCCACGCCTAGAATTCCTTTTTTTTAATTCCTGATTTTTAACGCATTTTTAAAAAATTGCCTTTCCCCTTACTGAAGCTTAAATTTTTTTAGAATGCTTTGAATCTGAATATGATAGCTGATATGATGCCAGACTATACAAGATAAAGCTGATGCTTCTTGATGTGCTGCGATCATGACCATACGATGCACAGCTGCCCCTGCGCAATGATACCTTGCTACTGCATACATGCATGGATGCCCTGTCTGCACAGGGCCTGCAAAGGGGAACACGAGCAGCTACCTTCTGCATCTGCAAAGGATGTCCTGAGCTAAGGAGTACCTTCAGATCATCATGTTAAGAATTTCCTCTAAATCCCTAGACATGTTAACAAACTTTTTCCAAGTAACTCAACAAAACTGTTCATCAAAAAAAAGCAAAGCAAACTCATCAAAAAAAAAAAACTTAAATTCAAAAGGCAAAAGCTGCTTGCAAAAGGTGGGCTGTTCCTCCACAGGGGCTCGTCATTCTCTTACATCTCTTGTTGTTCAGGCTGGGGGGGGGGCTCTGGCCAGGGTGAGTTCCTCTCCTGGCTGCTGCCTGCTGCTCTTCTTCTTCCTCTTCTCTCTGCCTTCCTGGTCCAGGTCTTCCTCTTCTTCTTCCCCCCCCTCTGCTCCAAGCTCAATCCTCAGAGATGTTACAACCCCCCCCCCGGAATCCACAGTCAGGGTCGTGGGCCATGTTTTGGCTCCTGCCCAAACCTTGCATTTAGCTTCCATTTTCGCTGGTTTTTTTTCACTTTAATTTTTCTCTCATTTTCTTTGGTTTTCTGCTGTTTTCTCTTTCTGCTTATTTTCTCTTTTCACTGCACACTTTCCCTCTCATTTTTAGCCTTTCCTTATAGAGTTTTTAGAAATTCTTTCTTTCACTTTTCTTTTCATTTGCTTTTCATGGCAGCACTCATGCTGGGGCTCTCCCCCATTCTGGATCATGCTGGGTACCTTTTGCTGTCCTGATGCTGTGATGGTTTTTCTCCTTTGATGGTCTGCGCTGCAACTGAGCTGCTGAACGAGCTTCACCTGTCACCTGTGATGACTGTCTTCACAGTGTGTCAGCAGGAGAAGAAGCTCAGAAGTCTTGGGCTTTTCTGTCTGTGTGGCCATGTGGGGCTAGTCTGCTGTCCTATGGAGTGTGAGTGCTGCCATGATACCTCGAGTCGATGTAGCCGTCAGAAGCGCACAGCGATCGTCCTCGGCCACAGAAATATATGCCTAACCGGTAAATACTCCTCTTTAAAAATAGGAGTACAGAAACCGATTTAAAGAACATTAAAATCGATAAATTAAGAACTAACCGTGGCTGTAAATGTGCCTCACAGTAGTCCCAATCCCAGTCCCATCCCCTAACTGTGTACTTAATTAATAAAAATGCTTTGCTGTTAATTACTGTTTCGTTATGTTTTTCAAAGAAGACTGTGTTTGAATGGGGGCGTGGGAAGGGGGTGGTTAATTGCATAGGACAGTCACCTTTCCCAGGGTACAGACACGGGGGCAGGATCAGCAGTGGGTCACACACACGGTGCAATCAGTAGGCACCCTGGTCGGTTTTTGGAGGTGGTTTCCAGGATCTGTGTGGGCGGGGGAGATGTGACTTTGCAGTGGGGGAGGGCGGTTACAGATCTTATACAGCGGTCCTTGTCCTGGACCGCTGAGTCATGCAGCTGAGGAATCTGTATCCGTCCTCCTCCACCACAAGGTCACATATCCGCCCGCACACAGAATTCCATAAAGAGGAATGGCAGGCTCCGTTGAAAGAAGCATTCCGGCACTGCGGACCGCTCTAGGAGCAGGAGCCTGTCATTCCTTGAGTTTAGAGGCGGTCTTTACATCACCGCACACCCTACCCAGCACAGCCTGCGTCCCAGTTTCAACCCTTTCACGAAAAGTCATGAATAAAGAAACCTTTGTTAAGTAATAATGGGACATGTATTTTATTTTTACACGTGTGCTGGAAGTGGGGGTAACGGGGGAATGGGGTATGTAACCGAAGAGGAGAGTCAACAGTAACTGGGTAAAGAAACAGGGGCAGGTTCAGCTTCTCTGTAAAGAAACTGAACAGTCACAGGTCACGCTGCTCGCTGCTCGCTGGTATTTGAAGAGTTCCTTGTCGCTGTCCCAGGCGCCTGTATAGGGCTTCATGAGCAAGTGCATTAGCGGGCAGGCTGGGTCCCCGAGGATGACTATAGGCATCTGCACATCCACAACAGTTATTTCGTGGTCCGGGAAGAAACTACCTTCCTGCAGGCGTCTGAGCAGCCCACAGTTCCTGAAAACACACGCATCATGAACCTTGCCCGGCCACCCGACGTTGATGTTTGTAAAACGTCCCCTATGGTCCCCCAGTGCTTGCAGCACCATTGAAAAGTAGCCCAATTTCTCAGCAGCTGACTGTGGAAGAGGTGGACGATAAAGTGCGAGGAGGAGAAAACGGCGATGATCGCAGCGGGCTCCATGCTTGCAGTGCTGTGGCGTCCGCGCTGTCACTGACCAGAAAAGTGCACGAACAGATTGCCCGCAGGCGCTTTCAAGGAGGGAGGGAGGGAGGTTGTGATTGACGGTTCAATGACAACACTTACCCAAAACCACCCTCGACACATTTCTCCCCCCAGCAGGCATTGGGGGCTCTACCCAGCATTCCAATGGGCAGCGGGGACTGCGGGAACTGTGGGATAGCTTCCCACAGTGCACCGCTTCCAAAGTCGGCGCTGGCCCCGTGAATGTGGACTCAGAAATTCGAATTAGTGTATTTAGTATGGATACACAAATTCGACTTCATAAGGTCGAATCCACAAATTCGAACTAAGTTGATTCGAAATAGTCTTGTAGTGTAGACAAGGCCTAAGATTAGGACAAGAAGCAATGGGCTTAAATTGCAGCATGGGACATTTAGGTTGGACATTAGAAAAAAACTTCTTCTAACTGTCAGAGTAGTTAAGCACTGGAATAAATTGCCCAGGGAGGTTGTGGATTCTGCATCATTGGAGATTTTTAAGAGCAAATTGGACAAACACCTGACAGGGACGGTCTCAATAATACTTAGTCCTGCTATGAGTGCAGGTGACTGGACTAGATGACCTCTCAAGGTCCCTTCCAGTCCTGCAATTCTATTTCATCATTAGTCTCATGAATTCAGTATTTTCCCTAATCCCCAGCTCCCGGAGTCAAGTGATTATGGTAGGACTCCAGCTTTCATTACACAAAAATGTTCTAGACCTCCTAGTGGCAGAAAAAGCAGATATTTGAAAGTCTAATAGGAGTACACCCTGTTGGGGAGAAGAGTTCGGAAATCGTCACAAGTCTGCCCAATTTAGGCTTAATCGATTTTTGCCTTTATTTATACAATTTCAGAAAGAATTACTCTCACTTAAACAGATAGTCTATCTGGCAAAAATGTATGTCCAGACAAGGCAGAGTTAGTAAATGAGTCCAAACTACCACATTCTGAGGCACCAGGATGTTTTTCCACCTTCCATGATAGCTGTTGACTTCTCTGATCCCTTGGTCTTGTCCTTCAGTATGTGGTCTGATGTTTCTCCAGTTTGGCCCCATGTACACTTAGGTCTTTTACACATTACAGATTCCTTAATCTTTATCCAATTGGCTTTGGGGTTTAAGTTATCCTCATGTAACGCATGTGCAAGCTTCAGTTACCCAACTTCTATATTTTTCCTGCTGGTTTTGTAGTTTATGGGTCATGTCATTTTATGTCACCCTGCTCGGGGTCTTCCCAGAAAAAAAAGGAACTTTTAAAATGTCTCATTACATGTTTGGGTATCTTTTATTTATATCTTCCAACATGACATGTTACCTTTGTTCTGTCAGCAGTAACAGTTTAAGTAGATTAGCAATTCTGTTTAAAAGAAGAATTGGCAAAACCACAGTTATACCAGCAAGGCCTTGGCCTAAGTGTTATCTCATCTGCATTCATTCAGTAAACATAATGATAAGTTATTAACTATATAGCTATCAAAGCTTTTAATCTGACCATTAATATGTTTATATTTCAACATTACAAATCTTATTCTGAGCTACCCTTAATCTACGAAAAAGGAGAGGAGGGAGTCATGGAAGACCTGGGTGATTCTTAATGTCAGCATTTCCTATCTTCGTTACACTCTTTTCATTCAAAGTCCACTTTTGTTTGTGAATCATTAAAAAGAATCTTCATCAGAAATTTTCCTGTGAATGTATATTGGTGTGTCTCAATGTTATGGCGTGATTCTTAGTTGCTTTTAAATGGTAACCCAACAACCATAAAGGCTCAGAAACTAGAAAAAGTACAAAAACAGACTATTAAAAAAAATAATCTCATGCTTTTTTATCATTTAAGAGTTTGCAATATGGCTAAATAGAAACTGTTGTTTTTTTCTATGAAACTCTTATTTAATCAGCTGCAGTGACAAAATTATTTGCATAGAATCAATGTTACACAACAAAATTAATTTGCTTAGTTTGCACCTGTTTTCTTTGGTGCAAAAACTTCATATCACATCTCCACAATGAAGATGTCCTTCCATGACAACTTAACAACAACATGTGAAAAGTCAGTGTGATCAGGTGGTTGGCTCCTGCCCGTTGAGCTAACAAAATGTACTAAGGATTGAACCATACACAGCCAGATGAGAATTTTAGGGTGATATTTTCAGAGTGGAGTACAGCATATATTCCCACACACTTAGACATCCAGCCACTGAGAACTCAAAAAAACATCCTTTTTGCCCTTATAATAATATTGGAACATCTGTCAGGTTGTATGTTCAGTCAGAGTGCTCAGTTTTTTTGCAAGAGTAGGTTTACACCACCTTCTAAAATTCTGGTCCTTAATATTACTTTGATATAGACTTGCATGATTACATTGTCCATTCAGATGTTTTCCTTATTTCTCTGCAAATGATATTGCAAAATAATTATATGATTTATGCATATATTTGGGTGAGAGCTGTGTTTTTATTCACAGCAATTTCTTCTCTACATGATATTAGGTTTGGCTGGATGAAATATTTTGAAATCTATTTTATTTTCTTTTTGTGCCTCTTTTCAGCTGTCTTTATTTATTTGCCTTTGATCTCTTATTTATCTTTCTTTATCCTTTGCTTTCTGTCCTTATGTTTTATTTTCTTTATCTTTTTATGTTTATATCACACTTCTTTTACTGTGAATTATCTATCTTCTATTTTGTAACATCTTTCTTCTCTTGATTCCTTTTCTGTTTCTGGCAAGTCTTTGTAACATTTTCTCTTTTTGACCATGCTCTCTTTTTCCAGAAAGGATGAACAAGTGGGGTTGTAGAATATTATGGGTGAATCTATAACCTGATTGTTACACACAGTTTCCAAGTTCTTATTCTACAATTCAGATCCTGATTTAGCAAAGCACTTATACATGTATCTAAATTGTATTGAAATCACTGGCACTCAGCCCGGTGTTTAAATGTTTTACTGAATTGGGGCATTTGTAGAAATATATATCCTTTTACTACATAGCTCCGACATTGAATTGTTTCAGACACTGAGGGCTTGATACAACACCAACAGAGGTCAATAAAAATCTTACCACTGGCATCAACAGGCAGTGGATTAGGCCTGTAGAAACTGTGTAGGAGAATCTGTGAGAAAAGAATACAATGAAGTCCATAAGGTATAAAGGGATGGAGGTGGGTAAGAAGATGCCCATCTTCAGTTCAGTTGATAACAACTTTAAGAGGTGGTGAAAAGCATTCACGATAAGTATTTTCACAAGAGAAAATGGCTTCGACAAAACAAGTTTTGCAAAACCATCTGTTTTTGTAGAATTTATTAAAAACAAAACTAGAAAAGTTTCAGGTTTTGGTTTCTGAAAGCTGAAACATTTGGGTTTTTATTTAAATGAAAATCCCATAAATGTCAACTTAAACAAACATTAGTCATCAAAAATGTTTCTAATGGGTTTGGAGGAGGAGGAAGGATCATCATATCCCAACCAGCAATATGGGCTGTGAAAAGAGCAGCAGTGGAGTTCATAGCAAGCAAACTAGATGGATTATGTGGGAATAATTAGATGATCTTGATTATAATACAAACCCAAATGTATATTGCGAAACTCATAACCATGTGACACTGTACTGCAACACCCTGAGCTTGTTAACTTCCAGCCATACCATTTTGGAGAATGCAAAACCATGAATGAGGAGAGTTTTTAAAAAGGGATATTCCCTACCCTGTGAGCTCGCTGGGAGCCAGAACCGTCTTTGTTTTTCCTTTGTATACAACACTTAGGGCAACAGGGCCTTGTTCCCTGTCAGGAGTTGTTTGGGTCAACCACAGTACAAATAATAAATTACATCCAACAAACCCATGTTAAAATAATATCCTATAGCCTCACATGTAGCAAGTTTCATCAGTAGATCTCACATTGTTTCAAAATGGAGGTCAGTATCCTTCTCCTTGTGTTATAGATGGGGAAACTGAGGCACAGGGAAGGACGTGCCTTTCCCAAGGTCAGCCAGAAGACCAATGACAGAGCTGGGAATAGGACCCAACTCTCCTCAGCACTAGTCAAGTGCCCTATCCATTAGGCAACGATGCCTAGTAAAAGAATGCTCAGCTGCAGTGTGGAACACTTCAGTGTTAGGAAAGGCCAAAATGAAGGTGGCTTTGGCAGCCTTAATCTGCCCTCTGGTACATGAGCATTATGATACAGTATGTAATTACGTAGTGTTTTAGCAGCCCATTTGCTTTGACGTTAGGGTGACCAGATGTCCCGATTTTATAGGGACAGTCCCGATTTTTGGGTCTTTTTCTTATATAAGCTCCTATTACCACCCACCCCCATCCCAATTTTTCACACTTGCTGTCTGGTCATCCCATTTGACATAGACACTGGGGCAGATGGAGGGAGAAAGATGTGGCACATTCAAATGAGGGAAAGGAGTGCACATAGGGGATTGAGAGGGGTGTAGCAGCCTGGAGAGCAGCCATTTCAGCTGGGCTGGAAGGATGTTTCCTGGCTGACTGAGAGATCATCAGTGCATGCAGCCCTTTGATTACACAGCTGGGAGGCATGGGGCAGAGCTTTGCTTGTCACACAGGCTGAGGGCAAGTCTGTCCATCAGCCTATGTAGCAGTTGTGATTGGCAGTCTCTCTCCATCTGGATGGGAAATAGGAAATGGCAGAACATAAAAACAGCCATACTGGGTCAGACCAAAGGTCCATCTAGCCCAGTATCCTGTCTTCTAACCGTGGCCAGTGCCAGGTGCTTCAGAAGGAGTGAAGAGAACAGGGCAATTATCAAGTAATCCATCCCCTGTTGTCCACTCACAGTTTCTGCCTGTTACAGGCTTAGAATACCCTGAGCATAGTGTTGCATCCCTGATCATCTTGACTATTAGCCATCGATGGACCTATCCTCCATGAACTTACCTAATTCTTTTTTGAATCCAGTTATACTTTCAAGTGATCCATCCCCTGTCACCCATTCCCAGCTGGCAAACAGAGGCCAGGGACACCAACCCTGCCCATCCTGGCTAATAGCCATTGATGGACCTATCCTCCATGAATGTATCTAGTTCTTTTTTGAAACCTGTTATAGTCTTGGTCTTCAAAACATTCTCCGGAAAAGAGTTCCACAGGTTGACTGTGTGTTGTGTGAAAAAATACTTCCTTTTGTTTGTTTTAAACTCTCTGCCTATTAATTTCCTTTGGTGACCTCTAGTTCTTGTGTTATATGAAGGGGTAAATAACACTTATTTACTTTCTCCACACCCATCATGATTTTATAAACCTTTGTCATAACCCCCTTAGTCATCTCTTGTCTAAGCTGAAAAGTCTCAGTTTTTTGAATCTCTCCTCATATGGAAGCTGTTCCATACCCCTAATCATTTTTTATGCCCTTTTCTGAAACTCTTCCAATTCCAATATTTATTTATTTTTGAGATGAAGCAACCACATCTGCACCAGTATTCAAGATGTGGGCGTACCATGGGTTTATATATAGGCAATATGATTTTCTCTCTTATTATCTATCCCCTTCTTAATGACTCCCAACATTGTCAGCTTTTTTTGACTGCTGCCGCCCATTGAATGGATGTTTCCAGAGAACTATCCACAATGACTCCAAAATGTTTCTTGAGTGGTAACAGCTAATTTAGATCCCATCATTTTATATGTATAGTTGGGATTATGCTTTCCTAAGTGTCTTACTTTGCATTTATCAATATTGAATTTCATCTGTCATTTTGTTGCCCAGTCACCCAGTTTTGTGAGATCCTTTGTAATTCTTCGCAGTCTGCTTTGGAGTTGACTGTATTGAGTGGTTTTGTATCATCTGCAAATTTTGCTACCTCACTGTTTACCCCCTTTTCCCAGATCATTTATAAATAAGTTGAACAGCACAGGTCCCAGTACAGACCCCTGGGGGACACCAGTAGTTACCTCTCTCTATTCTGAAAACTGAACATTTATTCCTATCCTTTGTTTCCTACCTTTTAACCAGTTACTGATCCATGAGAGGACCTTCCCTCTTATCCCATGACAGCTTACTTTGCTTAAGGGCCTTTGATGTGGGAACTTGTCAAAGGCTTTCTGAAAATCTAAGTATACTATATTCACTGGATCCCCTTTGTCCACAAGCTTGTTGACCCCACTCAAAGAATTCTAGTAGATTGGTGAGGTATGATTTCCTGTTACAAAAATTTTGTTGACTCTTTTCCGCAACAAATCATGTCCATCCATGTGTCTGATAATTCTCTTCTTTACTATCATTTCAACCTATTTGCCCAGTACTGAAGTGTGGTTTACTGGCCAAAATTGTCACTTGCTCTGGATTCAGTGTGACCTTGGGCAAGGTACTTAACTTCCCATCCGCCAGATGAAGATGATTCTTAATTTGCTGGGTGTTTTTGTGACCCTCAACTGGAAGGTTCTCCCCATGTGCAAAGTGCTATTTGAAGAGAGTAGAGTCACTTTGTGAAATGCATACTTTTAAGATGAAAATACTTTTAAATTGCAGTGCTTAGAACTAAAATATTCATGCTCCTTCCAACACTTTTGTCTCATGTACGTTTACTTGCTCCAAGTTTAAAATATCACTGCAGACACATTGAGATTATATGCAATGGATCTTTAGCAGAGTTTGTTTAAACATTTGGTTCAACAGACCTGTTCAAACACTTCAGTCAAAGCTAAAAAGCTTTATTTTCACTCAAGCTTTTCATGTTGTCTCAACTTGTTTGCACCATTTCATTCTGTATTGGCGGTTTGAAGCTGTTCTCTCTGACTCATCTGCTTATCCTCATAGCTTAGTATATTTTAAATGTGTTGTTTCATAGCCCTGGGGAGACATGTTTGAAAATCTGAAAAGCACT
Organism: Mauremys reevesii; assembly: GCF_016161935.1. NCBI lineage: Eukaryota > Metazoa > Chordata > Testudines > Geoemydidae > Mauremys > Mauremys reevesii. The sequence continues at coordinate 4,387,686 of NC_052627.1, forward strand.
ATGAGGACTCTTGTGTTGAAAAAGACATGCAACAAATTCAGACCTTTGGCAGATTCTTCCACTGGGTCTATGGCATTGATCTCAAATGAGTAGTTGTTTGGAAGTTTATATAGGCTGTTGTATACAGCTCTGTGGCTCAGTGAGATTGTCCTCACACACAAATATTGGCATCACTCTGCTCCTTGATTCATTGCAGCACAGGCAGGAGGATAGAAGATTTTTAGAAGAGATCAGCTTGTATTTATGCACCAAAACAAGCTGGCCATATTTCAAAAAGGCCTCGCCACCCAGCAGCTCTTACTGTTCTCCATGGGGCTATCACTCCACACATTGTGTCAGGTTTCTTCTGTAGTCCTGCTTCACAATACAGCTGTACCGCCAGCAAGCCACCAACATTGCTGAAGTTGATTTCCTACATTAGTTTTGGTTACAGCACCAATACAATGTCTGTTTTCATTGTTCCTTGGCTTAGCCAATCCTTCCTTGGCCAAAGTATTGAAAATGTCTAGCTCCCCCAACTCAACTAAGGAGGGAGTAGAGAGAAACAGGAAGGAGGAACCAAGTTGCAGAGTAGGTTTTGCAGGCTAACCTTTCACCTCTTGAATGTTACACCTGATTCAGTCCCAAATGGTGATGTCTCTCACAAGCACATGCACATCCAATTTTCATTGGGTGATGTAAAGCACAGCATGTCACATGCTACATTTTGGCCACTGCTGACAAAATTCATAGTGCTGGCTCATACATGAAAGTCTCTATACTTCATCACCAGCCACCCACCCAAACCAACCCATTGCAGTCATTTTAGTACAGAGATCCCACCCAAATCTCTATTTGTCTTTAAAAAAAATCACACCACCATTATAGCATGATCTGCAGTCTCTGGTCTTGAGATGCCTAAAGACTGCCTTAGCAAATGTGTTATAACTTTCAGCTGATGTGCATTAACAAAGATGTATTCTTGTGTGAGAGAATAATTAAGGTGTGGCAAAACTATGAATAGAGATTGAAAAGAACAGGTTTAACTTAGAAGGGAGATGAATAAGAGGAGACAATATAAATGTATATAACAATGAGTGGTCTAAGGAAGACATATTAGGAATTAGTTCACTCTGTCTCATAACATACAAACTAGTCATTCAATGCAATTAAAGTGTGGAAAATTCAAAACTAATTAAAATAAGTACTTTCATACAGTGTGTAATTAGACAGTGGAACTCACTGCCACAGGAAGTCATTGAGGCCAAGAGCTTAACAAGATTGGACATTTCTATATAGACATTAAGAATATCCATATTTATAACAACTTGGTTAGGGATATTAAACCTCATGCTTCAGGGATTAAGCCAATATGACTGTTAGAAAGTAGGATGAGACATAACTTGGGGAGGGGGACAGATCATCCCACACCACAGGGATTTTACACCTTTCCTGGAAGCATCTGGTGCTGGCACCTGCCAGAGACAGGATGCTGAAGTGGAAGGACAGTGGGGTTGACCCAATCTAGTAATTCCTATGTTCTTACATTTTGCACAATACCTGCCTGTATTAAGCTTAACTCAAGCATGTGTTGTCAGGCTCTAGTATCTATAAGCACCAAATCCCTCAAACAGTTTAAAGAAAGCTGCTGAGCACCATAAAAAGCAGACACCAAGACAGTTCCCAGTGTACAACCCGTTCACTTTGGATTAAGTGCTTACGAGTGATCCAATATTTCATTCTACCAAAGTTGCCATACACTGGAAAGTGCTTCTTATGGGCTTTAGTAAAGTATCCAGCATTCAGTCTAAGTCTTGAAAGAGGATCCGAAGGTCAGGACAACACTGAAAATTAAGGGAAAGTGAGATTTCACACCTTAAAGAACACAGTCCAATCTGTCCTTGGCTTAGTGTGCTAGAAAAGGTTGAAAAGGCTCAAAATGTGATCTTCTCTTGAAGCTGCTATACCGACCAAATTGAACTGGAGTTGCAGGGATCATTGGGAGAAAAGCATCCTGAGAACGGCTAGGGCACAGTGGTGATTAATGACACACTAAAAGCTCTTTCCACTTGTGGAATTGCTTAGTGCACCACCTTAATACCTGGGATTTTGTCTCATTTCAGCAGATAGTGGGATGCTCACTGCCATCAGAGATACCGCTTTTCTTTTTAAACTAGCTCTGCCTTTGTCCTATGCAGCCAGATGAAGACTGCAGGCTGTGTACCTCATAAGACATTGCATGTAGATGGCACTGGACGAGAGGGAGGGGACCATAGATAGCCATGCACCACTTTCTATCCCCAAAATGTAGGGGTGTTGGGGCCAGATAAGCTCCTGCTTCAAGTTAGGGCAGACTCGGGGCTCCTCTAGTGTGCTATATTTGTAGATAGAGGGTATCTATGGTATTATCTGTCCTGTTCACCAGAGTATCTTAGCACCACACAATCCTTAATGTACGTCTCCTCACAAAACCCAAGGTTAGGCGTTCAATCCTTGAGGGGGCCATTTGGGGAACTGGGGTAAAAATCTGGGGATTGGTCCTGCTTTGAGCAGGGTGTTCAACTACATGACCTCCTGAGGTCCCTTCCAACCCTAATATTCTATGATAACATCCATGTGCAGTAGGGAAGTGTTGTTATTCCCATTGTACAGATAGGGAAACTGAGGTACAGAGTGATTATGGTCCACATTTTAAAAAGTATTTAGGTGCCTAACACCCACAGATTTTAAAAATCTGGCCCATGCTCAGACAAGAAGCCTTCAAAGAACTCACCCCAGATCTCTGGAGTCCCAGGCTAGTGCACTAACGATTGGACAACCCTTCCTCCCACCAGTCAGGATTGGCAAAGAATGTTGAGCATGCGGGGGAGAGACAGATACTACAAAACGCCTGCCATGCTAGGGTAGAGGCTCAGGGTGGCTGTGCGACACGGAAATTGCCATCTGTTGCATTAAGAGATGGATCTGGCCCTTATGTGCAGCTGATGACTTATAACCGACTGAGGATTTGACCCAGAGTTTGTAACTAGGGCAGAAGAAAATCTGCACGATTTTTTCCAGTCACTACTTTCTATTCAAGCATAAAAAAATGTGTAAAGAGTGCACCGAGGTTCCATAATTACAACCCTACGAGAGCATTTGTCATTTTGGGATGTCTGTTTGAAGAGGCGACACATGTAACCACACAAGTATAATCAGACTTTTCTCTGAAGTATTATTTCCTCGCGTGCACTCGCTTCAACCAGCAAAACAATTCCTCCACACCAATCAGGGAGAAATCTATCTACAAATGGCATCATTTGCCAAGGAGCAACAAGCCCTTCACAAAGTAATAGAGAGGAGAGGGGGGGAAATGAAAGAGTTCTCGTTGAGTCACCAGAAGACCACAGTGTGAATCGATGAATATTTGGAATGCTAGAAGTTGATATTCAAAAGCTTTCTGTACAAAAGAAAACTTTTCAGGGAAGACTAGAGTGGGAATAGTCCTTGTACCATCTATACAGCTGTTTGGGAATTTTTCAACAAAAACATTTTTTGCTGAAAAATACTGATGAGTCAAAACTGAAACTTTAGGGAGAAAGTGATGAATTTTCCGACTTTGTTGTTTTGATAAATTTTCTCACTCAAAAAAGTTGAAAAAAAATCTAAATTGTTGAAACATCTCATTTTGATATTTCTGAAATTGAACATTTTGTTTTTTTCATTTCAAAATGACTTTTGGTTTCACAATTTAACTTAACGCACAATTTACAAAAGGGTAAAGAGAAAAAAAGTAAAATAGGAGTGAAACATTTCAAAATTATCAAAACAAAAAGTTTTGTTTGATCTCAAAACAGGGGATTTCCCCCTGTTTGTCAGTTCACACAAATTTTCAAACTTTCATTTTTTATCCTGATTTGGGATGGGAAACATTTTTATATCTGGAAAATTCTTCTCGGATAAGAAAACCATTTCCTACCCAACCCTTATCATACACCATATTATACTGATGTTTGCTAAAATACTATTCTTTTTAATGGTGATAAGAATGTTTATGACACTGTAAGAGAAAGTTATCATTCCATCACATGGTAAAGAAGAAATACCCCTTTCTATTGTTACCAACTCAAACCGTATTGTCACTAGTACTCTAGCCTCTCCCAACCATCCCCTCACTGCCAGTACTATTCTTACTGGCAAAGGTAAAAGATTCTAAGAACAGAAAAAATATATCACATCTCAGAAACACACACAGAGCACTGGCAGTTACTAGTGGAGATAAATAAATGAATATATTTGACTATCTCTTGATACTTGTTCCTAGAGTTCATTGTCAGTACACTGATTTATGAATATTTTTGTTGGTACACGACTTACAGTCACTATTTGATGTTCTCCGTCCTAACAATATTTACAACTAAAGCCCCAGCAGATTCTAATTTTCATAAAATTGGTAAATGTGCACAAATTTACCTAGCAGTTGCACATTTGTCTTGTTCATTCCACATTCATTTTCACGCCACCCCCAGTCTTTACACATACTGTTTAAATAGACACATACATACCAATCTCAAGTATCAGAGGGGTAGCCGTGTTAGTCTGGTTCTGTAGAAGCAGCAAAGAATCCTGTGGCACCTTATAGACTAACAGACGTTTTGCTGCATGAGCTTTCGTGGGTGAATACCCACTTCTTCGGATCCACGAAAGCTCATGCTCCAAAACGTCTGTTAGTCTATAAGGTGCCACAGGATACCAATCTCAGACAACTCTGTGTCGACCACCCTTTCTTTCTGTGTGCACACACATCTCCATTCTGAGTATCTCTCACATGTCATTCAGCACACCCATCCTCCCTGCTCTACATCCATCCATTCCATGTGCACACAGATCTGGTCCCAAACCTGCCAACACTACCAGGTTTCCCCTATAGATGTATAGGGAAAACTCATGTTTATTGGGAAACCCATCTGATTGGCTGCCCTTCACCATCCCCATGGCTCCATGTCTAGTTGGCAGCTGGTATCAAGCAGAGTGCCCCAAGGGTCGGTCCTGGGGCTGTTTTTGTTCAATATCTTCATTAATGATCTGGAGGATGGCATGGATTGCACCCTTAGCAAGTTTGCAGATGACACTAAACTGGGAGGAGTGGTAGATACATTGGAGGGTAGGGATAGACAAATTACAGGATTGGGCCAAAAGAAATCTGATGAGGTTCAACAAGGACAAGTGCAGAATCTTGCACTTAGGATGGAAGAATCCCATGCACTGCTACGGACTAGGGAGTGAATGGCTAGGCAGCAGTTCTGCAGAAAAGGACCTAGGGGTTACAGTGGACGAGAAGCTGGATATGAGTCAACAGTGTGTCCTTGTTGCCAAAAAGTCTAACAGCATTTTGGGCTGTATAAGTAGGAGTATTGCCAGCAGATCGAGGGACATGATCATTCCCCTCTATTCAGCATTGGTGAGACCTCATCTGGAGTACTGTGTCAAGTTTTGGGCCCCACACTACAAGAAGGATGTGGAATAATTGGAAAAGGTCCAGTGGAGGGCAACAAAAATTATTAGGGGGCTGAAGCACATGACTTATGAGGAGAGGCTGAGGGAACTGGGATTATTTAGTCTGCAGAAGAGAAGAGTGGGGGAGATTTGATAGCTGCTTTCAACTACCTGAAAGGGGGGTTCCAAAGAGGTTGGATCTAGACTGTTCTCAGTGGTAGCAGATGACAGAACAAGGAGTAATGGTCTCAAGTTGCAGTGGGGGAGGATTAGGTTGGATATTAGGAAACACTTTTTCACTAGGAGGGTGGTGAAGCACTGGAATGTGTTACCTACGGAGGTGGTGGAATCTCCTTCCTTAGAGATTTTTAAGGTCAGGCTTGACAAAGCCCTGGCTGGGATGATTTAGTTGGGGACTGGTCCTGCTTTGAGCAAGGAGTTGTACTAGATGACCTCCTGAGGGCCCGTCCAATCCTGATATTCTATGATTCTATGATCACACCACCTGCTCCCTTTACGTGCCACACACTGTGTACCCTGTCCCTAGATGATGACCCTATCCCATCGGTCCCACACACTCCTATATACTGACCCAGGTGCTTTGCCATGTGGGCCCCCACACCCTTATTTGCCCAAGCTCTCCATCCCTCTTGAAGTGCTGCTGGCTCTGAGCACCCATACCTGATTCCCAGGTCCTGAATTCCCCATTACCACAGGGGTCCCAAGGGGATCTCTCCTGGCTTGAAGGGGTAACCAGCCCCCCACCTCCCTACACACACACACACAGTCCAAAGAAGGAGCTAGCATCTGCAGATAGAGTGAGAAGTGCCGCTGCATCCATGCCAACCCAGGGCAAGCTACACCCTTACAATGTAAGGGTCAGCGATTGAATGGCCATATGATGGAAATTATCCTGGTTCCTACCCAGGAAAGGCACAGTAGGGTGGTTTGGAAGGCACCAACACATGAGAGGGGATGAGATCATTGGGGTGCATGGAGGAGGAAGGATTTGGAGCCTTCACATGGGAGAAATCAGCAGTCACATCGGGTATGTTGGGGAGCTGCTTTCCAGCCAATGGGGAGATCAGCAGTGCTCCAGCTGGGAGGCAGGGGGTAGAACTCTGCCTGTTGCACATTTCCATCAGTGGGTATAGTAACATTACCCTTCCCCATCCAGAGGAGGAACAGAGATGAGCAGCCCAGCCAATGAGGATTTTTCTGTAGAAATATAGAGGGGTCTGAAACAAACAACCTGTAGAGTTAGCATTTGCTACCTGCTCCACACATGCCAAAAGAGATATACATCTACTTCTCAAGATAGCTGAAGAATTTCAAAATTCCCAGAATATCCTGTACCTTAGGCAAACATCCTCTGTATATAGAAACGTGTGTGTGCACTCACACACACACACACACACACACACACACACACACACACACACACACACACACTATGTGATTAAAGAGGCAGAATAATGACTGTGGAGAGATGTAAATAGTGACCCTGCTACTGTTCTCAACATGCCCATGTGATTTCAGCCCCTTTCACATAAGCCATGCACTGATCTAATGGATTCAGACGTAGTCCACAGAGTCTGGAAACCACTCCTCTATCTAGCTCTTATACAGCACTTTCTATCAGTAGATCTCAAAGCACTATAGCAAGATTACTATGGAAAGCTAAGCTAATATCAAAATGGCCCTCACCACCACAATATTGGTTGCCTCAGAGTCTGTGATGCATCAATCTTTTCAACCCCTCTGTGAGGTAAGGAAGTACTATTATAGCTATTGTACTGAAAGGGAATGGAGGCAAAGCAAACATCACATCGCCTGTACCAGGTCATATAGGAAGCTTGCGGTAGAGGAGGGAATAGAACCTTGGTCTTCTGAATGTTATTTAGGTGGCTTATCTGCTAAGCCAGCCTGAGAACCTTGCACGTCATCTTCAGGATGCTGTTTCCCTGGTGACTCACGTTCATGAAGAATACTGATCCGAGTGAGACAACCCATTTGTTACAGTCAATGGGCCATGAAATATCTTCCCTCTTTCAAAGGAAAGTAGAAAGGAACTACACTTATAAACTTTGGTTTACCAATACTTTTCAAAGAACATTGAAATCCCGAGTGACTCCTGTCACAAATAAACACCAAAGAGTGTCATCAGGGAAGCAGGTCACTAGATTTTATAGCTTGGCATGAGGCACACTTAATTACACAGAGATGAGGCTGCTACATTCCCCACCTGAATTTTATGTTGCCATATTTCCTTTCTGGAGAAGAAAGAAGCAAGGCAAATGGCTAAGCATTCTTTATTTTGTTTATTGTCCCCATCAGAATGCATAGCTATCTTAACCAGGGTTTCTCAAACAGGGGTCGCCGCTTGTGTAGGGAAAGCCCCTGGCGGGCCGGGCGGTGTGTTTACCTGCCCTGTCCACAGGTCCGGCCGATTGCGGCTCCCACTGGCCGCAGATCACTGCTCCGGGCCAATGGGAGCTGCTGGAAGTGGCGCGGTTCGAGGGACTTACTGGCCGCCACTTCCAGCAGCTCCCATTGGCGTGGAGCAGTGATCCGCGGCCAGTGGGAGCCATGATTGGCCAGACCTGCAGATGAGGCAGGTAAACAAACCAGCCCGCCAGGGGCTTCCCCTACACAAGCGGCAACCCCTGATCCTAATGATGGGTATCTGAATTAGAGATGCCAGTGATACCTAACTTTGCACTAGAGAATAATTCAAGGTTTCTGCCCCTTGTAGCAGGAATGCCATTGTCTCAGACCTGAGCTTACTAGTATGCATTCATGGTGCACCTTCTGTGTAGCTAGTTTTAACTGCCAGATAAGAAGGAACAATCCTGATTTTAACCAGACAAGCAGAGTATTATGTGCTTATGAAAGAGGCTCTCATAGTTGACGTCTGAGAAAGAATTCAGGAATTCTCCCACCAATGTGTTTTGTTTAGCCTATTGACTATCAAACAGTAAGTAATAATTATCCTTTACTGCATTGGGACATATTTAAACACTGTATCAAGCCAAATCTTAAATGTAATATTCTAATAAACTGAATGGAGCATATAGAATGAAGTCCTCTCTCACCGGTAATGGTATCACTGTTCAGCTGTTAGGAAGAGACCAGTACCATAATAAATGTAATAATATATAACGGGGTTTAAAAGAAACTGGATACATTCATGGAGGTTAAGTCCATTAATGGCTATTAGCCAGAATGGGTAAGTAATGTTGTCCCTAGCCTCTGTCTGTCAGAGGGTGGTGAAGGACGGCAGGAGAGAGATCACTTGATCACTCTGTCTGGGGCACCTAGCATTGGCCACTGTCGGTAGACAGGATACTGGGCTGGATGGACCTTTGGTCTGACCCAGTATGGCCATTCTTATGTTCTTACATCATTCAGTGAGATGTCTCATTCCTTTGCTGATCTCTTACAAGTTTGAACATATTTTTGGTTGGTTTGTTTTAATGCTTATAATATTTCAGAGTAAGACAGGGCCTGATCCAAAGCCCATAGAGGCCAATGTGTGTTTTTCCATTGACTTCATCGGGCCTTGGTTTGGGATCGTACTTGAAGACAAAGACCCAGATCCTCAAAGGTATTTAGGGACCTAACTCTCATTGAACCCCATGGGAATTAGGTGTCTACAAAAATATGAGAATTTGTGCCAAACTGATCATTATTTCTGCTATAGCAACTAACAGGAAAAATATAACAAAACATGTCACTTGTTCAATGGCATTATCATCCTTGCCTAGGAAATGCTTATTTTATTTCCCATTAGCAGGTACATGTGTTGAGATGAGTTCCTGTCTGCATCCTGTAAAACTTGCCCATACCGGTATTGCCCTGGCCTCTTCGTTTGTCATTCAGGGCTAGTCTACACTTACCGCGCGGGTCGACGCGGTGAGTTCGACTTTCCGGAGTTCGAACTATCGCGTCTGATCTAGACGCGATAGTTCGAACTCCGGAAGCGCTAGTTCGAACTCCGGTACTCCACCTCGGCAGCTGGAGTTAGCAGAGTCGACCTTGGAGCCGCGGAGTTCGGTTCCGCGGCGTCTGGACGGGTACGTAGTTCGAACTAGGGTAGTTCGAATTCAGCTACGCTATTCACGTAGCTGAATTTGCGTACCCTAGTTCGACCCCCATTCTTAGTGTAGACCAGGCCTCAGTGTTGAACGCATTCTAAAACAATATGCATTTCCTCACCTTTTGGGGGCGAAGCCAGACTTTAAGGCACCTGCTCCCCTACTTGGTGTAAACTTTGCTTGTGCCAATCAGAAACGAACACAAACAGGTTTTGGGCCCCGTCCCCTATGACACTTCTATGATGTCATAGTTGGTACTTTAGGCCTGCCTGCCATGTGCAGGCAGGGAGAGGAGAAAGAAAAACGAATCCTGTGTATCCTGTGTACACCCGTAACCAAGCCTGATCACCTCGAAGCCTCTCTCTCAGCTCACGTGTTTCAAACAGAGTTTCTACGTTTGTCGGTCGTTATGCGTTGGTTTGTATTTGTAAGTATCGGTTATTACTAAATGCTGCATCTTTGTTTATAAATATTGTTAGTAGATATTTTAGTCATTGTGTGTTTTAAGTTTCATTAACTCTATTAGCTAATCATACTCTCCTCCCTTACCCCTTGTAATTATCCCCAATAAAACTTTAAATTGATTAACTTTAGTGTGTGTGTGTGTCTGCAGTTTGCATCGTGACCCATATTCTCCTTGCATCCCTTACCAATATAGTTTATTGCCACATGCAGCCTGGTAAATAACAGGCCTGCATTTTCTTTCGCCCCTGCGTGTACGTAGCAATCCACAACATGAAGTTCTCAGATGTGTGCATAAGCTGCAATTGAGGTACTGCGAATGCTTCCAAGAGCAGAACTGAGCTCAAGATCTGCAGGTCGCACCCTCTTGTACCAAAGGTTTCCACATTGTAGGGTTACAAATTAGATTGAATAAAATGAGAACCTGAATTAAGAACCATAACTCGGAAAACTCTCACTGTCCAAATTTAATTTACCCACAGTCATTCTTAATCAGGCATTTTATGCATGCGACAGTTATTTGAGTGTCTTCCCCTCCAGGTTGCAACATTCAAACCAGCTTGCCTCCTTGCAGTGTCTGAGGTGTAAAGGTTTAGGTATAAGCCAATTAGCCCTGTTTGGAGGTTGTATTGGCTGCCGCTTGCTGCATTAGGCTGTACTATATACAGTCATCAGTTTGGGATAATCAGAAAGGAACTCTGATCTGTCAGACCCTGATAGGGACCTGTGGCACAGAGGGAATGGAGGAAAATATCACTGATAAGCTTCTGCAGTTATTACCTAGAAAAATCAATTATCTGCTCTGAGGTAACAACAGTCAGCAGCCTCCTGGAAAGATGAGAGAGAAAGACAGCGGGAGAGGATTAATGGAGCAGTTAGCACAGTATTGATTAGGCCTTAGGCTTGCAAGGATGAGTCTGGAGCCTGAAAAAAAGAGCAAAAGTCAAGCTTAGGCCAATAACAATTGAAATATTTTTTTCTGTGTTGACAGAAGCAGGGTCTGCATGGGAAAAATATGTACTGCAGGGTGTTGTGCTATTTAAGCAATACCTAGGTTGTGTGTGTGTGATAATCATCCAGGATTCTGGTTTTAGGAAGGATAACTCATGTGTCTGCAAGAAAAATCAGGGGGTGGGAGGGAATTAACATGAATCACACTGAAAGTGAAAATATTGCTCATATGGAAAATGGTAAGAGGCAACACACATAGAGAGTTGGATATTGTCTATAAGGAAGGAGAGAGGATGGGGTATTGTTTTGGTCTATTAAGCCTAAGAGTGGACTACAGCACTGTTTATATACCATGTGAAAGGGTTCACAGAGGCCACACCAAAAAACCCACCCTCCCCCTTCATAGACTAATATTTTCCTCCTGAGGAACAGTTGGCACATGTTGTGAGGACAACAAACAAATATACAAGGTGTTCTGCAACTGAAAGGCCTAGGAATTAGTGAGTACCTTCCCTCCCCTCAGCTCTGCAGGAACAAATGGACTGGAGGGTACAAAGCATCGGTTATTTATGAATGGCTGGAATGGTGCTTTGTTTAAATAAAACAACACACCACAGGAAAGACATGGCCTTGATCCTTTGCTCTCAGGCCCCTGCGGGCTGAATTCCTCCAGTGGTGCCTATGGAAAGCACATACGGAGACGTCACTTCTCAGTCTGTGTCTAGAATGATTAATGATCTAATTTAATGCTTTAATATAATTACTCCAGATAGTCAGTGGTTGGGCTAAAGAAATTAGTTCTTTTCTTTAGAAATGATCGGAATATAGTCTGTGCATTGAAAAGATGCAGCACAGAGTAACTCACTTTAATCTTTGACACTGGTGTAGATCTTCAAAAGTATTTAGGCACCTAACACCCATTGAAATAAAATGCCTAAATACCTTTGAGGATGAGGGTAATTTCCTGGCTTGGTTGTTGCTGAGAGTAGTTCTGAATGTTTGGAGGTCAGGGTTGGTCAATATTCCCTTACAATACACTTTTGTTTCTCATCATTGTGGCCTGCCCTTGAGCCAGCAATATGCACTTTAAGAGTGTGAATAGTCCTGTTGACTTCAGTGAGACCATTCATGTGCTTAAACCTAAGCAGGTGCTTAAGAGCTCTTCTGGATTGGGGCCCAAAGGACTACTACTGATAGCAACTTGTTTTGAATTCTTCCTCTTGGGAGTTTTTCCTAATAGAATTGTATAATGGTATTCCATTGTATCATGTAGATTCTAAGGTTATATCTACACTGGAGCGGGGACTGTGATTCCCAGCTCGTGCAGACATACCCATGTTACCTACAGAGTGTAGCTGCAGCCAACCGAGTGGTCCTAGGGTCCCCAAGTACAGTCCCATATCAGGGGCTAGGCAGATACTCGGGGCAGCTAGCCTTTCCTGCCCCTCATGCTACAGCAGATACACTCTGGTTTTAGCCCGTTTGATCAATCAGACCTAGTGCAGGTATATCTCCTTGAGCTGGAAATTGCACCTCCAGCTCCTAGTGTAACCATACCCTAATTCTGAAGGGGAGATCTAGCAATGGATTGCACAGGGCATTATTCAGTTCTGAGACCAGGGTTTCTTTCGTTTAGGAGTATGCCCATTTGTTCTCATTTTAAAGCCATTTGGATTTTTATATATCTGTTTCTTGTTGCTTTAGGACAGTCATGGACAAGTCCTGTGTGTTCGTACCCTTTAACTTTTTTAATGTTTATCAAGGTTAATTACAAATATTATTGGCAGGGACTCAGTGCTTTCTGATAGATGGGCTAGGAGCCAGGAGGCCTGAACTATCTCTCTCTTGCTCTGCCACTGAGTGGCTCTCTGAACCTGGGCATTTCCCTGCAAGCTGTGACCTACAATGCAGGTACCCCACATGAGGAGCTAAGGGAACACCCAAGTCCCATGTCTGTGCATAGGATGAGTGGCAATATCTCCCTCAGCGGCTGCTTTGAGACAGCTGTCTGGTTTAAGCATTACAGTCGCTTCAATGCCTTTTGTTGCTGTCTGCCTGATTTGTGGGGTCCTTCTTACTTGCCACATGGTGATTCATTGAGGTCGTTGGTGCTGCTGGGTTTTTTCATGTTATTTTAGTTCAGTAGTTTGTTAGCCTTAGTGGGTTTGTGACTCATTAGGAGGGCTTAACAGAAATGACACCTTGGTGTCCCTGTTTCCAGACACTCCCTTGTCATTAATAATGAGAAATTCCCCATTTTTCTTATTTCACTCACCCAAGGGAATTGCAGCTTTGCTCCCCTCCAAATCACGTCATTAGTTACCTGTTATTAAGGCACAATGGGCATGAGTTACAGAACTCAGTGTCATTTTAGGCTCTGTCTACACTGGCACTTTAATCGCTAAAACTTTTGTCACTTAGGGGTGTGAATAAACACCCCCTTGAATGACAAAAGTTTTAGCAATGAAAAGCACTGGTGTGGACAGTGCTCTGGTGTCAGGAGACACTCCCGTTGATGAAGCTACTGCCCCTTGCCGGAGGTGGATTTAATTTAATTGCTGGGAGAGCTGTCTCCTGGTGACACACTGTGCACCTTCCAATGCTGCTACTACAGTGGCACAGCTGTGCTGTGTAGACATAGCCTTACTCAGAACTGGTTTTTGTTCATAGAATATCAGGTTTGGAAGGGACCTCAAGAAGTCATCTATCCCAGCCCCTTGCTCAAAGCAGGACCAATCCCCAGCCAGATTTTTGCCCCAGATCCGTAAATGGCCCCTTCAAGGATTGAATTTACAACCCTGGGTTTAGCAGGCCAATGCTTCAACCACTGAGCTATCCCTCCCTCTGCTGTTGTTTAGTTTCATTGTGGATTATTGCTCAGCTGTGCAGAATGAAGCTCCTTTACACATTTACCCGTGTATGTTTTTTGTAAAACAAAGAGAGCTTATTTTAAACAGCTGCCATCAATGACTAAATCAAACAAATGCATCTGATGCTGGCACTTAGCAGGATGCAGGAATGTACTTGCAATAATACATAAAGAGGAGAGCATTTAAATTATGTTGGGAATTGCCTTTAGGGTCCACAAAGATAGACATGAATATTAATGGTTTCCCAATCATTTGATCAGCTTTCTGTTTTCATTCGGCAATGCATGAACAAACATACTGAGAATTATTGATTGGTTGGCAAACTCTAAATAAAAATCAACAAAAACTGTCTGCAGGCATAGTAGAACCAAGAAGAGTTAATTTAAGAAGCTGAAGCATTTACAGTAAGTTCCTTTCTGCCATGCTGTGAGAGCTGCTGATGAAAAGTCCTACTGTACCAGTAATAAGAATATTTTAAAATAACAAGGCCAAGATTTTCAAGTGACTAGTGACTTTGTTTCGGGGTGCTTCCATTCTTGGGTACCCAATTTGAAACAGCTCAAAGGGACTTGATTTTCAGGTAGCATTGAAGAATGATTCATTAATACTTTTGAACAATCTTGATTTGTATTCCCCAGTCCTGTCATGTAAACAACAGTCAGCTGTCTTAAAATCCAGCTTGAACAACGCACCATTTCACAGACTTAGAATGTGCTCAGAGGATGTAGTCTTGATGACAAAGGGCATGGTCCCCTTTGATTATAATTAATTTATTTTTATGTACAAAAATGTGATATAAAGATAGACTGACAAAGAAAAAAATGAAAAATACTGTATTCATTACTGTACAGTGCTGTATTGTAATGGATTTTCCTTTCAGATCCGAGGTTTGTACAAATTGACCTCCATTGCAACGAACAGTGTTGAAGAATAATCAGCTTACTTGGGTGATCTCCAATCATTTAAAGTCTCTGGGGAAATTCAGAGGGGACTGAGACAATGCACAGGATTCTAAGATGGCATCATTTATAAATTCTTACAGTTCCCCAGTGTGTCAACATTCCCTTAAATGCTTTTTGTGTCAGTTACACTCCCTGAGGCCTGCATCACGCTAGAGTTTGCCCTACTAAATATGTTTGTGCTACTGCAGTGCTGCTGTAGCATAGGGGCTTCCTGCACAGGTGGAAGGGGTTTTTCTATCAGTGTAGTTAATCCACCTCTCCAAAAGACAGGAGCTAGGTCGAGGGAAGCATTCCTCTGTTGATACAGTGGTGTTTACACCAGGGGTTAGGTCGACCTAACAATGTTGCACACAGTGTGACATTTTTCACAGCCCTGAGCAGGGGCGGCTCTAGAAAATAGGCTGCCCCAGGCAGCGCGGTGTGCTGCGCCGCCCTTCCTCGGTCCCGCGGCGGGTCCCCTCTTCCCGCGGCTCTGGTTGAGCTCCCGCGGCAGGTCCACCGGAGTCCCGGGACGAGCGGACCTGCTGCAGGCATGACTGCGGGAGCTCCACCGGAGCCGCGGGAACAGCGGACCTCCCGCGGGCACGGCTGCGGACGGTTCGCGGGTCCGGCGGCTCCGCGGGAGCGGCCGCAGGCATGCCGGCGGGAGGGCCAGCCGAGCCGCGGGACGAGCGCCCCCTCCGCAGTCATGCCTGCGGCAGGTCCGGTCGTCCGCAGCTCCGGTGGACCTCCCGCAGGCATGACTGCGGCAGGTCCACCGGCCCAGCCTGCCGCCCCCCTGGGAAAGGGCCGCCGCAGGCGGCTGCTTGCCCCGCTGGGCTCTAGAGCCGCCCCTGGCCCTGAGTGATGTAGCTAAGTTTAGCTCATTTTTACATGTAGACCAGGCCTAAGTCTGAGCAAGTCTAAAATCCATTAAAGTCAGTGGGCCAAATTCTGTTGATGGTGCTGTTCATGGCCGCTATTTGTGGCCACAGTACAACAAAGTACTTTAAGTATATGGATGAAATTAAATGCATGAGTAGTTTCATTCACCTCAATGTGACTAGTCCTCTTCTTAAAGTGACACATTCATCTGGTTGGGAGCAGGGGCTAGAATGGTACTTGCCTACATCTGAGGGGAGTGCCCTAATCCAGTGGGCTATGGAGCCACTCCCTCTGGCCCAATGAATAGTTCATACCGGTGGGACTCATTCAACAGGCGAGATTGAATCCCACCCAGAATACCCTGCTGGTCAGGACACTCCTGTGGAGACTTGAGCCCAGGGCTCCACTCTGAATCTGTCAGTGCGTAGATTTGAACCCAGCCTGGATTTGGGGGAGGCCTCGTTGCTCTAATCGTGGGGGTATATGTAGGGTGACCATATTTCGCAAAGGGAAAAGGGGACACTGCATGGGGCTAGCCAAAGCCCTCCCCTCCCTCACCATCCCATGAGCAGAGCTGGCCCTAGCCACTCACCTGAGTCTCCCTCCCCACTCAGGGCTGGCCTGAGCTGCTTGCCCAAGCTTTGCCACCCCCTCCCCCCTGCGTGGGGCTGGCATTGCCGCTTGCCCCCATACACACGGTCCTCCACACACCCCTTTTTTTTTTTTCAAAAGTGGGCATTTGTCCCATTTGCTATTGCCCACCTGATCAGTTGGCAAAAGCAAACCAGACAAATGCTCACTCTTGCCAACAAAAGTTGGGATGGTCAGGACCAGGCTTAAAAGGGGGCACTGTCCCGGCCAGAATGGGATGTGTGGTCACCCTAGCTGTAGGGGAACAACTGCCACCTCCTGGCTGACCAGGCTTAGGTGCCTAACTCCAGGAAGGGGTTGACAGCTGTGAATCCCGAGCTGAGGGATGGGTCTCCCTTTGACTGGAGTTAGGTGCATGAGTCCTTTTCAGGGGAAGGGTGTAGGCCACACTCCTCTCCTCAGGATATTCTAGTGGCTAGCTTAGGCAACTCCCTGCTTGGCCTGCTGGCTCTTGTGAATCCCATTTTTAGACACCTAATTCTCCCCACACATTGCGTAGTGCATCTTGGTGCCTATGGAGTCCATGAGGCAGTTAGGCACCCAGACACATCTCTGCAATGCCTAATTTTAAGTCTCCTTTGTGGGGCTAACCCTCAAAGTGAAAAAGGTCCAAATTCAGAGGTGATGTGTATGGTAGTGTAAGCTACCTGTTGGTCAACAAAGACCCGACATAAGGCTTACATGTATTAGGTGGTGGTGTGTTGAGAATCCCTGTGGTAATGGACACTTGAATGTAATGGAGCTCTCCTTCCTTCTGCATCCTAAGATTTGATTTGTTTCTGACTGCTGCAGTACACTGAGCAGAGGTATTCAGTGAGCTGTCCATGGTGATGGCCAAATCTTCTTCCTGAGCTCATAGTTCATATAGAACCCAGTCAGGTATTTGAGTAGTTCAATTTTTTCCTCGACATGTGCTTAACAGTTGTCAACAATTAACTTAATTTGCCACTGCATTACCCATTCACCTACCACATTTAGGTCCCTCAGAAGCTACTCATGCTCTTATCTGGACTCAACTAACTTAAATACTTTATATCACCTACAAATGTACCATCTCATTGCTTGTACCTTTTCCCAGCTCTTTAATGAATATATTCAACACCTGTCTGAGTAAAGAAGCCTGAAGCTACTTGCTATTAACCTTTTGCCATGAGGAAAATTGGCCACTTATTCTTGCTCATTATTTGCTGCCCGTTAGCCAGTTTCTGCACTGAGCCTTGCACTCCATGACTACTCATGTGAAATACTCCCTATGTTCCTAAAGTTTGCAAATCCAAACCAACAAAGAAACCAAAGTTGTAGGTGTATCTTTGGCTCCTGCAAAAGCCAAAAGAACATAGCTACAGGTTTGTTGAAACCAAAACAGTCTCCCCCACATTTCCTTCAATCACTGTCATTATTTGTCAAGGGGGTTACCCCATTATGGATATTTGCAAGAACCGTGCCATTAATCTCACAAGATTTGCTCTTCTTCCTGTTTTCAGTTGGGCAGTGGAGGGATCCACAACACTACGGCCTACAGCTCTTATATAGCACGTTTCTCACTTGATCCCACCGTGCTTTACAGGGGGAGTCAACATCTTTCTCTCCATTTTATGGATGAGAAAACTGAAGCACAGAGATGAAAGTGAGTAGCTCAAGGTCACCCCGCTGCTAGTGACAGAGCAAGGAACAGAACCCAAGTTGCCTAAACCCTTACATGGTGTGCAATCCACTAGGCCACCCTCTGTGTCCCAGCCCTACCCCCTCATCTAGGCTTTCCTGTCTTGGCTGGCACCACAAGGGACCATGAAAATGAAAGGTGTTTTAAAGATTCAGGATCAGGCCTGAGCACCTGCATTTCATCACTTCTCCCCTCCCCTCAAACCACAACTGAAAGTTTATTTTCAAACTCAGGAAACCAAGAACATGGAGATTTTCTGCATCCATACCAACTCCACAAGGGGTCCCCTTAAACTCAGTGGGGTTAATCATGGAATAAGGTCCAAACCCACCTGCGTAAGGGTATCAGAATCTGGCTCAAACATGCATGGGTTTATTGTGATAGAGTCATGACATTAAAATTGGCATTTTAAATCATTTGCAGTGACATTGCAGGTGCATTAAATAGGCAAATCCTTTAACAATTAATGTTGTTGCCTGCTCGGTTTTCTAGAGTTTTGCAGATTATCAAGATCTCTGGCATTTATGATGCCCAAGACACACATCAAGTAAATAAGTCAGATTCTTTAAACTTAATTGGGTTTGCCTAGAGGTACCAAGACAGTTGGGGCTGTGTGGCTACAGGTCACGTGATCATGAATGAAATTCTTATTAATGATCTTGACACCGCTGCCATTAAAACAGCGTATTGATTAAATGACCAGAGCTGTCACCCTTCAGGGAACAGCTTATCACATGTGAGGGGCAGCAATAAAGGGAGACCGCAAAGCACTTTATTCAAGGGTGGATTCTCCGGTGCTTCTTCTGACTGTCTCTTGCTCGATTCAGAAAGAAGCCTCTCAAGCCAGCATGTGTTGGGCATCTCTGCAGTAATAACGCATCCACACATCCTGTACCTACAAACCTTCGCAAAATAAGCTGGTGCCTTTACAAGACAGTGTGCCTCACTACAGTAGTGTTCCATGATTTCTTTCTAGAGATCAATGCAGGATCTCTGACGTGTGTGTTTAACATCTGTATACGTAGGCCAGGTCAGATCCTCAGCTCGTATCCAGTTGAGTAGCCCCACTGATTTTAATAATGGCGCTATGTTGATTTACACTAGCTGCGATTCTGATCAATACCTTATTATTTATTCGTATTGCCAAGATGCCCTAGTCATGGGCCAAGACCCCACTGTGCTAGGCAACAAACCAAACCAAAACGAGTCCCTGCCCCAAAGAGCCAACTGTCTAAGACAAGAGGCAACAGACGGATGCACACAGCCAGCATAAAGAAACAATGAGTTCCCAGGCGTACTTCCATAATGGGAGGATGACCAATGGGAATGAGGATATGGAGGTAGATATTACCACATCGGAGGTAGAAGCCAAACTCGAACAGCTTAATGAGACAAAATCAGAGGGCCCAGGTAATCTTTATCCAAGAATATTAAAGGAACTGGCACATGAAATTGCTAGCCCATTAGCAAGAATTTTTAATGAATCGGTAAACTCAGGGGTTGTACCGTACGACTGGAAAATTGCTAACATAGTTCCTATCTTTAAGATAGGGGAAAACAATGATCCGGGCAACTACATGCCTGTCAGTTTGACATCTGTAGTATGCAAGGTCTTGGAAAAAAAATTAAAGGAAAAAGTAGTCAAGGACAATGAGGTCAATGGTAATTGGGACAAAATACAACATGGTTTTACAAAAGGTAGATCGTGCCAAACCAACCTGATCTCCTTCTTTGAGAAGGTAACAGATTTTTTAGACAAAGGAAATGCAGTGAATCTAATTTACCTCGATTTCAGTAAGGCATTTGATATGGTTCCACATGGGGAATTATTAGTTAAATTGGAAAAGATGGGGATCAATATGAAAATTGAAAGGTGGATAAGGAACTGGTTAAAGGGGAGACTACAATGGGTCATACTGAAAGGTGAACTGTCAGGCTGGAAGGAGGTTACTAGTGGAGTTCCTCAGGGATCGGTTTTGGGACCAATCTTATTTAAACTTTTTATTACTGACCTTGGCACAAAAAGTGGGAATGTGCTAATAAAGTTTGCGGCTAATACAAAGCTGGGAGGTATTGCCAATACAGAGAAGGACCGGGATATCATACAGGAAGATCTGGATAAACTGGAGTAATAGTAATAGGATGAAATTTAATAGTGAAAAGTGCAAGGTCATGCATTTAGGGATTAACAACAAGAACTATTGTTATAAGCTGGGGAGGCATCAGTTGGAAGTAACAGAGGAGGAGAAGGACCTCGGAGTATTGGTTGATCACAGGATGACTATAAGCCGCGAATGTGATATGGCTGTGAAAAAAGCTAATGTGATCTTAGGATGCAACAGGTGAGGTATTTCCAGTAGAGATAAGGAGGTGTTAGTACCATTATACCAGGCACTGGTGAGACCTCATCTGGAATACTGTGTGCAGTTCTGGTCTTCCATGTTTAAGAAGGATGAATTCAAACTGGAACAGGTTCAGAGACGGGCTACTAGGATGATCTGAGGAATGGAAAACCTGTCATATGAAAGGAGACTCAAAGAGCTTGGCTTGTTTAGCCTAACCAAAAGAAGGCTGAGGAGGGATATGATTGCTCTCAATAAATATATCAGAGGAATAAATACCAAGGAGGGAGAGGAATTATTTAAGCTCAGTACCAATGTGGACACAAGAACAAATGGATATAAACTGGATATCAGGAAGTTTAGACTTGAAATTAGATGAAGGTTTCTAACCATCAGAGGAGTGAACTTCTGGAACAGCCTTCCAAGGAGAGTAGTGGGGGCAAAAGACATATCTGGCTTCAAGACTAAGCTTGATAAGTTTATGGAGGGGCAGGGGCGGCTCTAGGCACCAGCGCGCCAAGCAGGCGCTGGGCGGCATTTGGCTCGGTGGAGCTGCATGCCTGCGGCAGGTGCGGACCTGCCGCAGGCATGACTGCGCGGGTCCCGCCTTCCCGCTGTTGAGCTCCCGACCTGCCGCAGGCATGCCGGCAGGAGCTCAACCGAGCCGCTGAAAGAGGGACGCCGCCGGACCGAAGAAGCGCGGCGCGCTGCTTGGGGCAGCCCAATTTCTAGAGCCGCCCCTGTGGAGGGGATAGTATGATGGGATAGCCTAATTTTGGCAATTAATTGATCTTTGATTATCAGCAGGTAAGTATGCCCACTGGTCTGTGATGGGATGTTAGATGGGGTGGGATCTGAGTTACTAAAGAGAATTCTTTCCTGGGTGCTGGCTGGTGAGTCTTGCCCACATGCTCAGGGTTTAACTGATCGCCATATTTGAGGTTGGGAAGGAATTTTCCTCCAGGGCAGATTGGCAGAGGCCCTGGGAGTTATTCACCTTCCTCTGCAGCATGGGGCATGGGTCACTTGCTGGAAGGTTCTCTGCACCTTGAAGTCTTTAAACTATGATTTGTGGAATTCAATGGCTCAGTCACAGGTTTGATACAGGAGTGGGTGGGTGAGATTCTGTGGTCTGCATTGTGCAGGAGGTCAGATTAAGGTCAGAAGGGACCATTATGATCATCTAAAGTCTCTGATTATATGATTCTATAAATAGATAACATTACTTCACTTTAGAATATTCCCTATATGTAAGAGAGAATTCCTATGCTTATACGGAACACTGCAAATACTGAAGTTCTTTTATGTAGTTATTGGGTAGTTTAGGGATGACCACTATATGTGGGTGCAATGTACAATGCAATTTAAAAGCTTTCTTCATCATGAGTTTGGGATGAGTACATTAATCCACACCAGACTCTCACTCCCAGTCCTTCTCAGTTAGCTGATTCTCTCTCTCACAAACACCTTCCCCATTTCAGGCTATGTCTACACTGCAAAAAGAGCCATAGGAGCAAGTCTCAGAGCCTGGGTCTACAGACTTGGGCTATGGCACTAAAAATAGCAGTGTAGACCAACCCAGCAAGGGAGTGGGTCTCAGAGCCAGAGAGCCACCCAAAGTGGGGTCATCTACACTGCTATTTTTAGCATCATGATATGAGCACAAGACTATAGACTCACTGTGGTGGCCTTTTCCTTTTTCAGCAGCATGCACATATCCTCTCACACCATGTATTCAGTCTAGTGTTAAGTCATCCCCCTTCCCTTACTGTGTGTCTCCAGGGCAGAGACTGTCTACTACCCTGTATTTGTACAGCATCTAGCAAATTGGATCCCATTTTTGGCTGGCCTGTAGGCACTGCCATCGTAAACAAGAGCAATAGCACTGGCAAGTGGTAAAGCCCTTAGTCAGAGATCTAGGCCATCCCAAGCAAGTGAAAACAGACTTTGTGCCATGTGTCCTGTGTATAGGAAGTGGACTTTAAGAAGATTTCAGAGAGTTGTTTGAAGTGTCATTGGAATTTTTAGAATCCTCCCTACCTGTAAATCCAGATTTTGTTATTATGTGGAATCCAGCTGTGCAGATGGCAGAGAGATAAAAATGGCAACTAATACATTACAAAAACACCTTGAGATGCTACCTGAAAAAGCTCTTCTGTTCAAAAAAAGGTAACAGATTTAAAGTACAAGATCTCCAGGGAATTTCCCAGACTATAAATTGCTGTCTGTCTCCCAGGAAAACTTGGAATAGAACGCTCCTTTTCCTAGCCTTGGAGCGCCACAAGATAGCATAGACCTGCCACGGAGGTTCATAGAATCATAGAATATCAGGGTTGGACTAGATGACCTCGTGAGGTCCCTTCCAACCCCCTGCTCAAAGCAGGACCAATCCCCAACTAAATCATCCCAGCCAGGGCTTTGTCAAGCCTGACCTTAAAAACCTCTAAAGAAGGAGATTCCACCACCTCCCTAGGTAACCCATTCCAGTGTTTCACCACCCTCCTAGTGAAAAAGTTTTTCCTAATATCCAATCTAACCTCCCCCACTGCAACTTGAGACCATTACTCCTTGTTCTGTCATCTGCCATCACTGAGAACAGTCTAGATCCATGCTTTTTGAAACACGCTTTCAGGTAGTTGAAAGCACCTATCAAATCCTCCCCCGTATTCTTCTCTTCTGCAGACTAAACAATCCCAGTTCCCTCAGCCTCTCCTCATAAGTCATGTGCTCCAGCCCCCTAATCATTTTTGTTGCCCTCCGCTGGACTCTCCAATTTTTCCACATCCTTCCTGTAGTGTGGGACCCAAAACTGGACACAGTACTCCAGATGAGGCCTCACCAGTGCCAAATAGAGGGGAACGATCATGTCCCTCGATCTGCTGGCAATGCCCCTACTTATACAGCTGTAGCACGGCGCAGACTCACCCAGAGGTGCCTCCTGCTGGTCGATCTTGGGAATTAGCTCTTCTAACCAGAAGCGCCCTCTGCAGGCCGGTGATCCGCGTGCCGGTGGCTCCCGTGTCCCTCCTAGGACCCCAGTGCCATTATCCCAGGGTTCTGCCTCCTGCAGTACCCCACAGTCTTACTGGGTTTCCCCACCCCAGGGAAACCCCCACGCCCTATCCCCACATCGCCTCAGTCGTGGCTATGCCAGTCTCTGTTTAGCCCCACACCCTGGGGCAGACTGCAGTCTATCAGCCGATCATCACAGGCAACAAGGGGTTTGGACTGGCTGCCTTTACCCACCCTCCAGCTGCCCCTCTGCAAGCCCAATGCCTAGGTGGGCCTAGAACTAGGCAATGCAGCCTGGGGAGTTGCTGGCCTAGGGCTTCCCATCTCCTAAGGCCTTTCATAGAATCATAGAATATCAGGGTTGGAAGGGACCTCAGGAGGTCATCTAGTCCAGTCCCCTGCTCAAAGCAGGACCAACCCCAACTAAATCATCCCAGTCAGGGTTTTGTCAAGCCTGACCTTAAAAACCTCTAAGGAAGGAGATTCCACCACCTCCCTAGATAACCTATTCCAGTGCTTCACCACCCTCCTAGTGAAAAAGTTTTTCCTAATATCCAACTTAAACCTCCCCCACTGCAACTTGAGACCATTACTCCTTGTTCTGTCATCTTCTACCACTGAAAACAGTCTAGATCCATCCTCTTTGGAACCCCCTTTCAGGTAGTTGAAAGCAGCTATCAAATCCCCCCTCATTCTTCTCTTCTGCAAACTAAACAATCCCAGTTCCCTCAGCCTCTCCTCACAAGTCATGTGCTCCAGCCTCCTAATCATTTTTGTTGCCCTCCGCTGGACTCTTTCCAATTTTTCCACATCCTTCTTGTAGTGTGGGGCCCAAAATTGGACACCGTACTGCAGATGAGGCCTCACCAATGCTGAATAGAGGGGAGTGATCATGTTTCTCGATCTGCTAGAAATGCCCCTACTTATAACTTATACAGCTTAAAATGCCGTTAGCCTTCTTGGCAACAAGGGCACATATCCAGCTTCTCGTCCACTGTAACCCCTAGGTCCTTTTCTGCAGAACTGCTGCCTAGCCATTCAGTCCCTAGTCTGTAGCAGTGAATGGGATTCTTCCGTCCTAAGTGCAGGACTCTGCACTTGTCCTTGTTGAACGTCATCAGATTTCTTTTGGCCCAATCCCCTAATTTGTCTAGGTCCCTCTGTATCCTATCCCTACCCTCCAGCATATCTACCACTCCTCTCAGTCTAGTGTCATCTGCAAACTTGCTGAGGGTGCAATCCACACCATCCTTCAGATCATTAATGAAGATATTGAACAAAACCGGCCCCAGCACCAACCCTTGGGGCACTCCGCTTGATACTGGCTGCCAACTAGACATGGAGCCATTGATCACTACCCCTTGAGCCTGATGATCTAGCCAGCTTTCTATCCACCTTATAGTCCATTCATCCAGCCAATACGTCTTTACCTTGCTGTCAAGACTACTGTGGGAGACTGTATCAAAGCTTAGCTAAAGTCAAGGAATAACACATCCACTGCTTTCCCCTCATCCACAGAGCCAGTTATCTCCTCATAGAAGGCAATTAAGTTAGTCAGGCATGACTTGCCCTTGGTGAATCCATGCTGACTGTTCCAGATCACTTTCCTCTCCTCTAAGTACTTCAGAATTGATTCTTTGAGGACTTGCTCCATGATTTTTCCAGGGAAGTGAGGCTGACTGGCCTGTAGTTCCCCATATCCTCCTTCTTCCCTTTTTTAAAGATGAGCACTACATTAGCCTTTTTCCAGTCATCTGGGACCTTCCCCCATCGCCATGAGTTTTCAAATATAATGGCCAATGGCTCTGCAATCACATCCGCCAACTCCTTCAGCACCCTCGGATGCAGCGCATCCAGCCCCATGGACTTGTGCTTGTTCAGCTTTTCTAAATAGTCCTGGGCTGCAGAGGGCTGGTCACCTCCTCCCCATACTGTGCTGCCCAGTGCAGTATTCTGGGAGCTGACCTTGTTCGTGAAGACAGAGGCAAAAAAAGCATTGAGTACATTAGCTTTTTCCACATCCTCTGTCACTAGGTTGCCTCCCTCATTCAGTAAGGGGCCCACACTTTCCTTGACTTTCTTCTTGTTGCTAACATACCTGAAGAAACCCTTCTTGTTACTCTTAACATCTCTTGCTAGCTGCAACTGAAAATGTGATTTGGCCTTCCTGATTTCACTCCTGCATGCCTAAGCAATATTTTTATACTCCTCCCTGGTCATTTGTCCAAGCTTACACTTCTTGTAAGCTTCTTTTTTGTGTTTAACATCAGCAAGGATTTCACTGTTAAGACAAGCTGGTCGCCTGCCATATTTACTATTCTTTCTACACATCAGGATGGTTTGTGCCTGCAACCTCAATAAAGATTCTTTAAAATACAGCCAGCTCTCCTGGACTCCTTTGCCCCTCATGTTGTTCTCCCCGGGGATCCGGCCCATCAGTTTCCTGAGGAAGTCAAAGTCTGCTTTTCTGAAGTTCAGGGTCTGTATTCTGCTGCTCTCCTTTCTTCTTTGCTTCCCCTACTAATTCTTCCCTGTTTGTGAACAGCAGGTCAAGAAGAGCTCTGCCCCTAGTTGGTTCCTCCAGCACTTGCACAAGGAAATTGTCCCCTACACTTTCCAGAAACTTCCTGGATTGTCTGTGCACTGCTCTATTGCTCTCCCAGCAGATATCAGGGTGACTGAAGTCTCTCATGAGAACCAGGGCCTGTGATCTAGTAACTTCTGTTAGTTGTTGGAATAAAGCCTCGTCCACCTCATCCCCCTGGTCTGGTGGTCTATAGCAGACTCCCACCACGACATCACCCTTGTTGCTCAAACTTCTAAACTTAATCCACAGACTCTCAGGTTTTTCTGCAGTTTCATACCGGAGCTCTGAGCAGTCATACTGCTATCTTTGGGTACGTCTACACTCACGGACTATTTCATTTTTTAAACGGTTTTTTTTAAAAAGATTTTTTAAAAAATCGATTGCGCGCCACACTAAGCCCATTTATTTGGGTGGTGTCGTCCGCCTGAGTGCGCTGGCTGCTTCTGGGCTTCTGGGCGTTGCTGTGGGTGTAGCTATCTAGCTATCCCCGTTCCCTCCCCCCCCCCCGCCCTTTCCGGGTTGAGTTCCCATCCCAGTGCCTGATGGGGCAAAAATCATGGTGGTGGTGGGTCTGGGTAAATGTCGTTAGTCACTCCTTCCTCCCTCTGGCTCAGGCAAGCAAAGCATTCAAGCATTTTTTTTTTTTCCCTGGCCTGGCAAATGCCATGGCATGGCAATCATTTTTGCTTTTTGACTTTGTGACTCGTGTAGATGATGTGTACTAGATGCCATTCAGCAGCAGCGCAACAGAAGCATGCTTTTTTTTTTTTGCATTTTGATGGAGAGATGCCATGCAGATACCACCATCCCCAAACCCTTCCAACAATTGGAACTAAGATGATGATGGCTAGTCCTGATTTTGTGCACCATTTGCTGCTGCTGTCATAAGTGCTGCTGCTGCTCTAGGCTGCAAATGCAAAAAAATTGAGAATCCCCAGAGTCAATCCCTCCTTTGGTATCTAAAAAAGAATCCAGTCCTGCCTAGAATATAGGCAAGGTACCTAGATATAGACTGAGAGTAACTACTGTAAGAGAGCACTGCTCTGAGATTGTCTGTGTCTGATCCTTGATCTGATGATCTGTATGCTATTCCTGTAACAACCCACCTGTTGATTTCGTTCTTTCCCCCCCTTCTTTTTCTTCCCTTTCCCATTATATCGCCCCCAGTAAGTGTGATGCAGTGTGTGATGAAGTAATAAAAGATGCAGGAATAAAAGAGAAATGAAATGAAGGCAAATGAGTGGTGAGCGGCATGCCAGCCTCCACAAGGGAGAGGGTGTGTGCTAGAGCTGCAGCATCCCCTGCTAGTCCAGGGGCAGCTGAATCTGTTCTTGGGGCTGATGGTGGGGGGGGGCTGATGGGCTGAGCCCCTGTTGATGATGCCACGATGGTTTCCAGATGAAAAAACACCATCCCCAAAAAAAAACAGGCCAGAGCGCCTTGGGAGGACCTGATGGATGATAGGGTGCATGGTTTAATACCCATGTGCGCTGATAGGCTGATGGCGGGGACGTTACCAGTCACATTGGCGCCACCCCCAGTCCTTTTGGAGGATGGATGTGTGTGTTGGCACTGCAGTGTCGTGTCTCAGGCAGCAGCATGACTATGAAAAGCATCAGAGTAAAAGAAAGGAAGATTTTTTTCCTGGGTGGTCTGGGGTTGGGTGGGGTGGGGGTATTGGGGGTGCCAAGAGGACACTGTGTTTGACCTTTGCCCTTTTGGAGACTGAGCTCAGGTGCAGCTAAGCATTTGGAGCTCAGCTGAGGGATAGGATACTTGGGAGGCTGTCAGCCAGTCCATGATAGCTTCCAGTCCTCCAGTCCATGCTCCGCTTTTGTTTCGCTGGCTTCCAGCGCGCTCTTGTCCTGGCTGGCTGCTGAGTCCTGGTTGATTTTTTATTTAATCTTTTTGTTGATCTGATTCTGCGACGGATTCTCCTGCCCGGTCGCCCGCCCTGATCGCATCCATGGTATCCGCGCTGGCTCTTTCTTTGGATTATTTTTATTTGGGCGCTATCGGAGCTTGCCGGGCAAAAACGAAATATTCAAAAAGACAGGCTTTTCTCAAAAGTTAGCCTGTTTTCTGGGTGCAAATTGCAGACAGCCAGGGTGTCACTGCTGCGGCTGTGTGGGCACTGAGAGCGGAGGCTGCTGCACTAACTCCTGCTCGATCACTAACCTACCGATAGCTAACGCCGATGATTAATACCGGAGAATTACTAATCCGAGAACTTTAGGGTAAAGAGCGGCCATTAAAATATAGTATGCTCCTAAAAGTGGTTTAAATTGGTATTAAAATCTTGTAAAACCGGTTTAAATGCCGGTTTCCCTAGCTTTACATACAATGCAACTCCCCCACCTTTTCTGCCCTGCCTGTCCTTCCTGAACTGTTTATATCCATCCATGACAGTACTCCAGTCATGTGAGTTATCCCACCAAGACTCTGTTATTCCAATCACATCATAATTCCTTGACTGTGCCAGGACTTCCAGTTCTCCCTGCTTGTTTCCCAGGCTTCTTGCATTTGTGTTTAGGCACTTAAGATAACTCACTGATCATCCCCCTTTCTCAGAATGAGACAGGAGTCCTCCCCTCTTGCTCTCTCCTGCTCGTGCTTCCTCCAAGTATCCCACTTCTCCACTTACCTCAGGGCTTTGGTCTCCTTCCCCCTGTTATAGTGAATGTTGTTTGTGATGCGCCACAGACTAGCTTGAGATGCAGGGGAATCCTTAAAAATTGCATTGAGGAAGAAATGTTTCCTTGGTTGGGTTTTGTAATTATTATTTTTAAAGAACAGCTGTTTGAAGCTGCTCAGAGGTTTGAATGTTGGGAGCAGCATCAGCTGAGATGGATTTGAATGGGGAGAATAATCCATGCAATGTATCACATGAAATCTGTGTGTATGTATGTTGGGGGGGTAGGGACTGTGCATGAGAGAGACTGCTGCCTCTGTGTGTTTTTATATTCACCCATGCACAGGTGGGTGGGGAGAAGAGAACACAAAAACTGATGATGTCATTGGCCCTGATGCTCAGATGTGGCTGAGAAGCCCAGAGGAGGGGGGGTGCATAATAAAGGTAACTTTACACCAGCTTTGTCTCCATCTTATCCTGCTGCCCTTTGGTGCCAGCCTAGAGCCTTGGAGCAGCTGGGAGGCTGGTTTAATTTGTGGACCATGAGCAGTTGTCCAAGGAGCTGTTTTAGCATCCAGTGATCATGAGCAAAGGCCCCCCCTACTGTACTCTGTTCCTTGAGCAGCAGCCTGCAGTAGATACAGGGAGGTGGGGTGGTACAGGAGCCATTGGGGGGTTCCCTGGCCACCCAATGATTCCTCTTGGCATTGGTATTCAGGGGGAGAAAAGGTTTGCTTTTGGAGCCTGTGGCTCCATCCTAATATGCTAGTGTGGAAGGGTGAGCTGTGCTTTGAGATCTGCTAGCTGATCTAGTCAAACCCCAGGCTTCCCCTCAACCATCTAGTAGATGCTGAAGGAGACCTTGCGTCATCCACATGAGAGTCTAAGGAGGTGTGAGTTAGAACGTGTTAGCCATGCGTTCTAGAAACACTCCTTTTACCAGAGTCATGACAAACCCTAACTGGAGGGAACCCCCACCCCGAGGAGTGACCAAGGACAGCTTTGCCCAGCGGAGTTCCTTCCCTCTACCTCATTCTCCAGTGCTGTATGCACAATAGTTCAACCCGTTCTTCCTCCCTCTGCCCCACATCCCGGACATCATGACTGATCCTCATCTCTCCAGAGAGAGGCCTGATTCACCACTCCCTTGCACCAGCATAACTCTGATTTCAGTGCAGTTATACCACCATGAAACTGGGGGGGTGGAGCACCCATCAGGCCATGTATCTTTGATATTTACAACTACCAAAATTAAACCCTCTATGAAGGAGAAAACACCCAGTCAGATGGATGCGCTCGGTCCTTCCCTCTCTTTCAATGACTGATCACCGAGGACCCAATTCAGCAAAACATTACAGCATGGGCTTAAATCCAGAATTCAGGTTTAAAGCGAAGCATCTGCTTATAGCTAAGCACAAGTGTTTTGCTGAATTGGGGCCTATTTTATCATTAGCTACAGATTTATAAATTGGAGAGCTAGGAAAACAGATTCTTAGGATCATGGAATAGCACATCTAAAATAGCCCAGATTCTGTAAAATGATCAGTGAAGCCTTACTGAATTCAGACCTGTGGCAGTACACATCTTTCTTCAAAAGCACATCCTTTTGTTTTGACTTTACAGCTTTTTGCTTTTCTTATTTGAAAAGAAGGCTGAATTCACAGGAAATCTAAAAGCCAAGCAGGAGAAAGGGGGAATGGTGGGGGGAGTTTTTCTAAAGCTTCATTCCTTCAGAGTCTTTATTCCTTTCCATAATTTGAGAAATCTTCCTTAATGGCAACGCAAAACTGTCAATGAAAGCAAGAGGCAGCATTTGTGATTTTTTTATGTGTGTCATATTCCAAAAGCAGTAGCTGAGGAGAAAAAAATAGCCTGTACTGAGGGATGAAAATACTGTAACTTTGGGATATATTCATAAATCAGCAAGTTACAGTAGCATATTCTGGCTGCAGGGTAGAGTAAGCTGTAGATTTAAAATGCAATAAAAACAAACAAAATCAATAATAATACATTTTAATTCAAGCAGTCATCACCGCAGCCCCATAGCAATCAGTCATATTTACCAAGGCCCTGTATGTAATAATCCCCCTGATCCCTATATAATTGCCAGCTTTGCCTCTTGAATTATCAACAGCTCTTATGGCTTATTGCCTCATACTTTCTCAATAAGTGCTGGCAATCAATAATCTCACAACCAGCCAGCCAAACACCGGGTGTAAATGTCTGAAAAGTGATCATTAGAGGGGTCTGAGTGACAAGGTGGCTGTGCTAATGGGATAGGCATGTAGTAAAGATGTAATTTGGAAAATCTGCTTATTGGAACTTGTAGATGCTGTGCCATGATAAAGTGGCATTACAGCTAAAGGGAATATTTACCCTTCAAAATGAAGTCTCAGATCCTCCCTAGAGGAGGTTTTACTGAGATGACAATCATCATCTCCAGTCTCCTACATCTCAACGTCAGCAGGACATATCCAGCTTGCCTGGAGTGCGTCTATTTTGCCTGGAAGCGCAACCTCTCGTTCTTTTAGACAAGCTCTGTAATGCCGGATAACACGGATTTACATGCAAATTTGAGTATTAGTGTCACTTTGATGATCACGGTTTAAATACTGATATTAGATGTAAAAAAACCCCTCCACCATCACCTCTCCATTGCTACTCACTTGTAAAATAAATTCCAACATAGAAAAATATCTGTGTGTGTGTGGGACTTCTATTTCTTTCCTCTCTTTTTGTTGGTTAACTTTCATTAGCTCCAGTTTTTCCACAAATTAAACAGGTTGGATCAGATTTTCCAAAGGGCTCAGTGCTCCACAGCTCCCTGTGAGACAAGGGAGCCTATTTTCCACTTCTCAGTGGGAACTGAGCCCTTTAGAAAAAGCCAATCACTTTTTTAGGTGCCTAAATGAGATCTGTTGGATGCTGAACTCCTTAGAAAAAAATCCAGCCACCGATTTAGATGTCTTAAATGAGTGATGAGGGCTAATGAAAACCCAGCCCAAAGTCTCCTATGAAATTCTCTGACTTACTACGAGTCATGACAGCAAACTGCTTCAGATTTGGAAGTGAGGCCACCAGTACTATGGGAATCTCACTAAACTGAGTCCTTTACGTTGTACAATTAAATCTATTCTTTGGACATGACAAAATAAAGATCATATTACTTATTGTCCCCCACGGGAGATTTTAGAGAGTCTTTTTTTGTGTGTTCATAAATAGTATTACAAAAGTCTCTGGGTATATCCAGGAGTTTGATCAACAAGAACACAAGGAACTAGTCACCTTAGAAAATACTCTAGTAATAGTTATATTGTATTATACTAGTTTAGCAAGCAAAAAACGAAGATACCCTTGTGCCCTTTGTTGCAGCACACTCTATTTAAACATTTTATACTGATCAGTTTATGTTGTGTTATTGATTTCTCATTTCAGCATCTTAGATCTGTGAAATGAGCACGCATTATTAGTCCAGTTTAAATATGAAAAGTAAATCAAGTGCAAAAGTCTACTATAAAACAGGAAATAGATACCCAGAGAGCTCCGTTCTTCTTAAATAAACTTCTCAAATAAACAGGACTCCAAACAGTGAATTATTTCTTGTCAGTTGCATTTGCATATAAATTAAGCTTCAGTGATTATTTACTCTTTGCTGTTCTGAGTATTAGTTCCAAAGAAAGCATCTATCCTTTGTTTGGGTTTGTTAAAGCAGCAAACAACCGCAGCACTCTTGTTATTAGGAATGTGTTGAAACTGAAACAGCAGAACTTCTACAAGCTACTCATTCTACTAATTAACTACATGACGTCATCTCTGACCTGCATCAAAACATCAGCGCAGTGCCCAATGAGAAATACTCCGGCAAGATTGCTGGTGGTGAGGCAAAAGGAGATGATAGGAAATCTTTGACTGAACAACTGACTGCCACCCTTGATCATCTTATATATTTTAGCATTTTATACTGCTGCCAATCACTGGAGAGTCTGGGTGCCTTCCACATAAAAATCAATAGCAATAGCAAAGCCCTTAGTGGACTTCATGGAGACACTGGCCCTTCTACCTTTACAGGGTCAGAACTCTGCTTGGTGTAAGATTACACTTTGGTTTAGTCGATACACAAGGTTGTTAGTGTTGCGAGAATCAGCCTCATGGCCATTTTACCCTTGGCCCAGTCCAGCTCCCATTGAAGTGAATGGAAAGATCCCCATTGGCATCAATGGAGCCCTCGGCTTGTTCTCCCTCTGAAACAAGGGGACCGCTTGCCTAGTAAGGTTCAAGTGAGTAAGGGCTACAGAACTGAGCTCTGAACTGTTTAGCCACCATTCAAGGAGAAACTACCCTGCTAATTAATCACTGATTGTTGGAAGTTTAGGGACCTTGTAGACTCAGTGTGCTATACAGTGCGGAGAACAAGTCGGCACTCAACACACCGGGCCAGATTCTGACACATAAAAAAGGTATCTTACTCCATTAGTAATAGCTCTGGTGCACTTCAGTGGGGCAACTTGTGGAGTAAAATGCTGTTCAGGGTATCAGAATCTAGCCCAATAATAGTCATTGATTCTCTTTATAGCAAGTGAGGGCTAGATCATAGCTTTGTGATCAGCTCTGAACAACAGAGGTGTAGGCTGCCTGCCCCCACAAGAAGGCACTGACTCATGGACAGGCCTCTGAATCACCATTCATTCTCTGCTTCTCCCTTTCTCACTTTGTGTTCTTCATGAGCAATTGCACTAAAAGCCTTACTTCTTTGGAAAATAATAAATTAGACTTCAAGTACTGAATGCCAACAGCTTCCTGGTCCTCCCACTCACTGCTAGCCAGCCAAGTAACTGTTGATAAGAACGTCTACAGACAGTCCTCTAAATCACTGTGGCGCTTCTGCTCACTAGGCCCATCCATGGCTGCCCGAGGTTTGCAGAAAACCTCCTCACTGCTCCCCCTGTCCGATAGCTTACTCTGTTTCAGCAAATTTTAATAAATCTGCAATGCTCTAGGGCTGCACTATGCTGCAAACTGGCCATTCACAACTTCAGAGAGAGCGAGGCGGGGAGGGAACCCAGATACAAGTGCTCCAAGAAAATTTCCAATAGAATTTCTATCAAGTTCAAGGGCTCAGTCCTTATCTATTGAGTACTCTATGGCTGAGGCTCAGAATCTCCAAAAGACCATCTTATGCTCTGGAACAAAGACCGTGGTCAACAAGGCCACTCCTCTGGCACTCAACAACAAGAGTAAAGTTCATCTCCATGGGAGACAGAACTTTCCCTGGGGGCTGGTCCCAGACTGTGGAATGAATTTCCCCAGGATCTAAGAACCACCAGTAACCTTACCACTCCACGTGCAAGGCACATTTATTTGACCTTGACTTCTCTAACAAGGAGAGCAATAGGTATTCATAAAAAGACCCGACCAGAATAAGACACTCCACTGCATACACTTTTCCCCGGGAAGAGGATGAGACACCAAACATGTCACGGTTCAGGGCTCCTGTATTTTCTACTCATGGTCTACCAGAAGTTATGACTAGTGTAGTTGCCCTCAGTCACAAGTTACCACACAGCTCCTTCTAAGCAAGCACATGTACTCTTAAAATGAAAATATTACAGAGAACATTAAAAACAATAAAAAGAACCCGCACACATACTAAAAAGTTACCAGAGTCACCACAACTCCAAGCTCAGGTTCTGGCACCTACAGAACCAGGTTACAAGTTACATAACCCATTGTCACAAGTTTGTAACTGACCCAGATTCAGAAGGAGAACCACCATGAAGAGCTCAGTGTTTCCTTTATACAGTTTGCCCTTTGATGTAACAGGTGATAAGCAGCCAGGTCCACTCCCCAGCCTTTTGAAGTGAGATCCTGAGCTTTTGCATAAATGGAGGAGAAAGGCTTTGCATTCACTGGCACATTGTTCAATACAGTCCTTTGATCATCCACGCCTCACGTCACATCTTCCACTTGGAGAGCTTACATACCATCCTGACCCACCATAATACATACACTTTGCATTTAGTACAACAGACCACAAAGATACTTAAAATTAGTTCAGTAAGGTCTCCCGTGAAATTGCCACAAGTGACAGATGTGTTGTTATGCTGCTTAATGCATAACTGGAAGGTACCCCAGGGACATAATAGGTTAGGGTATAGTGCTTATAGAGCAGTGTTGCATAGAGTGATACTGAGGTTGTGAGTTCAAGCCTCACCTAGAACATCAGCTTTCTTTCAGGGAGGAGGGATAGCTCAGTAGTTTGTGCATTGGCCTGATAAACCCAGGCTTAGGAGTTCAATCCTTAAGGGAGCTGTTTAGGGATCTGGGGCAAAAATTTGTCTGGGGATGGGTCCTGCTTTAAGCAGCAGGTTGGACTAGATGACCTTCTGAGGTCCCTTCCAACCATGATATGAAGAGCCATATAGAATAAAATTTCCTATTGACTTGAGGTCAGCAGTACGCTCTCCACCAGCACAGCATGGTTCTTGCTCCCACTCGCACCAGCACCAGGGCAGAACTCCTATTGGCTATGACAGGCCAGGGCCAAAGGTAGCATCAGGGATTGTGTTTATGGTGTAGTTCAGTGTTAAAGAGAAGCCCCAGGGAAAGCATACAACATACTTCTCAGGGGCCAGATTTGGAACCCAGACTGACATGGAGTTGTACCTTGCCCTGCAAGGAGTCCTACTGAAATCAATGTAGGACCAAAGCAGTTTATAGCTGGCCCTTTGTCTCGCAGGAAAATCACACTAATTAAAAGGACCATGATTTTTAACATTTTGGGACTCTTCCCATTTGCATGAATGCCCCCCTTTTACATGGCTTTGGCAGTATGAAATGGCCTTAAATTGAATGTAAATATATATTGAAGGCAACTTTAATACTCCTCTATACTGCCAGGAAATGGGCCTTAGGGTCAGGGGAAAAAAATCAGGGCACTTTGAGGTTTGGGAATGAAGTGTGTGAATGATTGCATGTTGAGACTTTGCATATACTAGGTATCTTGATATATTCAAGGGCACCGCTTACTTTGTTTTGGCAGAGTGCAGACATACCACCAAGGACCTTGATGGCGTATATGAAGAAATTTAAACAAATGTGAGTGAGTGACTGAATGAAAGAACGAATAAGAACAAATAAATTAATCATAAAAAAAAAGAAATAAAAGCTATCAACCAGTTAATAACCCTGGCCAACAATTCATCAATTAATATGAAAGAAAATAATTACTAGCCTTGGATTGACCCCAGATATTTTCCAAAGAAATTGACAACTTTACAGCTGAAGTATTAAACCAAGAGAGTGATTACTTATTGTAAATAAATTTGAATGAACATATTCCAAGCTCTTTAATTTTGGTAAAAATATTGTATCTGTGTGTCTGCTGGACAACCTTCAGCTCTGCATTAGCTAATTAATTCAAGGGCTAGGGAATGTCTTTTTTACACAATCATCACTATACCTAATATTATTTATATCAGCCTATAAATAATACAGAGCAAAATCGTTGGGAGTTACATATGTTCACATTCACTTTAACCTCGTTCGTATTAACCCTTGAGGCAGAGGAACTCCGTTGTGGCATAGCCCAAAGTACAGAGAGCTTAAGGAGGGGCTATGTA
Source organism: Mauremys reevesii (assembly GCF_016161935.1). NCBI lineage: Eukaryota > Metazoa > Chordata > Testudines > Geoemydidae > Mauremys > Mauremys reevesii. The sequence continues at coordinate 4,423,852 of NC_052627.1, forward strand.
TATACACCAGAGGGGAAGTGTGGGTGCAGGAGGGGGTGACAAAGAAAGGCAGGTGAGACAAGGAGAAAGATCATGCTGAGGAAGGTGTAGAGCATGTGGGTTGAACTAGGAAAGGGAGAAGACAGATGACCCAGCAGGAAAAGGAGGCGGGCAAGATGAAGTAGGTGGTAAGGAGAGGAAGGATGGAGGAGGAAGGATTAAAGAAAGACAGTGTACTTGAGCATGACCATCACTGGGTGCCCATCTCTTGCTCTCTGAACCAATCAGCATTGTGACCTTAAGAGCACCCCAATATCTAGCAGTGAGTCTCAGCTGGCCACACCAACTCAGTGTATGCTAGTTCACTGTTCTTATAATCTGTATCTAAAAGGGGTCATGTTAGGTGTCCTATGCGAACTGGTAATATGCAGGTCATTAATATTATGGTGTGGTGTATGGACGGGTGATGGATGAAAAGTTATAACTATGTGCTGGAAATAAATCCTTACAGGGTGTTTGGCAGGCAGGGCTTGTCACATGCCCTAGACAAGGAAGGAAGTCCCACCTGCTTGAATGTATCTGCAATGTAAATTGAGCAAGGAGAGACAATGAACGTACACAAAGTCATCTAACTAGCAAGCAGGGGAGGAAGCCTCTTAACTATTATGACAGGGGGAGGAGACAGCGAAAGTTAACGTGGTGTCACCTGCCAGGCAGAGACAGCAAGCTGAGCTCCAGGCGGGCTGCCTGCCTTTGTACACAGAGAATCTTTCAGGATATAAGCAGAGAGCGCCATTTTGGCATCCTTCGCTTCAGGAGACAAAGGAGCCAACCACTTTGAGCACTGTGTTGGCTCCTGGCCAAAGACTGGCCAGCCAGGCCGGAAGACTGACTGTGGTGAGACGATTACTCTAGTTTGTAAAGTCAGCTTTTAGTCTGATCAGCGTATGTTCACTTGGGTTTATAACCTTTTCTATCCCAAATCCTTCTACTTGGTATCGCTTACATATCTGTTCTTTGGGGCTAAACTTATTCCTGTTTTGTCACACAACCATGGCAGTGCAGCATTACACACTGAAGAATGAAATCCTCAGCCTAACTAACGGGTTGGTGCTCTGCACTGTCTCTTTAACGGAACAGCAAACTTGATAAGGTTTTGTAGTGCTACAGTGAGAGGGCTGCTGGTGTTCCCCAACTAGGAGTAACCAGGCTGCTGGGAGATGATGATGCTCTGATCTGGCTGCAGGTACCAGGGCTCTGAGCCGAAGCTACACAGCACAGACACACCCAATGTTACAGGGCAGATGGTGAGAAGCCCTAACTGGACTGGGTGAAATCCCAAAGCATCACAAGCACAGGCAGTGCTAAGAAGTCAGAGGGCTCATTGGCTGGGGGAAGACCTGTAATTAGGCAGTGACCACTCCTGCGGATCTGGAAGCACCATTGGTGGGCTGGGAAAAGGACTCTACTCAGATTTCCTCTGCCAGTGACACACAGCTTTGCAGCAGAGTGGCACCAAGGGGGAAATGTCCGCCTTTGAGCAGAAGGAAGAACACCACCAAGTCTGGGGCTTAATGCCATGCCCCACTCCCGTAATGGCTTCGCCTCTCTCAAGGGCAAAAATATTCAGCCCTTAGTGTTCTAACCATAAGGGACGTGAATCTCATGGAACACACCAATAGCCACATCTGTCACCCCAGAGGAAGGATAAAAGTCTGTATTCATTCAACAGTAAGGTTAAGATTTTAAACCCACAAGTGCCAGGAGATTCCAAAGCCATATTAATAGGCAGCAGGTTAAAATGAATAGGTAGCAGGTTTAAAACAAAAGTAGTAGTATTTCTTCAACCTGTGGAAATCATTGCCAGGGGATGTTGTGAAGAACAAAACAATAACTGGATTCAAAAAAGATTGATAAGTTCATGGAATGACTATTAGCCAAGATGGTCAGGGACACAACCTCGCACTCTGGTGTCCCTAAATTGTCAGAAGTTGAGACTGGATGAGGGGATGAATCATTCAAAATGGCCCTGTTCTGTTCCTTCTCTCTGAAGCATCTGTTACTGGCCACTGTCAGAGACAGGATACTGGGCTAGATGGACCATTGGTCTGACACGATATGGTCATTCTTATGTTCACGCTTACCAAGGCAATCTTAACTTTAATCCCTTCCACAAATACATTTAAATATCCTCTTTAAATACATGCATTTTTGAAAGTGTAAAAAAAAATATGACTTTTAAAATTGTGAACGTTTTCACAGAAATTTTGACGGACCAGTTTGAAATGAAAACCATTACATTGCAATTCAAATGAACTGGAAGAAGAGTGAACATTTTTAATTTTCAGTTTTTATTTTTAAGGGTTTTTCCTCCTATAATTCCCTTTTTTTCAGTGGGGAGTGGGGGAGGAAAGAGTAGCAGGCCACTACTATCTGAAAAACCCTTCACAGCCAGGGGTGGCTTTGTAGCACCCTGCCTCAGTTTCCCTCTCACACAGGGTTCCTCAAAAACTCCAACCAGTCCATATCACTTTAAAAGTTTCCCCTCCTGGAGGGGGACCCAAGACACAGATATTAGCATATCACAACAGATTTCATAGTGGTAGCCGTGTTAGTCTGTATCAGCAAAAAGACGATAAGTACTTGTGGCACCTTAGAGACTAACAAATTTATTTGGGCATAAGCTTTCGTGGGCTAAAACCCACTTCATCAGACGCATGGAGTGGAAAATACAGTAGGAAGAGATATATATATATATATATATATACAGAGAACATGAAAAGATAGGGGTTGCCATACCAACTCTAATGAGACAAATCAATGAAGGTGGGCTATTATCAGCAGGAGAAAAAAAAAACTTTTGTAGTGATAATCAGGATGGCCCATTTCAAACAATTGACAAGAAGATGTGAGTAACAGTAGGGGAAAAATAGCATGGGGAAATAGGTTTTAGTTTGTGTAATCACCCATCCTCTCCCAGTTTTTATTCAAGCCTAAATTAATGGTGTCCAGTTTGCAAATTAATTCCAGTTCTGCAGTTTCTCATTGGAGTCTGTTTTTGAAGGTTTTTTTGTTGAATAATTGCAACTTTTATGTCTGTAATTGAGTGTCCAGGGAGGCTGAAGTGTTCTCCGACTGGTTTTTGAATGTTATAATTCTTGACGTCTGATTTGTGTCCATTTATTCTTTTGCGGAGAGACTGTCCAGTTTGGCCAACGTACAATGAAGCTGACTCCTTTAACCACCACTTCCACAGCTCAAATAACCCTCTCCCCTTGAGTCATGAGCCCACAGCCGTCCTTGCCAGAACCAACCAAGTTATACTCCAAACACCCCCTTTGCTCCCTAAGAAGCCAGTTTTACTCTGTCCTGCACTCACCGGCAACTGTTTCCTGAGGCCAGCAGCAGCATCCCAAGCTTCTGGCTCACCTGACTGCAGGGGCGGCTCTAGGATTTGCGCCGCCCCAAGCAGGGCGGCACACCGCGGGGGGCGCTCTGGCGGTCGCCGGTCCCGCGGCTCCGGTGGACCTCCTGCAGACGTGCCTGCGGAGGGTCCGCTCGTCCCGCGGCTCCGGTGGACCTCCCGCAGGCACGGCTGCGGATGCTCCACCGGAGCCGTGGGACCACCGGACCCTCCGCAGGCACGTCTGTGGGAGGTCCACCGGAGCCGCCTGCCGCCCTCCCGCGGGACGCCGCCCCAAGCGCGCGCTTGGCGCGCTGGGGTCTGGAGCTGGCCCTGCCTGCCTGGCACCCCCAGCCATGTTTAGCTGCAGGACTACAAGCTCCCACTCAACCTTGTGCCTCTCCCTTATCAAAGGTCTGATTGGATCACCTGACCCAATGGTCACACGACCTTAATTCACCCCACCTGGAGAGGTGAGGGCTTGTCACAAGTGCACTGGAACAGAAAGCCATAGAACAGTGCTGTAAACCCTGCATAGGATGGAGGCCATGCATTTGGCTGCTATTCCTTGAAGCCGGAGGGTGCTCTGGCACCCACAGAAGCCCTAGTTCCAATGCCTTTGCTGAGGCCCATCTCCCCTTGGAGCACCCAACCAGGCTGTGATGGGGGAAAGGAAACAAAGAGAGAGGGAACAAAACAAATAACCTCCCCTGCAAAAAGTTTCAGTCACATATCATTGAAATTGAAACTCATTTTTTTCATTTCCGATCCATTTGAAATGAATTTTCTTTTCCAATCATTTTGTTGGGGAAAAAATGGAAAATTCCACAAAAAATTCAAGCTAAATGAAAAAAAACACAACCTTGGCTTGCAAGACTTAATGGAAAAGAATCACCATTCTTTTGACCAGCTCTTGGTGATACATTTCAGGAACAAAACTTTATTTCAAGGTTTAGCACAAGAAAAGATTCTGTTAAAGGAGTTTTTCTCCACCAAATGATTTTCACTCCATCAAGGATAAGGGATAGTTTCACCCCAGACCAGTACATAACCAGGTCTAGCTCACGTTGAGGCTGAGATTTCAAAGCTGTCTAAGGGACTCAGATAACCATTCCCATTAGCATTAGTGGGATTTAGGCCTCTGGTTCCCCTACACATGTTATAAATCACATCCTAAATGTCAGACTCATGCATACGGTTATGGGCTTCATTTTCAATACAATTATACTTTTACACCTAGGGATACATTCACAAATAAACTTGGGAGAAGGCCTTCCCCTGTAACTTCTAGCCCAGTGGTTAGGGTACTCAGGTGGGATGGGGGGAGACCCTCCCAATTCAAGTCCCCCCTCCACAACCTGGGAAAAGGGATTTGAACTGGGATCTGCCATCTCTCACCTACATGCCCTAACCACTGGGTTTCAAGATATTCTGATGTGGTGCTCCCCCTGTCTCACCTGTTAAAGCTGTTCCACTTGGGATTAAATAACCAGTGAATCACTGGGCAAAAGAGAGAGAAAATGACTGTAGCCTGATGACTAGCACTGAGGAGCTAGGAAAGAGGACCCTGTTCCAATGACTTGTTAAAATTAATTATCCACAGTCGAACAGCTTCATCGGGAGAGACTAAGAGAGTCCCCTCTTGTCCCATCCCTCAGGTGGGTGGGAGGACTCCTGCATGCCAAGTGAGTCCCCTTATCACTGAACTGAAGCTATGAAGGAGGTCCTCCCCCAGCACAGCTGGCCCAACTGCAGAGTCCAGCTCTGATCAGACCTTCCAGGTAGCAGAGGAGCACCTATCTGCCCTGGTTAATGCATCACCCTGAGGCTGAGGCGTCTGGCCACCAGGCCTGGGGCTGCAATGCACATGCTCAGAAACATTGGTGCCTAGGAAATTTAGACCCAAGCAAGTTTAGGTACCTGCAGGGTTTACTGGTGCTGAGCAGGGGTTTTGTGAATCCCAATGGGGCCTGATTCTGGGATTTAGGTGCCTAAAGTGGCAGGTAGGCATCTAAGTCCCTTTGTGAATCTAGCCCCTAGTGTTCATTGGTTGATTACTCATAAATGTAGAAATTCTGCTGAAGTATCATACTAGTGTTTTCTGTGGAAGTGAAACATTGTTGAATTATTCAAATACTTACGTGTGGTGTGAGTTATAAAAATGTGTTATTTCTGTGACTCTTAATGTGTACACTTCTTACATGTTCTAAATCAGTGGCTCTCAACCTTTCCAGACCACTGTACCCCTTTTGGGTGTCTGATTTCTCTTGCCTACCCCCAAGTTTCACCTCACTTAGAAACTATCTGCTTACAAAATCAGACATACAAATACACAAGTGTCACAGCCCACTGTTACTGACAGATTGCCAACTTTCTCATTTTTACCATATAATTTTAAAATAAATCAACTGGAATATAAATATTGTACTTGCATTTGAGTGTATCGTCTATAGAGCAGTATAAACAAGTCATTGTCTGTATGAAATGATAGTTTGTACTGACTTCGCTAGTGCTTTTCATGTAGCCTGTTGTAAAACTAGGCAAATATCCACATGAGTAGATGTACCCCCTCAAAGACCTCTGCGAACCCCCAAGGGTACACATACTCCTGGTTGAGAATCACTGCTCTAAATAACACAACTTTTCTATAGGAAAAAGATAATTGAAAACAAATAAATGGAAAAAGCAGCATTGAGAAATAAATAAATAAATAAAAAGATGTTGAGAACCCTGAGTAACAATTATTGTATATCAATTACACTGTTCACAGATGCCTCTGTATAAATCTGTCTGTAATAGGCTCTAAGAATATAAAAGATCAAAATAACTGTCATCAAATTTCAGTATGGTTGACAGTTCCCCTTGTCTCTCAAAAGTATGTTTTTAAATAACTTTCTTTTTAAAAAGCATTTACTATTCTGTCAGTTTGGAAACGTTACAGCACATGCTTTACAAATTCATTTTAATTTCATAATGCGGTTGTAAATGGAACCACTTACAAGATAAGCAGTGCAAGCTTAGAGTTGCATTGGGATACATTTACTCTCCCTGACTAATACAACGAGTAGCCACTACTCACTGGGAGTAACGGCTTCACCAGCTTAGATCTTAGGGACACTTACAACTAAAATTTTGCAAAGCTATTCAGTTGCTGAGCTTGCTCCAATTCTTACTGAAATGCTGAATAGGAGAATTAAAGGAAAAATTAATAAAAAAAAAATTCTTCCTCCCCCCCCCACATTCACATCTCTGTATATATCATAATAACTCTGCTGATGACAGAGATTTAGGGGCTGGAGGAGACCAGAGAGTCATCTAGTAGTCTAAGCTGCTTAAAGCAAAAAATAACCCCAATCCCTAAATTGCCCCCAAAATCACAAACCTAGCTTTAGCAGAGCAATGATCAAATCTCAAATCTCCTCTCCTCTATCCCTCCTCTATTAAACAACCAATGTAATATAGTACAGAGAGAGCAGAAGAAGGTCCAATTTTTATTTTTCTATTTCTACCTTCTCTGAGAGCTGTGTCCTCTAATAGAGCTGTGAGCTGCTCCCTTGGTTTGGGGATTGGGGATAAAAGAAAAAAAATGAAAAAAAAAAAAAAAAAAAAAGAAAAAAAAAAAAAAAAAAATTAAAAATCTCATGATTTTTAAGACAGTCTCATGATTTAATGGTTTCATGATTATTCATGATTTTTTTCATGATTGATTTCAATGGCCAATGAATGATTTTTCTACTCCACCAGAGGACCACCCGACCACACCGGCACCACCGGGGGGGGCTGCCACTCTCAGGGAGGGGCAGTCATTTTTCTTTCAGAGGAAACTTTTCAAAAAAAAAAAAATGTGTTTTTGTAAATTTTTTTTTTGTGTGATTGAGAGATAGATGAATGGAAGATGTTCAGAAAGAAGTTGAAAAAAAAAAAAAAGAAGTGGTTGAAATGTTTCAAGTCAACATTTTGTGACACACACATGATGTTCTCAGCTCACACTCTGTCTCCAGCTCAAAGGGCCATGGGGGCCAGTTAGGGGGGGGCCTGGCCACTGGGGGTGGAATTCAATTGTGTACACAATTATATCACTCCAGAGATGGTAAGGGCTGACATGTCGGGCTAGAAGGGATCAGGAAGTTAATGGCCAAGCCCCCTGTGCTGAGAACAGAACCCCTAGACCTTCCACTTTTTTTTCTTGTCTGTTTTTTTTCTAATTTTTTGGGGATTCCCTCTGATCTCCTTCTCTTCCTCCTTCTTCGTCTGCTTACCCTGTTAGTTAGTTTTTTTTTTTTTCTAACCTAATTTTTCTAATAATGTCTAAGATTATTTTCCATTTGATTACCTACCCTACCTTCAGTGGATGTGGGGAATAACTGATCACCATCCTCTTTATAATCCTACAATCAAACACACAAGCTAACACAAGAGGCACAATCCTTCTAAACCTTTCACTGAACTGCTCCCGCCCCAGAGTGTGCTGCCTGTAAGCAGAGCTGGGCACATTTGCAGTACATCTGTGCATGCTGTGCCTTTTCAGCTTGCTGCAGCATTTTTTTTTTGTTTGGCCTGGTCTGGTCTTTGGTATCTTTTTTTTAGTCTTTTTTTAGCGTTACCTCGATTTAACTACTGACCTGTCTGACCCTTTTTTTTTTTTTTTTTTTACTTTTCTTTTTTTTTTTTAAAGGGCTTTACACAACAAAGGGATTATTACCTCTGCAACTGGGTGGCTTGGGTCGACTGGGGGGGGGTAGTGATCTGGGGTAACGGTATGAGCGCCTCCAGTGTGCCAGAGTCCATTGCTGGACCACGCCTCTCAGCTCCATTCAGAGCCATGCACGCAGCAGCACAGCAAAGCTCAGCACTTTTTGCATTTTTTTTTTTCCTTTTGTGGGAGCTTCATCATTTCATCAGCATGCAGCAGAGCCAGGCACAGGTGACCATCCATGGAGAGAGTGAATGAGTCCCAGAGCAGAGCCAGAACGAGAGAAGAGTCAAAGAGGATGAGAGATGGAGATACGGGACTGGCTGAACTCTGAACTCCATTGAAAAAAATAAATGAAAAAAAAAAAAAAAAAAAAAAAAAAAAATGAAGGAGGGCAGGCTATAACAGGGGGACCTCAGGACCCCTCCAAAAGACCCTCCTGAAAAAAACCTAAAACAAAAAAAGAAAGAAACAACAGCAAAAACAGCCACCCAAAACCTTGACTCCAATGCCCGGTATGAGACAACTCAGCTATCACCTCCATGAACTGTCTAGGATGCAACACCCAAACAGGACGATGGACATGGGACGCAGGTTTTGAGGGAGAGGAGGAGGAGGAGGGAGGACAAGGAAGGAAGAGGACAGGAAGAAGAAAGAAACAGTTTCGACCCACACAGGATTTGGACCCTGGACCTGGAGTGGACCACCCCTGACCCAACCCCCAGGTGGCTGCTGACTGACCCTGTGTGAGTGTACCTTTGGTGTCGGAGTGTCTTGTAAATATGGTTTATGGTTTAATGGTTTAATGATTAATTTTTAATGATTAATTTGGCAGCTACTGCTACATGGAAGTCTGTTAACGTGTCTGGGGGACGCAGGAAGGGAGAGAACATCTCCAGGGACATTCTGGAAAGCACTCCAGCAAAGGGCTCCAAAGCCCCTGAAGGCAGCCTTTATCCCTTCTTCAGCCTTCTCCTTCTTCAGCACATAGGCACTTTTAGCACACCACACACAGCCAGGCAAGCTCAAGAACAGCAGCAGCAGCAGGCATTTGTCAGTGTCATGGTTGTGTGCATTCATGCTTCTCTGTGTTCTCGTATCCTCTCTCTGTGTTCATATCATATCAGTCATATCATATCCTCATTCATGTGTTATGAAATGGGATTGGTTGTATTTTGTATTCAGAGGGGTTGCTGTGCCTGCCTGCCTGCTTGGCTGTGTTGTGAATGGATCCAAGTGTGGGAGGGGCCATCAAAATGGCAAAGGGTAGCAAAGCATCAAAAAAAAGCAAATGTGCTGTAATACACATGCAGCCATGAAAGTAACTACAGTGTCTTAAGGAAAGTGTCTTTTTTGTCTACCCATCTTTTTTTTTTCCTTCCCAGCTGCATTTTCCTCCCCTTCCCAGAGGCTAGCTCAGGATGAAATCCCAAAGAAGGATGGCAGAAGAAAACTGAAGATGAAAAATGACCTCCCTGAGAGAGTGTCCTCCCATACTGACAGAGTCAGAGTAGAGGAGAGCACAGCAGGAATGCAAGAGAATGTGCAGGAAAGAGGAGAGTGAAGAAGAGAGAGTGAATGGGGCTGAAGAGAGTGGTAGTGGGATCTGCTTGCAGAAAGCTCAGCTCAAGCTGGCAGTCATGCTGAGCAGAACTCAATGCTCACTCTCAGGAGCTCTGAGCTGCAAGAAAGGGCAGCAGGAGCACAGACCGCCACATCTGCAAGAGCAACAGACCGCTCCTCCCCTCTTTCCATTGCCTCCTCCCCCACCTCCCCAAGTCTCAAGTTCCACCTCCCACTCAGCCACATGCCCAAGAAACAGCTCCTGGCAAGCCCACCAGGCATGGCCAAGTGCCCCAAGCAAGTGCAGGCTCCCTCCACCCTTCCCTCCAGTGTGGCCTTGGCCTTCCCCTCCCTCCACCCTCCTCTAACCCCCTCCGTGAAATGCTTGGTTGTGTGATGATGTTGTAATGAAGCAGACACTGAGGTGCTGCAACACTTGAGAGGGCTCTGAAAGCAGTGATCGAAGGCAGGGGAGGGTGGGGAGGGAACAGGAAAACAGGGAGACAAGGAGAACTTTCAAAGAATCAAGGAGAAAACAAAACAAAATTAAACTCAGCCTCAGCAAACACTTCTGTGAGCTTCTGCTGTTCTGCCGCTTCTAACCGCCTTCCTGTTCCCTGCTGAATCAGTGGCCAGGTCACCGACCTCAACCCACCCTGCCATAAACATCTCCTCACCCCACTACTCCCATATAACACAGCTCTCACAAATGGGATACATGGGAGGCACAGCAGTCACTCTACTGCAAATAGCATTTTGCGCAGTGCTGCAGTGCGCTTACAAATGCACATTGCTGCACTGCTCCCACCTGCTGCACTGAATAGCTCTACACTTGCCACCATCTCAGACTACTGCTGCCTGAGCCTGCCTGGCTTCATGATGCTGAGGCTATGGTGGCACTAGGCAGCCATAGCATCCCCATTAGGGTATTTCATGGCATTTTCTGGTTTTATAGGCATTTCAACATTTCCAATAGTTCTGTTCTGGTCTGAAAGTCCAGTTCTTTCCTTTCTGAACCTTTATTTCCTTTCACCTGAATTAGCCTCATGGACCTTGCATCATGATGTTGTCCACTTGCCCTTTGGGCCCCACACCACTGATTTCCTGGGCATTGTTTTAGGGCTTTGTGCATTTGGTTTATGGGCTTTGTGCGGTGGTGCAGCGAAGACTCCGCAGCCCCTGGAATCCACTGCGGTCCTACAGACCCATGCAGGTATCACATTCCCATCCAGGGTGTGATGTGGCATGAACGTGTCCCATTAACACCGGCATGTGCATGAATTCGTCCCATTGTGACCGTGTCCCCATCATGTCTGTCGTCACCATGTTCCATGTCGCCTCCTGCCTGTGCTGCTCTCGCTGGTTTGCTGCTGCCCTCCTGTGGTGGCCACTGTGGCAGGCAGTGGTTCTGCATATGCATAATAATGCGCAGAATGGCGTGGCTGGCATCTGGCTGGCTGCATCTGTCTGAGCTGCAAAAATGGCATGGCTAGTGTGATGATTGTCTGCCTGGACTGAGGGCGCTTGTGAGACGCTGCTCTGGGCTTAAAATCAAAGAGGGGGGGGCACAATCAGGGCTATCAAGGGAAACAAAAAAAACAACAAACACAGAATGGCCAAAAAAGAAATGTCACACAGAACTCAAAACAAGGATTTTACTCAAATGAGGAGGGGGGGAAGGAAAATCAAAAACAAAAACAAGGAATTTCTGAATTTCTGATTTTCCATCTTCTTTTTTTTTTTCTTGTTTTCTCCATTTGCATCTCCATTTCTTCATGCAGTTTTGGCAGCAGATGGTTTTTCTCAGGTGCTCGGCAGAAGATGAGAATGACCTGGCTGAGTCACTCCCATGTCTGCCCAGGTGCCCCTGACCAACCTCACCAAGGTCGGCTAAAAGAGCACCCAGGAGACGACAATGATGGCTACCACTCGTAATGCACTGTCTGCTGCCAAAAGGCAATGAGCTGCTGCTGTGTAGCAATGCAATCCCATGTCTGCCAGCACCCAGGAGACGTACAGTGACGGTGAGCTGAGCGGGCTCCATGCTTGCCGTGGTATGGCATCTGCTCAGGTAACCCAGGAAAAAAGGCATGAAACGATTGTCTGCCGTTGCTTTCACGGAGGTGGGCGGGGGGGAGGGGTCTGACAACATGTACGTAGAACCACCCACAACACTGTTTTTCCCCATCAGGCATTGGGATCTCAACCCAGAAGCTACTCACAGCTACCCACAGTGCAACGCTCTGGAAGTCGACGCTAGCCTTGCTACTGTGGACGCAGTCCGCCGACTTAATGCACTTAGAGCATTTTGTGTGGGGACACACACAATTGACTGTATAAAAACGATTTCTAAAAAACCAACTTCTATAAATTCGACCTAATTTCGTAGTGTAGACCTACCCTTTCTCATTTACCACTGCAGAGGAGCTAACCAGGCTGATGGGCCAGTTTGTTAATGATACATGAGACCAGAGAGAAACTCACAAAGTCTTCCCTGTGCCTTCATTGCAGGGTCCATTCAAGGTCTGATCACAACAGCCAGCCCCGCAAGCAAGCAGCTGTGATAAAGTGAGGCAGTGGAACAGCCAAGAAGAGGCTGTTTACAGTGTGTAATAACTTGTTTTCTAATGTAGGAACAACAGCACTCTCGGTTGAGAGATATTCAAACATTGATCAAGCCAGAGGCTCCTCGGCACTTTTTCCCACAAGTTTTCAACTTCCAAGCAAATAAACCTCCTTTAGAGTCAAGTGTGTGATGGCAAATCAGTTTAATGTGGAGCCCAGGGTAAGGAGATTCTCCCTGGTGAGACTCCATAGTTAAAGACAGCCAAAGCTCAAAGGTCAGCAAGTGCTGGTCAATTGAGAGGGATGTTAGTGAGTCAGTGGTGCCCTGTGTACACACATGGCTGTGTTTGTCAAATCAGTTTATCTTTGAGAGCCTAATCCATAGCCCCAGAAAGTCAATGGAAAGGTTCCCATTTCTATCAGTGTAATTTGGATGTGACCCTATAATAGGAAATTGCACCAAGAACTCCCAGGTTTTAATACAATTTTGATCAATTAAACAGTTCAAGTTTGCTTCCAGTTACACAGGAGGTAAACTAACTGTGTCTATTAGGGCTGTGCCTACAGGCCAACCAAGTTTGGGCCCCATCGTGCTAGGTGCTCTACAAGACAGCTTGCAGTATAGGTAGCCGAGACAGACACAAGATGAAGGAGAGTAACCCACACCGGCAAGGTGACCAATGGGATAGTTCCATGGCTGTTATTTGGTTGTGACGGGTTTTCTTCAGAAGGGAGACCCCAAATAGAAAGAAAAGGGAAGGGGCTTAGGGGCCCAGGGCAGGTGTGGAATGATGCTAAGGTGACAAGGCTAGGAGGAAGAGGGGAGGCCAAGGGCAGAGAAAGGCCAGTCAGAACTATAAAATCCCCTCTCCCATTGTCCCTGCTTCTGCTGCCTTGGCCCCTATCAACTGCAGTTACTGGCTGGCTTCTCTGCAGTTTTGCCCCAAGGCCATATGGTGGGGGAAAGGGAGACCCCTGGGTCCTAGTCTCCACAGAGTCCGTGGGTCTCCCTGCCGCAGTTCTGGGTTGGGGGTGCTGGGGGGAAGGGTGGCCCCAGCTAGGCCTCTCCATACCCTCTCCTCCTTAATGCAGCAGACCCTGTTTGGCTGCATCGGCGGTGGCTTTCAGCAGCCATAGTAATGCCATTGATGTAGCTAAGCTCAGTGTTTGGCTCCCCGTCTTTACACTCGTGCCCTGCTGAGAGTTCGCTGACTTTACACCCTTTTGTACCAGCTTACCCAACGGCACCACCACTGGCAAGATTAGCTGTAGATTTCCTTGCTAGTGTTTTCTGTACCCGCCCCCACACACACACTCAAGGGAGGTATATTGTCGTAAATTAGCACCCAAGTATATGGCTACCGCAGAATTTAATACAAATATACACTTAGCTTTGGACCCCTGAAGTTCTTTTATCTTCAACTTTCATTATTTGCAAGGTTTTGTTTGTTATTTGTTTGTTTTGTTGTTTTAATGGATGTGATTTCCACTGGATATTTATTTAGCATTCACTTTGATGTCTGCAATTTTACCATGTCACTGGAATTGCATTCACTCTGATAAAGCAAGTAATCATTTTCTCATATTTATGGCAATTCATTTTATTTGATGGATGTTAAAAGGACACAGGAGATAAACACTCGGGGGTGGGGAGAGAAGAACAATGGGCCAAAATCATCCCTGGTATAACTGCAATGCAATCAGGGAGTAACTGTACATGGACACTGATAATTGTGTTTTAATACAGCAGCAACTGCATGTCCCCTGGGATGATCAAAATGAGCTGAACTGGTGTGTATAAATTCTACCCTTACCTCTTCGACTTACTGCTGTTTTTACTTTTGTACTACGGAGCAACTATGATGGGCACTATCTTAAGAGACATTGAGGATTGAACTAAATGCGTGAGTGCTGACAGTGTGAGGTAAACAGCCAGGCTCTGTAAGTAGCACTGTCACCGACTCACATTCCCTGTGTATCATGCACATCGCACATTAGCCAGTGGGTTTCACAAGCCACAGACTCCTGCCTGACAGGGAGACAGCTATCAGTCCACTCTCTCATGCACTGAGAGGCTATCCGCAGGCACAGCTGGAACTAGACAATGGAGGAAACCCAGACTTATCTACATTGCCACAGAATGAGTGTGATAAACGGATGTACTTGGCTAGCCCACCTGTAACCCCTGTTCTACCAGTGAAACTGTGCTGTCCTAGTTGCACAGAAAGAACACAGGAGTCCAGATTCCCAGCCCTCTATTGCAGTTTAGCGAACCGTTATGTAACCCAGTGGCCAAGTGCATGTCACTCCCCTCTCCAGAGGCTGGTCAGAGGTCAGAACTCCTCCTTTAGCTCAAGTGGGACAAAACTTTCCAGCCTGAGTGCAGGCAGTAGGACACTGTCATAAACAGATAGTTAAGGGTTAATGCCTCTTTTACCTGTAAAGGGTTAAGAAGTTCACCTAGCCTAGCTGATACCTGACCAGAGGAACCAATGGGGGAACAAAATGTTTCAAAAGGAAGGAGAGAAGTTTTCCTTTGTTTAGTCAGTTTCAGTTTCAGCCGGAGTGAAAAAGATCAAGGAACCAGCCTCTTATCAGAGTAGTAAGTTTTAGAAAGAAATAAATAGGTTTATGTTTATTTCTTTGTAACCTGTCTTGTGCAATTAGAGGAAGAATCAAACTGGGTATTTGGGTATTTTTTGTGTAACTAAGTTTTTGCCCAGGGGAACATCTTCTGTGTTTTGAATCTGTTGTCTGAGAGAGTAGCTGGTATGCTAATCTCTCCCAGAGGGTTTTCTTTTACCTTTCTTTTCTTTAATTAAAAGCCTTTTTCTTAATACCTGATTGATTTTTCCCTTGTTTTTACATCCAAGCGGGTTGGATCTGGATCCACCAGGAGTTGGCGGGAGGAAGGAGGGTGGATGGTTAATTTCTCCTTGTTTTAAGATCCAAGGGGTTTGGATCTGTGTTCACCAGGAAATTGGTGAAGTCTCTCAAGGCTACTCAGGGAGGGGAAGGTTTTGGGGGGAAAGAGGGTGTTCCAGACACTGAGCAATCTGGATGGTGGCAGCAAAACCAGATCTAAGCTGGTAGTTAAGCTTAGAGCTTCTCATGCAGGTCCCCCACATCTGTACCCTAAAGTTCAGAGTGGGGAAGGAACCTTGATAGACACCTATAGAAAAGTGGCCTGCTTTCCAGAGCTGCAAAGCCCCAGCAGCACCTTTCAGAATCAGGCCACTTGTACTTAGGAGCCATTTGCTCACAGCTCCTGAGAAGGTTAAAAACAAGAGCTGAGCCTTGCTCCATACTGACTCATTTCTTTGCCGCTCACTTCGTCGGAGGTGTGCGTGTTCCCTGATCAGCTCGAACAATGGGCAGAATTGTAGTGGGAAGCTGATAAAAAAAACAGCCAAGTATTTACACCTAACATACTTGCATGAAGGAAAAAAGAAAAGGATGAAATGAAAGTGCATATATTACCGAGTCTCCACGGCACCAGTACCTTACAATTACTGACAGTTACACTGACAATTTGTACATATTTTATTCAACTGATCTGTCAGTTATTCAACAAAAATATATAGTTACCATAGCAACTGCTAAATGACATGGTGCAGGATCACCTTTGAGCTCATAATGTTGTGAAAAACAGCAGGCCTAACACACAACCACCAACCACTATGGCTCTGTGTAGGGTTGGGCTTTTGGTTTGTTGAGGAATCCTACCATCTTGAATTTGGGGCTATGTTTTTCCACCTTATTCTTTTTTCTCAGGGAACTGGTCTTTTCATAATATTTCCATCTGCAGGAGACCAGTTCTCACATTATTGTAAGCCCCACAAATGTGTCCCCATGGCATCAGAAAAGCCCATGAAAAATATCAGCATCATAGAATCATAGACTATCAGGGTTGGAAGGGACCTCAGGAGGTCATCTAGTCCAACCCCTTGCTCAAAGCAGGACGAATCCCCAACTAAATCATCCCAGCCAGGGCTTTGTCAAGCCTGACCTTAAAAACCTCTAAGGAAGGAGATTCCACCACCTCCGTAGGTAACCCATTCCAGTGCTTCACCACCCTCCTAGTGAAAAAGTTTTTCCTAATATCCAATCTAAACCTCCCCCACTGCAACTTGAGACTATTACTCCTTGTTCTGTCATCTGCCACCACTGAGAACAGTCTAGATCCATCCTCTTTGGAACCCCCTTTCAGGTAGTTGAAAGCACTTGACTTTAATCACCCCGATATCTGCTGGGAGAGCAATACAGCAGTGCACAGACAATCTAGGAAGTTTCTGGAAAGTGTAGGGGACAATTTCCTGGTGCAAGTGCTGGAGGAACCAACTAGGGGAAAAGCTCTTCTTGACCTGCTGCTCACAAACAGGGAAGAAATAGTAGAGGAAGCAATAGTGGATGGGAACCTGGGAGGCAGTGACCATGAGATGGTCGAGTTCAGGATCCTGACACAAGGAAAAAGGGAAAGCAGTAGAACAGAGACCCTGGACTTCAGAAAAGCACACTTCGACTCCCTCAGGGAACTGATGGGCAAGGTCCCCTGGGAGAATAACATGACGGGGAAAGGAGTCGAGGAAAGCTGGCTGTATTTCAAAGAAACCTTATTGAGGTTGCAGGAACAAACCATCCCGATGTGTAGGAAGAAAAGTAAATATGGCAGGCGACCAGCTTGGCTTAACAGTGAAATCCTTGCTCGTCTTAAACACAAAAGAACAGCTTACAAGAAGTGGAAGATTGGACAAATAACCAGGGAGGAGTATAAAAGTATTGCTCAGGCATGCAGGTGTGAAATCAGGAAGGCCAAATCACACTTGGAGTTGCAGCTAGCCGGAGATGTTAGCAGTAACAAGAAGGGTTTCTTTAGGTATGTGAGCAACAGGAAGAAAGTCAAGGAAAGTGTGGGCCCCTTGCTGAATGAGGGAGGGAACCTAGTGACAGAGGATGTGGAGAAAGCTAGTGTACTCAATGCTTTTTTTGCCTCTGTCTTCACAGACAAGGTCAGCTCCCAGACAGCTGCACTCTGCAGCACGGTATGGGGAGGAGGTGACCAGCTCTCTGTGGAGAAAGAAGTAGTTCGGGGCTATTTAGGAAAGCTGGACAAGCACAAGTCCATGGGGCCGGATGCGCTGCATCCGAGGGTGCTAAAGGAGTTGGCCGATGAGATTGCAGAGCCATTGGCCATTATCTTTGAAAAATCATGGCGATCGGGGGAGGTCCCGGATGACTGGAAAAAAGCTAATGCAGTGCCCATGTTTAAAAAAGGGAAGAAGGAAGATCCAGGGAACTACAGGCCTGTCAGTCTCACCTCAGTCCCTGGAAAAATCATGGAACAGGTCCTCAAGGAATCAATCCTGAACCACTTAAAGGAGGGGAAAGTGATCAGGAACAGTCAGCATGGATTCACCAAGGGCAAGTCATGCGTGACTAACCTAATTGCCTTCTATGACGAGATAACCGGCTCTGTGGATGAGGGGAAAGCAGTGGATGTACTATTTCTGGATTTTAGCAAAGCTTTTGATACAATCTCCCACAGTATTCTTGCCAGCAAGTTAAAGAAGTCTGGGCTGGATGAATGGACGGTAAGGTGGATAGAAAACTGGCCAGATGGTCGGGCTCAACGGGTAGTGATCAATGGTTCCATGTCTAGTTGGCAGCCGGTATCAAGTGGAGTGCCCCAAGGGTCGGTGCTGGGGCCGGTTTTGTTCAATATCTTCATTAACGATCTGGAGGATGGTGTGGACTGCACCCTTAGCAAGTTTGCAGATGACACTAAACTGGGAGGATTGGTTGATACGCTGGAGGGTAGGGATAGGATACAGAGGGCCCTAGACAAATTAGAGGATTGGGCCAAAAGAAATATGATGAGGTTCAACAAGGACAAGTGCAGAGTCCTGCACTTAGGACGGAAGAATCCCATGCACTGCTACAGACTAGGGACCGAATGGCTGGGTAGCAGTTCTGCAGAAAAGGACCTAGGGGTTACGGTGGACGAAAAGCTGAATATGAGTCAACAGTGTGCCCTTGTTGCCAAGAAGGCTAATGGCATTTTGGGTTGTATAAGTAGAGGCATTTCCAGCAGATCGAGGGATGTGATCATTCCCCTCTACTCAGCACTGGTGAGGCCTCATTTGGAGTACTGTGTCCAGTTTGGGCCCCACACTACAAGAAGGATGTGGATAAATTGGAGAGAGTCCAGCGGAGGGCAACAAAAATGATTAGGGGGCTGGAGCACATGACTTATGAGGAGAGGCTGAGGGAACTGGGATTGTTTAATCTGCAGAAGAGAAGAATGAGGGGGGATTTGATAGCTGCTTTCAACTGAAAGGGGGTTCCAAAGAGGATGGATCTAGACTGTTCTCAGTGGTAGAAGATGACAGAACAAGAGAGTAATGGTCTCAAGTTGCAGAGGGGGAGGTTTAGGTTGGATATTAGGAAAAACTTTTTCACTAGTAGGGTGGTGAAGCACTGGAATGGGTTACCTAGGGAGGTAGTGGAATCTCCTTCCTTAGAGGTTTTTAAGGTCAGGCTCGACAAAGCCCTGGCTGGGATGATTTAGTTGGGTTTGGTCCTGCTTTGAGCAGGGGGTTGGACTAGATGACCTCCTGAGGTCCCTTCCAACTCTGAGATTCTATGATTCTATGAAGCAGCTATTAAATCCCCCCTCATTCTTCTCTTCTGCAGACTAAACAATCCCAGTTCCCTCAGCCTCTCCTCAGAAGTCATGTGCTCCAGCCCCCTAATCATTTTGTTGCCCTCCGCTGGACTCTTTCTAATTTTTCCACATCCTTCTTGTAGTGTGGGGCCCAAAACTGGACACAGTACTCCAGATGAGGCCTCACCAATGTTGAATAGAGGGGAATGATCACATCCCTCGATCTGCTGGCAATGCCCCTACTTATACAGCCCAAAATGCCATTAGCCTTGTAAGTTAGTGGGAAACACTTGCCTTGATTTCCCGTTTGCTTACACTGTTTAAGAATACATCTATCTACAGAGCTATGTCAAGACAAACCTTCCATATTGCCTTCTGTAATGGGCTGCAAGGTCTAGTGGCTTGTGTTGTACACCAAGAACCAGGGAGCCTTAGTTTCATCACTAACCTGGTTAAGCAAACCATTTCTCCTCTGTCTCTCTGTTTGCCTTCCAAGTCTTTGCCTGTCTATTTAGATTGTAAACTCTTTGAGGCAAGGACTGCAACGTCCCTATTGGGGCCCAAGTCTGATTTCGGGCCTCTACACATTACTGAAATACAAACAATAATAAGGTAAAGGATTCAGCCTAGGGGATACACACTGTCTTTGAGGAATCCATAGATCTACAACAGTGTACAGTCCAAACAGGCAGGCAATAATTCCTCTCTCAGTGTCACTAAATCAAAGATTATGCATTTTCTTTTCCTATAGAGGCCTATCTTTATCAAAAACACTCTCTAAGTTGATGGTGGCAATCTCTTTTAGGTTGAATTGTTAGGCTTTTTAAATATAACGGCTCCCTGAATTCATTATAACCTTTGTTGGGTGCGGGGAGGGTTGAGGGTGGAAATGTCTTGTAAGTGAATGTGGATAAAAACAAAGCATCCATTTGTAAGCTACTCACGGAAATGTTACTGCAACCCTATTCGTTTGAATAGCAATTAAAATAAATTGCATTTGTGTTCTATTTTTTTTCACTCTAAAACAGAAGTCTTTAAGCTTTAAGAGAAGGTGTGGATAATTGTATTACCCTTAAACAGAACTCTTCGGGAAGGAGTGAGTGTAAAGGAAAACAAGGGAGAGGAAGCCTGCAGATAGTCTTTTCTCCATTTCTCAGAAAAGTTACAAATATACCAATATCCAGTTTCACCATTTCCATTTCACTGGTTTCACTATGAACATCTCAGAAGCAAAACATCTTGATAATTAGGGCAAAACTCTGCTCCTCAATCCTTCTTGAAGATGTCACGTCAAATCCAGATGCTAGGTCAAATGAGGTGACCTAAAGAGTAGTGTACAGTGTACAATGGTAAGTGGATATATCTATGGAAACCAAATTCTGCATTGACTTCAGACTGAAATCGGTGTGATTGCACCAGACATAAATCCAGTAGAATTTGTCTCTGGGATTTTGAGCCTTTCTAACATACCAAAGGGAGAACAGAAGATATAAGAAGACATAAAATTAAAGTGACAGGCTACTTAATGTATACCTTCCTACCCCTGGCTGCTTTTCCTGCTACATACTTGTCTTCTGGCTCCTTGACATTTAAGTTGCACCAGCTAAAACTCCACGAGACTCCTGTATGCCTCCTTACTCATCACCACCAAGCTTGGCTTGTCCTCTCTGAATTGTGGCTGCATATCCAGATCTGCAATCGGTCACCATGGGGAACATGCAGTGAAGAGATCTACACTGCAGTGCTGAGAGCAAATTTTTGCCTCAGTGGAAACAAAATTTTGTCTCTATTGAAGCCAATGGGAGTGTCAAAGGGCACAGTTACCATTTAGCACCTCCTTCTCACCACGCCTGGCTCTGCTAAGGCCTGCCTCAGATTCCCTTTCACTCTGGACCCTTTACAAAGCCCACATAGTCTCGCTTTTCAAAACATTCCCCTTCTTGGGTCCAACTTATTAAGTCCTCACAAAAGAAAATTCAAACTTAAAGTCTTCAACCCAGTTTCAACCGTGCCCATCTCCTTCTCGCTGAGGGTCTGTCTTCCTGCTCTCCCAGCACATTTGGCTTGGACATGGGCCTTTTCCACAGGCCCTCCCTGCTGGTGTCTTCCCAGAGTCAGCACCTTACAGGGGCTTTCTTTCTCCCTATAACGTCCAGGTGCACCAGAATGGAGAGCATTGCCATTGGCCTCAATGGGGCCAGGATTACACCCAAATGGGGGTGCGTGGAGTAAGGGAGAAGTGCAGGTGTTGGTTGCATAATGGGATAAAGGAACCTCTGAGGACATTATATTGGAAAGTAAATCTGCTGCTGCCACACTGCCTAGACCTTTGTCAAGACTTGTGTCAATTTTAATAGTCATGGCAAGTGCTGGACTGACAGCCCTGGAGCTGACTTCCTCCATTTATCCACAGAAACAGCACAAGAGGAGCATTCTCCGGCATTGCGTCTCCAGTGTGTGTCACACCAGGGTGGAGGGACCAGAGCAGGGCTGAGCCTTTTTCCTTGTTGCCAAGACAGCCTGTAAAAAGCCACATTTTTAGTTCCACTTGTCTACGCTGCAAGAGAGCCCACTGCTCATGTAGTCACACTGATACTAGTTCAATGCTATAAATAGCCAAGTAGCTGCAATAGCACTGGTAGTGGAAGTGGAGGCATGGCTGAGCTGTGCTGAGTACATTTCCACCAGTTTCACACCCCTAGCTTGTAGTGTAGATATAATCACAGACGACCAAGCAGTAATCTAGATTCTACCTACCAGAGGTATGATAGTTAATTCTAAGAACTTTGGAAGGGATATTAAACCTAATGTTTCAGGGCTTAGCAGTTAGCAATCAGGGGAGGTATAGCTCAGTGGTTTGAGCATTAGCTTGCTAAACCCAGGATTGTGAGTTCAATCCTTGAGGGGGCCACTTAAGGATCTAGGGCAAAAATCAGTACTTGGTCCTGCTAATGAAGACAAGGGGCTGGACTCAATGACCTTTCAGGGTCCCTTCCAGAGATAGATATATCTCCTATTATTATTACACCTTTCTCTGAAGCATCTGAACTAGAATAGATGGGCCAGGGGTCTGATCCAGTCTTCCAATTCCTATGTTCTTTCTATCCACTGCATTCCATCTAGACTTGAATATCAATTGCATGTTCAACAGTGGTCATCTTCCCAGCAGGGGGAGGTTCCAGAGGCTTTGTGTGTGAGGGTCAGGGAAGGACTTCCTGATGAATTATGTTTGAATTACATTAGATGACATATTTCACACTAAGGGACCTATCTGCTCTCCAAACTTCTGTGAATGGTCCCAATGAAACCACAGAGAAGGGTAAGTTTTGGCCACAATTTAAATAAGCAAAGACCAAAATCTATTGTTCTAGTTCTAGTTTATTTCATCTTGTCTTTCATTCAGAAAGGATGAAGTAGGAATGTCAAAAGCTGCTGATGCCATAAAGAAGGTGATGGGGGGAAAATCCACAAAATCATAATTGACTGAAAATCGGAGCCAGGGAAATGTCCTAGAACAACTATGAAGATGACTGTAAGTTGAATGGTAGGTACTGCGTCTAGGAGGAAATGATATCAATGGTGTCTTATTCACCATAATCAGGTTGTATCATGCATGGTTTTCCAACAGTGCAGTGGAACATGGCACTCACTAGGGGATTCAAGATCCACCATTTCATCAGCTAAATCTGGGGTGTTCCATGAAATCCAGGATAGCTGAAAAATTAAAAGAATAATGGGTTTTAAGCCAGAAGGACCCTAATGATTATCTAGTCTGACCTGTATATCACGCCATAGAAGTTGCCCAGTGATACCTGCATGAATCCATAACTTGTTTGAGCTACAGCATCTCTTTTAGCAAGACATCCAATCTTGACTTAAAGTCTTCAAGTGACTGAGAATCCATCAGGACCCTACATAAGTTGTTCCAATGATTAATTACTCTCAGTGTTAAAAAGGTGCATTGCCAATATATAGGCAAGATTACTCCAGCCTTGGGATAACTTCAGGAACATCAGCTGGGTTATATTGAAGTTAATTTGCCCCTTGTATTCAGTCACATTGTTTCTCTAATACAAATTTGTACCTAAAATATTATTCACTTTCACATACCTCTCGCCCCTTATTTTTCCTAGCAACAGTGTCAGACTTTGTGGTATGTCAGAAAAAACAAGCAGCTTAGCATTTTCAAGCGCCCATGAGGGAAGGAACAAGATTTTAGCTTTTATGCTCCAATTGTATAATCACTATTACTTTGTAACATATAGAATAAATAGCTTTAGAGATTGATTAAATGCCTCAATTTCATTTTGGTTATTAATCAATCTCAAGAGCTATAAAGCAAAAGAAATTATCCCTTAACTACAGAAAGCTATTGTAATGATAACAGATTGCAGGTTTCAGGGTAAACCAAACTAGCCTTCACTTTCACCACCAGCCTATAACACATTGAATGCAGTCACAGCATTAGTGCCAATGGAACCGGTAGCTCTTTTTCCATATAGATGCATTGGACAAATTGACAGAAATATTCCACTCTGAAAGGGAAGTAGATGGGAGAAGAGTTGGTTTGTCATAGGATCAGTCCATGAATTGGTACCTGTTGAATACTGGTTCATATTGCTGAATGTGAAGCATGAAATCTCTCAACAGACTGCTGGCACTAAACATTAAAAAGGTTGTAGAGCAGTTTTTAAACTAGGAGATGGGGGAAAGCCGACTGCTGCAGAGGAGCGTGTGGATCGGACACAGACTTCTCTTAGGGGAGAGTCTGATGATAGAGAATCTCCAGGTTATAGTCAGGAGCAGAGGAATGAGAAGTATAATGTAAGGGCCGGATCAGATGATAAACAGTCACATAAAAAAGAATCTGGCACATCAGAAAAAGGCAGGCTAATAAACAGGGACAAGTTTTTAAAGTGCTTGTACACAAATGCCAGAAGTCTAAATAATAAGATGGGTGAACTAGAGTGCCTTGTGATAAAGGAGGATATAGATATAATAGGCATCACAGAAACCTGGTGGACTGAGAGCAATCAATGGGACACAATCATTCCGGGGTACAAAATATATCGGAAGGACAGAACAGGCCGTGCAGGGGGAGGAGTGGCACTATATGTTAAAGAAAGTGTAGATTCAAATGAAGTAAAAATCTTAAGCGAATCCACAGGTTCCATAGAGTCTCTATGGATAGAAATTTCATGCTCTAGTAAAAATATAACATTAGGGATCTATTATCGACCACCTGACCAGGACAGTAATAGTGATGATGAAATGCTAAGGGAAATTAGAGAGGCTATCAAAATTAAGAACCCAATAATAGTGGGGGATTTCAATTATCCCCATATTGACTGGGAACATTTCACTTCAGGATGAAATGCAGAGATAAAATTTCTCGATACTTTAAATGACTGCTTCATGGAGCAGCTGGTACGGGAACCCACAAGGGGAGAGGCGACTCTAGATTTAATCCTGAGTGGAGCGCAGGATCTGGTCCAAGAGGTAACTATAGCAGGACCGCTTGGAAATAGTGACCATAATACAATAGCATTCAACATCCCTGTGGTGGGAAGAACATCTCAACTGCCCAACACTGTGGCCTTTAATTTCAAAAGGGGGAACTATACAAAAATGAGGGGGTTAGTTAGACAAAAGTTAAAAGGTACAGTGACTAAAGTGAAATCCCTGCAAGTTGCGTGGGCCCTTTTTAAAGACACCATAATAGAGGCCCAACTTCAATGTATACCCCAAATTAAGAAAAACAGTAAAAGAACTAAAAAAGAGCCACCGTGGCTTAACAACCATGTAAAAGAAGCAGTGAGAGATAAAAAGACTTCCTTTAAAAAGTGGAAGTCAAATCCTAGTGAGGCAAATAGAAAGGAGCACAAACACTGCCAACTTAAGTGCAAGAGTGTAATAAGAAAAGCCAAAGAGGAGTTTGAAGAACGACTAGACAAAAACTCCAAAGGTAATAACAAAATGTTTTTTAAGTACATCAGAAGCAGGAAGCCTGCTAAACAACCAGTGGGGCCCCTTGACGATGAAAATACAAAAGGAGCGCTTAAAGATGATAAAGTCATTGCGGAGAAACTAAATGGATTCTTTGCTTCAGTCTTCACGGCTGAGGATGTTAGGGAGATTCCCAAACCTGAGCTGGCTTTTGTAGGTGACAAATCTGAGGAACTGTCACAGATTGAAGTATCACTAGAGGAGGTTTTGGAATTAATTGATAAACTCAACATTAACAAGTCACCGGGACCAGATGGCATTCACCCAAGAGTTCTGAAAGAACTCAAATGTGAAGTTGCGGAACTATTAACTAAGGTTTGTAACCTGTCCTTTAAATCGGCTTCGGTACCCAATGACTGGAAGTTAGCTAATGTAACGCCAATATTTAAAAAGGGCTCTAGGGGTGATCCCGGCAATTACAGACCGGTAAGTCTAACATCGGTACCGGGCAAATTAGTTGAAACAATAGTAAAGAATAAAATTGTCAGACACATAGAAAAACATAAACTCTTGAGCAATAGTCAACATGGTTTCTGTAAAGGGAAATCGTGTCTTACTAATCTATTAGAGTTCTTTGAAGGGGTCAACAAACATGTGGACAAGGGGATCCGTGGACATAGTGTACTTAGATTTCCAGAAAGCCTTTGACAAGGTTCCTCACCAAAGGCTCTTACGTAAATTAAGCTGTCATGGGATAAAAGGGAAGGTCCTTTCATGGATTGAGAACTGGTTAAAGGACAGGGAACAAAGGGTAGGAATTAATGGTAAATTCTCAGAATGGAGAGGGGTAACTAGTGGTGTTCCCCAAGGGTCAGTCCTAGGACCAATCCTATTCAATTTATTCATAAATGATCTGGAGAAAGGGGTAAACAGTGAGGTGGCAAAGTTTGCAGATGATACTAAACTACTCAAGATAGTTAAGACCAAAGCAGATTGTGAAGAACTTCAAAAAGATCTCACAAAACTAAGTGATTGGGCAACAAAATGGCAAATGAAATTTAATGTGGATAAATGTAAAGTAATGCACATTGGAAAAAATAACCCCAACTATATATACAACATGATGGGGGCTAATTTAGCTACAACGAGTCAGGAAAAAGATCTTGGAGTTATCGTGGATAGTTCTCTGAAGACGTCCATGCAGTGTGCAGAGGCGGTCAAAAAAGCAAACAGGATGTTAGGAAGCATTAAAAAGGGGATAGAGAATAAGACTGAGAATATATTATTGCCCTTATATAAATCCATGGTACGCCCACATCTCGAATACTGTGTACAGATGTGGTCTCCTTCCCTCAAAAAAGATATTCTAGCACTAGAAAAGGTTCAGAAAAGAGCAACTAAAATGATTAGGGGTTTAGAGAGGGTCCCATACGAGGAAAGATTAAAGAGGCTAGGACTCTTCAGTTTGGAAAAGAGAAGACTAAGGGGGGACATGATAGAGGTATATAAAATCATGAGTGATGTTGAGAAAGTGGATAAGGAAAAGTTATTTACTTATTCCCATAATACAAGAACTAGGGGTCACCAAATGAAATTAATAGGCAGCAGGTTTAAAACAAATAAAAGGAAGTTCTTCTTCATGCAGCGCACAGTCAACTTGTGGAACTCCTTACCTGAGGAGGTTGTGAAGGCTAGGACTATAACAATGTTTAAAAGGGGACTGGATAAATTCATGGTGGCTAAGTCCATAAATGGCTATTAGCCAGGATGGGTAAGAATGGTGTCCCTAGCCTCTGTTCATCAGAGGATGGAGATGGATGGCAGGAGAGAGATCACTTGATCATTGCCTGTTAGGTTCACTCCCTCTGGGGCACCTGGCATTGGCCACTGTCGGTAGACAGATACTGGGCTAGATGGACCTTTGGTCTGACCCGGTACGGCCTTTCTTATGTTCTTAACAGAGACCTGTGATTTTTAAATGGTATCATATATACTGAAACTCATTACTCTGCCATGGAAATGCACAAGGACACTGGAAAATTTTCACTGAATATCTGTTGAAATATGTCACATTATATTCAGATCAAACTGTGATATGTAACACCCTCTAACTAATTTTGGGGTCTGGAAGCGTAACTTGAAGAATGCAATTTTTATAGTTAAGAAAATAATTGTCACTCTAATTAAAAACAGCTTGGCAGAGAGTAGATTTTTTTTCTTTCACATTTAGTTAGTTTATTTTATTTTTTTTAAAGACGGGTGTTCCATTTCATTTGAAGGATTAAACTAAAAAGATTTCAGAGCAATAAAATATTGTATCTATTAACATCTAAGAAACGTCATTTGGAAGACTTGCTTCATTACTAATATATGCAATAAGCTTAGATTATGGTCTTGCAGAAAGCCAGTGCACCTATTAATTTCCTTGTCTGGTTTTAGATCCCCAAGAACACGTCTATTGTGAAAGAGAATCAAAGATGTCAAATAGCCTGCCACAGTAAGGGGTAAAATCACGCTGTGGCATATGAACATGCTCTGTTTTAAATCCACATGAGGTCTGCCTGCATACAGTACATCCATCAAGTAACACCTGCCATCTACTTTACTATAATTATTGTAACAATGTGATTATATCTCAGCGAGCATGAGAACACTGGCCTTGCATTAAATTTCAATATATTAAAGATGGTGAAGTGCTTTGAGATCTACTGATGAGAAGTGCTATATAGGAATAAGAGACTGTTATTACTAGAATCCATTTAAAGGTGAAAATGTATCACTAATGCAATATTGCTGGCCCCCGATTCCAAAAATAATGAATTAGGCTTCAAAAAAATCTTGAGAGTGGCTTAAAAATCATAAGATTTTTTTTTAACAGTACACTTCTCATTTGCCTTCTGGTGTTTGAATCTTCTGGCCGCCCTGGAGTCATTTTTTCAAGCTTTTCTGACACCATAAAGGCTAGAAACATACTTTTTCTCTTAATTAAAGCTGTGATTCTCATGGAATTTTAAAATATGATTTTCATAGAATATCAGGGTTAGAAGGGACCTCAGGAGGTCACCTAGTCCAACCCTTTGCTCAAAGCAGGACCAATTTGCAGGCAGATTTTTGCCCCAGATCCTTAACTGGGCCCTTCAAGGATTGAACTCACAGCCCTGGGTTTAGAAGACCAGTGCTCAAACCACTGACACTGGGAACTAGGGCTGCAAGAAAAACACCCAATGTCCTGACACTTGTGATAACACTGCAATACTAAGCCTTCCCAGCGGTGATCTATGCAGGAGGAGAGAGGGACAGAAATGTAATTCCCAGCACATACGCAGCCACCGCATGGCCATTTCTGCAGCCAGGGCTAATAGGTAGGACAACTGACCAGGCCAGTTAGTGAATATACAAGACAAAACCAATGGTAAACACTAAGCAAATTGAGCAAACATCATGGCTGAGATTGTTCATGACACTTGCCACTGATGGGCAAATGGGAGCAGTTGGGTCAGCACTGAACATTGTGTAAAATCCCCCCCATAGTTACACTGAAGGCCAGCTATGGCAGTAGAACAGCTCTTTGGGACAACTGCTTTCTTTGGCAAACAAATGAAAGGATTCATCGGCTTGTTGTTTAAAGGACCTGAGCCCCTGCTCCCAGTGAGGGTCAAAGGGAGTTATGGACGATCATCATTTCTCCAAAGCAGATCATTAGTTGTCTGAGACATACTTTCATGAATGTTTCCCCCATGGTCAGCACATCCCTGACACTCAGTATCAGAATTCAAGCAAACTTAAGAAGAAACCAAATATATTGACATTTCTCTGGTTGCCCTTTTTAAACAAATACAATATTTAAACCCACAGTGATCCTCCCAAGCCAACGCCATGTTTTTTCATCTGCCTCCCAGCTTTAGCTTCCCCAGCCAAAATCTGGACCCTTGTTTTGTAGACATGGGGCTGACCAAGAAATTGAACATCCACTTGGCGGTATTACTATCTTGCTGGTTTGCCAACTGGAGTCCCATGAGAAGACAAGACCAGCAAGGCGGAAATATTTCAGAACCTCTTCCTGAGCAGAAGAGTCGGGGTAGATGCTTGTGATGTCATTTGGGCTAACACACTCCCATGTGATGTGGGGAGTTCATTTGGCTTTTAAATACATTTTAAATTAACTAACTGAACATATTTTTTTCAGAATTCCAAGTACAGTATCTTCTGTTTTCAAAACAGTTATTTCTGCCAGAAGAAGCCAAGCATTTTTATATCTTTTATTTATGAATCAGGACCATGGACTGAAGGATAAATGAATTATGTTAGCTTCACCTAAACCTAAAAAGTAATCACATTTTTTATTGCTACTGCTGTCTTTTATATGGTTCTACTTAGCACAAATGTGTGAGTCAGTGATTTTTTTTTTCCTGCTGGTCTAAAACAACAAAGAAAGGTCAGTATAGAAGTGTTAGTAAAATCTTCATGTCCAATCTGCTTCAGTGCATAATTGTAATAGGGGTTGTGACACTGTTTATATCACAGATTAAATTTTGCTTTCACATCCCAGCCATTTCTTGTTGAAAATCTTTGACTGCTTTCACATATTGCTTAAAATATTGTCATCAGTCACTGCAAGAGATGCAATACCAGACTGCACGAATGGTTCTGCTAGTCGGGTGTTCTGATTGGCAACAGCCTATACATCCTTTAATTCAAAGGATGATGGAAAATGCCCATAATGCATCTGGCTAACCATCCAGTAGTACTCCATAGGGTAAATCCATTCTGACTCTAGCAATTAGCCTGTTCCACAAAGAACAAGGATCAATACTCATTGTAATATTTGTTAATTGCTACTGATGCTGATCTTTTAAGGGTTTGGTACATCTAACAAAATCTTACTATGCTATTGGCTTTTTATAGGCTCCCATAGTAAATATTTCTCCATTGACTTCACTATGGACCCTCTTGTTCTGGTATTGCTGGGGAATATAGTAAAGCCATGGTAGTCTTCAGACTAACATTCACATTATGATGGAATCTCCTCTGCCATGTACTCTTTTCCCTTGTCTGAAATAGGAATGGAACATCTATATCCAGGGATTGAACTGGGCCTCTCCTCTCTCAAAGGAATGGTAAAAATGGAAGTAGTCCAGAGAAGAGCAAAGAAAGTGATTTACTGCCTGGAAGAGATTGTCTCATGGGGAGAGATGAAAAAAGACAAGGGTCCAAGAAGGAAAATTACAGAAATATGGGGGTGGAAGGAACCTCAGAGTCATCCAGGCCAGCTCCCTGCACTGAGGCAGGATTAAGTAAGCCTAGGCCATCCCTGGTAAATTTCTCCAACCCGTTCTTATAAACCTCCAATGATGGGGATTCCAAAGCCTCATCATTGGAGGGAATCACACCCCTCACTCGCGGTTTAGGTGTAGCCTAGATTCTAGGATAGGATTCTCTTTTGTGAACACTAGTGTTTTTCATTTCTCCCCTTAAGGCAGCTTCTCCTATGCTGTCACTCACTGGCTTTGCTCTTCTCTGGACTACTTCCATTACTTCTGTAGCCTTTGAGAGATGAAAGGCCCAGTTCTACCCATTAGATACAAATGCTCCATTTCCTAGGATTGGAAGAATCTGAGAGTGACTGTATTATGTCAGGTGAGATACAGTGGTTACTGGTGATGAATATTTACCACTGAGCGAGTTACCAAACCACATTGTGACATGCAGCAGCCAGACGTTACTGTGCGTACATCTACAATGCAGCCGGGTGTGTGAGAGCAGCTCACTTAGCTGTACCTGTGCTAGCAGTGCTCGAGCTAGATCACTACAAATAGAAGTGAGGATGCCAGAGCGCAGGTTTCAACGCCCCCTGCACAGGCGAGTATGTAATCAGGGCAGTCATGCAGGCTTGTAAAGTCCATGCTGACGACAACACAGCAGCTTCTGCACATCTATTGTTAGCAAGCTAACTAGACCACTAGCATAAATACGGCTACATACGCTGACATTCACATGTCTCTCTGCAATGTAGATGTACCCCCATGACGAACACTGGCAAATATTAACTTATTCATGGCAACCACTGTGTAGCGTATACGTGGATGTATTGTTGCTCTCTTTCCCACCTCCCTTGTGCCTCATTTAATATATGATGGGTGGGAAGCAGTAGGTTCCTTTTAAATGTCAATTTGGCAGTTATCAATATAATTCTGCTCCCATAATTCTGTTATCAGCCTCCTTTTCCAGCTTCTCTCACTCTTCAGAAATTGAACTGGGAGCTTGAAAACAACTCCTATTTCAGGCCTCTAAATTTAACTTTATTGTAAAAGCTGCTGCACCACTTGTGAAGAGCAACCCCTGGGCTGCAGGGGCATGAGCCAGATCCCCTTGGCATCCCAGTGCTGAATGTGAGACTTCTCATCGCTTCCATTGATAGGACTTCCCAGACTGAAGCTCCATCTAGCAAAGCATCTAAGCACATGTTGAAAGTTAAGTGCATATTTAAGTGCTTTCCTGAACAGGAGAGCATTTAAGCACATGCTAAATCCATCCCCAAAGTGGGGCCTTAGAAGCCAGGATTCATGTACACACAGATTCTCAACACCCAGAAATATGGGTGAAATCATGGCCCTATGGAAATCAATGGGAGTGTTGCCATGCACTTCACTGGGCTCAGAATTTCACCCATTCATTTACAGACAGTACACACTCTCTTAACCAAGAGACTGCATCTGAAGAAGTGGATTTTTTACCCATGAAAGCTTATGCCCAAATAAATCTGTTAGTCTTCAAGGTGCCACCAGACTCCTTGTTGTTTTTAATCAAGAGAGTTTGCCAGGAGCAGGGAGCCCTGCATTAACTGATGATCCTACTGGCCATATGTGGTTCAGGTCTCCACTGGCAGTTTTGGTTCTCACTTTACATTTGACCATTTCTAAGGCTGCTAACCTGTGGCCACTCACTCCGACGATTGTTGTGAGGTGATGAGTTGTCCCTGGACTAGCACCTGATTAAGCCACAGTTGGTGATGAGTCATTCCTGTGTTCGACTGCAGCCAATCCACAAGCCAGGAGCTGCTCTGGCAATTCTCAGGGCAGGTATCAGAGAATCATAGGGCTGGAAGGGACTGCAAGAGCCAACTAGTCTAACCCCCTGCTCAGAGTCACTCCATGGCTTGAAACTCTCCTCTGCCTGATTGTGGTGACAAATTCCACAGGCCTCAGTGTGCTCCTGCTGCACTCCTGCCCATAGTCCTGCTCCAGCTCTGCTCTGGCTCCAGCCTAGCTCCCAGCCTTACTCTTGCCTTGTTCCCACCCTGCTCTGATCTCTTGGCCTGACTGCCACTTCTACAGCTGCTAGACCTAACCTGCCTCGCCTCAATTTCTGACTATGTTTGAGAATTCCATCCCTCCATTCAGCAGGCTTCATAGCCTTATACCTGGATTATCTTTTTGTCCCTCTTCCGGAGGTTTATGGATTACACATTCAGTGTAAACTTTTTGCAAGCTAACAGCAGATGTTCCAGCTACTTGTATCTAATCTCAATCAAGGTTTAGGCATACACAACAATTATTATTTTCAAGTCACCAAAATCACGCAGTAAAATGAATCTAAAGCAGAGTGCTGAAGTCTTCAAACAATCCTTCTCCCGATATACCTATTTTTAGCCCTTAGGCCTATGCTCTGCTGTGAGCTTCCCTACAGTAACTCCTGCTGGGGCCATTAATCCAGCCATATGTACTAGATTACTTTTGCAAGAGCCATAGAAATCGTCTTCTCCCTCTTTCTCTCCCAAGTAAAAGGTAGCTATTTAGCAAGGATAAAACTCTTTACTTGTTACAAGTGATCTGAAAACAAAATGCTAATACTGTTGTTACAATTCTGGTCACATCTCGTAACAGTGTAATATATATACCAGTCCCTTGGTGTGTCAAGTCATTTTGTTGGCTTGATAATAGTTAGTTTTATGGTTAATTAGACACTTGCTGATAAAGTTTTTTTCTTTCTTTCCCCTATATAGCCATAAAAAAGCTACAGAGCTAAAGCTCTGTCCTCTTGTACTTATGGCCTAAAATATGGTCTTTTTTCTAATGTTAAATTAATTTTCAGTTAATTCACTATATTAACACAAAGTTGAATAATTTCTGCACCCTTATATACTTTAAATTACAGAACTGCATATATAGACTTGAGACTTGGCTTTAATTTAAATCTCAGTTTCTCTAACATACAAGGGTGCTGTTGAATGAGCAGAAAAAATACCAAATTTTATGCAATAATGAGCACATAAAATGAAATATGATGTAAAAAATAAACACATGTCCCACTGGCTTTTTAAGTCATAGATTGAACACAGAAACCTAACGCCAAACCCTACTGTATAAACATGAAAAAGCTTTCAGTGTTCAGTAAGTTTGAAGATATGAACAATTTCCTTCAAACATGGATTGTTCTTTGCATCTCAATAAGATCTATAAAACAAGGCAAGTTTGGACAATAGCTATTGAAGAATTCAGCTACTGTTGAGTTCTCCATTAGCAAAATTCCTGATTAGGACAAGATTTGTTTTGTTTTTAAACACATGTGGAACACAACTTTCCAAATAGTTCAATTTTGGGCAGAGACCAAGCATGGAAAATATGCTCTCCCCCCCCCCCGCAAAAATTATCTGTTTGATAAAGTTGTAATGCAACTGAAAAGGGGCATTTGTAATGGAAGTTATGTTTTGATCCTAATTACTAGGTTGGTTGCTATAGTATTTATCAGAATAATTACTTATATAATAAATATCTCAATCTTTTATAGTTCAAAGGAACCAGTGGGGGCATCAGAGCTCTAAAGAACCTAGTACCAGTGATGAGCTGCCAAAATCTTAACAACCGGTTCCTTATAAAAAGTTCTGATTTAAGGGGGGGGAGTGGGAGAGGGGCCAGGGCGGGGGGAGACATACTCGTGGGGCCGGGGGCCCATGCAGGGCTGGGGAAAATTGCCCCCCCAGTGGCCCTGGAGCTTGCAGGCCGCCCCCCCTTACCTTGCCTGCAGCTCAAAGCAGCAGGACGACTCAGGAGCTCAGCTGAGCTGCCCAGCTGGTGCCGGCGGCTGGCCACGCTGCAGCTGGGGGGAAATGGGGGAGGGGCCGGGGGAACCTCAGCCTCCCCAGCTGGGAATCCTGGGAGCAAAAGGATAGTCCAGCCTGCGGACCAGAGTTCTTTGCCCACCCCCTGGCCCTTTAACAACCGGTTCTCCACGGAGGTCTAATTTTAGCAACCGGTTCTTGGGAACTGGTGGGAACCGGCTCCAGCTCACCACGGACTAGTACTGTACATATTTGATCCCCTCTGCCAAGGGGAGTAAAAATCTATTATTTAAAAAAACAATATATATATATATATTCTTTTAAAAAATAAAACTGTTTACAATTAAATTTGAATCTGACAACCTAAGGCTTAAACTTGCTGTAATATTTTTTTTTAAATGATGATGTGCTGAACTAATGAGCTGTCCTCATAAACTTTAACTTATGAGTTAAAGGCTGCTTTTTAACAAACAGAATCAGGAGGAAAAAACACCTTTAACTGCGGAGATCAAGTTTTATAAATATGGCACAATATGAAATATCTAGTGTATTTGAGTATCAGAGGGGTAGCCGTGTTAGTCTGGTTCTGTAAAAGCAGCAAAGAATCCTGTGGCACCTTATAGACTAACAGACGTTTTGCAGCATGAGCTTTCATGGGTGAATACCCACTTCTTTGGATGCAAGTGGTGGAAATTTCCTGGGGTAGGTATATATAAGCAAGCAAGAAGCAAGCTAGAGATAACGAGGTCAGATCAATCAGGGAGGATGAGGCCCTGTTCTAGCAGTTGAAGTGTGAAAACCAAGGGAGGAGAAACTGGTTCTGTAATTGGCAAGCCATTCACAGTCTTTGTTTAGTCCTGAGCTGATGGTGTCAAATTTGCAGATGAACTGGAGCTCAGCAGTTTCTCTTTGAAGTCTGGTCCTAAAGTTTTTTTGCTGTAGGATGGCCACCTTAAGATCTGCTATAGTGTGGCCAGGGAGGTTGAAGTGTTCTCCTACAGGTTTTTCTATATTGCCATTCCTAATGTCTGATTTGTGTCCATTTATCCTTTTCCTTAGAGACTGTCCAGTTTGGCCAATGTACATAGCAGAGGGGCATTGCTGGCATATGATGGCATATATTACATTGGTGGAAGTGCAGGTGAATGAACCGGTGATGTTGTGGCTGATCTGGTTTGGTCCTGTGATGGTGTTGCTGGTGTAGATATGTGGGCAGAGTTGGCATCGAGGTTTGTTGCATGGATTCGTTCCTGAGGTAGAGTTACTATGGTGCAGTGTGCAGTTGCTGGTGAGAATATGTTTCAGGTTGGCAGGTTGCCTGTGGGCGAGGACTGGTCTGCCACCCAAGGCCTGTGAAAGTGTGGGATCATTGTCCAGGATGGGTTGTAGATCCCTGATGATGCGTTGTAGGGGTTTTAGCTGGGGACTGTATGTGATGGCCAGTGGAGTCCTGTTGGTTTCTTTCTTGGGTTTGTCTTCCAGTAGGAGGCTTCTGGGTACACGTCTGGCTCTGTTGATCTGTTTCCTTATTTCCTCGTGTGGGTACTGTAGTCTTGAGAATGCTTGGTGGAGATTTTCTAGGTGTTGGTCTCTGTCTGCGGGGTTAGAGCAGATACGGTTGTACCTCAGTGCTTGGCTGTAGACAATGGATCTTGTGGTGTGTCCGGGATGGAAGCTGGAGGCATGAAGGTAGGCATAGCGGTCGGTAGGTTTTCGGTATAGGGTGGTGTTGATGTGACCATCACTTATTTGCACCGTGGTGTCTAGGAAGTGGACCTCCCGTGTAGATTGGTCCAGGCTGAGGTTGATGGAGGGGTGGAAGCTGTTGAAATCGTGGTGGAATTTTTCCAGAGTCTCCTTCCCATGGGTCCAGATGATGAAGATGTCATCGATGTAGCGTAGGTAGAGAAGGGGTGTGAGTGGACGGGAGCTGAGGAAGCGTTGTTCCAGGTCGGCCATAAAAATATTGGCATATTGTGGGGCCATACGGGTGCCCATAGCGGTGCCACTGATCTGGAGATATATATTGTCAGCAAATTTGAAATAGTTGTGTGTGAGGATAAAGCCACAGAGCTCAGCAACCAGTTGTGCTGTGGCATCATCAGGGATACTGTTCCTGATAGCTTGTATTCCATCAGTGTGTGGGATGTTTGTGTAGAGAGCCTCTACATCCATGGTGGCCAGGATGGTGTTTTCTGGAAGGTCACCAATGCATTGTAGTTTCCTCAGGAAATCAGTGGTGTCACGGAGATAGCTGGGAGTGCTGGTAGCATAGGGTCTGAGTAGAGAGTCTTTGTAATGGACTGACTTAGTGTATTTGAGTCTTTATAATGGACTGAATGCCTGTATTCACTCCCTCCTCCCCACCCCCCACGTGTCAATACTTTCAGCCTGTGTTGCGCACAGAAGCTTTTGCCTTTATGACTATTGGTTTCAGTTGAACAGAAATAGTTTTACTTTCACAGTTTATTCATCAGAGACATCGAGCTTTCTTCAATTACAGGTATCAACAATTGGACAGTGGAAAAAATCTAGTAGTTTTATTGAATCAATAAAAACAGTTTTGAAAGTCTGTTTTGTGCATTTGTAATTGAATTCCAATTCCCATTCAAAAGCATTTTGACACAGATCATATGTAAAAGTGTTAATTATCTAATAAGAAATACACCATTCACCATTTTCTAACATAATGAATGAAATGTAGAAAATAAGAATCTGAATAAATGTATGTTAAGCTATATCATTGCTTAAACAACTGTGTTTAGATCAGATTCATAGACAGTACAGCCAATAGGGCCCATTGTGATCATTTAGTTTGACCTCCTGTATAGCACAGGCATTAGGACTTCTGTGAATTAATTCCTGTTTGAACTGGAGCAAATCTTTGAGAAGAACATCCCATACTGATTTTAAAATAGCCAGTGATGGCAAATGCACCACAATCCTTGTTATGGCATATCTTCCCGGTTAGCAAAAAGAAGCACTAAATCTAGTGTCAAGAGTACGTTTAGTTGTAAAGAATGAAATCCACATATTTTAATGGTGATACATGCCAACCAATGAGAATGAACCTTTCTTTGGGAAAATAACTAAAGAGTAGAAATGCAGAGCATAATTAAAAGCAATTATTTAAATCCAGGTTTTCTGTGTTCTGATTTAAATCATGACTGAAATTGGTGATTTCAATTAGGATAATCCTGCAGCTGACAAAGGCTCATGTGGTGCATCAGAGCCTGGAAGGTACTAGATGTCACAGTGTAACTCAACATTAAACAACAAAAGTTGAGAAAATGGCCACTGACTTAGCTAGGAGTATAGTTAGACCAATAGTGAATGCTTTTGAAAATCTCCTCATCCTTGCTTCAACAGAGGGAAGGGATGGCTTGTCGGTAAGATTTCTCCTGCGGTGCCCTCCTTTTCCCATCCTCCCCGTCCCGCCCACCCACCCCCCAAAAAAAAACTGGTGGAAGAAGGAAAGGGTCCTGTCATTTAGACACAGAAATTCAGTCCAGCTGGCTATCACAGGATGAGCTAACATTAAAGCTATTGATTGACTAACAGGGCAACAGGAATACTTTATGGGTGAGATTTTCAAAAGCATCTATGCAAAATAGGTACCTAACTCAGGCAATTTTGAAAATCCCGCCCTATGTCACATGATCCTGCTTCATCAGACTAGATTGGGTCTGACAATTCAGCTCCTGCCTGTGTGACGTCCTTTGACTCTAGTGAGTTCTGCATCCATAGGCACATTGCCAGATTGTCAAAATGTGAAGGCTGACTTGCACCCATGAAAATTTGTGTGGAAGAAATAGTCTCCAGATTCATAGATTCATAGACTTAAGGTCAGAAGGGACCATTATGGTCATCTAGTCTGACCTCCTGCACAACGCAGGCCACAGAATCTCACCCACCCACTCCTGTAACAAACCCCTAACCTATGTCTGAGTTCTTGAAGTCCTTATCCCTTATGTGGATTTGCAAATGCCAGCTAGAGTTCTTTCCCATTACATCCATTTGCATGAAGACTTTGTCAGGTGGCACTGGGATAGAACTGCCACATTTTGCACAATTTTGTCTCACCCGCTTCCTAAATTGCTTGCTAAGGATTTCATAGTTCAACTCTACCACTCTGGCATTTAAACTCCATTTTCCTCCACACTGAGAAGCATGCATTTCCACGCTGCTTTCTTCTTCTTCAAGAGAGAAGCAAACATTACAGACCCCGCATGGCAATAAAAGTGAATACTCCCTTTTTTGTTTGTTTTCAGTGAGAGAGTTGTATCGTTCTGGCTTTATGCAAGATAATCGCAGTGGAGCACATGGGCTCAGCACAGGATAACAGGCCCCAGTAATAGCTCCTATAGCTGTGGGTGGCATTGTTTCCCTTGGATGCAGAGCCATATCACAGCATTTCACTGTGGCCTGGGTCATTAGTTCCCAACGGTCTCACCCCCTATAACAAGACCCAAAGGAAATGGTATCTTATAACAGGTATAAAAGAGTCACTGCTGCACCTGAAATTATTTCAGGTAGCCAAAGGCAATTCATGGGTCAGAGGCAATTTTTTCCCCTCTTTATTATCTGCACCCACCCAACCATAACGTGGTTAATAAAACAGTCTGATTTTGATTGATGAGAGGCAGATTTTTCTCTTAAAGTTCTGTTGTTGGTGAAGTGCTTTTTGCTTCATAGAAAATCCAGCAAAGGTACTGGGGTCAGCTGGAAAGACACCCCACTATGAGCAGCTAAATGTGCCGACCAGCCTAAGTGCAGTAACCAGGAGCTAAGTGGCTAATTCTTCCTCTAACTTAATTTAGCAGCAAGGCAAATGAAGTAAGAAAAGTAAACATGAGAAGCAAATATCCTCCATTTTCCTTGCTCTCGTCTCTCTATAGTAATGAGACCATAGTTTCTAATTCATTAATTTTCAAGACCCATGTCCCCTGGATCAAAGTAATTTGCCACAGGCCTATTAGTAATATTACTATGGTGATCACTGAAATGATGACGGTTTATCTGCTAGGGCAGAACACGGTATTCTAGTTGTTTACATAGTTTAATTTTTTTTATCCACCAAAATGTAGAGAAATTCCAAGCTCTTTACGGCAAGAACAGTCTCCAGGTGTACAGCACCTAGCACAATAGGGCCTGATCTCAGTAAGCAGTCCTCCGGCTACTACTGTATTACAAATAAATCATAAAGACAACACCCTGATTCTGTCTGATTTAGGTGTGAT
This sequence comes from Mauremys reevesii, assembly GCF_016161935.1. Lineage (NCBI taxonomy): Eukaryota > Metazoa > Chordata > Testudines > Geoemydidae > Mauremys > Mauremys reevesii. The sequence goes on from NC_052627.1 coordinate 4,462,963, forward strand.
TTAGGCAGGTTATACCCTGCTCCCAGACCAGCGGCAGCTCCAGGCACCAGTGCTCCAAGCGCGTGCCAGGGGTGGCAAGCCGCGGGGGGTGCCCTGCCCTGCAAGGGCGGCAGTCAGGCAGTGTTTGGCAGCTTGCCTGCGGGAGGTCCGCCGGTACCTTGGTACGTTGAAGCCGTGGGACCCGCGGGCCTCTCACAGGCAAGCCACTGAATCTGCGGGACCGGGGACCTCCCACAGGCGCACCACCGAAGGCTGCCTGCCTGCCGTGCTTGGGGCGGCAAAAAAGCTAGAGCCACCCCTGTCCCAGACCAATCATGATCTCTTCTGTTCTGAGGTTAGGGCACACCTTTCCCAGTGAGGAAGGTGACTTCCTTCTAATGGTCTGTCCGAGAAATGAATGCAGCTACCCCAGTTTCAGTCAGTCCTATGGGTAGGTGCTATTTGGTTGAGAGATCAGGCTATCATTGGCCTGGAGGTACAGTATAGAAACTTTTTGCCCTTCATTTTTACTAGGGTCCTACGTGGCCTGAGTCACACTCCCAAGTCACCATGGCAGACTGATGGGCTATGACAGATGAAGCAGGGGGCAGACATGCTGGGAACAGATACTGAATTCTGAGCCTGACATTGCTGCTGTTGTTTCACACTCACACTGTGGTGCAAAGGCACAGAGGAAGTTAGGTGCTCATGGAAAGTCAATGGTGGCTGGTCACTTTACTTTCATGTATATCTTTGAAAGTGTCCCTCACTACTCCAGTATTTTGCACTTAATGTTTGCTCCTAACCCCCTTAGGCACTTCTGAAGGTCTCCTCCTTAGGGCCTTTGCTAGAATTAGCCAGCGAGGGTACCGTATCGGTGACGGGACATGGTTTCAGCATGAGCAGAGCGCATAGAAATGTTCTGTGCCTTCTTTCCCACATACAGGGTTGCACTGCCTGCAGGCCAGTTATTAAGTCTTGGCTCACAGCCTGCGCACTAGTGTTGATGAAAGCAACAAAGAGTCCTGTGGCACCTTATAGACTAACAGAAGTATTGGAGCATGAGCTTTCGTGGGTGAATACCCACTTCGTCAGACGCATCTGGTGGAAATTTCCAGAGGCAGGTATAAATATGCAGGCAAGAATCAGTCCAGAGATAACAAGGTTAGTTCAATCAGGGAGGATGAGGCCCTCTTTTAGAAGTTGAGGTGTGAACACCTAGGGAGGAGGAACTGTTGATGAGGCTTCTTTGAGGGGTGGTTTGTTAAAAAGGCTCTACTGCAGTTGCCACATTCATTGAAGGAGACAGTAAACAACAGACCCCTGCTGTTTCACAATTGTCTTTGCTTGTTCTTTGTATTAAGCAAACTCAGAGAAATGGCCTACCCACAGTTCATAGAATCATAGAATCATAGAATTCAAGATCAGAAGGGACCATTATAATCATCTAGTCTGACCTCCTGCAAGATGCAGGCCACATAAGCCGATCCACCCACTCCTGAAATAATTCTCTCCCTTGACTCAGCTGTTGAATGCTCCAAATCATGATTTAAAGACTTCTAGTAGCAGATAATCCACCAGCAAGCGACCCCTGCCCCATGCTTCGGAGGAAGGCGAAAAACCTCCAGGGCCACTGCCAATCTACCCTGGAGGAAAATTCCTTCCCGACCCCAAATATGGCGATCAGCTGAACCCCGAGCATGCAGACAAGACTCTCCAGCCAGACCCTCTGGAAAAAGGCTAACAATATCCCAACATTGACCCTTTGTACTAATTACCATTGTGGCACGTTATTGACCTATTGACTAAACCCGTTATCCTATCATACCATCCCCTCCATAAACTTATCTAGCTTAATCTTAAAGTCATGGAGGTCCTTCGCCCCCACTGTTTCCCTCGGTAGGCTGTTCCAGAATTGCACTCCTCTGATGGTTAGAAACCTTCGTCTAATTTCAAGCCTAAATTTCCTGACTGACAATTTATATCCGTTTGTCCTCGTGTCCACATTAGCACTGAGCTGAAATAATTCCTCTCCTTCCCTGGTATTTATCCCTCTGATATATTTAAAGAGTGCAATCATATCTCCTCTTATCCTTCTTTTGGTTAAGGAAAACAAACCGAGCTCCTCAAGTCTCCTTTCATACGACAGGCTTTCCATTCCTCGGATCATTCTAGTGGCCCTTCTTTGTACCCGTTCCAGTTTGAATTCGTCCTTCTTAAACATGGGAGACCAAAACTGCACACAATACTCCAAATGAGGTCTCACCAACGCCTTATATAATGGGACTAGCACCTCCTTATCTCTACTAGAAATACCTCGCCTAATGCATCCCAAGACCGCATTAGTTTTTTTAGCAGCCACATCACATTGCCTACTCATAGTCATCCTACAGTCAACCAGGACTCTTAGTTGTAACAGTTTTATCTAGAAACACAAGTCAGGCCAGACAATTATGTAAATCAAATGTTGGCTTTCCAGGTACTTCTGGTCCTGGCTGGTGGGGGAGGCTCTGAAAGGGCTTAAACACACCCACACCACATGGCGGATTGTCTGTAACTGAGCTCTCTAACGCTACCTGAGAAAACCCACTACCACACACAAGTGATCAGTCTATATAAAGTACTTATATGGCCCCCACATCACCACAGTATCTGAGCACCTCACAACAACTCCATGAAATAAGGAATCATCAAGGGAACTGAGGCACAGAGAGACTGCAGGTTAGATTTGCAAAGATCCTTCAGTACCTGGCGCTGCAGAAAGGCACCTAGCAGGATGTTCACTAGTGCGTATTCAAGTTAGGCACCTACTTCCCACAGAAATCAACGTCTCATTGTTTCCTTGTACTCCCCCATGGGATTTTTTATATCCCTCATTTGTCTGTTGTGCAATATTTAGACTGCAAGCTCTCTGAGGCAGGGATCATCTTTTTGTTGTGAGGCACTACAGTAATACAGCTGACTAATCATTATAATTGAACACTTTCTGTTGCCGATGATGCACTGTAGACCCAACTAAATTGGCAAATTCATTGTGTCTCGAGTCCATTGAAATCACTGTTATTATTATTTGTGTATAGCTGAGCCTACAGTCTGCCAGGCATTTTCTAGAAGAGAGGGCCCTAACTCAAATTTTGGCGTAAAAGCCAGTTTTCCATTAAAAACCAAAACACAACAACCACCATTTTAAACAAAATTATTCAACCAGTAATAGTTACACAGTCTCAGGTCCAATTCTGAACTCTTAATATTGGGTCTAATCCTTCAAAACTCCAGTTGAAATCAATGGGTCTGATTTTCATTTATACTAGGGCCCCTTTACACCACGTAAAGGGGCTTTGAATGGATGCAGCAGTAGTTGAAGGCCACTTTGCACAGCCAGAGTAGTATAAAGGAACCCTAGCAAAATGAGAATCCTTTCTGACGGCCTAGCTCCACCGAGACTTACATAGCCAGATCCTCAGCACCCTAGGTTCAGTTTGCCTCCAATGGTGCTATATTTTGTATTCTATGTGATAATTGATATCAATATATTTGAAAATGTAGAAAACATCCAAAAATATTTAAATAAATGGCATTCTCTTCTTAACAGCGCAATTAATCGCACAATTATACACGATTAATTTTTTAAATCATGCAATTAATCACAAATATATATTTTTAATCACTTGACAACCCTAGTTTTGACATTATATTTTGCATTCTTATATAAAATCCCTTTTCTTGCAAAGGCAAATTTTCTTAGCCAAAACTATATTTATTTTGCATTCTATCAGCTGCTGCTTCATTACCTAGACAAACAAAACTAATTACCTTGATTTTGTATTTTGTGATAGAGCCCGATCACGTACCCTGACTATGATTTTAGTTTTCACATAACCCTCAGTAATGTGCAAATTAAATATCCAGGGCTTTACAATTTTTAAGTGCAGATAAAGTTATTTAAAATTTCATCACTTCTCTTTCATACTATGATTGTCAACTGCTGTAAGTGAATAAATTAATTCTTCCAGGTCATTCATAATTCATCCCAGCTTTTTCTGTCTCCTTTTTCGTATCCCATTAGCCAGGATTTTGATTTGCTGTGGGATACATTACTTGTTGGGGGCTGGAGGTAAACCCATAAGTAACACTGAAAAAGCTGCAGACAGCATCTTTCTTCTTCTTCTTCTTTTTTTTTTACTAGCTCATCTTTTATATTAAAATACCATTTTTTATTTATAGTCTCAAATGTATCATGTGAAAATACTTCACAGAATTGATTGCTGGGCACAGACATTATTTTTTCCTGTAAATCCTTTTCTTTTTCCTCTCTCAAAGATTTGCAAGTAAGTCTTGATTTTAAAAAATCCACTCCCCCCCCCACCCAAAAAACCGTTTCAACTCACCAAGATGGCTTTTTGTTGGTATTGTTTATTCAACACCACTCTATGTTAACTGCATTCTGTAGTACCGAAAATGGGCCATGTATGGTTACAGAGGTCATCCAAATCTTCTCATTGTTGGGAATTTAAATTATTCTGTTTCTAAAACTTAGTAGAGACATGTCTTTTGGTCCATACTTTACCCATAAGTCATAGCGCCTACCAAAAGAAGGCCCCCGGCCAAAATTACCCATCTGAAACCCTCCAAAACTTTAGTGAAGTTGGGAGATGGATCTGGAATCAGTATGTACACCAACACTGTAAGGATATTCTGCACTGTTTCTTTAAAACTGTAACAGGAGGCCAGGCAGAAAGGGAACTGAGGATGATTCTAGCAATGTCTCAACAGTGAAGCTCAGAGAGAGAGACTGTCATCCTTACTGGTAATGGAATTCCTAGCTCAGTGTTAGAACAAAGCAATTTTTCTGTCATTCTTTATCATTGTCACATGACAAATACAGGATGCCCTGCTGACATCCCTCCCCCCAGTCACCTACTTGTTTATATTTTATATAGCATAACAGTTGTCTGTATTATTCTTAGCCACCACAGCTCACAGCTGAGATAATCTCAGGTTTCGGGCCAAACCTTAAAAATTGTTGCTGAGCAACTTGATTGTATGCTCATTTGTAGGATGTCAGGAATCTCAACAAACTCTTCTCCCATCAGTTTGGCTTTTAATTATTTTTTGTGAACAGGTGGTCAACCATTCATCATATGTTTAAGAGCTCTTCCACATTTTCCTTCACAGGCATTTGGAAGCGTAATAAGTTTCTGATCTAGTCAAATTCTCCCCAGTTGAAATTTTGCTATACGATATCTAATTTAATGCATAAGGCTGTCCTGTAGAAATGGCTCATCTCCTTTCATTATGATGCTGCATTATTTATAGGGATGAGAAATGTCATTGAGATTTTCTGGAATGACTGCTTGGAACTGAAACTAAAGTAAAACAGGCATTTACTGGAACTACTATTTTCCTTTGCCCACCATATGGGTTTTTAGTCTGACAATTTATATTTCCTTTTCAATATATGCTGCATGTGTATTCATAGAATATCAGAGTTGGAAGGGACCTCAGGAAGTATCTAGTCCAACCCCCCGCTCAAAGCAGGAACAATCCTCAGACAGATTTTTCCCCCAAATGGCCCTCTCAAGAGCTGAACTTACAAGCCTGGGTTTAGTATACCAATGTTCAAACTCCTGAGCTATCCCTCCCCTGGGGAGTTAGCATAGCACTGAGTTCATCAACCTCAGCCTGACGTCAAGCATTAGTTAACTTCTCATGCATAAATAACTCCCCCTCTAAGTACAATGAGCTAGATTCACCGAGGGCCTCAGGGACTGCGATACTGTTCATCACAACACCTAGCTTTTAGGCACCTAGAAGATCATTGGAACGACTCTGCAGTTCAAAAAGCCTGAGCTCCAATATAAATGAATGGGGAGATAGATGCCTTGGAGTAAAATTCAGAAAAGCCAGCACCTAGGCAGGGAGCTGCCTCAGCTAGCCAATGAGACATGCCGACATCAGGGGTGTGTCATAAGCCCTTCCCCCAAGGCTGCAGGGAGGTGCCCATCTCTGCTAGCAATCCACAGGCAGGAACCGCTCTGCTGGAGCAGATGGCTTGTGAGAATGAGCGAGGCAGGCATCTGACTTATCAGAAAGCAGATGGAGCAGGTGGTGTCAATGATAGCCCTCACCTGGGATGTGGCAGCCTGGGTTCAATTGCCCCAGCTTCCTGAGGAGGAGAAAGGATTTGAACAGAGTCTCCCACCTCCAAGGAAAGTGCATGAACCACTGAGACATGGGATAGTCTGAAAAGTAATTCTCTCATTCTCTGCTGTTCAACTGTGCACAAATACTGAGAGTGGTTGGAGAGGCATGACTGGGCCCTGTGTCTCCCACCTCCTAGGTGGGTGCCTAATCACCAGGCTAGAGTCAGTCTCATCCTCTCAGGGCTTGTCTATGTTTCCACAGCTGTAGCGCTTCAGTGTACACGCTACCTGTGCTGTGGGAGGGCATCTCCCCTCAGCCTAGGTGAACAGAAGAATTCCTAGCATAACAAGAATGTTGTTTAACTACATTGCTCAGTGGGGTGGATTTTTCTCATAGCTGGGTCGACCTAACTATATAGTGTAACCCTGGCCTCAGTCTTTATCCACAGTGGAACAGCTTCAGCAGGAGAGACTGGCAAACCCTGCATCAGACTAGATCAATGGCGAGACCACTCACCTTAGAGGTGGTGGGCCCCTGTTCACATCCTTTCTCCCCATCAGGCAGAGAGGGCACTGAAGCTGGGCATCCCACATACCATGTAGCTGCATTAGCCAGGGAGCTAAGAATTAAATGGTGCATGCTGCCACTGCCAGGTTTTGAATGGGACCTGATCCAGTGGGAGACTTCTAAGCACACTTACCAGATCAGGCTGTGCCTATGAGAGAGAGGCAGGTGAACACCGATCTTCCTCTGGTTCATGAATCACTCTGGGGCTGAGGTGCACGACAGGTACCCAGACATCTAAAATGGAGCAGATGTGTGTGTGCCCATAGGCAGAAATTTAGGCACCGAAGGAACTTTCACTGCAAAAATGTAGGCCTTGGACAAGTTTGGGCATTTACTGGGTTAGGTAGCAGTCAAGTGGAGCTTGTGAATCACACTAGTGTCTTAAAATGGAACTGCGGCGCCTAAGTCCCTTTGTGAATCTAGCCCAATATTCCTATAACATACACACCTGACTTTCTGATTAGGTACTGGTCTAGAACCAAATGACATCTCTTTAAATAACATTGTTGTTCATAATTTAGCATAACAGAGAAAAATAATTTTCTACACAGCCCTTGTTTGAGGGACAGAATGACTGTAACGTCTCTGTTCCTTTCCTTCCTCCTATTGCATTTTGCTTCTAATCAATTGTTCATAAGTGTTTAAAAAAGACACCAATGGATATGGTCCTATTCAGAGTCATTACTAGTGATGGGCCAAATTATTGCCCCCACAAAACATCTTGCAACAGTGCTTAAGTGAAAGGAAAATTCTGTAAGTTTTCACCAGTGGAGTTTCTGACATATCAGATGATTTGAGAGGCCAGGGTCTAGTTTCCATGTCTACAGATGGGCCATGGTCCTCCAGCCCAGGAGTTAGTCCATGATCATAGGGATCTGGTGTAGATCTTTGACCACCCACAGAGATGGCCCATATGGATGTCCTTTGCCCTCTTTGTCCCTTCCTCATTAATCATGGCTCCTTTAAGAGGTGTGTTTCCACTGGCCCCTTGCCTGTGTGTATGCCCCTGGGAACATGTGAAATGTTTAGCATGTTTAGCACCAGGTTGCTGCAAAATTCTCTTGAGGGAGCCAGGTGCTTTAGTGAAGTTTCTTCCTGTACAAGGAAAGGGTCAGAATTTGGCCCTTATTGGCTAATTTGAATTGTATTTTATGTGCATTTTATCCACTCTCGGACTAAAAGTAGAGGGATAATTTGGCCTTATAAATCTAGATCTGTCCAATTTGTTCATTAGAAGGTGGATAATAGAGCTGGTTCTAATGAATACTTTGTTTTCCTAAAAATATTAGAAAAAAGATTAAATATTTTCATTTTCATGACCATTTTGGGGGGTTTCAGCAAAAATATTGAAATCTTTGAAACTAAAAAGTTTTCAAGTTTTTAGAATCTAAAATGTTTGTTTTTAGCTTTTCAACAAAATCAGAAAATTTGACAAAAATGGAAATTTTTGCTAGAAAAATCTGTTTTTATCAAAAAAGACATTTTTTATCAGAAAAAACAATTTGGTGGAGTTCCCCCCCCCTACTACCAGGACTAGTGACTAATAATCTAATGTCCCCCATTTTTATTACAGGAACAAACAAATCCTTCTTCATTATTATAGGCATTTATCGTATACTTGAGCTCCTCTCTGACCTCTCAAATTATACATTAGTGTCTTCAATTCACTCCACCTCAGAAGAATTTGCCAAAGCTGACAGAGGTCTGTAATTCAAAAATAGCAGATGTAATCGCCTCTTGGACTTTAACTAAATGTTCTCATTTTTTGACTAGCAAAAATAATTAAATCAAGAGAAAAAACACACACACACTAAGGATTAAACATGAATTATTATTCAATTCTGGATTGGGCTTACAAGTAGTAAAATTCGATATAACCCAAGTTCCCTAGGAGTTCAGTCAACTTTATAGTCCAGACATGGCCTCATTCTACTTCCACTGAAAACTGTGGGTCAGAGTCTTCTCTCAGATACATTGGTGAAGCTCCATTGACATCAGTAGTCTTACTCCTGATTCTCTCTAGTGAAAGTAAGTGTGGTGCCAGGACATTTTGTCTTAGTTCTTAATTGGGGAAGGATCGGGACGAGAGGTCTGATATTCCCACCAAGTTGATGGTGGCAGGGCACTAGGGCTGACAAAACACTGGGCTAATCTCACTGTGCATTAAATTAGGAAGCTAAAGAAGGGGATTATTCAAAAGGTAAACTGACTTTCTGCTTTGTCAATAGCAATTTATACAGCAACTTTTAGGAGATTCGGAACTGTCTTCCTATATTTTCTCTTCAATTTTAAGGACAAACATATGTATCTATCTGCTGTCATAGCTTTTTGCAGATTGTGTTAGTTGTCCAGCCTACTTACCCCAGTTTAGTGTCTGAGAAACTCTCTAGGGCTAGGAGCAATCAGCCTGCTTGAATTTAATTCTGTTGGTTTTAGCATGGAGGGGTAGTTTTGGGGGAGAGGCCACTTAATAATCAATTCTGTAAATTCTTCCTCCTTCATTGTTCAACATCTTCCAGATTTTTTGCAGTTTTTCTACACATGTATGAGTCCCACGGTCTTGTCTCTTCCCTGCATGTTGTCGCCAGTGGCTGATTTATCACCTGGTCATCCTCCAAAGAGGAGATACACAGCAGGTTTTTTAAGTTCTCCAGGTCAGTCATTCACAGCCAGTTATTTCTGTGATGATATTTTTCCCTCTTCAGTTAGCCAGGAGGTTGCGGTCTCACTACCCTGTTCCCCATTCTGGGTAAGATTGTTGCTTTCTTCTTTCACCTCATTTCCCTGAGCCCAGATAGTAAGTTACTCCTGACAGCTTTAGACGGGTACAAAAGAGTGTCATCAGCTACTGACTGCGTGTGTATGTTCTCTCTGTGCGCTGCACTAGCTCTGGCCAGACAGCTCATACAGCTCCACTCACACTGCCCACAGACACCATGAGACTTGGTTTAGTAGTCAAGGCACCTGGGCAGGTTTATTGCCAGCAAAGCATGGTCCTATCTCCCCAGATCAATGTCTACAGTCACACTAGCACGTGTGCCTGACACATGTTGGTTCCATCAAAACATCTCTGTCTATCACACTGTCATCCTGACCTTATCTTTAGGAGGGGTCAGTGTGTTCCTGTTATCTTTGGGGGAGGTGTTTGTAGCATACTTGGTATGGGGTGTTCTGGTACCATCCTTCTGGAATACGTTTGTTTGAGTGTCCTGTGCCTAGCACTTCTTAGGAATGTGTGTTTTTGCAATACCAGCCCAGTTCTTGCCAGATTCTGTGAACGTGCAAGTAGGCATGTTTTATAGCAGGGCCTGCCTTCTGCTCACAGCCTGACTTTTGCTCACTTTGCTTTCTATCAGCCAGGCTTGACCACTACTTTAGTTCAGGGTTCAGACCTCAGACCAGGCCTCATGTCTCAGGCTCTCTTTCTATTAGAGTGAGCATTGGGAGTGTCTTGCTACGTTGGATGGGATCAGCACAGAACATTGTCTCCTTTGAATCCAAGAGAAGACACGTCTGGCATTTTGATAATTGTATCTTTGCAAGTCAAAAAACCTGAATGTAGTGGCTGGTTGGTGTTCCTGTGATTGTCTTCTTGTCAGGCAGACATATGACTTCCTAGAACTCCCAGGAGTGCAGCCAGAGAATTATCCGTAAAGAGATTGCAAACTATGCTCCTGTTTGTGGCTGGACCATCTGAGGGCATGGCCCAGCCATCTCCCTACTCTTTCTAATGTCAGATTAGATCCAGATCTCCAGAATCTATGCTCTGCATGTGCCAGGCCTACCACTATGTCCAATTCCAGCAAGTGAGAAAGTTTACATAGTGCCTGGTCCCAGAGTGGGGTGTGCAAGGGAAAATAAAGATGCAAGGAACCTATGTGTATTTTTGTGTCCATTATATATTTCTGCATTCTGTTTGAATTTACAAACAGCAACAAAACAGAACCTTCTGTCACTAAGAGTTGCAATCTAGTGGGATTCTGTTCCAAATACTACCACAGAACTCCGGAACATTTAAAGACTAGTGACCTGGCCCAGGTAACACAGAAATGTCCACTCACTCAGAGTAACTCAGATTTTGGGAGTCAATCTTGAGAGACTTGAGGCTTGAATTTCAAAGGCATTGAGCACCCATGACTCTGGCTGAGTGCAGGGGACTGGACTATATGACCTACTGAGATCTCTTCCAGTCCTATGCTTCTATAATGTTATGACTGTCCGAAAAAAAATTAGGCCCAGACTATTTCAAATTAGGCTTCCAACAAACCAAGGCACTCAGAATTAGTGGAAACTTAAACAATGCTGTGTGGCATTTTCAAGTGTGCTTAGTATTGTCCTAACTGTGCACCCATTGAATTCCAAGGAAAGACTCTCTCTGACTTCAGTGGGAGAGAGTTAAGCAAATCCTGGATGCTCATGAATGTCCCACCTCTTAGACTTCTTTGTGTATCAGTTTCTCCCATTCAAAACCGGGATCATGCTCATTTATCAAGATTTGCTGTTCTTGGATGAGAGTCACTAGATAATTCTGTGACTAGTTGTAATGTTGTTATACCATTGGTTCCCAAACTCGTTCTGCCGCTTGTGCAGGGAAAGCCCCTGGCGGACCGGGCCGGTTTGTTTACCTGTCGTGTCCGCAAGTTCGGCCGATTGCGGCTCCCGGTGGCCGCGGTTCACTGCTCCAGGCCAATGAGAGCTGCTGGAAGTGGCGTGGGGGCGAAGAACAAGCACAAGCAGCGGAACAAGTTTGGGAACCACCGTGTTATACAGTCTGAATCAGAAGGTTGGGGAGTGGGAATTGTCTTTCTCCCCGTAATCAACATTTTTATCCTGCTTTGAACGGTATCTTTTATGGTATCTTTTTATGGTATCTTTTATCGTCTCCCTCAAAGACGTTTTCAGACAACTTTCCACTTTATTCTGTGACTTTGCATTTTTGATATTGACCTTTGATGCAGAACTTCAAGTGATTTCTTTTTGTTGTCTATTAAATTTCTCTGGTCATTTTTTGCATCAATATTCTTAAGATATGTGAAGGACCTAGTGAAGCATGACCTTCCTTTGTTCAAACAGTGCTGTCTAACCTTCATCCATCTGTGATTTCTCCAAATGATGCCCCAAGTTATTTGATCTTTTCACTCTTATAGTCTCTGGAACAACCCTAAATGGAGAGAAATCACTTCAGCAAATAGATTATTTAGGAGGCTGCTGTAATGTTCGTACATAAAAAAAAATCTTGACACAATTTTCCTTCTGTGCATATGAAGGATATCAGCGCCCACGTCATATGAACTGTCTAAGATGGCCACTCTACATAGGGCTTGGTGCAATACCCAGCATACTGCATTTCTAAAAACAAATAGGAATTTGCATGCAAATTATAAACTAGAGGGGTTGGGTGTCTATCTGCTCATCTCTCTGGTGCAAAGTGGATTTAAACCCAGCGGATCAGAGTAAAAGAGGACTCCCTATCCATATCCCACATACATTCCAGAGTCCTCCAGGGCTACTGTTGTATCTCCTGGTCACTGGCATAGGGTGTGTGCTTGGGAGAAAGGGGGTGTAGGAAATCTTCCTATCCTCTGGCTGTCTCCTGCTAGCAAATGGTCCCTGTGGGCTACTGGCAGATGACAAAGCTAAAGGAGCCCTAGGATGCTCTAAACTATACTGGGGATTGGATGAAAATAGAACCATCACAGGACTAGGGAGCAGGTAGACAGTCTCTTTTCACCCCGATCCCCTCCGCAGCTGCATCTAGCGCTTACAAGTTTCGTTGGGGTGAAGGTGTTTGAAATGCAGTATGGATGCAGTGGTCGCAGTTTGAGTCACACTTTGAATTCCATTCCCATGCCTGGCTCATGCAAATCAAAGCTCTTTGTCTCTAAACATAGCCCCTATTCACCTTTGCTGTGTGCTCAGATGTCCTTGGATCAAGGACACCATAGAAATGCCAAGTACTACAATCAAAGGTAGGAGTGGAGCTCCACACTCTAACTTGTTTAAAACAGTATATTTGTGCTTTTCACACTACATCCACCCAATAGAGCAGAGCCACATGGGCCATGGCATTTACTGATACTTTGAAACGAGAACTGATCAGACTTGGTTGCTGTGGACAAGGAGAACATGTACTCAAAGATAAGGGACAGTGGCAAAATCAGATAAAACTTCAGACACCAGTGGTTATTTACATCAATTAAGGTAGGCAATCTTGGCCAGCCAGCCGGCCTCTGTGGAGGGGCCCCTTACCCTGAGTACACACCTGGGGTCCACCCAACCACAGTCTCAAAGAGGTCACCAGGTAAGTTGTATACCAGTGCAAAAGCAAATGAAATAAGCATTCTCCCCAGGGCCAAGCCTCCACAGCAATTCCTAACCAATGGAAACCTGGCTCAGGATTGGGCAGGCAGACGGACACACACACTTGGGTGATCTAAATTCCCAGTGTTCAGTACAATCATTTGACAAAGACTACACAGCAGGGTGGGGAAATTAAAATTCTGCATTTCTGCATGCACAGGAAAGATATTGTGGTAACTTAAGTATAGAGATGACAACATGCCTAACTCCCACCACCGCCACAGACACTGTTTGCAAAGGATTGCTTATATACAAAGAAGCAACATTATGAGCTACCTGTTGTGGTCCCCCCACAGATCTGTAAGAGCTCTGGGTTTATGAAGTGAGTATGTCACGGTAAAACTGACCTCGGGCACTGTCAGGGTTAACGCGAAGAAAGCTAGCATCACAGCCATCATGGCTATATCTCGTCTATGAATAAACAGAGGCCTGCAATCTGCAGGGCTTCTCATCTGGCACTGTGTCAAACACTGAGTAAAGAAATGGGCCAAAAGGAAACAGGAAAGGTAAGTTCTTTCTAACACCCTCACATGGAATCAACATGAAAAACACTATAGAAGAGCTCAGTAATATTAATAAACAGAACTGATTATTGCTGGTTTACTTTCCATTATCAGACTACGTCCCCACTCTCACCCCATACAAAGCTTGACCTATGGCTTTAAAATGCAGGCAGCTTGTGCTGAGGGTCTCCCATCTGAAAGCCCCCTATAGAGGGCCACAGCTCCACCAGGCCTTTTTCCTTAGACATGATGTTTGGTGATCTCCACTCAGTGCAACTCAGGTTGCTTCCTCCTTTGAGGACACCTGGTTGGGTCACATGCCAGTTGAGTCCCTCCTTGCAGAGGAAATGCCTGCTGTAGAGATCAGCTCCTAGGAAAACCTGCCCCAGAGTTTCTTCACACAGTGTTGAACTCACTGAATCTCTAGCTACTAATCCCATCAGCAGTCTAGACCCCTGTGATTTTTTGGCGGGAAGAGGGGAATATAAAGGCTTTTACTCTCTTGGACCAGCAGTTCGTAAGACAACCTAGACACTCAGGGCATCATATTTTAAAACATCAGAGCTCTTTTCTTAACATTGTAGGTCCCACATTTCAGAATGCAACTACATTTCCACTGTCAGTAAATGAAGAAAAGCTTCTGGCTTGGAATGACCCCCCACCCTCCCAAACAGCAATTAGGGACTGTAGAAGAATGGACTCACCATGGAGCCCCCCCTTTTGTGGCTAGGCATGGAGTAGCACCTCTATGTGGAGTGTCCCCTGCAGACAGTGGCTCTGGTCCTGTGGTGGTCTGCCTCTTCTGATAACATGGTCCTCTGGACAGAGGTCACATGTTCTCACCCCTTCCAGGGTAATAAAGTCCAACATATAATAGACCCAGTTCTTACAAAAGGTTTTCAGCTGCAACTGTGGGCCCCAGGTCCTCACATTCTTCTCTTGGGGCTCTCAATCACCTTTATCCCCAGTTCAGGGGCCTCATACCACCTCATGACTGGCTGGTAGGGGAACTGGGGCCCTCCCACTATATTGGATTCCAGTCTACAGACCGTATAAGAGGTCTGCCCCCTCAGACTCTACACTGCAGCCTCCCTGGACTTCCTCCTTCCATAGCATGTCCACAGGCCTCTCCCAGAGCCTCTCCAAGTTCACTCTTCTCTTAGGGCCAGGGATTACAGGGCTGTCCCCAGGAATCCCCCAACAAAACCCCAATCCAAAAGTACAAACTTAAACCAACTCCTGCCTGCCTTGGCCTTTTTATCCCACTTAAGTTTCCTTTGCCATGTTCCTCCACTGAACACCTCCCCAGGGTGCTCTCCCAGGAAGTCCAGATCCTTCCCTTTTATCAGGGCCTACCACCAGAGTCTGCTCCACCCCGAGTGGTTGTTCCGTGTACCTCTGCCACACTTCTCTACTCTGGGGTTCCTCCTGGAGCCTGCCAATCTCTTCCCCCTCCAGTCCCCAAAAGTAACTCTTGTTCTAAACTGTGATTCCCTTCTTCATAATCCTTTCTCAGCTCCTTCCCCAGCTGGGCTTCATCCTTAATTAGGCCCAGCCTATGCTGCAGATGTAGCCAGACAGCATAATTAACCTCTCAGACCCACATTAACCCTTTTGTTGCCTGGGTGTGGGGTACAGACCCCATTACAGAGATGATGGTGCAGGTTAAGCCCTAGATATCTGCAGAACTGCACAAGAAAGTATAATTTTCACATTCAACAGGCACAGATTAAAATACACCAGAAAAAGGAAGGCACTGAAGCAAGAAATGGCATGAACATAAAGGTATTTCTGAAAAGACTTAGTGGTCAGTCATGAAACACAATTTCAAGCTGAGGAAGAGCTAACAGAATAATCTGAAAGGTCCTGGAGGAACTTCTCTAAGAATTCATTGAAGGGATATGAGGCATAAAATAGAAGTCACAGGAGGAAGAGAGTGTGTGTGTGTGTGGGGAGAAAAAACTATAATAAAAGTGAGAAAGAAGAGACTGCAGTGCACTGATTAAAAAGGAGCAAAGACAATGAAATAAACAAGGCCCACACACGCGTGGTAGAATACCACAGGTTTTCTACCACTCCCACCGCACCCACAAAGATTTTCTGTAATGGGAATTCCTCTCTTGCGTAATTCTGACCTTGACATCCTAATTAATCATCTCCGTAGGCCATAACTGACACAGTCTCACTTGGTTTGTTATTGTTACAACTCCAGAACTTCCTGGTGAGATCAGCATTAGAGCTGGGCAGAATTTTTTTGATGAAACACTTTCTTGCCCTGCAAACATCAATTCATGGGAACAGAAACTTTTCACATGAAAAGGTCAGGTTAGACAAAGCTTTGGTTGGAAAAGTTTCTCAGTTTCACAATGGAAGCTCGGGTAGACTTAGAGAGAATGTGACTCTAGAGTAGCCAATGGATTGGTTCATAGGGCACTTACCTGGCATGTGGCAGACCAAGGTTCATGTCTCTACACTGAATGAGACAATTGGTTGGTGGCTCTCTTTTTTCATGGAAGAAGAAAAATCTCAACAGTTCTCAGTTTCATCAGGAAATGTTTTTGAAATCTCAAACACATCCATGAGATGGGAAAACCATTCCCCACATTCATTTACATCACATGAAGTCAGACAACAAAATGTGACAAATTTTATAAGTGCAAATGTGAGAAGTCTAAATACTAAGATGAGTGAACTTGAGTGCCTGGTATTAAATGAGGTTAGTGATATAATAGGCATCACCAAAACTTTTTATAAAGATGACAATCAATGGACACAGTAATACCAAGGGTACAAAATATATAGGAATGATGGCATAGGTTTTGAAGTCCATGTAGATAGTTTTTTGAAAACATCTGCTCAATGTGCAGCGGCAGTCAAAAAAGTAAACATTAGGAAAGGGGTAGGTAATTAAGACAGTAAATATAAAAATAGCACTATATAAATCCATGGTATGCCACACGTTGAATTCTGATTACAGTTCTGGTTGATCCATCTAAAAAAAAAGATATATTAGAAATAGAAAAGGAAGGGCAACAAAAATGATTAGGAGTATGGAAAAGCAGCAAAGAGTCCTGTGGCACCTTATAGACTAACAGACGTTTTGGAGCATGAGCTTTCGTGGGTGAATACCCACTTTGTCGGATGCATCCGACGAAGTGGGTATTCACCCAAGAAAGCTCATGCTCCAAAACGTCTGTTAGTCTATAAGGTGCCACAGGACTCTTTGCTGCTTTTACAGATCCAGACTAACACAGCTACCCCTCTGATACTAGGGGTATGGAACAGCTTCAGTATGAGGAGAGATTAAAAAGACTGGCACTATTCAGATTGGAAAAGAGACGACTAAGGGGGTATATGATAGAGGTCTATAAAATCAGGAATGGTGTGGAGAAAGTGAAAAGGGAAGTGTTATTTACCCCTTCACATAACACAAGAATGAGGGGGTCACCCAATGAAATTAATAGGCAGCAGGTTTAAAACAAACAAAAGGAAGTATGTCTTCACAAATGCACAGTCAACCTGTGCATCTTCTTGCCAGGGGATGTTGTGAAGGCCAAAATGATAACAGGGTTCAGAAAAGAATTAGAGGATTCTAATGGAGGATAGTCCATCAATGACCAAATGTTCAGTGATGCAACCTCATGCTCTGGCTGTCCCTAAACCTCTGACTGCCAGAAGCTGGGATTGAACGACTCAGGACAGATCACTTGATCATTGCCTTGTTCTGCTCATTCTCTCTGAAGCATCTGGCATTGGCCACTGTTGGAAGACAGGATACTGGGCTAGATGGACCATTGGTCTGACTCAGTATGGCTGTTCTTATGTTGCTATGTTCACCCTGTTCTAATCACAATGCCTATATTAGGTCCCTTTCTTGTGAATGGGAAAGTAGCGGTGGTTCAGAGAAGTGTCTTCAAACACAGTGCTACTATGGTATGTGCTGTGTAGCAATTTTTCACCAGGAAATATCAAAAGCTGTATTACTAACTGGCTGCAAAGTGACTTTCTGTGTTTTTAAATTTGATTCTAAGTAGAAGTTGGAGAAAAATTTTGATGGCAAACCATGTAGAATATCTAAAACATAGACCTTGAACTACAAACGGCCAAATGCTGTTTGTGGCATATTTCGTGTCTAACAGAGGAGAACCTGATGGTGAAGGGCCGAAAATTGTTTAGCAGGAAATTGCTTAGCATATGAAAAATATTCATCATAACCAAAGAATTGCTGAAGAAGGGTGTTTTTTTCGCACACTGAAAAGCTACGCTTTGGACTGGAGCCTAAACACATGTACATGCTTAGCTACCATGGGCAAACTACTCTTCTTGTAATTCACTGAGATTTGCTGTTTCTGTCTCTACCACTGCGTATTTCTGCAGCCCTTTCTCGTCAGTGATAGAGGTGGGGCTGATACCAATTCTTTTTTCCCATTCACATCATACAGACAAGGTATGATCCTGCACCATTGCAACCAGTGAGACTGTTACCCCTGACTTCAGTAGGTACCGAATCATGGTTGAGGTTATCTGTCCCTCACTGCACAAATTGCTTCATTCAACTGTGATCTAGGAAACCTATAGAAGAAACCACCCTTGTTTGGTATCCTTGTGTCATAAGACACCACCTTGGAGTGTTAGCTGCAGTCACACAGAAGTTCCACAATCACTCAACTAGCTTCTCACAAGAACAGAGAAAATAGGGATGGGTTAATGAACTCTCCACGATGGAAATATTAAAACAGTCGGAAAGTCAGTCTCTTGAGGCAAATGGTGGGAGTGCATCACTCAAACTGGTTAGAAGGAGGCTGGAGAGAGAACTGGAAATGTACCACAAAGCAACTGTACACTGGCATGGAGATTAGATTTGGTGATCTACCTGGTTTGCTTATTTCTTGCTTGTACCATATGTAACTTAGGTGCTCGCATGGCCCCCATTACCACAGTATCTGAGTGTCTCACAATCTGCAATGTATTTATCCTCACCACACCACTATGAGGCAGGGACATGCTATTTTGCAAATGGGAAACTGAGGCTCAGCGACTTGAGCAAGGCCAGACAGACAACCTGTGTCAGAGCAGAAACTTGAACCCCAGTCTCCCGATTCCCAGGCCATCCTTCCTTTCTTCTCTTTGCAGCTTAGTACAAACACAACTGTTTTTTTTCCTTCCAGGAATTTTTCAGTGTTTAGTTGACAACAGTATAAATCTTTCCTTAGAGTCCCAGCGTCTCAGAGTTGATTATCCTTAATTATGAATGCCCTGTTCTCTCATGAGCTATCTAAAAGAGCCATCAGTAGTAATGAAACATTGATTATTCAGTCAACTGTATGTCATTGACTAACATGTTGCATTCAGAAAAGCAGTAGGGATAAGGAAATGGAGCGGTCTAGGCATTTTATACATGGCAATCCAACTGTGAGAGAGGTGGAATCAAAATCTTCTATACAATTGAATTGCCCAGATGATCAGCTTTAATTACTGAATATACAAACACAAGTCTTTTTTTTTTAAGGATTTTAAGTAGCTTTCTGTCAGGGTTCCCTCTCCACTCTGAACTCTGGGGTTCAGATGTGGGGACCTGCATGAAAGACCCCCTAAGCTTATTTCTACCAGCTTAGGTTAAAAACTTCCCCAAGGCACAAATTCTTCCTTGTCCTTTGATGATATCGCTGCCAGCATCAAGTGAGTTGGACAAAGATTCAGGAAAAGGACCACTTGGAGTTCCTGTTTCCCCAAAATATCCCCCCAAGCCGCTTCACCCCCTTTCCTGGGGAGGCTTGAGAATAATATACCAACCAAATAGATAAACAAGGTGAGCACAGGCCAGACCTTTGGGGTTTTAGGACACTAAAAAATAAATCAGGTCCTTAAAAGCAGAACTTTATTATAAAGGAAAAAAGTGAAAGCAGCACCTCTGTAAAATCAGGATGGACGGTAATTTTACAGGGTAGTAGTATTTAAAACACAGAGGATACCCCTCTAGGCAAAATTTTAAAGTTACAAAAAACAGGAATAAACCTTCCTCTTAGCACATGGAAAATTCACAAGCTAAAACAAAAGATAAGCTAACACATTTCCTTGCTATTACTTACAATTTTTGTAATCTTGGATGCTTCTTTCAGGTAAGGTTTTAGGAGATTTTGTTCTGCCCGGGACAGAGAGGGACCAGGGCAGGAAAAACAGAGCACAAACAAAACCTCCCCTGCACAGATTTGAAAGTATCTTCTTCTCTTATTGGTCCCTTTGGTCAGGTGCCAACCAGGTTATTTGAGCTTCTTAACCCCTTACAGGTAAAGGAGGGATTTTATGGTACCCTTAGCTGTATGTTTATGACACCTTCCTTTAGAGGAGCCCCTTTGGGATAGTAAAATAATTAGTGACAACCTGTGGCTTTGTCCCTGAAGTTGACGGTTTTATTGTAAGTATGACAATTTCAGGCAGGTACAGATTGCTGCAGGATAAGGGAGGGTAGAGTTTCTTGTTTTCTACAACTTTGGTTAAAATAACACGTCACACCCTTCTGACGTGTCACCCCTCCTGCACTTCAGATTGACGTGCAACACAACCTGCCTGAGCAACTGTTGATGTAGCTCTCTGGGCTGGCTGTTAGTTAGGAAAGTGGTGGGAGTGAAAGTTTCGAGACTCTGTCCTAGACAACTCTCTGGAGTATCCCACTTCCTGGCAGGCAGCTCTAAAAAACCATAAACTGATGAGTGTGTGTGGTGCTTGGGAATTGTGTATTGATTTAAGCAGGGGTGTTTGCTGGGGTGAGGAACTATGTTTGTTTGGGGCTATTTTGTGAGATGGGGGTGGCTGTGTTTAGTTGTGTCAAGGGAGTTACCCTGGGGATTTTGGATTGATATGTTTGGATAGTTTGTGTTGAGTTGCGCAGCTGGCAAACCAACCTTCAAGGAACTCTGGCAGTTGGACCAAATAATCCACTATCTGTGCAGTCTTTCTTATATCACTGACTCATTACAACCAATGAAATTGTTGCATGCAAAGTATCTGTAGAGTAAGGGTGGTGATTGGTAGAGTTATTGCTGATATCACAATAGTCTAGGACTCTTAGCATAGATAGACTCACATCTATTTATTTATTATAGAGAGATTATAATGCTTTGATCATGGTTAAAACAGGGCGCTGGCACCTTCGTTGTGATTTTGGTGCCTTCATAATAACAGCATAACAACAACAGTAATAGGTTAAAACAGGAAGTGCATTACCAGCCTCTTGTGCACTGTGAAAGGCAAAAAAGCCAAAGATTGTCCTAAACCACCCACTAAGGACACCAGAGGCTCGGTCCTGCAAGGATGCTGAGCACTTTCCGTTTTCTTTGGCTTCAGTGCTAGTTAGGATCTCAGCAATTCCAGGCTTTGCTCAGCACTGTGCTGCTAATGCATGCCCTGCCACAGCTAGAGCAGGTATTTCCAGGTCTTAGAAAATTTTGAAATCTGGTTTTGGTCCAAATCAGAACAAACACATATTGTTTTGGGTTGTTTTATTTGAAATTTCATATAAATCAGAAATTTTGAAAAATTTGGTTTCAGAAACTGTTCGTTTCAGAATGCTGAAGTTTCTGTTTTGGAATTCTGATCTTTTTCCCCCATAGGAAATTGACACACGTTCCAAAATGCTTTGGGTGAAAACAGTATTTTTCTTGTCAATGTTTCGATGAAAAATTTCCCAACCAGGTCTAAGCATATTTTATTGCTATTGGAATGAGGAGTATGCTTGGTTAAAGTGGAGTACAGCTTACAAGACCAAAACAAGTTTTAGGGGTTTATTCACTTATGTTCTGTCACTGTGAGGGGACTTCAAAGGGGTGTATTCTTCTGCTTACATTCAGTATTAAGGACCTGCTGGGCTGCTGTAGACTAAATGTAAACTGTTGGGAGCTGATTTAAAACTCCCGACCTGAACTAACATGGTAAATTTGAAGGGAACACATGGAGCAAGGAGATGGGAGGAAGCAGGGGGACACGCACCCACCTAAGGAAGATTAGGAACACATGTGTGATTTGGATGACATTTCAGTTAATACTTTTACTACAAGGCTTAAACATGTGAGCAACCCATGCTGTCAGCAACGCTGAGATACCTAACGGAGCACTCACTGCTTACATTTAAGGATGTAGTTACATCAGACTCCTAATCCATATGTAGGCATCTGAGTAATAGGGCTACCAACTCTTCAGGGGTTTTCACATAGCCTGCAAGTTTTTGTACCCTCCTACAAAAAAAACATCAGTCTGTTGGGAAACTGTCTCTGACTGTCTTCCCATCCCCTCTCCTCTCCCTCTTGCGGAAAGGCAGCCAATCAGAGCTGCCTCACATGTTGAGAGGTTTTCTCCTTCCTCAGAACAAGGGAGGAAGTAAGCTGTGTCTGCTTATTCTCCAGTAAGACATATCGCCTGGACTCTTCATTTCCTGGCTTTGTCGGGGTTCAGGGTGGGGGTCTTTACATCACACAATTCCTGCTGATGCCCCCCAATACCTTTCTGCTCCTGGGGCTGTGGAATTGAACCTGTGTGTCTCAGAAGGACCCAAGGGACAGGGACATGTACGTTAACAAAAGATTCTTGTGTTTAACTAATATGGGATCAGCAGGGGAATGCAAAGGAATAAGGCAAGGTCATCCTGGCTAAAAAATGTAACAACCTTCAAGGCAGCCAGAACTCTCACCTAACAGCACCTGCCTGGCAACTGGCATTGAACAACAGATCACTCTGTGTTACCCATTCCCCCAGCTTCTCCCAAACCACTCCCACCTGCATCTGGGCTAGTGGGATGCTCCTCCCCCATTACCACATAAGTTATTGTTGTTTATTTGTTTTGCAGCAGGTCCCCAGTCATCGCTCAGGCCCCATTCTTCTAGGCACTTTATGAATGCAGAACAAAAGAGATGGTCCTTACTGTGAAGAGCTTGCAGTCTTACTTCCTGAGCAAGGAAAGCATCTGTTAAACAATAGTTTACATAAGGAGTTACTATCCTTTTCTTATTGTTATTTTATCTAGCTGAAAATGTTTTCCTTAAAATAATAAATGAAGAACCCATTAAAAATGTGTCTAAGTTTCCACAGGAGATTGAAGTACTGTAACTTTAATCTTGCAAGTTGCACAAATCTTTTAAATATTTGCTCTTCTTTGCTCTATTTTATTTTAAATCAAACTAAAAAGATTAAACTGTATTGCAATGAAAAAAAATTCATCAAGTGGAATCATTGTAATTACATGTTCAGCTCAGATGCTTTTAAAAGACACTATTCAGTGGAAAATATGAATAAAATACTTCACTTTAAAATGATTCATAGACATTTTCAACTTTTTTTAAAGTTTCTTTTCCCTTTATCTCTTACTCACTGACCTGTTAGAAAAGCTTCCCTTCTCCATTTAAAATGTTTAAGGTTGGCATGAATTATTTAAAATGTGTGCTTGCTGCGTGCCAGGGAACAGAAGGTGGAACGGTCACTTTTGTCAGTACAAAGTGATCTTAAAATCTTAATTTGCTTTCTCTGCTGGAAAAAATGTGTTTTCTCTTCCCTCCGATCAGCTCTGAGAAAGGAGAAAAAACAACGAAGAGTCCTTGTGGCACCTTAGAGACTAACTCATAAGGACTCCTCGTTGTTTTTACTGATACAGATGAACACAGCTACCCCTCTGAAACTTGAGAAAGGCGAGTCAGTGCAAGTTTCTTGTTAAAAATCCCATCCTATAATTTCACAAGGAGGTTATACACTTAGCTTCCATAGGTTTCCAAGCTTAGACAATCAAACTCTCCGGACCCTCTGAAGCTCCCAGTCAGAGGGCTCATTGTTGAGTTAAATACATTATTTTTACTTTGATAATGTTATAAGTGTATAAGCTCAGCAGGGTTGAGGCTGGTCTGTACTTGGATGGCAGATAACCAAGGAAAACCCATGTATCACAGCGAGTGATGTTTGTGACTTAGGTGGGTGCACCTTCTAAGTCAGCACAGAGAATATAGCTTTATGACAAAATATCTTAAAATTAGGCCATAACCTTGGATGATCAATGAAGATTAATAAGTAAGCTAAGGGGTTTGTAATGGAGACCTATCTGAACCTGAGGGGCTGTTCTCCCCATGCCTGGTTCTCTACTTTGTTGTGTGAGGGCTGCCATTTTGGCCAACACCATGAATGAATTGACAACCTCCAAAGATATAAGCATGACACTTTATAGTTTGAACATAAGAATGGCCATATTGGGTCAGAACAATAATCCATCTAGCACAGTATCTTCTGACAGAAGCTTGCACCCGATGCTTCAGAGAGAATGAACAGAACGTGGCATTTATCGAGTGATCCATCTCCTGTCGTCCAGTCTCAGCTTCTGGCATTTGCAGGTTTAGGGACACCCACAGCATGGGGTTGTATACCTGACCATCTTGACTAATAGTCATTGGAGGACTCATCCTCCATGAACTTATTTCATTCTTTTTTGAACCAGGTTACACTTTTGACCTTCACATTATCCCCTGGCAGTGAGTTCCACAGGTTGACTGTGTTGTGTGGAGAAGTACTTCCTTTTGTTTGTTGTAAACCTGCTGCTTAATTTCATTGGGTGACCCCCTGTTATGTGAAAGGATAAATCACACTTCACTATTCACTTTCTTCACACCATTCATAATTTTATAGACCTCTATCTTAGCCCCCTTAGATGTCTCTTTTCTAAATTGATCAGTCCCAGTCTTTTTAATCTCTCTTCATACGGAAGCTGTTCCAAACCCGTAATAATTTTTGTTGCCATTCTCTGTAATTTTTTCTAATTCTAATATATCTTTTTTGAGATGGGGGCAAACAGATCTGTAAGCTGTAGTCAGGGTGTAGGCATACCATGAATTTTTATAGTGACATTATGATATTTTCTGTTTTATTATCTATCTGTTTCCCAATTGTACTCCAAGACCCTTTTTGAATAGTAAGAGTTCATTTAGCCTCCATTATTTTGTATGGATAATTCGGATTTTTTTTCCAATGGAGATTATTGAACATTGAATTTCATTGACCATTTTGTTGCCCAGTCACCAAGTTTAGTGAGATCCCTTTGTAACTATTCACAGTTTGCTTTGGACTTAACTATCTGGAGTAATTTTGTATTATCTGCAAACTTTGCCACCTCAATGTTTACCCCCTTTGTCCAGATCATTTATGAATATGTCAAACAGCATTGGTCCTGGTACAGATACTTGGTGGATCCTCCTATTTATCTTTTCTCTTGTGAAAATTTATAATTTATTACTACCCTTTGATCTCCTGTCTTTTAACCCATTACTGATCCAAGAGAGCACCTTCCCTCTTATCCCAAGACTTCTGACTTTGCTTAAGAACCTTTGGTCAGGGACCTTGTCAAAGACCTAGGTAACAAAATGGAGGAACTAGAACTACTGGTGCAGGAAGTGAAACCGGATATTATAGAGATAACAGAAACATGGTAGAATAGTAGTCATGACTGGAGTATGGGTATTGAAGGGTATGTGCTGTTTAGGAAAGATAGAAATAAAGGTAAAGGTGGTGGAGTAGCATTGTATATCAATGATGATGTTAACTGTAAAGAAATGAGAAGTGATGGAATGGATAAGACAGAGTCTGTCTGGGCAAAAATCACATTGGGAAAGAAAACTACTAGAGCCTCCCCTGGGATAGTGCTTGGGGTGTGCTACAGACCACCAGGATCTGATCTGGATATGGATAGAGACCTCTTTAATGTTTTTAATGAAGTAAACACTAATGGGAATTGTGTGATCATGGGAGACTAACTTCCCAGATATAGACTGGAGGACAAGTGCTAGTAGTAATAATAGAGCTCAGATTTTCCTGGATGCGATAGCTGATGGATTCCTTCACCAAGTAGTTGCTGAACCAACAAGAGGGGATACCAATTTAGATTTGGTTTTGGTGAGTAGTGAGGACCTCGTAGAAGAAATGGTTGTAGGGGACAACCTTGGTTCGAGCGATCATGAGTTAATTCAGTTCAAACTAAATGGAAGGATAAATAAAAATAGATCTGGGACTAGGGTTTTTGATTTCAAAAGGGCTAACTTTAAAGAATTAAGGAAATTAATTAGGGAAGTGGATTAGACTGAAGAACTTGTGGATCTAAAGGTGGAGGAGGCCTGGATTTTTTTCAAGTCAAGGTTGCAGAAACTATCAGAAGCCTTCATCCCAAGAAAGGGGAAAAAACTCATAGGCAGGAGTTGTAGACCAAGCTGGATGAGCAAGCATCTCAGAGAGGTGATTAAGAAAAAGCAGAAAGCCTATAAGGAGTGGAAGATGGGAGGGATTAGCAAGGAAGGCTACCTTATTGAGGTCAGAACTTGTAGGGATAAAGTGACAAAGGCCAAAAGCCAAGCAGAGTTGGATCTTGCAAAGGGAATTAAAACAGTAAAAGGTTCTATAGACATAAAAATAAGAAGAAAACAAAGAAAGAAGAAGTGGGACCGCTAAACACTGAGGATAGAGACGGGGTTAAGGATAATCTAGGCATGGCCCAATATCTAAACAATACTTTGCCTCAGTCTTTAATTAGGAGCTTTGGGATTAATGGTAGGATGACAAATGGGAATGAGGATCTGGAGGTAGATATTACCACATCCGAGGTAGAAGCCAAACTCGAACAGTTTAATGGGACTAAATCAGGCGGCCCAGATAATCTTCATCCAAGAATATTAAAGGAACTGGCACATGAAATTGCAAGCCCATTAGCAAGAATTTTTAATGAATCTGTAAACTCAGGGGTTGTACCGTATGACTGGAGAATTGCTAACACTTCCTATTTTTAAGAAAGGGGCAAAAAAGGTGATCTGGGTAACTACAGGCCTGTTAGTTTGACATCTGTAGTATGCAAGGTCTTGGGAAAAATTTTTTGAAGGAGAAAGTAGTTAAGGACATTGAGGCCAATGGTAATTGGGACAAAATGCAACATGGTCTTACCAAAGGTAGATTGTGCCAAACCAACCCGATCTTCTTTGAGAAGGTAACAGATTTTTTAGAAAAAGGAAATGCAGTGGATCTAATTTACCTCGATTTCAGTAAGGCATTTGATACGGTTCCACATGGAGAATTATTAATTAAATTGGAAAAGATGGGGATCAATATGAAAATTGAAAGGTGGATAAGGAACTGGTTAAAGGGGAGACTACAATGGGTCATACTGAAAGGTGAACTGTCAGGCTGGAAGGAGGTTACTAGTGGAGTTCCTCAGGGATCGGTTTTAGGACCAATCTTATTTAATCTTTTTATTACTGACCTTGGCACAAAAAAATGGGAATGTGCTAATAAAGTTTGCAGATGACATGAAGCTGGGAGGTATTGCCAGTACAGAGAGGGACCAGGATATCCTACAGGAAGATCTGGATGACCTTGGAAAGTGGTGTAATAGTAATAGGATAAAATTTAATAGCGAAAAGAGCAAGGTCATGCATTTAGGGATTAATAACAAGAATTTCTGTTATAAATTGGGGACACATCACTTGGCAATAACAGAGGAGGAGAAGGACCTTGGAGTATTGGTTGATCACAGGATGACTATGAGCCACCAATGTGATATAGCCATTAAAAAAGCTAATGTGGTCTTGGGATGCGTCAGGCAAGGTATTTCCAGTAGAGATAAGGAGGTGTTAGTACCGTTATACAAGGCACTGGTGAGACCGCATCTGGAATATTGTGTGCAGTTCTGGTCTCCCATGTTAAAGAAGGATGAATTCAAACTGGAAGAGGTACAGAGAAGGGCTACTAGGATGATCCGAGGAATGCAAAACCTGTCTTATGAAAGGAGACTCAAAGAACTTGGCTTGTTTAGCCCAACCAAAAGAAGGTTGAGGGGGGATATGATGGCTCTTTATAAATATATCACAGGGATAAATATCAGGGAGGGAGAGGAATTATTTAAGCTTAGTACCAATGTGGACACAAGAATAAATGGATATAAACTGTCCATCAGGAAGTTTAGTCTTGAAATTAGACGAAGGTTTCTAACCATCAGAGGAGTGAAGTTCTGGAACAGCCTTCCAAGGGGAGCAGTGGAGGCAAAAGACATATTTGGCTTCAAGACTAAGCTAGATAAGTTTATGGAGGGGATGGTATGATGGGCTAACCTAATTTTGGCAATTAATTGATCTTTGACTACTAGCGGTAAATATTCCCAGTGGTCTGTGATGGGATGTTAGATGGGGTGGGATCTGAGTTACTACAGAGAATTCTTTCCTGGGTGTCTGGCAGGTGAGTCTTGCCCACATGCTCAGGATTTAACTGATTGCCATATTTGGGATCGGGAAGGAATTTTCCTCCAGGGCAGATTGGCAGAGGCCCTGGAGGTTTTTCGCCTTCCTCTGCAGCATGGGGCACAGGTCACTTGCTGGAAGGTTTTCTGCACCTTGCAGTCTTTAAACCACAATTTGAGGCCTTTGATAGCTCAGACATAGGTCAGAGGTTTGTTACAGGAGTGGGTGGGTGAGATTCTGTGGCCTGTGTTGTGCAGGAGGTCAGACTAGACGATCATAACCGTCCCTTCTGACCTTAAAGTCTATGAGATCCTGTGCTCCACCTAGGACTAAATCAAGAACCACCTCTCCCCTTGTGGGTTTCGGTACTAGCTGTTCTAAGAAGCAGTCATTAGTGATGTGTACAAATTTTATTTCTGTATCCTGTCCTGAGGTGCCATATACCTAATCTGTATGAGGATAGTTGAAATCCCCCATTATTACTGGGGTTTCTGTTTTTGTAGCCTGTCTAATCTCCCTGAGCATTTCACAATTCTTGACTCTGAGAGCCAGTCTTACCCTGCTCTGCTGTGAGAACCCCACTCCTGGGCTCTTCACGCACAGCCTCTGGCATGTAAGCTGCTTGGATTGTGCAACCGAATGACACTAACCAATATCTCCAGTCCCAGACACAACCCTAGGAACCTCAGTCTTGCAATGTCCAGTTATGCCCTCTGGACACTGCAAGCTTATATGAGTTCATCGATTTAACAAAGAAATTGACATGTACCAGGCTTGTTTTCCCAAGGGGAGTCTCTGACATGCTTTAAACCGAACACACTGCTTCACATAGAATAAATAAATTTATTAACTACAAAGGTTGACCTATAATCACTTAAAATCTAAGCATAACAAGTCAGATTTGGTCAAATGAAATTAAAGCAAAACACATTCTAAGCTGATCTTAACACTTTCGGTGCCCTCACATACTTAGATGCTTCTCACCACAGGCTGGCTGGCTGCTCTTCAGCCAAGAGATTCCCTTTGATCAGTGCTTCAGTTGCTTGGTGTGGTGTCTGTAGATGTAGGTAGAAGAGACAGAGAGAACATGGCAAACATCTCTCTCTTTTATCATGTTCTTTCTTCCCTCTTGGCTTTGCCCCCTCACCCCCCCTTCAGATTCAGGTGAACATTACTTCATCGCAGTCCCAAGCTGACCAAAGGAAGGGGGGTGACTCACTCAAGAGTCCAACAGATCCTTTGTTGTTGCCTAGGCCAGTGTCCTTTGTTCCTGTGAGGCCGGGCTGAGTTTGTTCCATACATAGAATATTAGGGTTAGAAGGGACCTCAGGAGGTCATCTAGTCCAACCCCCTGCTCATGCCTTGATGAGGTGTGAACTGCCCCTCTGCTCTTGGTGTTTTTGTCTGGGCTTGCTTTAAGCCATGAGAACACATTTCAGCCTCATAAATATATACATGAAATTGCAACCTATAAAATTGCTATAACAATGCTCAATGCATCATGAGTTTTCTGAAGACACCTAACTTGACAAACTTTGCATTAAGTACCACACAATCATATTATAAGGATGAACATGGGGGTGTTGGGTGTTCCCCCAAGGTACAGAACGTCACACTGTCATCATCCTGCTATACCAGCTGAAGACTTGACTCACAGTAACATTCTGACTGTTGCTGTATAACACAGGCCACAGACATTCCTGAAGTAATTTCTACTTCAGGTGGAAAGCTGTGTTTGAACTAGAACATATCATCTAGAAAACCATCCAATCTATCAAATCCTCAGTAAGTTGTTCCACTGGTTAATTACCCGCGCTGTTAGAAATGTGCACCTTATTTCCAGTCTGAAGTTGTTTAGCTTCAACTTCCACCTATTGCTTGTTCTTAGGCTTTTGACTGCTAGATTAAGAGCCCTCAATTAACACATTTCTGAGACAATTGATGCCTCCCTATACTGGGAGGGGGGGGACAAGCTAAAGGGGAGGACACATGACTGCACCACATGTCTCCACCCCACACCCAGCGAGGTGCACTCTCTGCACTCTCCCTGCTCCCTTCCCACCTCATGTTACCTGGGGGGAGGCTCCCCCCCCTCAGCACATTCGGTTGCTCTCCCTGGCAACCAAGCCCGGGCGAGAAGTGGGATGGAGCTGCTCCTGGTCGCTGCTCTGTGCGGCATAGCCAGCTGCCTGGAAGAGCCTGGCTGGGGAAGGGTGGCAGTAGCTGCCTGCTTACTGCCCAGGTTCCATCTCCAAACAGCCCAGCATCTTTAGAAGGTACCCATCAAGTCATCTACCTCCCATTAGACCCTTCTCAGCACCAAGTGCTTTTGATAAGTTATTTTGAACTCCTGCAACCAAAAACTGGTTTGTGGTGTTGCTGATGGAGAATAATTGTCACCCCAGAGGTGGCTGCATTTCATTTTATGATGAACTGATTTCTATACTGTATCAACAGTCTATAAAGCACTTTGCAACCCTTTTGTATGACAGGCTTTCTATATAAATGGAAAGCATTTTAATCAAAGTAGGTGTCCAGTGTTGTTATAAAAATAGGTATACAGCTCGTGCTTTCTGCGCTGTTCATTAATTCGCTCTGAAATCAAGAAGGATCTGCTTTATGGGTATATATTTTTAAACCACGATGGTTATGTCATATTTATTTTGTATTTGTAATATTTTATAGAACATTATTTTTATTGTGTTTTATAGCCCTTTCTATAATAAGGGGATAATCACATATATGTAAGCCGAATCACATTCCCAAGACAAATTTATAATCATTTTTATCATTAAAGAGCAGGAAATTTATGCACAACAAACAACTGAGGAACCCACTCCATCATTTTGGCTTAAAGATCCTTCATTAAAGACATATAATCTGGCATTGCAAATGACTTTATATAGGGCCATATTTCCACTGATGGGTAAATAAGGCAGAGGCATGAATACAAGCTTCCCTGGGGCTGCAGACCCATGAAAGGAAGAAGTTGTTTTTCTGTCCACTCCTCTCCAGCAGCCAGTGATGCAAAGGGGAGCTGGAGCATTTAAAAACTTGATATCTGAGTGAGCCCTACCATGCATGCCAGTCAGCACTGCATATTCCCACTGCTGCCTCTTTGCTAGCTTTGTCCTCGTTGCTGGCTTCCCACCACTGGCTCTTCCTTGTCTGGCTTTCTGCTGAGCCCAGCCAACTCTATAATAATGAAAACCATGATCTTCTCAGGTACCGTCCTTCCTGGGACTTTAGACTGTTTGCTAGCAGTAGTGATTTAAGGCTCACAATAGCCCCATACCATAGGGAAGAATTATCTTAACTAAACAGAGGATGGAACTGACACCCAGACACGTATAGGCTGAGAGTGTCAAACTTCAGTCCCTAAAGATAAGTGTCTATGTTCCATATTTGGACACCTGAAGGACACTGGCCTGATTTCAAGGATGTGCTCAGCACCTCTGAAATTCAGGCCACTTTCATTTAAGTGTCTAAACTTAGGCACCAAGTGTGAACCCCGCCTCATACAGGATATTTGTGGTACAGCCAGATGGTCTCAGTCCCAGTAGTGTGCTGCTTCCTTCCCAAGAGGATCCTCCTGCTGCTGGGCCAGCCTCCCATTAGCAGGCGGCTCTGCATGCCCTTTCTAACCATGGCTGACACAGGAATCCCACGGCATCCCAAGCCCTGTACGCTAGCATAACTCACCGCAGAGCAGGCATGGGTGTACCTGTTTGCACTGAGGGCTTCTACAGGCAGGGAGGGCGATGGGGCATAATACTGCCCCTTTCTTCTAGATTACGCTCCATTTTTCCATGGCACCAATAGTCATGGAGAACTAGAAGAGCTGACGTTCCACAGCCACTCCTGTCGCCCAGCAGCACCCACGGATGAGCCGTCAGACAGTCTTTCAGGTAACGTTGATACCACAGAGCATTTCCCACTTCAGCCATGGAGCCAAATCCTCCTCTCAGTCAACTAACAGCTCCACTGAGCTCAGCAGGGTGGCACTAGTGTAAGGGAGGTAAGAATCTGGCCCAGAGCTGTCTGCTTGTATTTTAAGCAAGTGTCAGATGAAGATGAGGCATTGACACCATCCCGAATCTGTCAGCCTTGCAGCCTGTCATTAGCAAGGGTGTTCTCAATCAACCTCTGAGTCAGCAATCAAATCGTCAGCGCAACAAATAACCACGTCAATTAAGGATGTTTTCTATTTCAATTACAACCTTCCATAAACAGACACAAAATCACCATAATTACCAGAAAATAGAGCAGGGAAAAGGCAAAGAAAAAATAGCTTTCACCAGTCACCGTGTAAACAAAACCCAAAGATGAATGACAGAGCCATTATATGCCTCACTCATTCCATAACGCTTGTGTTCACACCCGTTCAGTGCCAAGCCCAATGAGCCAGATCCTCAGGGGATGTAAATTGGCTTCGCTCTCTTGAGGCGTAGCCAATTTGGTTTAAAGCAGCTCAGGGTGTAGCCCGGTATCCAGCATTAGAGCACAGCGATTTGAGATGCAACATGTTAACAAGATTATATTCTTAATGAGGGATGCTTTACGAATACTTACCACTTTAATAGGAAACATAACATTTACTTGCTATTTCTCATGGAGCTTGGGCGACAGGGGAATCATTATCCTTATTTGTAAAGTGATGATCACTGTTAAACATTCTCTAAGTTATTACTAATGTTTTAATTTAGCAGATCCCAGGCTCTGCTGTGGATTGCAGCCTTGGAAGACAGAGCAGAGTAGTTTGATTAAGTAGGGACAGTCAGCTCCTTTGCATTTGCCCTAGAAAGAAACTGTATACAGCTGCTGGAAATTTAATCACTGGGCGCTTAATCTTAAGGCAAGTGAACTTTCCAACATTTAGCTAGAGTAGATCAGCAGAAGTTCCCCTTATTCTTTCTCAGATGCTGATTTAAACCTTATGCTCCATTTGCAGATGGGATTTTGGACTGTCTCAGGAGACATCTGTGATGTCAAATGATGCATTGCTTTTACCGAACCCTGCAGCTCGTGAACCTGCCAGTATCAGCAGATGAACATGCTGGTGCTTTATTTCAGCATTCATCTCCAGACTCTAAATTGCTGCAAAATATTTCCCCAGCTAAGCAAAAGCAGCGCTCAGTACAACTGGAGACATCGCCCACCACATACTGCAGGATTTGCCAAGCAGTGCTGAAAATGCAGGGTTCCTGCAATACTCACCACGATGTGGCTCCATGCACCAGCAGGCAGGATATGGTGCACTATTCCTTTATCTGACTGGTGTAAGACCCTCCCATTAAACTGTGATTTAAAAATACCCTGATTTGTTACATCCCTTCGCTGAGAGCCAGTGTGTTGTAGTGTTCTTCCTTGTCACCACCTGAAACTGCAGCTGATGTTCTCCCCATTGGTGCAAGCTGAGCAGGTAGTTTGAGAGTGATACAAGAGGTGAAGAAAGTGCTCTGCAGCTGCTCAGTTAGAGCAACACATGGCTGACACTTTGGGACCATAGAATTGTGGTCCACTGGCTAGGTGCCTGCTTGGGGTCCCGGAGACCTCACTTCAAGTCCATACTCCACCACAGACTTCCAACGTGACCTTGGGCAAATTGCTTATGCTCAGACTTTTCAAGAGGATTTAGGTGCCTAGAGACGTAAGTATGTGCCTAGTGTGATTTTCACACAGCAGGTTAGGCTCCTAAGGGCTGGTCTACACAGTGTGCTCATCCATGCTCCTACAGTGGTGTAAATTCCAGAGCACACTAAGTGGCCTGCGTGGACCCTGCTCACTAACAGTTCCCTAGTGCAGGTAAATGTGTCCCATTTCAAACAGCACTTCATTAACGTGCACCAGGGAACTTTGCATATGGGCCGGTGAGCACCCATCACACTAGTGCATGTTAGAATTGGTGCCCCCGCCCCGTGCAGAGAAGCTCACTGTGTAGCCCTAGCTCACTAGGGAAACACCTGCTGGGCACTTAGACACTTTTAGAGAATGTAATCCTGGGTCTCGCTGGCCCTGAGCCTCAAAGGTATTTAGGCTCCTAACTTCCACTGAAATCAATGGCAGTTTGGAGCACACCTTTCGAGGAGCTTGGCCTCAGCTTCCCCTCTGTCGAATGGGGATGATCACAGAAGCTCTGTACCTCCGGGAGCTGTGCTGAGGGTGAATACATTAGACAGAGCGGCACACGGGTACTATGGCGATGGACCCAGACCACTATGTAAAACAGACTAGCCCTCATTTTCATTTATAACTGGGGATTTAAAATTCCCATGGGGCACAAACGTGGGGTTAACGTGGGTTTCCTTTCACACACCACATTGAAATAAACTTGATTCTGAATGATGGGAAATTCAGATAAAACCAGAATATTTTTAAATGTTTAATTTGGGGGGGGAGGGGAAGGGGTGTGATGGGGTGTTGACTGCACCCTCACCCCAAAGGGGTGGATGGAAGCCAGAAGAGCCAATTAACCTATTAGGCTACAAACTGGCAGGATTAATGCTGAGAGAAAAGCCCTAATTAGGGGACGCTCACCTGGGTGGGAACAGGTGGGGCTTCTCTCAAGCCGGGGAGCTGATAGCAGAGAGGGGCTGCGGGGAAGTAGGCTGCAGTCCCTCCCTGGCAGAAAGGAGGTGTGTTTGGGGCTAGAGAGGCAAGTAGCTGTTGGGCTGACTAACCCAGGGAAGGGTGGAAGCCAGAAGGTTAGAAAAGGCTGAGGGAAAAGGCAGTAAGGTCCAGGGGGGTGCAGACCTTGCTGCTAATTAGAGGGTCTCTCAGCTGGAACCTGGAGTAAAGGGCAGGCTCAGGTTCCCCTACCTGCCCCTGGGGCAGTGAATGGCAGGACTGCCTGCGCTGGCTGGTAAGGAAGGCCTGTGTTACCCCAACGAGAGAAACACACACAGTGACCTGGCTGGAGGGTCAAGTCATGAAGAGGGAGCACACGGAGCCACAGAGAGGGAGGGAGGGAGAGAGAGCAACGGCTGGACAAGCAGTGAGCAGCAGGAGGGGGCCTCAGGCCTAGAAAGAGCTAATCCCCAGAGTGGCCAGGAGGCAGCCCCATCTGCAGGGTGTGGCCCCAGTGCCAGGGTGACACGCCCGAAGAACTGCTTTGTTGCCAGCTAGGAGCAAAAGTGAGTGTATGTAATTACGCACCTGATCCAAAATCTGCTGAAGTCAAGGGAATGATTCCTGTTGATTTCAAAGAGCTTTGGACGAGGCCCATAGTGACCAGATTTTCCTAGTGAAAAGCCAGGAATTCTGTCAAGGTGGGGGAGGTCTGAGGACACGAGAACAAGAGAGTTCTACCAGGAGCCAATGAAGTGTGCAGGGGTTGATGGGAAAGAAAAGTGTGCCCCCCTTCCTTATGTTTATTATTGGTATTGCATAAGGTTCTAGAAACTCACTCATGGGCAAGGACTCCATTGTGGTAGGGGCTGTACAGACAGAGAACAAAAAAAAAAAATAATGAACCCTCCCCCACAGAGCTTACAGCCTAAATATAGACAAAAGACAGCAAGCAGGTACAACAAACACCTCAGGGCTAGTCTACACTTACCTGCCGGGTCGACGCGGTGAATTCGACTTCTCGGAGTTCGAACTATCGCATCTAATCTAGACGCGATAGTTCGAACTCCCCGCGCGCTCCGGTCGACTCCGGTACTCCACCACTGCAAACGGCGGTGGCGGAGTCGACCTTGGAGCCGCGGAGTTCGACCCCGCCGCGTCTGGACGGGTGAGTAGTTCGAACTAGGATACTTCGAGTTCAGCTACGCTATTCACGTAGCTGAACTTGCGTACCCTAGTTCGACCCCCGCCCTTAGTGTAGACCTGCCCTCATGTTTTCCCCAGCTAACAGTGAGACGATTATAAACAGCATAACAAGCAGGGATCTCACCACACTCGTCTCTGCAGGGGAGTTTTGGCTCAAGGACTAATGTGGGAAGGGCACACACACTGGAAGGCTTCGAGGGGGGGGGGAGGACAGGGTGACAACATGTGATGGGCCTGGTGGGGTGTGATCCTTGAGGCAATGATCCCCTTAGCCATCTGTCTATTTCATCTGCTCAGCTGGCCGCTGGCTCCTTCATCTGTCCATGCACATGCTACTGCAGTTTATAAAAGCCAGGAGAATATACAGAAAGGTACCTAGGAAAGGCCCTGAAACTGGGATTGTCCCTGTCACATGGTCACCCCAACATGTGCTAACTGCAATACAAATATGGCTGCCACAGAAGGCAGTGCAAAGAATCTTTCCTCTTGACTTCAGTATGCTTTGGCTCACGTTGTCCACGCTGCAGAGTAGGAAGGGCTCCACAAAATGCAGGTCTGATGCATAGTTTCATTCAGAAAGGCCTTCTGTATAAACATGAAAGAGCTGCGGCTGAGAAAAAAAACTGCCTTTCCTCCTTTGAAGCTGTCTGATCCCCTAAATCAGAGCTCAGGAACTGAAGCGTTGAACTATGTGCCCCAGAGCTATAATACTTCTCCATAGATTTGGAGCATTTTTGTTTAACGTAAAATATTTATTATGGTCCTGCATTGCCTGACCTCAGATACAGAATGTATCCTTGTGCTTATGCTTTAACAAATATTGCCACGTGACTCACTATGCAACTTTTAAACTCTGCTTCAAAAGGTATGTACACAAATCTATATTTCATAGTATATTTAATTATTCCTCCTTGTAGATGGGCCAGACTCACCCCTGCGGCACCTCCTGCTGGTGACTTCCAGGAATTAGCTCGATTCAGCTCTGGAGCGCCCTCTGCAGGCCGGTGATCCGCCTGTCCTCTGGCCCCCGTGTCCCTCCCTGGACCTGGTGTCCTTTTACATGGGGTGCTGCCCCTGGCAGTAACCCCTTTCTCTCAGGGTCTCCCCTCCCCAGGGAACCCTCACCCTCTATCCCCACCTTGCCTCAGTGTATGGCTATTATCAGTCATTGTCTAGCCCCACACCCTGGGGCAGACTGCAGTATCAGCCAACTCATCACTGGCAAGGTTGGGTTGGGACCTGCTGCCTTGGCCTACCCCTGGGCTGCCCCCTGCAACCCCCAGTACCTGTTAGCCCAATGCTAGGCCACAGCCTGGGGCTTTCCAGGCTGGAGCTCCCCAGCTCCTCTGCCTTTCCCCAGCCCGGCTCCACTCAGGTACCTTGTGTCCAGCTCCCTGCAGCCAGGCCCTTCTCCCTCTAGAGCTAGAGAGAGACTCTCTCTTGGCTTCTGGCTCACAGCCTCTTATAGGGGCCAGCTGGGTCTGATTGGAGCATGGCCACAGCTGAGCCTGCTCAGCGTGGAGTTTTACATAAAAGCTTTAGCAGGGTGAAAAAGATGGAACACACCAAATAGAAATTGGCAGGTATCCACAGTGATTCACTCACAGCCACCATTTTCAATGGTATGTTTGTCTACACTTCTAGGAGGAAGAGCATGGAATGGTTCCTTGTTGTCACCCATGGAGCATATCATTAATGGCTAATGTTATGATTGAGGAAACAGGCAAAATTGGTGGATTTCACTTATGCAAGATGAAATCTGAAAACATGAAGGATTTGGGCAAAGTCCAGCTATACAGGTAGGCACTAAAGCTGGTTGAAAATTGTCCGCTGAAACTTTTTTTTGATCGACAATATCTTTTTGACAAAATGGATTTGACAAGATTTGACTATAAAAATCTGGTTTTGTTGAAAATGTATATATTTAAAAAAACCAGACATTTATTTATTTTATGTTGTTATTTTTGCTAAGACCCCAAAATTGCAACTAGAACTGATTACTCTTCAATTTAAAACCAAAATTTTGAGGCTTATTATAGAAATATACAATTTGGTTGGTTGGTTGGTTTGTTTTGACAAAAAGCTTCCCTCCTCCCAGCTTCCTGGGGAAAAAAATCAAAGACAATAGATGCAGAAGAACAATGTTTTGTTTCATCAATGTTTTTAAGGAGTGGAGGGTGGGCAGTGTGGGAGGAATTCCTAACTAGCTCTATAAGCAAATTTAAGTAGAACTGGGCAAGAAAGACTCTGGGATGCGCTTTCTCTCTCTCTCTCTGGTTTTGACCAGAAATTCCATCCTGGAGCTGAGAAACCTTCCTGATGCAACTGATACATTTCCATTAAAAGTTTAGATTTTCATGAATTGACATTTTCTGACAAAATACCATTTCTTCGACATTCCCGATCATCTCTAGGTATATTATTACACAGATTCTGAAACAGGCTAAAAGAGGTTAAATATTTTGCCTGGCAGGTCCTACAGAATGATGATTTGGGCCTCAGTCTCTGCCTCAGTTTCTCTAGCTATAAATATAGGGGGCAGTGATATTTAGCTACTTAAGAGGGGTGTTTGAGTCTGAGGCATAAGCACACACACGTGTAAAATGCTAGGGTGCCAAGTATTAAAGCCAGTTACTGGAGATGGGACTAAAAATCCCATTTTCAAAAGAAGTCTCACTGAAAGTCAATGGAACTAGTGCTCCTAAGTTATTTAATTGCTTATGGAAACTGACCCCTCGCCCTCAGACCCTCCTGGCTCCACGACCAATGCTGAGCATTCAAAGGCCTCAGAAGAGCTTATCAGTTGCATGTGGCTCCAACTCTTGAGTCTGAGGCTTTTTTATTATTTTTGTCCACAGTATTTACATAATGGAAAATATTTAGCCAGCAACTTAGTGCAACTGCTCAAAGTTTGCAGAACTTTCACAAACTCATAACCAGGCAAACGTAACTGGAAAATCCTCTTTCAATGGCTATTTCGCTCAAGTCTATTTTTCATTTTGTGTATGTAGACAATAAAGATGCTATAGAATAGTTAGAAATATCTCAGGACCTCCACCTTTGCTCAATTTACATCTCCCATTCTCAGGCCTTCCCCCATGCCCTTTTTTTGTTCAAAAAAAACCCCTCTTTAATCCCAAAAGCTACTTTGCTATAACAGCTGAGGGTTAAAACTTTGAATTCCCAGATATTTTTTTAGCACCACTTAAACTTCATCTAAAAGTAGGGAAAATATTCCATTGCTTTTTTTTACAAAAAGTATCATATATCAACTTCTGTTTGCATCTTCAGGGATGAAATAGAATGTGAATAGCATAATGGGATCTTGGGCTGCCAAATGTATCCTGGAATTTGAAGTCCTCTAATTATACATCAAATGGACACTACATCTCTGGCAGAGGTACTAATCTTGGTCACATCACCATAGTATCTGAGCATCTCTCAGTCTCTAATATATTTGTCTTCATAACTGCACTATTAGGTAGGGAAACACCCTATCTAGTGTGGGGTGGGGGCAATTCCGGTTCCAGTCCCCTGTTCTAATCACTCTTTCATTATTTATTCACAGCAGAACAACTCACAGTGGCTGGAACTAGCGGTGCTGGGGTGCAGCAGCATCCCCTGGCTGGAAGTGGTTTCCATCGTGTACAGGGTTTAAAGTTTGGTTCAATGGCTCTCAGCACCTGCACTATACAAATTACTCCAGCGCCCCTGGAACAACTTCAACAAGAGAGACTGAGGGAGCCTCTCATAGCTCACTATGTGGGAGACCCCTGTTCAAAACCTTTCTCCCCCTGTGGCAGAGAGAGGGGAAGTGAACCTGGGTTTCCCTAGGTATAGTCCAATTCCCTAACCACTGGCCCATCATGCCTCTTAAACAGCAGCAGTACAAATGTCCCACCATGGCACAGCTCTCCCTGCAAAGCCCTGCCTCTACCTGTACGCCTTGACTGGCAGGAATTGCCTTTAGCACTGAGAGGGTAGTTCAGTATCAGTGTAGCAGTCCATGCTTTGCCAGCTTGCCATGGCTCATGCCTGTTTGTGACTGTTAACATAAGATAGACTTAAATGCAATTAAATCTAGCTGGAAATCAAATGGTGACTTGGTGTAGCTGTAAGCTCACTGGTGTAGAGATAGCCAGTCTCAGTAGGCTTATACAATACAAACATTGGCCAGGATAGTGCATGAATTTTCACTTGTATTGTATTAGAACTACTGTAAAACTGGTGCAATTTAATTGTGATGCAACTCTTACTTCACCCATTAGGTCCTCAGCTGTGTATCTGAGGGAACAACTCTGTTTGGAACTCTGCTTGCTCAGAAAGTAACTCACAATGGAGTTCTACTCATAGCATGCAGTGCTATTTGTATGAGCAGGTGACTTCCTGGCACTGGAACGCAGAAAGTTGGCCACACCTACCATTGCCATGGTAGCTGGTGGTGGACTATAACTGGTGGTATCTCCATGTGGGAACCTGACTGATCCTATATTGATCAAGGGCTTACCCATATGAGTGACTGGGGTAATTATCTCTGATGCCCAGCTTGATAATCAAGGGTGGTCAATTTGTG
Organism: Mauremys reevesii; assembly: GCF_016161935.1. Taxonomy (NCBI): domain Eukaryota; kingdom Metazoa; phylum Chordata; order Testudines; family Geoemydidae; genus Mauremys; species Mauremys reevesii. The sequence continues at coordinate 4,503,102 of NC_052627.1, forward strand.
TGCGAATGCTAGGCTCAGATCCTCAAGCTCCCATTGTGAGTGAGGTGCCTAAATACCTTTGAGGATCTGGGTCTAGGGAAATGTCAATTGTGCATTACAATTGACCAATATAATGAAGACAAGGCTGCAGTATGTTAAACAGAAGCTGACAGATAAGCTCAATATGTTAATACTAGTAGCTGAAAGCCTGTGGTATTGGAAAGCCATGGGCGTAAGGAAGCTGAGAATGGAGGCTCTTGGTTCCATGCCCTGTGCTGTGTTGTATTGAAAAACGTTGCACTTTGTGCAGTTTCCCAAAATTTGTGCACAGGCTGCCCCCTGGTGGGAGGGACAATCACCCTTTGATCACCCAACAGAGCTGTCAGTCCCACCTTCAAGCACAGAAACCTTTGGCTGCCAGCAGCTCATCTGGTTCCCGCAGGGCCCAGTGACGACTGAACCTGGTGATATTCTGAACAAAAAGAACCGTCAGCCATGCTTGTAGCTGCTTCCATTGCTTCACACTGCTGGACTGGCATTCTAGGCTTCAGAGGGACGATCCTGGAGCCTTATTACGGTGATTAAAAATTGTGTGAGGTAAGCACTCAGAATTTCTTACCAGTGAATATCCACCAAAACTTTCTTTACATCCAATAAGCAGCCTTGAACATAGAATGCATTTCATAACAAGTTGTTTTACAGGTCACCTGGTGACCACAAATATTAGTTATTTTCTTAAATATCTATTTTATATTTCACTAACTGCATATTACAGCCTTACATTGACTGCAGGGAACCTGTCTCGGGTTTGATTTGATTTTGCCTCAGCAAAATGTATCATAGAAAAGTAAAAAAAGAATAAATTGTTCATCACTTGTGCTGGAACAAATTGTTGGTAAATTGGGCATCAAGAGCGTAATAATCATCTCTTTATATTTCTGTTTTATTTTACTTTCCTGCATAAGCCTTTATTGTAATGGTAGCTTGCCGGTACTACAGCATGTTTTCTTTTCATATATCCAATGTGATTTGAATATGTTAAACAAAGGAGCTGTTCACTTGTTTATGTATCTGTTTATTCCAAAATTGCTACTATTTCTCTAATGTATGTGTGTAGGGGGGGATACCCAGAAGACAAATTTCTCTCACACTGATTTTCACAGAGGGTTAAATTCTTCCCTCAGACATGCACACATCCAAATCCGATGAATGAAATCAGTAGGAATTGCACATGCCCACCTGAAGGCAGAATATGAGGCAAATCCTTGCCAACATGGGTAAGTAAAATCAAAAGAACAAAAATGTGTGTGTGAGTAAGGGAAAGGGACCAAAAAGGATGTGAAAATAAAGGGAAGAGAGATAGAAGAGGAAACATTACACTGCCTGAAAGATAAACAACTTAGAAGAATTTTTATCAAATCAGGTGTGCAGCTTAACATTGGTCCCAGGCATGCTGACTCACATGACTAGCACTTCAGAAGCAGATAACTTATCCAGCCACTGACCTTGGCAGGATCACAGTGGTGATATTACCTCAAGAATGTGTCTGCTCATGAAGAATTGCACTGATGTATTAGGCATGGAAAGCTTTCCTTCATCATCAGTCATACGTGGCATCTTGGTCCTCCAGCTTTGTTTCCCGCACCCCAATATAAGACATATGTATTGACTACTGCAAAGGAAATGGCTGAGTGTTTGAGTTCTCCTCTTTTCTTTTTGGGAGGTAAGGGTACTGAGCCCTCATTTACACACAGTTTTTTGTACCAATTTATTTACTACCAATTAGGGATGTGATTATTTTCCCTACCAAAATAGTTCAATTGATACAACACCCTGGAGAGAATGCTGCTATATTGGTACAGCTTATTCTATTTCCCTTACCGGAATAAGTTATACTACTATAATTTCATCCATACTAAGGGGATTGTTATATTTAAGGCACTTTTTCTGTACTGACAAGCCAAGGCTCTTATTTCACAAGTAAATCATTTCAAAACATTCTTCTTCATGGTGTTGCTGGCATGGAACAACAGCAATACGCTGGCCTTTCTCCACTGCCTGGCAGTTTGGACAAGGAGGGTTGAATAGCAATGCACACCAATGTGCTGTGCTGTAGCTCCCCTGCGGGCACACTGTGGGAACAAACTAAAACATTCCTACTTCACAGTAATGTAATCCTGTTTGAAGAGAACGATATTAATGCAAACTAGAAATCTTTTCATTATGCAAATAGTAAGAAGTCAAAATTGAACCTTTTTGTTCAAAATGTTCCAAACAATTTTTTTTTCATAATTCCCATTCTCTAGGAGAGTTCTGAATTTCCTCGTCTTCTTTTGTTGTTGTTGTTTGTTCGGAATCAGAATGAAAATGCTTCTGAGATTTCCCACAAAATGAGAATTCTGAGTCTCCACTAGCTCTACTCCTAAGAGCCTAAGTCTCTTGAAAGTGGGACTTAGCCTCCCAAGTCATCTGAGCACTTTTGAAAATGTTACCCTTCATTGGCTTCTTTCTGAGCATGGAGCTGTAGGTTTTTGCCTATAGCTCCCTATCATCCGTACACAAACCCCATAAACATGTACCCCGGGGTGCATTGAACCTGAGTTGGTGGCTTCTCTGGGAGTATGCTCAGAATACATGTTGACTTGTCATCTGTCCTCTCATGCACCTTGTTAACAATGTGGAAATAACAAAGACTCAGTGACTTGGCCTTAGGCCTAGACAGTTCTCCACTGGCATTCCCACAATTCCCAGTACCTGTACAAGTACCTGTATGTGCCTTGCTCGGTGTCACAAAAGGAGCCTGCAGCATAGCTGGGAATTGTCACAAAGTCTCCTGACATATTGCAGTGCCTTAAGCACAGTAAGGTTATCCTTCTCCATCTTTCTCAAAGGATCTGTCTCCAAGTTCATTGAAGACAATGTGAGCCTTTCCACTGACTTCAGTTAGGTTTGGCTCAAGCTCAGAGTGTCCCATCCCCCTTCCATTATCTGCCTGTTAATGCAAACAGGAAAATATTAGAAGTGTGTAACCACTTGCTGGTTCATGCAAACATGTCCAACTTTGATTCATGTGAATGGGACTCGTTCTCAGCCTGCTTTTTCATTTAGAATTTCAGATTCAAATGAACTTGAAAACCAAAGCCAAGAGTCAGTCAAAATGTCTGTGATTCTGGTAGTTTTGTATCAAAACTATGCAGAACTCCAGATATGCAGGGTTTCAACATTAGCCATACATCAACCTATGTCGCTTGAAAACCTAGTCCCAGCTTCACAAAGTTTTGTGACTCTCATCAAGCTTTTTGACAGACCTGTTCTGAACTTGGAGTTTGTCGTAAATCCCCAAACCTGGTGAGGATTTTATGGTTTCAGTTTTATTCTGAGCATTTCACACATCACGGCAAAGGATACAGACCAATGGGAAAGTTTTAAAAGTAAAATCAATTGTGAAGACAGAACACAGTAATATCCTTAACATTTACAATCTATTTTAAGTATGTTACAATCGTAGAAATGCCGCACTGAGGCAGGACCAAGTATCCCTAGACCATCCCTGATAAGTGTTTGTTTAAAAACCTCCAATGGTGGGGATTCCACAACCTCCTAAGTAACCTATTTCACATCTTAACTACCCTTACAGTTAGAAAAACTTTCCTGGTGTGTAACCTAAATCTCCCTTTCTGCAGATTAAGCTGATTAGTTCTTGTCCTATCTTCAGTGGACATGGAGAACAATTGATCAGAATCCTCTTTAGAACATCCCTTAACATATCTGAAGACTGTTATCAGGTCCCCGCTCAGTCATCTTTTCTCAGTTTTTAACCTTTCCCCTTAGGTGAGGTTTTCTGAACCTTTTATCATTTTTGTTGCTCCCCTCTAAGCTCTCTCTAATTTGACCACATTCTTTTAGACTGTGGTGCCCAGAATTGGACACAATATCCCAGCTAAGGCCTGACCAGTGCTAAGTAGAGCAGGATAGTTACCTGCTATGTCTTACATACCACACTCCTGTTAATACACCCCAGAATATTAGCTTTTTCTCACCTGCATCATATTGTTGGATCATTTATTTTGTGATCCACTGTAAGTCCCAGATCCTTTTCAGCAGTATTACCACCTAGCCAGATAGTCTCCATTTTGTAGCTGTGCATTTGATTTTTCCTTCCTTCTTTCCATTTGTCTTTACTGAATTTCATCTTGTTGATTTCCGATCAGTTCTCCAGTTTCTCAAGGTTTCTTTGAACTCTAATTTTGTCTTCCAAAGTCTTTGAAACCCCTCCCGGCTTGCTGTCCTGCACAAATTTTATGAGCATACTCTACTCCATTGTCCAAGTCATTAATGAAAATATAGAAAAGTACTGAATCCAGGACTGACCGCTGCAGGACCCCACTAGATACTTCCTCCCAGTTTGACAGTAACCATTGATCACTCTTTGAGTATGGACTTTCAATCAGTTATGCACACACCTGATCATAATTTCATCTAAATTATATTTTTCTAGTTTGCCTTTGAGAATATCATGTGGGACTAAAATCAAGGTATATTACCATTACAACTTCACCCCTATCCACTAGCCCTGTCAAATAACAAAATTAGGCTACACTGGCATGATTTCATAGATCATTAGGGTGGGAAGGAACCTCAAGAGATCATCTAGTCCAACCTGCTGCTCAAAGCAGAACCAATCCCTAAATGGTCCCCTCAGAGATTGAACTCATAACCTTGGGTTTAAGCTAGCCAATGCTCAAACCACTAAGCAATCCATCCCCCTGAGTTGTTCTTAGCAAATCCACATTACCTATTTCTTATAACCCTATTATCCTTTAGGTGCTTACAAATTGACTAGTTAATAATTTATTTCAGTATCTTTCCAGCTATTGAAATTATAATTCCCTGGGTCCTCTTCCCCTCACCCCCTTTGTAAAGATAGGTACCACGCTGGCTCTTCTCCAGTCATCTGGGACCTCACCCATCCGCCATGAGTTCTCAAAGATACTCACTGATGGTTCCGAGCTTGCTTCAGCTACTTCCTTACGTGCCCTAGGGTGAATTTCATCACTCCCTGACGAGCTGAATATTTCTAACTTATCTAGATATTCTGCAACCTGTTCTTTCTCTATTTTGGCTTGTATTTCTTCCCCCTGGTGGTTAATATTAATTGTGTTTAAGGATCTGATCGCAATTAACCCTTTTAGTGAGGACTGGAGCAAAATAGGCATTCAACACCTCAGCCTTCCTGAGGTCATCTGTTGCTAGCTTCCTTTCCCCTTTAAGTAGAGGACCAACACTTTCCTTCCGTTTACTCATAATGATTTGATGATCCATTGTAGAGCCCTCTCATGATATCACTCCTGCTATTTTCACCCAGAATCTTTCACTGGTCTGCCTGTCACGGGGCTGGCCCTTCAAGGGAGTCAGAGGCCCAGCTGTAACAGGCTTCATGGACGGGAATGAGCCAGCCCAGGCCTACTTGTAAATGCCCAAAGAGCTGTAATGCAGTTTAAGTAAGCAAAGAGACCTAGGCCTAAAGAAAGCTTCAGAGAGCTCCACTGAGGGGAAGCTCCTGGGCGCTCTGAGGGAGCCTGAGCTAGGGGAGACTCTCCAGGCACAGAGGTCTGGGAGAGAGCTTGAGCAAACAGGGTGAAGGTTGCAGAGCTCTCCAGGCAGTGGGGAAGCCTGAGGCCTTACAGCCGAGGAAGCTGCTGCTGGGACCTGGAGACCTAGCTTTGGGGACTTTTAGCTGGGGTCTCTGGTAAGAGCCTTTAAACCTTTGTACAAGCTCTCCTTGCAGAAGGTTTTATTAAAAGGCAATACGCTGCTGTAAAGGAGATCTCCTTGACTGGCCCGTTTAAGTGAGCTCACTGATACCTCATTCAGGAGGGGAAACCGAGGCAGGCCACTGCAGAGCCACACTCATCCACAAGGGGGTGCTGAGGAGGTAACAGTGACCTTTCCACACTGCATCTCTCCTCCTGCTGGACCTCAGAACAAGTGTATGTATTTTTGATGTATTATTCAGCATCTCCTCCCTTTTCTCCCTGCCTGTCCTTCTTGAGCACACTATACCCTTCTATTACGATATTCCACTTATGAGATTTATCCTACCATGTCTCTGTGATGTCAATTGTCATTTAGCTTATGGACTAATACTTCCAGTTCTTCCTGTTTATTTCCCATACTCCTTGCACTTGTGTGTAGACATCTAAAGGTTGAGCAGGTTCCCCCACTCACTTCTCTCTTGTTGCTCCTGTGACCATATTGTAATTTTTGATGTCATCCACCCCAATGGCTAGCCCCCTGTTAAACTCGCCTTTTTCACTTACCTGTGGGCTTTTTTCATCTGGCCCCTTTGAACCTAGTGTAAAGCCCTCCTCAGTAGGCTGGTGAATTGGTGCCTGAAGATGCTCTTCTCATAGAATCACAGAATATCAGGGCTGGAAGGGACCTCAGGGGGTCATCTAGTCCCACCCCCTGCTCAAAGCAGGACCAATTCCCAACTAAATCATCCCAGCCAGGGCTTTGTCAAGCCTGACCTTAAATACCTCTAAGGAAGGAGATTCCAAGCCCCTCCACTCAGGTAACCCATTCTAGTGCTTCACCACCCTACTAGTGAAAACGTTTTTCCTAATATCCAACCTAAACCTCCCCCACTGCAACTTGAGACCATTACTCCTTGTTCTGTCATCTTCTACCACTGAGAACAGTCTAGATTCAGCCTCTTTGGAACCCCCTTTCAGGTAATTGGAAGCAGCTATCAAATCCCCCCTCATTCTTCTCTTCTGCAGACTAAAGAATCCCAGTTCCCTCAGCATCTCCTGAGAAGTCATGTGCTCCAGCCCCCTTATCATTTTTGTTGCCCTCCGCTGGACTCTTTCCAATTTTTCCACATCCTTCTTGTAGTGTGGGGCCCAAAACTGGACACAGTACTCCAGATGAGGCCTCACCAATGTCGAATAGAGGGGAATGATCACGTCCCTCCATCTGCTGGTAATGCCCCTACTTATACAGCCCAAAATGCTGTTTGACTTTTTGGCAACAAGGACACACTGTTGACTCATATCCAGCTTCTTGTCGACTTTAACCCCTAGGTCCTTTTCTGCAGAACTGCTTCCTAGCCATTCGGTCCCTAGTCTGTAACAGGGAATGGGATTCTTCTGTCCTAAGTGCGGGACTCTGCACTTGTCCTTGTTGAACCCCATCAGGTTTCTTTTGACCCAATCCTCTAATTTATCCTCTAATTAATCCTTCATGATTAGGTGGACCCCATTTCTTCCCAGCAATCCTCCTTTCCGGAACAGCACCCCATGGGCAAGGATGCCAAAGCCTTCCCAGCTACACCATCTCTGTAGCCGTGCATTCATCTCCAGGATATGTATGTTCCTGCCTGGGCCCTTACCCTGAACTGGGAGGATGGATGACAACACACCCTGCACCCCTGACTCCTTCACCCTAACTCCCACAGCCCTGTAGTCATTACTGATCTTCTCAAGGTCATACCTGGCACTATCATTAGTGTCCACATGGGTGAGCAGCATGGGGTAGTGGCTAGAAGGTCAGATGGGCCTTACCAACCTTCTGTAATGTCTTGGGCATGAGCTCCAGGCATGCAACACGCCTTCCAGGACATCATGTCAGGTCAGCAGATGGATGACATCGTCCCCCTGAGAGGGGAGGCCGTGACCACTAGCACCCTGTGTCTCCTTCTCGTGGGTGCAGTGGCTGTGAGCCTCCCAGCGCTGGGGGGCAGATGGTTCCTCCGCAGCCACTGGGGTCTGCTCTTCTCCTTCTGTTGCCAGTGCAGCACATGCGTTCTTGACAGCAATGGACAGGGGACCTGAGTGGTGGTGGTGGTGGGTGGAGTGTGGTTTACTGCTTGATATGGCCAGCAACCAATCACTTCCTTGAAGATCAGACTGTTCCTCTTCTTCCTCTGGTGATGATGGAGTCTGCTCCCAGCTAGCAACCTCCGTCCCAAATGTTTCCACATGCATCCTACATGTGGCTACACAGATGAGTCACTTTCTTCTGCAGCCTCGCTTGCTTCCTGAGGGACTCCACCAACAGATACACTTGCACTGGGTAGTTCCCCCTGTCTGGTTTTTTGGGCAGGGACATGCAGGCCACTTTCCCAGTAAATCAAGAGCAGGGCCTGGGTGGAATCCTCCAGGATCAGGATGTCTCTGCGGCAGGGGCCCCCACAGATTCAAGCAGAAGATGATGTAACAATGGTGTTGGTGATGTGCCATGTTCCTCTCATTGCGGGTTCTTTCTTGTACAACACAAACCCACACCTATCTCCCTACCTTCCTTCGCTGGCAGACTCCCTTAGTCTCACCAGCCATTGGGAACTGGCATGCTTTTTAAAGCCTGGGCTACGCACAGCTGGAATGGGTAACTCAACCCCTCCTACTCAGTTGCCGCTAATTGTTGTTACTTTACTGTACAATGTATGTTACAAATTATATGTCATAAAAACCATTCTATTTGCTCTGTCATGTGAACCCGAATGGATTGAATTGAAGATGTCACCAGCAGTCAGGAGGTGAGTTCTGCTACTAGTTACACCTGTTATCTGCATTGCAGGCATGAATGGCTGTATCTATTCATTGATATTTTTTGAGCAGAGATTTAAGGGAGGTAGATGGAGGTTAGTTTTGCTGAAAGTTAAAAATGGAGCCCTACTTGGAAGTCTTGTTCCCCCTTTGCTTTCTCTTCTGAACTGACTGAATGTTCACCCTCTTTCAATGTATAAAATAAATGCAGCTGAAGTAGCAAAACCCCTTGGAGCAAACTGTTTTGTCAGCTGTTAAATTAGCTTCTTCAGCTGACCTGAGACATTGACCATATTTGGATACCTGAACTTCTACTCCAGTTTGTTAGAATCACCTTTGATATGAAGAGAGTTTCTTTTCTTTCTTTCCAAAGTGCTTTCACATCACACATGTGAGAGTTCCTTTGGCAGATATGCTTAGCCGTGTCCTTTAACTCCAAATGATTTGCCACGGGACCCGGTTCTTACATTAATGCTAAGTCTACTCCCTGTCTCTCAAAAACACAGACACTGGGTTAAATTCTGCTCTTGGTTACAACTACCCAACTTCTTGACAGTTAGACTCCAATTCAAACCTAGCATAAGCAAATACACCTCTATTGACTTGCACTGGCTCAGAATTTGGCTCAATATCTGTTCTAAATGAACCACAGGATACAAAATTATCTAACATAAAGAAATAAAGTTAAACTGTAATCAACTGCCATCCCAAATAGATCTAAGGTTTTCAATGCTTCTATTTTTTTTCATCTATCCCAGTTCCTATGTCACCATAATATCGGAGTAGATTGCTCATGGGTAGATTGTGATTTTTCCTAATCTGACTAAACAAAAGTTTATGTCCAGTTTTGGGTTTGTTTGTTAACTTTATGGGTGGTTGATGGACAATTCATGATAAGCATGATTGAAAGGTGCTCAGATAGTATGATGATGAAGTTGGCATAAGAAGAGTAGAATAGAAATTTTCATGGTCTATCTGTCTTCCCAGGTCAGGTTCACAGTGTGATAGACTGACAGTTGCCTGCAATATCCTAAATGAACGTTATTAAGTTAAAGCTTTTTGAATCAGGGTTAACACCTTTGGGGAACATTGTATTAAAAATTCAATTGTGTCTATTGCTGTGGCAATTCATGTACCTTCTCTAGGAGGAAGGGGGGGGATGCTAGTGTACTACCTCTATTATCAACCCTTTGAAGCCACCCCCTGGAGAGGTGCACATATATTTGTTCAGACTGGATTCTCCAAGGACCAACAGCCAAAGCAAGGTTCTTTTTGGATAAATAGCCTGGTTTTAATCTGGCTCAAAGCCTTCTTCTTGATCCAGCAAATGGACAGGACCCCTGATCCTTGGAGGGCCCCAATCCTTAGGGTAGGGTTGGAAGGACTGGGTGCTTGTTCTGGGCTGAAGCGGTGATGAACTGGAATTACAAGGTAACCAAAAGAGGGGTGGGGGTTTGAAGGACATATCCTGCCAGAATCCAGGTTAGGGTTGGGGTTAATTCTGGTAAGCTTCTTAGCATGCATGTAGGTTCTTTTAGTGTTAATATTTTCTTTGTAGAGCTTTTTACCTTAAGAAGAAAGTTGGGTTGCATAGAAAGAACTATATGGTACTTTATAACTGTAGCAATTACACCTGTTCTCTATCTCTGAGGAGAAAACAGACAGATGTCCTCGGGCAACCTGTGTGTGCTGGGAAATACAGTGGGGGAGGGAACTGTGCAGCGTGGGAATACCCCAGGCAGAAGGGAGAGAGATGCAAGTCTCTAAACAGAAAGGCAATGGCTGGGGAGCTGGAAGCTGAGTGGGTGCCCTTGCTGAGCCACTGACAGGACACACAGGTGCAGTTGCCCTGAAATGTGGCAGCAGGTGTGGGATCTGGAACCATGTGAACAGTGCAAGTGCTGACAGAAGTGAAAGTAAGCAGTGTAGAAGGAGAAGCACCCAGGAAAAAAAAGGCTTATTAAGGTTTTTTTCTGGGAAAAAACAATGAAAAAAGACAGGGGAAAATAGGAACAGCTGGAGAAAAATCAGCTGGTGGAGTTATGCAGGGAAAGGGATATCTGCCCAGAAGACAGAGAACCTCCAGCCTGCTAAGGGAGGTCCTCTAGACAGGGCAGGTCTTGGAGGCAACGCTCTGGGGGGAAGATACTGGCAGATGCAGGCACTAGGCTTTGTAGACCAAGCACACCACTGCAACAGGAGAGCTAGACAGCTCACCAGCTGGAGCAGGATACAGGTGACACAGTTCCCACGTCCCTCTGCTCTGACAAGAGGACAGGAGCATGGGATCCATACTGGTTAATATAATGACGCAAATGCTTCAGCAAGTTCTTTAACATCTTCTTGCACTGCAAGCAAATTGAGATGTTTTATTTTCATTACTGCTCCCTTGAGACTTAATTGCTAGATTAGAAACCTGCTGGCTTTGATGTCACATTTAAAATACCTTTGGTTAGAATAGCTACATAGCTGTTCAGAGTAAGTGTTTGGGATGATGGATCACTGCCTTCTGTGTTGATGTTTTTTAAACTGAAGTTTGTGGTATTTTGGTTGTATTTTGGTTTTGTTTTGCTGTGACCCTTAGCTGGTCTCCACCGTTCACCTTTTCTGATTTAGTTTTTGCTGAAGGGTGTCACTTAGTGAAATTATAGATTAAATATCAGAGACCAGGGCATGTTCTGAAGCTGAGTCAGAAAAATATATTATTCGCTGCCACACAGTGAGAAAGACTCTTTGTGCAGAGAGTGTAGAGAAGGGATCAGCAACCTTCGGCACGTGGCACATCACAGTAATCCACTGGCGGGCCGCAAGACATTTTGTTTACGTTGACCGTCCACAGGCATGGCCCCTCACGACTCCCAGTGGCCACGGTTTGCTGTTCCTGGCCAAAGGGAGCTGTGAGAAGTGGCAGCCAGTATGTCCCTGCGGCCCGTGCCGCTTCCCACATCTCCCATTGGCTGGAAACGGCAAACCGCGGACACTGGGAGCTGTGGATGGCCGTGCCTGCGGATGGTCAATGTAAACAAAATGTCTCATGGCCCACCAGTGGATTACCCTGATGGGCCACGTGCTGAACGTTGTCGACCCCTGTGTTAGTCTGAAGCAAGGGCTCACTGAGTGAAATGGACTTTGGAGCAGGGTGATCAGTACTGGGTTCCACATCTATCCTACCTTTGTGCTATCCTGCACAACTGGGCTGCCAACCCTACCGTTGTGCCAGGAGTCTCCTGGAATCGGACTCTATCTCCCAGAGTCCACTGAAGCCAAACCGGGAGATTTTAGGCACTAAAAGCAGGGCTAAGACAGGCTCCATGCCACTCCTGAAAGTGGCCAGCACAGCTCTGCGGCCCCTAGGGGCGGGGTTTCTGCACACTGCCTGCGCCCCGAGAGCTGACTCCGCAGCTCCCATTGGCTGAGAACTGTAGCCAATGGGAGCTGCGGAGTCGGAGCTCGGGGTGGGAGCGACATGTGGCGACCCCTGCTCCCCAAGGGGACCGTGCTGAGCCTGGGCAGGCAGGGAGCCTGCCTTAGCCCCACTGCGCCACCAACTGGGAGTCGCCCGAGGTAAGTGCTTCCAGCCAGAATCCTGCACCCCTTACCCCCTCCTGTACCCAAACTTCCTCCCAGAGCCCACTCCCCCTCACGCACCCCAACCTGCTGCCCCAGCCCTGATCCCCCTCCCGCACCCAAAATCCCTCCCAGAACTTGCATTGTGCACCCTCTCCTGCACCCCAACCCCCTGCCCCAGGCTCAGCCCAGGTCCCCCTCCTACACTATGAATCCCTCAGCCCCAACCCAGAGGCCACATCCTCTCCCGTACCCCAACCCCCTGCCCCAGTCCAGTGAACGTGAGTGAGGGTGGGGGAAAACAAGCAACAGAGGGAGGGGGAATGGAGTGTATGGGGCGGGGCCTCATGGAAGGGGTGGCGCAGGGAGCAGAGCAAGGGTGTTTGGGTTTGTGTGATTAGACAGTTGGCAACCCTATGCACAAGACTCCGAGAAATGCCCATTCCACATGTGGGGAAAGCATACAGTAGCTGCCAGCTTGTGAAGTGTTTGAGGCAGCTGTAGGAAGGAACATGAATAACTCATCTTCGGTCTGAAAAATCACTGGCAATATTTCAATCCTAGCAATTGTTTTACTTGGTCAAGGCTGTCTTTGACAAGAGGAGGGCTTGAAACTTAGGCCAACATTTTCTAACTTGCATGCCTGAAGAAATTAGTGACATAAATCCATGATTTGGGACCCAAGGGGCTGTATATTATCTGCAGCTACTATAGATTTGGACAGGAGCCAAGTGCATGCTTCAACACCTGGAAATCAATAGTTAAAATTGTCAAAGAAAGATGAAATGTGCCAAATTCAGGGAGTAGCCAGTCAGAAAACACCAAGTGTGTCACGTGTGACAAAGCCCTTTCCTTTTTACATTCATGATGAAATAACCTAGGAATCCTTTAAATAAAAAGTCTGAATTGACCATCACAAGTCATATCTGTAATTGCAGGATTACAATGAAATATATGATCACTGGTACCTAGGCAACCACTAATTCTTAGGTCAGAAATTAAAACAGTTTTCCCCCCCAATATAATAGCCACTTCATGGTAGCATAAAATATATTCTTGGTAGTAGTACAAAGTATGCTGCAGAAGAGATTATTAGATTATGTGCTGTATCTTAACCCATCCAGACAATGCATGTGAGACATGAAATTATCATGGACCTAGAAACACTGTATGAAGTACCTTTCGGTATAGCCATAACTTCTGAAATGGCAAAAAAAACTGTGTAACATGACTTCAGACTAGCCAATTCTGCAGAGGAAAATAAATATCAAAATTTAATTTGAGCTGTAGGTAGCTAGGATGATCTCATTTAAAAGCGTCGACCAAGCCTGGGTAGAGATTCCCTGCCCCAAAGAGGCTATCCTGTGGGACTGTTTGTCCTGGTACAAGTAACACAGCACCCACACAGGTATTGCACTGGTGGAACAGTGCCAGTCACAGTCTTCTGTCATTCAGGGAGATGGCTTAACTTGACTGGCAGAAAGTCAGGCTTTTACCAGGAGGACTCAAAATTGAGTGTGGTCACACACAAGGACATGCTGAAATAAGGCACATTTTTCTGGTGAAATTTTGTAGTGTAGACCAACTCAACCACGCACGTAAGTGCAAACAAAGGACTATTATAGTCCATATTTCACAAATGGGGAACTGAGGCACAAAGATGATGTCATTTGCCCAAAGTCACACAGCTTCTGGGGACAAGCAAGGTATTGAACACAAGTTCCTTAACCACAAGATCATACTTCCTATCTACTTTGAGTAAGTTAGAGGTTTAATTAACTTTGGTGTGAATACCTTTGCAATCCCCCATTCTGCTGTGGCTGGAATCAGAAGTGCCGACATACCTCACACAGGTAGTTCTGCCTCAAGTTCTGCCACGAAGAAATGTGAAAAATATTCTAGTCCAATTTTGCATACCAAAGAGAGTTGAAGAGCCTGAATTAGGTTCAGATAAGCATCCATTTTGGGGTGTTATCCAAGCCTAATACACAGACCACTTGTGTTTCTCCCATGGGTAATCAAAATGCAAAGTTTGACAGTTCTTTGTTTGCAAAGAACATCATTAACACAATAGAAATCTGAGTTTAAAACATTGTCTATGGGGCTGAGCATGTTAGAGAACTAACAGAACACTGAGTTTCTGCAACTAACACTTTGATTTCCATGTCATGGGGGATTTGTTTAAGCTAGAACAATCAAATATCAATTTATAGACTAGGCAAGAGCTAAGAGGGCTCCACTTTTTTTTTTGACCTTGTATTTGTTAAAATTCTCTGATTAGAGTTTAATTTACTTTGCAAATATTTATTATTGTTTCACTTGCCTTGAAATGGGAGCTGTAGGCACTTTGATAAATGAACTGGAAAGTTGTGTAGTTCTGCAATGGCTTCTATAAATCTCTGTAGCCTCTGGTGAAATTCCATTTTGTAATTTCTAGCAGCAGTATTTCTCCAGGAACCATAACACATACCCCCTACAACTTCTGTAGCAACAATACATTAATGGGACTATTAGTCTTTTCTCCCCAGATGTAGAGAACACCAGTGTCACTAAGTTGTGCTAAATGGGAGTACAAGCCTTTTCTAACGGAAGCCAACAAGTTCTGGACTGCAGACTAAAATGCAGTAGAGAGAGAATTAGGAACAAAATGTAATGAAAAATGTCTGTTCAATTCTCCAATCTACATAAATTCTCCTGAGAGAGATTTTTTTTCATGTAAGGGGCTCAAAATGCAACTTGTCAATAGAGTGACAGGGAGCATGGATCAGTGTTCACGTTGTGCTCCCCGTCAGTACCCAGCCCACACCAGGGAAGCTAATGATCCAACCAGGGGAACAAATTTGGTGATGAATCCTGGTCATGTGCCACCTGAGGCATGTTGGCCAGATGCTAAGAAGAAGTAGACTGACCATTTAGGCGCCTTAAATTGTGAAAATCTGGCCACAGAAGTACAGGTGAGATCTCAGCTGTAATCAAAGTGGATCCAGAAAATAGGTTCTTTCTGGTCTGGGATCTAACCTGGGATCTAACCACAGCAGGGAGTGGAGAGCAGGGTATATCAATCAATCTCCCAAAATGTGATTGTCTGGATTTGGCTGATTACTACTCTGTACAATGTTGGTGGTGCTTTATTCCTGCTTCATCACTTCAGGGCTTGTTTTAAAGGCAACACGTTTCCAGCTTCTAGGTTGGTTTACAAGTATCAGTTTTAGGCTTTGAAACTTCCTCAGTGGTCAGAGCTACTGATCTCTTTCATGCTTAAACCCTGCCTGCAACAAATGCACGCATTTTAGTACTCTTAGTATAGGCACAACGTGCCTCAATTGGCATGTGACCTGGATTCATCACCGAATTTGGTCCACTGGTTGGATCATTATCTTCCCCAGCTTGGGACGGGTACTGATGGGAAATACATCCTGAATGCTGATCCATGCCCCTTTTTTTTGTTCTGATAATTACAGAAACTATTCTGAAGTTGATGGTTGCAGCCATTCTTTAATCACTGATTCATAACTGCATGATTGGATTTTTTTCCCCATTGACATGTTGGTTGATTCACAGTTGTCAATGGAATTTCCCACTCTTGTGTCTGCCACTGCATGACTGGAGCTATGCAGTAATGAATCAGATCCCTGAACTCTGCTTGGCTCCAATAGATCTTGGCTAATCAGCGTAGTGTGATTTATATGAAAACTCTAGATATTTCTCTGTAATGCTAGATTCCTGTGTAAATCCTTCCACTGCAGCTGAGTCCTTGTACCAATGCAGAGCTGGGGTCCCCACAAACATTTGTTTCTTTAAAATTGATTTTAAAGCCCTCGGTCCAGGTACACAAAGGGACCTCGGCATTGCAACACTGAATCATAGAATCATAAAAGATTAGGGTTGGAAGAAACCTCAGGAGGTTATCTAGTCCAACTCTCTGCTCAAGGCAGGACCAACATGAACTAAATCATCCCAGACTTTGTCAAGCTGAGCCTTAAAAACCTCTAAGGATGGAGATTCCATCACCTCCCTAGGGAACCCATTCCAGTGCTTCACCACCCTCCTAGTGAAATGGTGTTTCCTAATATCCAACCTAAACCTCCCCCACTGCAACTTCAGACCATTACTCCTTGTTGTGTCATCTGCTCCCACTGAGAACAGCTGAGCTCCATCCTCTTTGGAACCCCTCTTCAGGTAGCTGAAGGCTGCTATCAAATCCCTCCTCACTCTTCTCTTCTGCAGACTAAACAATCCCAGTTCCCCCAACCTCTCCTTGTAAGTCATGTGCCCCAGCCCTCTGATCATTTCCATTGCCCTCCGCTGGACTCTCTCCAATTTCTCCACATCCTTTCTGTAGTGGGGGGCCCAAAACTGGACACAATACTCCAGATGTGGCCTCACCAGTGCTGAATAGAGGGAATAGAGAGAATATCCTCATTACTGGGCTAAAAATTATAAGGGAGGCCTTCTGTCCCTCCCCCTGCCGTGTTATGTGGGGTTAGGTGTGTTCTGAGCATGCCTACCAAATCAGCCCCACAGGTGAAATAGGCCAAGCAATGCCTCTCTTCACTTGATCTGAGGCTCGTCCTGGGTCTTGGTGTGAGACAGGTGCCAGACACCTGCCGGAGACAGCAGTGCTCATGCCCAGATGCAGACACATAAGTGCCTAGGAGGCTTTTACAGCAGAAGTTCAGGCACTGAGAGAGTTTACACACCTACAGGATTAGGCAGCGGCAAAGTGTGTTTTGTGGGTCGCAGTGGTGGCTAAAACTGGGGGTTAGGTCCCAAGATCTCTTTATGGATCTGGCCCACAGTTACTACCTCAAACTTGAATTCCCTCAAGTTTGCACCACAAAAACAACCTGTCTGCTAAAAAGTTTTACATTTAAGTTGGCTTTTAAACCTCTCTTCAGTGTCAAGCTGCCTTGCTCTGGTGCCACTTCTATCTGTAAAATCAGTGCACGGTGTCTCGGCTCCCTCTTCTTCCCTCTTCTGGTCAGAGTAGTTCAGCTCCTAAGCAGTTAGCAGCACTGTCCCTTTGTGTGTTTTCTCATGTGGTGCTATCTATTCTCTCTTTTCCACTCATATTAGGTGCTTGTAGCTTGGAACTGTGTGTGCTACAACCCATAGGGAGCTCTATTAACATCCCCCTTTTCCACGTCAATGTTCTTTAGAATCTGTCTGAACACATTTTTTGAAAGCATAACTTATGGTTGCACATGCAAATGACAGAGAAGATATGCTAATAAACTTCAAATATGAACTGTACAAGCCTGGATTTATGAGCTGCATGCACAGTTTTATGCTATATCTTCATAAATTTTACTGGTTTATGTGCATAAACAAATGACAAGACTGTCTGCAAGTATAGCGATGTTCAGTGCTTTTATTTCTTTGCTTTGACAATGGGAGAAATTCTCACCTCTAAAATCCTTTGTCCCCTGAGCAATTTCAAAGGGGAGCAATGCCATCTGAGGTGAAAATTTAGTTTCTAGTACAGATTATTTTCACTTTTGGACCTATCAGTGTAAGAGGTGGGATGAAAATGAAACCTCAGATCCAAACACCTTCATATGTTAGGATAGGGAGAGTTGGATTCAAGTCCATGAGTTCACACATTGCACTACAGTTTTGATTCTGGACCCTACCCAGAAGCAGAAGAGGTCCATTTTCTGCTTCTGGCTCAGATTGTGCCACTCTCAGGGCAGTGGGTAATCTTATGTGAGCTCCAACACTCAAAACAGCAGACAACATGTGAGATCAACTGACTGTATTAAAATGACGCCATTTGGGGCTACAATCCCATGAGGAGGGTTCAAAAGGATCAAGTGCCACTGACTCCAAACCCAAAGTCTAACCCTGAACGCTACCCTAATCCTGATCTAAACTCCACCTCCTCGGTTCATCTCTAATCAGTATCAGTGACAAACAATCCGCAACATTTCTGCCAGTCCCGTTTAGCTGGGGAAAGGTTTGGCCAATGCCCTAAAGCTCATTTGGGTTGGAAATCACACTAGAAAGCTCCCAAGATCCAACCTTTTGTGGGGATTTTCAAATACTCCCTAGTTCCTTCTTCCAGGAATTGCTAACAAAAATAGGGGGACAGAAACTTCCTCATGCAATCTCTGTCTCAGAAGAGGTTCAGGGTTGTTTGGCTGTTTAGTTTTTTGTTCTGCGGTATGGACAATGCTGTCCAAACAAGTCTATTCATTTTCCAGATTTTCATGTAAAAACAGGTCTTCCCTGAAAATCCTCTCTAGTTTGAGTGTGGAATAAAAAGCATTAAACAACAGAAACAATTGCTGGGTTGCTTAGCTGGCAAATCGAGTGCTAATACAACTCCTTTTTACTACTGGTCCTTACACCTATTTATCGGCACAGCAGTGCCTACCATTTCCCCACTGTCCTCACAATGGGATATTGATACGCTGGTACCCTGTGGAGTCTATCAGATGTACCAGCTGCCATATCTGAGGCAGGAAGTTTGGCTGTTACAAAGTACGAAACACTGATTCTACTTTGTGTGCTATTTTAAATGTCCTTTTTAAAACAAACAAACAAAACAAACCTATGGTTTTGATATTTGAACAAAAAGGAAATTGCTTTCCAGTGCCCAATCTTACACATACTTAGGCAAATACCTTTATTCATGTGACTAGTTCCTCAAACAAATGGGATTGCTTCTATAGATAAAAGTACTCATGCTGAAGGCATACGGAGTATAGCTCAATGCTGCAGTTCAAAGGTAGGCAGGCCATTGCACATCCGCCACATTCCACTGAAACCTGGGGGTCTCCATGGTAGTGGGCCATTAACTAGGCACTGATCTGGCAACGTGCATAATCAAGGAATGGGCCTGGCATTACACTGAGTCACTTCCCTACACTGTGTCTGAATTTGTTCCACTGTGTCGTGGTGTTCACTGTATTCTGTGCCCTGAAATCCCTTAAAAATATTTTCTTCCTGTAATTGTACAATCTTGGTAAACGAGGCTTTTGCTGATAAGATCCACTCTGGCTTATGGTAAGCAAGTTGGTGCTAACGTTATGCTGCACTTACTTTCACATGAAAACGTGTTTCAAGAAAAACTGTTCTCATTCATAAGTGTCTTAACCTTAGCTCTTCCTATACATTAACAAGTGGAACTACAGCCTAATAATTGAATTTTGAATAAGGGAGTATCTTCTAAAGTATTTTTCCTGATTTTTTTTCTTTTATGTCTAAACTTGCCACCTCTTTTAGGAAATTATTTTCTATTCAACAACTATTTTAACTTTGCAGGATCTATCGTAAAACCACAGAAGCTCTCCAAGGCTAAAACATCTTTGTAGGGATTGTTTCAGTTTAATAAATAACTTTCAATCAAGTGATTAATCTTCTGATTATTTTTAATTACAATTTGCTAAATGTATATTCCTTCCACTCCTACAGTCGGTAATAAATTATTTATGCACTTAGAAGTACCCGACTTGCGGGCTTGACAAATGGTTTACTCTGAATGACTAAATAATCTATCACTTTGTCTAGTATGGAAAGGACAAAGCGTAAGGGAAGCCTAATAAATTTACAACAGTGTCTGTGTATCGGGGAAATTAAACAAATTAAATTAAAATTTCAGTTGCACACATGACTAAGCAGAAGACTGTTCCCAGTGCACCAGAGGTTAACAATAAATTGTAGTGAATCTGATATGCAAATTGCTGCTTGCTTCGGAAGTGCCTAGGATTTTTAAACCTTTAAAGCAAAGCTTAAGTTATGTCCTTTTTGCTCTGGTCATTCAATGAGATCCCCATCCCCATTCTACTTCTCCATCTACTTATCACTATTAGGTCCCAAACAGCCCTTCTCCCTCAAGCCGCTACTACCTGTATAACAGGCACTTTGACAAAACTGATAACTGCATTCTGGGAGCTTTTTACAGGGAAACTCAAATGCAGCAAAGACCCAACACTGAGAATTTCCAGCAAGTGATCTTTGTAATGAAAACCATCATCTGACACACATCACAGCCAGGGCAATACAATTCAGAGAGGAAGCATGTTCTTCATTCTATACTGAGGCCACAAGGGCTGCATATTGTATGTGATGTACAAGACTGCCATTTCTCTGGAGGAGAAGGTGGAGGGAATGCAAACACACACCTGGGAGTTACTGACAGAATCAGAGAGGAGGTAAATTGGTTGCAACAGAAGGATGACCCTGCCTAAGATAGTTATGGATGAAAGAAACATGAAAGAATACAACAGGTAGGAAGAGTAATGAGACAAGGAACATGGCGATGGGACTTTTCAACCTAGTCTCCCACAGGAGTCATTCTGCCCTCAAGGAGCAGAACTGGGCAAAGATAAATAGTCCAGCAGTGACATAGTCTGAATTTGGCTCGCTTCACCTTCCAGCCATTAGATCTCCTTATGCCTTTCTGCTGGGCTCGAGAGCCCTCTACTACTTCTCGGGAACAGGAGGTGGATAAAGCATTTCTGGAACAAATAACAGAAATATCAAGAACACAAGATCTGATAGGAATGGGGACTTTAATAACCCAGACATCTGTTGGAAAGTAATATGGCAAAACACAACATTTCCAGTAAATTCTTGGAATGTATTGGGAACACCTTCTTGTTTCAGAAAGCAGAGAAGTTACTGGGGGGCAGCCATTTTAGGCTTGATTCTGACCAATTGGGAGGAAATAGTAGCAAATCTGAAGGTGGAAGGCAATTTGATTGAAAGCGATCATGAAATGAGAGATTTCAAGATCGTAATGAAAGGAAGGAGTCAAAGCAGCAGAAGAAAGACAATCGAGTTAAAAAAACCCAGACATTAACAAATGCATAGAACTGATAGATAAGGTCTGAAGGGGGGAGAATCTTAGGGGAAAAGGAGTGCAGCAGAGCTGTCAGTTTCTGAAGAAGTTTAAAGGCACAACTGCAAACTATCCTGATATGAAGGAATGAGAGGAAGAATAGTCACAGGTCAATATGGATCCATCAGGAAAATCAAAAAGGAATCCTATAAAAAGTGGAAACAGGTGTCTGCATGGATGACCTGGGTTGCCCATGAACCTCCAAGAATACATGTTGAAACTGCAGGTTTGTGTGGGGGGGGGGCATGGGCTGTTCTGCAGGTAGCATCCCCCAGCCTACTACCCAACCCCTCTCCAAAGCCTGAGTTTTATGCAAGCGAAGCAATTCATCTCTTGATGTTCCAGGTCCATTCCTCCTCATGGAAGCAGGTACCCCACTTTGTAGAAAGAGAAATCACTGGAATCAGAGATTGCAAGAATGAGGCTGGGTTGGTTCTATAAAGATATAGGTACTGCCAGACTGGATTGGACCCACTATCCAACAACAGCATCCTGTGTTTGAGAGCAGCCAACATTCGCTGCTCCAGACAAAGGTGCCCAAAATCCTGCAGTGATGGAGTAACCCACCCCCAGGGAAATATTTCCTCCCAGCTCCCCCTAGTTGGATGCTGGCTTGTGCCCAGAAGCTTGACAGATTAAAAAATCATCAAGAGTTTTGGAAAGGATACAATATTTACTATAACTACTCTGGACATTCTTGTTATCCAGTGGGCCCCAACCTTTTTCTAAACGCTTTTTTTTAATTGGCCCCAATGGTATCTTGTGGCAATGAATTCCAGAGGCTAACTGTGCATTGTGTGAAGAAGCACTTCCTGGTAACTGTTTTGAACTGGCCACCTTTCAATCCCATGGAATGTTTCCTTGTTCTCCTATTATGGAAAAAGTAAACAGGTGGGCTCATTCCACTTTCCTTCCCAGTCATTATTGTACATACTTTTAGAGCAGATACAAATCAGAGGGGACAGGCTAAAGTAAACACTCCTGATCCTTTTCAGTCTCTCTTATCCCCTTTGCCTGTCTTTGCACTCCTTCTATTTCGGCCATAGCCTCTCCAAGGTGGGGTGACCAAGAAGGATTTGATACAGAGTGCTGTTATGCCTGGCACTTCACTAAGCCCTGTTCTGGTACACCTGCACTGGGAAGGGATAGGGGAAATGATCCTCTCCCATGATAGGTGGGCAGGAGATGTAAAGACAGTCTGGGGCAGGACTTCCTCCCACCCATCCTTCTGCTAGTTCTGCTTTGCAGGATCCTGAAAGAAAAGCTGCAAGGTCAGCCAGATAATGCAATAAACTGCTCTATCAGCCAGATTTCTGTACGTTGTGAAAAGCAATTCCCCGTATAGGGCCCAAACTGCAGTGAGCATCAATGCTTATACTATAGCATTACCCAGTCAAACTATTGTAATTTAACAGCAGTTCCCTTCTGACTGCTCAACACAAGATTGGTTCCTTCACCGAAGAGCTGTCTGTCCGTGACATGTATATGGCCCTCCATTACCCCACTGTCTGAGCACTCACAGCTTCTACAGATTTATCCTCTTACACCCCGGGAGGTAGGGAAGTGCTGTGATCCCCATTTTGGAGATGGTAACTAGACAAAGAGACACCAAGGGTGATATTTTCAGATGCAAGGTCACACTGGGAGTGCAGCAGAGCAGGGACTCAAACCTGGATCCCAGGCCCTAACCAGACTATCTTGCCTCTGAACTAATCAGCAAAGAAAACCAAAAAATTCCTTAATTTGCCCCTGACCCATGAACTCTCCATTTAATGAACTAAACTCAAGGAACGTCCCTACCCCAAACCATCTTTCAAGGTGCACCCACACCTGGAACACTGTGTCCAGATCGGGTCACCTCATCTCCAAAAGGATCTAGAACTGGAAAGGCTCAGAGAAGGGCAACAAACATGAATAAGGTTGATGTAACAGCGTCTTTCTGAGGAAGACTAAAAATCGTAGGGCTGTTCAGCTTAGAAAAGAGATGACTAAGGGGGGATGTGATAGAGCCGAGGTCTATAATATCATGAATAGTGTGGACAAAGGGACTGGAGAAGTGCTATTTACCCTTTTAAAAATACAAACACCAGCAGGAAAAGCAGGTACAACCTGTGCATTGCTATCCCGAACAGGGAGAAAATCAAAACCGACATCCTCTTCCTGCTGCCGGAGCTGCTGGCAGGGCTCCAAGCAGCCAAAATCCTTCCTGCAATGCCTCTCAACCTCTCCTCAGGAGCTGCCAGTCCTCCTCAAGCCACTGATTGGCCTCCTGCAGCTTCCCTCAGTCTCTCCTCAGGAGCCGCTGGGCCTTGGCAGGTTTCCATTCTCTCTGCTCAGGTGAGCACTTCTGCTCTGTCAAGCCCGCTGCCAAGCAGCCTCTCAATGGTCAGGGGCAGTAGGCATGAATCCCTGCTCTCCTTCTGCCTGCCCATCCTGATAGCTGTGGGACTGAACAGCTCACCCAAGCTTTGCAGGAGCTGGGGGGTCGGTTGAGTGCTGTGAATTTCCCTGTGCCCCTGATTCAGGTACATCCAGTGGCATAGGCTGCAGGTTTGTATAATTTTTGGTGGTGCCCAAAATGGTGGTGCACCCCCGCTCCTGTCCTGTAAGCTGATATAAAATGAAGCTACAACGTATCAGTGCCACAAGATTACAAGGGTCAATTATAAGTGGAAAGTCAGAAGCAGCACTTGCCTGCTTCTATATACAGTATTATATTTTGTTGCACCTGTTGTGACTAAGTGGGAATGTTCTTAATGTTTTCTCTGAATACTGTGTGGGTGCCTCAGTTTCCCCTGCAAGGTGCCAACCGAAGGTGTTGGGGACAAAGAGATCAGGTGGCCTCCTTGTCCGGAAGAGACACAAAGGCCAGAGGAGGGAGTGTCAGTTTGGAGCTGGCTGGGGAAAGGGGGAGAGGCCCAGAACTTGGGTCTAGGCTCCCCACCCTACAAGATGGACCTGACTGAGGGGGTCCTGTTTTCTGTACCTATAAGCTCTGTTTTAGACTGTGTCCCTGTCATCTAATAAACCTCTGTTTTACCGGCTGGCTGAGAGTCACGTCTGACTGCGGAGTTGGGGTGCAGGGACCTCTGGCTGCCCCAGGACCTGCCTGGGCAGACTCGCTGCGGAAAGCGCACGGTGTGGAAGGGCAGGCTGAATGCTCTGAGGTCAGACCCAGGAAGGTGTAAGCTTCTTGCCCTGCAGACAGTATGCTCAGAGAGAGGAAGCTCCCCCAGAATCCTGCCTGGCTTTGTATGGAGTAGTTCCAGAACATCCCAGCAGCCCCTTCCACACCATGCGCTTCCTGGAAGTCCGCACAGGCACTGACACTCCCTCCTCTGGCCTTTGTCTCTTTTCCAGACATTAGGAGGCCACCTGATCTCTTTGTTCAGTTGGCACCTTGCAGGAGAGTGGCCCAGGACATCAGTTACCAGGAGACAGGGTTTTGGTCATTCTACGTGAAGACGGCATCACACTGGCCCTCTAGGGCTTTACAACAGTCACACCCCCTTATCCCACCATCTAGATCCTTGAGAAATGCATAGAGGAAACTGAGGCACCCACACAGTATTCAGAGAAAACATTAAGAACATTCCCACTTTGTAACACCTGTATACGACTAGCTATATACTTTAAAGGGTGTAAAATAATCAAGTATTGTGCTAAACACAATGATACTCCAAACTGACCACCAAATTTAAGTATCAGAGGGGTAGCCGTGTTAGTCTGGATCTGTAAAAGCAGCAAAGAGTCTTGTGGCACCTTATAGACTAACAGACATTTTGGAGCATGAGCTTTCATGGGTGAATACCCACTTCGTCAGAAGCATGTAGTGGGTATTCACCCATGAAAGCTCATGCTCCAAAACGTCTGTTAGTCTATAAGGTGCCACAAGACTCTTTGCTGCTTTTACAAATTTAAGTTGCGTGTTTTTCCCCTCAGGTGAGGGGTCTGGGGTGGGTCTGGGGATAAGGAGTTCACAATGCAGGAGGATGCTCAGGGTTGGGGTGCTGGGGGCACAGGCTCTGGGGTGAGGCAGGGCTGGGGATAAGGAACTTGGGGTGCAGACAGGCTGCTCCAGGGCTAGGGCCAGAGAGGATCCCTCCCACACACTGGCAGCAGCAAGCTCCAGGGGAAGGACCCCTCCTCTTCCCCCCCACCCCCATCCCGGCAGCACACTCACTCTGCACCACGGTCACTGCACATGCTCCTAAAGCCTCTCTCATGTCCAGAAAGCCCACTCGCCTCCCCTATGGTGGGTACCGCGGGGTGGGGGTTGCCATCACATGTGGCTTCCCCTGCTGCTGCCCCTCACCCTAGCCTCACTGGGGATGGGGGATGGGGCTGTCCCTTGCCCAGCATGGGGCAGGAGTGGGGACTGCAGGGTGGTGGCTGGGGGTGGGGGGCAGGGTGTCACAAAATTCACCCAAGCCCCAGCTGCTCAGGTCTAGGAAGCCCCCGCCCCCATCTCCCCTGTGGTTGGTGGGTGCTGGGTGGGGGGGAACGGGATTGCCATCACGTGGCTTCCTTCCTCCCCTGCTGCAGCCTGATGCCCCTCACTCTAGCCTCACTGGGGATTGGGGATGAGGCTGCCCCTTGCCCAGCATTGGGCAGGAGTGGGGGTTGTGGGGGGAGGGGGTGGATCACAGGGTCAAACCTCACCGAAGCCCCAGCAGCTGCTCAGGTGAGTGAGGTCCACTCCAGATGTCCATCTCCTGGCCAGAAGTTCCTTGGCGTCTCCTCCAGGTGGGTGCCGGGGGACGGGAGAGAGGGCTCCCAAGTACGTGTGTGCCTCCTCCCCCCTCCTCTCTCCCTCCCCCTCCTGAGGTGCTCCAACAGTCTGCCGGCCGCTGCTCTCTATAGCCCTTAGGCAGAAGCAGCATCAGGCAGCCAGCAGCACAAGCAAGGGAGAGGCACGGGCTGTTTTATTTCAGGCAGGGAAGCTCCGAGGTGGGGCAGAGGGAGAAACCCAGCTCCAAATGTTGGTGGAGCACAGTCCCCAGCCTTGAATATTCCTGGTGCTCGGGCACCACGAGCCCATATAACCTGCCACCCCTGTCCAGCGGGTGTTTGTTCCCAGGCATTGATTTTTACCCCATCCCTGAATCTGTGCTCATTCTGACTTTTCTGAACAAGTGAGATACTGCCAGCATAGTCCGCTGTGATTTCTAATATGTCTGCCATCCCTCATGGCCCTGCTACTTGGCCTCACAATGCTGGTTTTTATTTTAACCCTCTTTCTGCCTGTGCCCCTGTGACCCTAGAAGCATCCCAGTGCCAGAGGGCAAGGGGCTTGCTGGTATCAG
Organism: Mauremys reevesii; assembly: GCF_016161935.1. Classification (NCBI taxonomy): domain Eukaryota; kingdom Metazoa; phylum Chordata; order Testudines; family Geoemydidae; genus Mauremys; species Mauremys reevesii. The sequence continues at coordinate 4,529,348 of NC_052627.1, forward strand.
GTAATGAGTTTCAGCTGGTCTGACCAGTTCAGAGTACCCCAGTTCACTGATGTCGATCCGTAGCTAATAGTTGCCAGGCAATATCACTGGAAAACTAACTCCCTGATCAGTAATAGCCTTGTGTGATGTATGTATGGAGTATGTATTAAAGGTTCTGGATACATGCTGGAATGACCATTAAAATGTGTGTAAACCAGTCACATCTGCGGAGCTGGTAATCAGGTCTGCCCTAGACAGAGGAAAAAGTTTGCTTCTCTGATTAGCCCCACTGTCAGGCAGAGACAATTAAGGTCCATTTAATATTAGGTAAAGAAAGCTAACAAGGGAGGGAAGAGATAGCATGGAATCTTCTCTCTGCTGCTGGGGTGAAGCTTGGTCTGGGTTTTCCTTTTCAAAGAATAAACTGCAAAGGTTTATGGGTCTATAAGAACAGGGTGTCTGAACCTCAAGTGATAAGCAGCTGAATCAACAAATAGTATAAAGTTCCTGCATTATAAACGTATAATGAGTGACTGGGTGTTTTATGAAATATCGTGAAGCAGATATACTAACACTAGGAGCAATTATGGATACTCACTGATATTATACTTTTCAGTCTGGCCAAACAAGGGGAGAAACAGGCTTTTCCTCAGGCAGGAGGGAAAGTAGCTATCTACCTTGCCTCCAATGAAATCAAACAAGATGTGACCAAAAACAATGGAAGCCCCATTTACATAGAAATCAGCAGGGATGTGGGAAGACCACAGGCAGGGAAGAAGAGCAGGAGTTCTTCTTGCCTCTTGAAACAAAGTCACTGAATTTTGGAAGATATGAGCAAGGACAAAAGGCATCTTGGGCATCCAGCACTAGACAGACAAGGAACCCAAGCTCTTGCAAGCTGAGAAAGATGGGTCCTTCAACCAGGGCAGTGCTGAAGTCTCTCAGAACTGAAAATAGGTGAGAAACCTGCCTAAGCAAAGATCTTTCATCTAGGAGGACAAGGGAAGCCAGAACCAGGTACTTCTGTGGGAAGTTCTGACTGAGGGAAAGTCAGCCATGGCTAGAAAGAAAAAAGATTGGTAAGAAATCTACAGTCAGCCAAGGCTGTTAAGTTAGGTCTTAGACATTAAAAGGTGTGTTTTCACTTCTGTTTGTAACCCTCTCTAACATTATTCCTTCTATTTGGTATTACTTAACCTATGTCCTTTTGTTAAAAAAACTTGCTTTCTTTTTACAATAAGCCAACTCGGTGCTGTGTTCGAAGGGAAGGGTATATTTACCCCGGTTAAGTTAATAAACCGTGATGTGCTTTTGTTTCTTTAAAGCAGTGGTTCACAACCTATTTACCGCTGTGGGCCATATCTGCAGCAATCTGTGTTATGTGGGCTGCAGACACGCAATGTAAATACTGTCTGAGGATGTCACATGGGCTGCAGCTGTGTGTTGATTGGGCAACAGCGGTAAATACGTTGTGAACCACTATTTCTAATTCAAAAGGTCTCATAGAATCATAGAATCTCAGGGTTGGAAGGGACCTCAGGAGGTCATCTAGTCCAACCCCCTGCTCAAAGCAGGACCAAACCCAACTAAATCATCCCAGCCAGGGCTTTGTCAAGCCTGACCTTAAAAACCTCTAAGGAAGGAGATTTCACCACCTCCCTAGGTAACCCATTCCAGTGCTTCACCACCCTACTAGTGAAAAAGTTTTTCCTAATGTCCAACCTAAACCTCCCCCTCTGCAACTTGAGACCATTACTCCTTATTCTGTCATCTTCTACCACTGAGAACAGTCTAGATCCATCCTCTTTGGAACCCCCTTTCAGGTAGTTGAAAGCAGCTATCAAATCCCCCCTCATTCTTCTCTTCTGCAGGCTAAACAATCTCAGTTCCCTCAGCCTCTCCTCATAAGTCATGTGCTCCAGCCCCCTAATCATTTTTGTTGCCCTCTGCTGGACTCTCTCCAATTTATCCACATCCTTCTTGTAGTGTGGGGCCCAAAACTGGACACAGTACTCCAAATGAGGACTCACCAGTGCTGAATAGAGGGGAATGATCACGTCTCTCGATCTCCTGGCAATGCCCCTACTTATACAATCCAAAATGCCATTAGCCTTCTTGGCAACAAGGGCACACTGTTGACTCATATTCAGCTTTTCGTCCACTGTAACCCCTAGGTCCCTTTCTGCAGAACTGCTGCCCAGCAATTCAGTCCCTAGTCTATAGCAGTGCATGGGATTCTTCCATCCTAAATGCAGGACTCTGCACTTGTCCTCATACCTCTCATGTGGCGCCATGGGGGTTCAAAGAGGAATTACCCCATATTTTCTTGTATTTTAACTGATAAGGTAGAAGCCACTGAAACCTGGGCTGCCTATGAAACAAATGCAAGAAAATATGGGGTAATTCCTCTGTTTTGCCTGAAATCAACAAGGGTATTTGTATATTTTAAGCGATCATTGACTGCCCAGAAGGGTAGACCTCTGTTTTTGTCTTTCAGATAATCAGAGAAAGCTGATGCCAGCTGAACAGCATTTAACATACCATACATTTACTGGCACAATAGGAATTATGTTTTGTGTTCTATGTCCTGTCTTGTGGTGTTTGTCTCGTGGCCAGAATTGTTGTGTTTAATATTTTCATAGGATAGTCTAGTTTAAAAAAGAACAGAATAACGGGCTTGCGTTAGAGTAGTCCTGGTCACAAGCTTTCGCTTCGCAGAGTACTCTGGGCGTCTTCCGGTAACAGTCACTCACACAGTGACAAATAGGTTGTGAATAATAATTCATATTATTTCTCTAAGTGGTCCAGGAGGTCTGGATGCTTGAGGGAATGTTTTAGGGAAATTTGGGAGTGGGAGTCTGTTGCAGTCACCATCCAAGTGGTAAGCAAGGCTGCTGGAGTCAGCACCCAGACACTCAGGGTGTGAATCTGCATGCTTGTCTGCTGGTGTCCAGGCTGTGAGCACAACAGCAGGGCATTGGAGGCACCTAGGTTTACATGGCAGGGGTGACAACCCCTCATAGGTCTGGATTGCACTGCAGAACATGACTCGCCACCCTCATGCCCAGCCTCACAGGGTGACATCAGAGTAATCGCAGGATGAGCGAGGCACTGAGCAAGTGCGCTCCCACCAGTACTTTCTGCAGACAGTTTTTGTCAACAAGATTCCTGCTTTCATGGATGTTCAGCGAGAGCACCATTCACGCATATGCCGATTACCCACACGATGCCATTTAAATCCCACTTACACTCTCAGAGAGACTTAAATGGGCCCAAGGCCCTGTGTTAGCTCCCTGCCCAGGAGAACATTTCTCCAAGAAAACAAACACACGAGGGGTCTGTCCCAGGGCAGTGTGCCTGTAAGAGCTGGAGAAGCCATCCTTATGGAGAAGACCCTGGCTCAGGCTGTCAGGTGCTGCACAGCATCTAGTGATTGGGGCTGAGGGTTCCCAGCTGGGGAATATAAATGACACTCCAATTCCATGGGGGGAGGCTGGGAGTGTGCTGTCCTGTAGCTTCAGCAGAAGGCTGCATGGGGGCACATGGGCCCTGCAGACCCTGTTAGCCTGGGGAAAGTCCTGACCATTAAGGCTGCTGGAGACAAGCAGGCCCACAGTCCGGGTTGGAACCTGGCAAAGGGTTTTATGTTGTTCCATGTTTCTTTGTTGTGTGTGCTGGGCAATAAAAAGGGCTAGAAACTGAACAGGTGTGGCTGATTGTGTTGGAGGCCCCAAATAGTCATATCAACCCAATTTATAATTCCCAGGAGAACCAGCTCTGCCTGAAACCCAGAATGCAATTCTAGTGCAGGGGCCCTCTAAAGCCTGAGCTGGGAATTGTGGTTCAAATCATATTGGCTGAGCTAGGTGTTTGATAATTAGCTATACTGGCTGGCTGTTTCCTGTTGAGTTTATCCAACTGCAGTCTCAGAATTTCTAACTCCTAGGAAATTGTGTGTGAAAAGCTGTCAGTGAGGAAATGAAAGGGAAGCATGGAAGAAGGAAAACAAAGACGAGAGTTTTTAAGCCATGAATTAGGACGTCTGCTGGCTTTTGTAGCTAAAGTGTTGGGGGGTTGGATTGCGCAGTAGCATGGGTGTCAACTGGCACTAAAAATCAGTCACCTGGGAGCCTGGGGAGGTAAGATCCTTTGGCCTCTACTCGCTGGAGCTCCTGATTTCCCACCACTCATTAAGCAGCTCTCACAGGTTGAAAGCAGTTGGGTGGCATGAAAAGTGCTTTATTCTTGCTAAAAGTTATAAAATTATAAAAATTATAAAAGCAGGTGCAGAAGGGCAGGGGAAAAATACAGTACAAGCAAATGACTTGCAATAAACGAGAGATGAAATGTTAAGTGATCAAAAGACACTATTGAGTCAGCTTCATTTCATGCTCTGCTACGGGCTGCGTATGTGACCTTGGGCAAGTCGCTTGGGCCTAGATTTGCAAAAATACTTAGATGTTTAAAAAGTGACAAAGAGTCCTGTGGCACCGTATAGACTTACAGACGTATTGGAGCATGAGCTTTCATGGGTGAATACCCACTTTGTCAGGCACATGTGTGTATTCACCCACAAAAGCTCATACTCCAATACGTCTGTTAGTCTATAAGGTGCCCCAGGACTCTTTGTCACTTTTTACAGATCCAGACTAACACGGCTACCCCTCTGATACTTGACTTAGATGTTTGGCACTGAGCTCCACAGCATTTAACTCTCAGGTGCCTAGAAAGTCACAGGAGTGCACTGAGATTCACAGAGCCTGAATGTGCAGGCTCCCACTACAATGAATGGGGAGGAAGAAGCACATTACACTGGGGTTCACAGAAGCCAGAAGCTAACAGGAGATGCCAAACCCAGGGGATTGTGCTCAGCCCTACGCCTCTCTCAGAGACAGGCACCTAAATCCAGGCTGCAGGGACGTGCATCACAGCCAGGGGCCCAGTGAATCACAGCCAGGGGCCCTCTTTGAAGTTTTGAGGAGGGGGACCACCTCCCTTGTAACTGTTAGCTCAGTGGTTCGAGGGAGTGCCTCAGCCATGGCTTCATGTCACCAGCCCTGCTCCCCAAGAAGGGGCCACCAGGCACACGAGGAGAGTGTACATGTGAGCAGCAGGCAACTGAAAGGGAAAACGAAGTACGCGCAGCAGGTTACAAGTCCTCATTAAGTACTGCTAAGTGTCTGAAGACAAACATTTGCCCACAAAACTTTTCTTAACCCAAAGAAAAAAAACACTAAAAATCTTATCCCCTCCCTCCCCACCCAACTCCCAAGTTTTACCGGCAAAGTTATGCAGAATGTGTCATTTATGATTTTCTATTTCTGGAACATTTGCAATTTTCTGCTACAACAGCTTCAACCCACGACGTTGCAAGGTAAAGTCCCTTTGCTGAAAATTGTATAGATAAGTGCCCACTAGAACTATTGATTTAAAATTCCTTAAGCAGAAGCCAGAAAAGATGATTTAGCTCAGCATGGTGTGCTGACTTCAGAAATCATTTACTTCTGATTAGCCACCCTAGCTTTTCTATTTGTTTTCACTGGGGCTGCACTGTATATAAACCCCTTCCCTGCCCTGTGTCCAATCTCGCAGTTTAGCAAAGCCTTGCCCTGCAGTATTTTTTATTGCAGCAGCTGGTGAGTGTCCTGTTATCATTATCTATGCTTCACTACACAAGCTGGTGACTCTGACACAGCCCTAGCCTTCTCCCCGCCCCCTTTTAACCATACACACGCTATACCCAGTGAGAGTAATACCATCTTAGGCCTCTGTTTTATACTTCAGCACATGGGTTTCCTGTTATTAGGCAAATAAAAAAGTTTAGGAGATGTTCTTCCAAGGACTTCAGCATTGCCAAATGTATTTGGTTGCTTTTCAGTTTGAGTGCAGAATGCATAGGGCAGCCCTGAACAGTGACATTTCATCTATTATTGGTATTACAATAGCGCCCGAGGGCCCAGCCATGCCTGGTAGCCATTGTGCTAGGCACTGTAAAATGTCATTTACGTTTTACATGGATAAGATAAAGGGAAGCAGTATTCCCATTTTACAGATGGGGAACTGAGGCACAGAGAGATTAAGGTGAGATTTCCAGAATTGCCCCAGGGGGGTAGGTGCCTAACTCCTTTTGATGACACGGTCTGTGGTAAAGCTGGGAAATGAAGCTCTCTCGCCCCAAATCTCAGCAAATGTCTACACAGCAAAAACACACACACCAGTGTCGGTGAGTCTCAGAGCCTGGCTCAATTGACTTCCCCTTTCTTCTGGAGCCCCAGGAACGCCATGCGAGCTTTCCACACTATGAACATCTCTTTGCAGGGTTAATTTATTACAACCCTCTGACCCCACAACCAGAGTCCAGAACTTCTCAGCCCACTCCCTGCAGTATGTTCTGTCTTGCAAGTCCCAAGAGGCCATCAGCACACCCACAACAACTCTGGCATCTCCCACTTTGCTCTGGCATCTCTCACCACCTCACCCAAACCCCTCTAACTCAGCTGCTTTTCCACCCCGTCTCCTTCCCAGCTATGTTCCCTATTCTTGCCTGGAGATGTAAATAGGCTCACCCTTTCATCATCCCCCAGCCTTCAGCCCTCTCCAGCCCTCCCGCAGGCAGCTCCCTCAACCTTTACAATATGGCCTGGGAAAGTTCATAAGTGACCCCTAAACCACCCTCTGCTTTCACCAACCTGAGCTAGCACCACTGCTCAACCAGGGAACTCACCATGCTCCCACCTTCAGGAGCATCCCCTCCCTAAAGCTCTCACCTTAACTCTGCCCTTCTCGTGCATGCTCTCTCTAAACTCGAACCTCCTTCTTGCCTTTTGGGCTGTCTCATTTATAACTGTCAGGGGCAGTGCTGCCCTCCTCATTACAGCCAAGTAGGGAGAGCCTGGACTGGAACAGGAGAGCTGGGCCTGATATAATTTAAGGAGCCACTTACCCTGTCACAGGAGTCCTCAGTTCGATCTCTCCATCTGCCTGGTGAGGTGAGTGGATTTGAACAGGAGTCTCCTACATCTCAACTAAGTGCCCTAACCACTGAGCTAGAGAGTCATCCACACACTCTGTGGCCCACTTAATATTTAATACAAAGTGGAATGGCTTCGAGACTCCAGCGTCAGAGCATACCATAGTCTAGTTTTTCGGTGCCCATGTCCCTTTGTGGATCTGGCCCATAAAGGCAGTACCTGGTCCAACAGAGGGCCACTGCTTAGGGGTAGAAGATGTGGATGGAGCAGAGAGGAGCCAAGGGCTGAGCTGATGGAAGAATGTCAACAGAGCTATGCTCTGTTGGAACAGGTGTGCCCACCTAAATTAAAAACAGGTGAATTTCAGCACAATTGAAAGAAAAGAAGAAAAAAACAGAAAAGCAGTTCTGACAATGTCAGAATTGTTCCATGTCAACATTTTCAGACCAAAATATTTCATTGTGAAGCTACTTTTCATTTCAAAATTTTTGTATGATAATATAATATGAAATAAAGTTAAAATCAAGAAACATTCTGATTTTATTTTATTTTTAAATCAATTTACCTGAAACTCTCCCCACCCCCAAGCTTCATTTCATGGAGAATTTGAAATTTTCAGGTTTTATTGCAGCTGGGAACAAAACCAGATTTTGCAATCTCGAAACCCTTCATGAACAGAACTCTTGTCCTCCTCACAGCGCTATGCAAAAACCTGGAAAGGCTGGCGTCAGTCCAGTTTCAGATAAGTAGCCAAACAAAGAGATGCTTCCCTGAATCAACATTTTGAGGTTCCTCCTAACTCGTTCCCACCATACTCAAGCAGAGTTCACCTTCAGGAGAGCCGACATTTCTTATTTGAACAGCTTTCCAAAAAGTAGCTTAATTAAGAGTCAGTGGAGCAGCCTCTCAGGAAGAAAAACAACCCTCAGCTAGGACATGGGACTTTTGCCTTGGATTGAAAAGCAAAGAGTAAAGGATCTGTGGGCTCACAGTCGCATTTAGGCCTGCTCTTCCGCCAAAGTGGCACAACCCCACATGGGTTCTCTCACACCAAACGGGATCATTTTCAGACATGGGAGCTGAACAGAGCAATGTGCATTCTTACAGCAGCTTTCAAGCTGCACAGGATGAGAGAGAAATGAGTACCAGGTCCACAAAGGGAGGTAGGCACCAAAGCCTAGGGATTTAGGCACTAAGTGGTCCACAAAACCACCCCTCAATTGCCGCCTCACTCTGTACATGCCTAAACTCACCCAGAAGCTAAATGTTCATTGTAAAAGTCCCCTCTGCCTTAGGGCACGCACACTAAGAACATAAGAACATAAGAAAGGCCGTACCGGGTCAGACCAAAGGTCCATCTAGCCCAGTATCTGTCTACCGACAGTGGCCAACGCCAGGTGCCCCAGAGGGAGTGAAACTAACAGGCAATGATCAAGTGATCTCTCTCCTTCCAGCCATCTCCATCCTCTGACGAACAGAGGCTAGGGACACCATTCTTACCAATCCTGGCTAATAGCCATTTATGGACTTAGCCACCATGAATTTATCCAGTCCCCTTTTAAACATTGTTATAGTCCTAGCCTTCACAACCTCCTCAGGTAAGGAGTTCCACAAGATGACTGTGCGCTGCATGAAGAAGAACTTCCTTTTATTTGTTTTAAACCTGCTGCCTATTAATTTCATTTGGTGACCCCTAGTTCTTGTATTATGGGAATAAGTAAATAACTTTTCCTTCTCCACTTTCTCAACATCACTCATGACTTTATATACTTCTATCATATCCCCCCTTAGTCCTCTCTTTTCCAAGCCCCTTTTCTGAACCTTTTCTAGTGCTAGAATATCTTTTTGGGGGAGGAGAGACCTGTACACACAGTATTTCGAGTGTGGGGGCGTGTCATGGTGACCCCTAGTTCTTGTATTATGGGAATAAGTAAATAACTTTTCCTTCTCCACTTTCTCAACATCACTCATGACTTTATATACTTCTATCATATCCCCCCTTAGTCTTCTCTTTTCCAAGCTGAAGAGTCCTAGCCTCTTTAATCTTTCCTCGTATGGGACCTTCTCCAAACCCCTAATCATTTTAGTTCCCCTTTTCTGAACCTTTTCTAGTGCTAGAATATCTTTTTTGGGGTGAGGAGACCACATCTGTACACAGTATTCGAGATGTGGGCGTACCATGGATTTATATAAGGGCAATAATATATTCTCAGTCTTATTTTCTATCCCCTTTTTAATGCTTCCTAACATCCTGTTTGCTTTTTTGACCGCCTCTGCACACTGCGTGGACATCTTCAGAGAACTATCCACGATGACTCCAAGACCTTTTTCCTGACTTGTTGTAGCTAAATTAGCCCCCATCATGTTCTATGTATAGTTGCGGTTACATTTTCCAGTGTGCATTACTTTACATTTATCCACATTAAATTTCATTTGCCGTTTTGTCACCCAATCACTTAGTTTTGTGAGATCTTTTTGAAGTTCTTCACAATCTGCTTTGGTCTTAACTATCTTGAGCAGTTTAGTATCATCTGCAAACTTTGCCACCTCACTGTTTACCCCTTTCTCCAGATCATTTATGAATAAATTGAATAGGATTGGTCCGAGGACTGACCCTTGGGGAACACCACTAGTTACCCCTCTCCATTCTGAGAATTTACATTTAATTCCTACCCTTTGTTCCCTGTCCTTTAACCAGTTCTCAATCCATGAAAGGACCTTCCCTTTTATCCCATGACAGCTTAATTTACGTAACAGCCTTTGGTGAGGGACCTTGTCAAAGTCTTTCTGGAAATCTAAGTACACTATGTCCACTGGATCCCCCTTGTCCACATGTTTGTTCACCCCTTCAAAGAACTCTAATAGATTACTAAGACACGATTTCCCTTTACAGAAACCATGTAGACTATTGCTCAACAGTTTCTGTTTTTCTATGTGTCTGACAATTTTATTCTTAACTATTGTTTCAACTAATTTGCCCGGTACCGACGTTAGACTTACCGGTCTGTAATTGCCGGGATCACCTCTAGAGTCCTTTTTAAATATTGGCGTTACATTAGCTAACTTCCAGTCATTGGGTACCGAAGCCGATTTAAAGGACAGGTTACAAACCTTAGTTAATAGTTCCGCAACTTCACATTTGAGTTCTTTCAGAACTCTTGGGTGAATGCCATCTGGTCCCGGTGACTTGTTAATGTTGAGTTTATCAATTAATTCCAAAACCTCCTCTAGTGACACTTCAATCTGTGACAGTTCCTCAGATTTGTCACCTACAAAAGCCAGCTCAGGTTTGGGAATCTCCCTAACATCCTCAGCCGTGAAGACTGAAGCAAAGAATCCATTTAGTTTCTCCGCAATGACTTTATCGTCTTTAAGCGCTCCTTTTGTATTTTGATCGTCAAGGGGCCCCACTGGTTGTTTAGCAGGCTTCCTGCTTCTGATGTACTTAAAAAACATTTTGTTATTACCTTTGGAGTTTTTGGCTAGTCGTTCTTCAAACTCCTCTTTGGCTTTTCTTATTACACTCTTGCACTTAAGTTGGCAGTGTTTGTGTTCCTTTCCATTTGCCTCACTAGGATTTGACTTCCACCTTTTAAAGGAAGTCTTTTTATCTCTCACTGCTTCTTTTACATGGTTATTAAGCCACGGTGGCTCTTTTTTAGTTCTTTTACTGTGTTTCTTAATTTGGGGTATACATTGAAGTTGGGCCTCTATTATGGTGTCTTTAAAAAGGGCCCATGCAACTTGCAGGGATTTCACTTTAGTCACTGTACCTTTTAACTTTTGTCTAACTAACCCCCTCATTTTTGTATAGTTCCCCCTTTTGAAATTAAATGCCACAGTGTTGGGCAGTTGAGGTGTTCTTCCCACCACAGGGATGTTGAATGTTATTGTATTATGGTCACTATTTCCAAGCGGTCCTGCTATAGTTACCTCTTGGACCAGCTCCTGCGCTCCACTCAAGATTAAATCTAGAGTTGCCTCTCCCCTTGTGGGTTCCCGTACCAGCTGCTCCATGAAGCAGTCATTTAAAGTATCGAGAAATTTTATCTCTGCATTTCGTCCTGAAGTGAAATGTTCCCAGTCAATATGGGGATAATTGAAATCCCCCACTATTATTGGGTTCTTAATTTTGATAGCCTCTCTAATTTCCCTTAGCATTTCATCATCACTATTACTGTCCTGGTCAGGTGGTCGATAATAGATCCCTAATGTTATATTTTTATTAGAGCATGAAATTTCTATCCATAGAGATTCTATGGAACATGTGGATTCGCTTAAGATTTTTACTTCATTTGAATCTACACTTTCTTTCACATATAGTGCTACTCCTCCCCCTGCACGACCTGTTCTGTCCTTCCGATATATTTTGTACCTCGGAATGATTGTGTCCCATTGATTGCTCTCAGTCCACCAGGTTTCTGTGATGCCTATTATATCAATATCCTCCTTTATCACAAGGCACTCTAGTTCACCCATCTTATTATTTAGACTTCTGGCATTTGTGTACAAGCACTTTAAAAACTTGTCCCTGTTTATTAGCCCGCTTTTTTCTGATGTGCCAGATTCTTTTTTATGTGACTGTTTATCATCTGATCCGGCCCTTACATTATACTCTTCAGTCCTCTGCTCCTGACTATAACCTGGAGATTCTCTATCATCAGACTCTCCCCTAAGAGAAGTCTGTGTCCAATCCGCACGCTCCTCTGCAGCAGTCGGTTTTCCCCCATCTCCTAGTTTAAAAACTGCTCTACAACCTTTTTAATGTTTAGTGCCAGCAGTCTGGTTCCACTTTGGTTTAGGTGGACCCCATCTCTCCTGTATAGGCCCCTCCCATCCCAGAAGTTTCCCTAGTACCTAATGAATGTGAACCCCTCCTCTCTACACCATCGTCTCATCCACGCATTGAGACTCTGAAGCTCCGCCTGCCTACCCGGCCCTGCACGTGGAAATGGGAGCATTTCTGAGAATGCCACCATAGAGGTCCTGGATTTCAGTCTCTTCCCTAGCAGCCTAAATTTGTCTTCCAGGACATCTCTCCTACCCTTCCCTATGTCATTGGTACCTACATGTACCACGACCACCGGCTCCTCCCCAGCACTACACATAAGTCTGTCTAGATGCCTCGAGAGATCCGCAACCTTCGCACCAGGCAGGCAAGTCAGCATACTTTTCTCCCGGTCATCACAAACCCAGCTATCTATGTTTCTAATAATTGAATCTCCCATTACTAACACCTGCCTTTTCCTAGAAACTGGAGTTCCCTCCCACGGAGAGGCAACCTCAGTGCGAGAGGCAACCCCAGCACCATCTGGAAGGACGGTCCCAACTATGGGAAGGTTTCCCTCTGCTCCCATTGACTGCTCTGCTTCCCTGGGCCTTTCATCCTCCTCAACAGCGCAGGGGCTGTCTGACTGGAGGTGGGACAATTCTACAGTGTCCAGGAAAGCCTCATCAACATACCTCTCTGCCTCTCTTAGCTCCTCCAGTTCCGCCACCCTGGCCTCCAAGGTCCGTACATGGTCTCTGAGGGCCAGGAGCTCCTTGCACCGACTGCACACATACGCCACCCACCCACAGGGCAGGTAATCATACATGCAACACTCAGCGCAATAAACTGGATAGCCCCCACTCTGCTGCTGGACTTCTGCCTGCATTGTCTCCTAGTTAATGGTAGGGTGGTTTACAGAAAGGGGTTTTGAAATGTGGTTCGGTTTATAAGTTTTAGGGGGACCACAGGGAAGGGGTTAGGGCTGGCGAGGGACTCCCACTCCCTTCCCACTCCCCTTCTCAAACTCCCTTGCGAAACTCCCTGTTAGCAGCCCCTGTTCGCAAAGCTCCCTGGTCGCTTGTGCGCGGCTTTATAAAGCCCTGGCCTGAGTGAATGCCCCGCCCAATGCCTACCTCCTGCCTAAGCCTGGAATGATTGCTAAGCCATGGGAGACAGGTGTTCACCTGTGGGCCCCAGGCCATAGGCATGCACAGAGGCTGTCCAACTCCACACAACATGGCGGAAGGGAAAGAAGAGGGACTCCATTCTAAGTTTTTGCACAGTGATTAGGGAGACTCACCCAGCATGTGAGGGACACTGTTTCAAGCCCCCTCGCCTTCCCCCAGATGAGAAGGTATTTGAACAGGGAAACTGCCACAATTCTGCCCTCCCTCCATTTTTTTGGGCCAGAACAATTAACTGAAATCGACCACCAAATTCACAAATTGTTTCAATGCAAATCTACATTTTCAGCTAAAAAAAATACTTTTGCATAAGATAAATGTATTTAACGTGTGCATAGTTGTTTAGCACAGCGATAGCATCTTCAGTGGTGTGATGCAGTTCTTCTAGGCCACTGCTGAGCCTAGTCAGCAGGCATTCATCAAGAATGTGCGTCATTGTCTGTGTTGCTTCGCAGCTGCACAAAGGGCTGTCACGAAGGCCCCAGCGATACTGGTTGGCTGCACAGAGACCTTGCCCGGTCCGAACCTGTTCAACAGGGACATTGGTGACGGGGCAGGTCAAAACCAGGTGAGCAAATTGTGGGGTCGGCGATGAGGGATTATAATAGATCCATTCCTCTCGCCAGAGTGTTTCCACCCCAACATCCTGGCGTGGCAGATGAGACCACAATAGGCGACGTGACCGCAAATGTGCAGCTGGTGGTTTAAAAAGGTCATTGTGCAGTGGCAGGCTTGGATTGGCGTGTACTTTCTCTAGTAACTTGCCAGAGGCAACGTCTCGTCTGATCTGAGGAGGAGCAATATTGCTCAGAACTAGGAGCCATGAGAGTGGAGTCAGACGCAGGGTGCCAGAGATGATGCGCATGGCAGCATGTAACTGTGTATCCACCAGTTCAGTGTGTGATGATCGACTCCAAACCAGTGTGCAGGACTCCAACTGAACACGAGGTGGCAAGAGCTGACGTCTGCAAAGTTGGAGCATGAGCACCCCATAACGGACCTGCCAGTTTGCTAAGAAGATTGTTGCATGTCTGAACTTTAGCTGCTGTCTTTTTCGGGTGGGCACGGCAACTCGGTGTACGGTCTAAGGTCACACCTAGATAGACCAGTTCTACTTTATGCTTCACCTTCTAGCCATTTGGATAAACATTTAATTCTCAGGTTACGCTGATGTGATGAAGGTGGAACAAACTGGAGACTGTTTCTATGACATTTGGCTGGAGGCGCCAAGTCTTACAGTGGTCAGCTAACTTTATCATGTCCCGGTTTAAGGTGGCATCAAGTTTGTGAAACGTCCAGGCCTGGGTACCACAACAGATGTTGTCTGCATAAGAGAAATGACCCAACTCTACTCTACATGCTTTTCTCTTCATTCCAAACACGGCCCATCACCCTGAATACTCAACAATTGGTTGTTGTTCCTTATAAATACAATTCCGCTGAGTGCAGTCTTGAATAATAATTTTAAAAAGCTAGATGTTTCAATTGACGAAATGACAAGCCAGGACATTTCAGGCATCCTGACAGAAGCTCCTGTGACACAGGGAGTAGGGACATCATATGAAAGAAGAAAATGAACATATAGTCTTTACCATGTATGTTTCTCAGTATTTTTAAACCCTGGTGCTTTATTATGCCTGTCCAATCCAGACAGAAGATAAAAGAACACTAGTGAATCAAATGTGTGGCAAAGATGCTGCTATCATCCCCTCAAACCCTCAGCTATTCTAAAATGCAGAGAGTTATGGGCCCACTCCAAGAGGGGAATGGGAGCTAAAGCCTTTCAATTGAATTGCTGCTCTGGAGGAGTCAACGAGACAGAAGAATGCTCCCTGCCTTTGTGTTTTTAGTCTTGTAAGTGGCATTTTAAAGTGGGTACATTTCAGGGATAGGGGACAAACTAAGAATGATGAGAAACAAAGCTTCCAAAAATCTTACAGCTTGTAAGTAAAGGATGTGCTTGAAGCACCATGAGCTGGCTCCATTACTCGAGAGCTGTGAGGTCAGGGTTAGGTATTTTGAGGCTGAGGGTAAATCAGGAAAATGGCTCACATTCAGATTCAGATTCAATAACTCTGACATCTCACTAGCTGTTCTTGAGAGATTAAGGCCCCAGTGGTGGAAATATCATCCTCTCTGCTGAGATTTTGGACTCATCTGAGGTGCAATGGAAAACAGATTTGGATCTGATTTTAGGAAGAGGGTTGGATGTGAGGATTCAAATAAGAATCCCTATGAAATTCAAAAGGGTTTGGATAGGAGGTTCCAGCTTGGGCCAATTACTATTACAAGCCATGCAAAGCAGAGGGTATAAATCACAGGTGACAAAGGGTTAATCCTGTGGTGGACTAGAGCTGGTCAAAATGTTTTGAACAAAAATGTGTGTTGAAAGGGGGTCTTTCCCCCTCCCCCACAAATGGTCTCACCACCCCCGCCCCATGCCCCACACAACGTGGACTTTTGGTGGAGGGAGAGAGGGGTGGTAAAACAAAGACAATCCATGTCCTGGGTTTTTTCAAGTATTTTTTAATCAAAACCAGCAAGATGGCTATTAATCAATAACAGTTAAAAATGAAAGGGGCCCATTTCAAAACGTTTGAAATAAAAGCCTCAACATTTCCAGGTATCTTACAGAAACAGGGTTTTTGCTTTTTTTGACCAGCTCTAATTTTGATGCTAGGGGAAAGGTATTTTCCCCTGTAAACAAACACTATCACAGGGCACATACTGAAAATGTAAAGCACATCTCACAATGGCAGGCCTCTTATCTTACAAAATGTCTCCTCTTTCAGGGTCTCTGTTCTCAGGGGTCTGTTACGCTGAGTGCACCATCCTTAAGGGTGAGGATGCTGTTGCCGCCAGTTGTGACTACTCTGATTTCTTATATTTCCTTCTTTCCTAGTCAGGGTCAGCAAAAGGCTAAAGGCATTTTAAGGATTTTTCCATGAACCTCTCAGTATAGGAGGGGCATTTGTCTGACTATTGTACAGAATGAGACAAATGGAAACACTGGGTTGGATCCTCAGCTGATGCACTGAATTCAATGGAGCTATGCAAATTAATATTAGCTGGAGTTCTGGCCCACTGTGGCTACTTTCAGGTGGCTGGAGGAACTGAAATTAGAAGTCTGATAGAAATACGCTGTGTACTGAATCAAGTTCAGTCCCATCGAAATATTGCTGTCAAAACTTAGAATTCCTGCTTTGGAAGCACTCAGCACCAATCCCACTAACATTACAACTGATCTCCCGGAGAAAGGAGTTAGCAGTTGGTGCATCACTGATGTAACAATCTAGTCATGGAAATATTTCTATGATGTGATGCATTTGTCAGCATGAGAGATCTGACGTAGCCACCAAGTCAAAGGCAGCAGTGCACTAGGGCAGAGAAAATGGGCTAGTCTAAGGGTATGTCTACACTACAGGAGTAGTTCGATTTAACTTAGGTCGAATTTGTGGATTCGACCTGATGAATTCGAATTTGTGTATCCACACTAAGGACACTAATTCGAATTTGTGAGTCCACACTAACGGGGCAAGCGTCGACATTGGAAGCGGTGCATTCTGGGCAGCTATCCCACAGTTCCCGCAGTCCCCGCTTCCCATTGGAATGCTGTGTAGAGCCCCCAATGCCTTCTGGGGAAAAAATGTGTCGAGGGTGGTTTTGGGTAACTGTCATCATTCAACCGTCACTCCCGCCCTCTCTCCCTGAAAGCACCAGCGGGAACTCTGTTCGCGCACTTTTCTGGTCAGTGACAGCGCGGACGCCACAGCACTGCGAGCATGGAGCCCGCTGCGATCATCGCTGCACTTATGGCTGTTGTCAACTCCTCGCACCTTATCGAACACCTCTTCCACAGTCAGCTGCTGAGAAATCAGGCGAGGAGGCTCCGGCAGCACGGTGAGGACGTGAAGTGTGAGAGTGGCACAGACCTCTCACAAAGCACGGTACGCCACGCCATGGAGATCATGGTGGCAATGGGTCACGTTCATGCTATGGGACGGCGATTCTGGGCCCGGGAAACAAGCACGGACTGGTGGGACCGCATAGTGCTGCAGGTCTGGGATGAATCACAGTGGCTGCGAAACTTCAGGATGCGTAAGGGCACTTTCCTTGAACAGTGTGACTTGCTGTCCCCTGCCCTGAAGCGCAAGGACACCCGGATGCGAGCAGCCCTGAGTGTGCAGAAGCGAGTGGCCATAGCCCTCTGGAAACTTGCAACGCCAGACAGCTACCGGTCAGTAGCGAACCACTTTGGCGTGGGCAAATCTACCGTGGGGGTTGCTGTGATGCAAGTAGCCAACACAATCGTTGAGCTACTGCTCTCAAAGGTAGTGACCCTGGGAAACGTCCAGGTCATCATAGATGGCTTCGCCGCGATGGGATTCCCAAACTGCGGTGGGGCTATAGATGGCACTCACATCCCTATCCTGGGACCGGACCACCAGGCCAGCCAGTATATTAACCGAAAGGGCTACTTTTCAATGGTGCTGCAAGCACTGGTGGACCAACATCTACGTCGGGTGGCCAGGCAAGGTTCATGACGCGCGTGTGTTCAGGAACTCTGGTCTGTTTAGACGCCTGCAGGAAGGTAGTTTCTTCCCGGACCACAAAGTAAGTGTTGGGGATGTGGAGATGCCTACAGTGATCCTCGGGGACCCAGCCTACCTGCTAATGCCCTGGCTCATGAAGCCCTATACAGGCGCCCTGGACAGTGACAAGGAGCTCTTCAACTACCGGCTGAGCAAGTGCAGAATGGTGGTGGAGTGTGCTTTCGGACGTCTCAAGGGTAGATGGAGGAGCTTACTGACTCGCTCGGATCTCAGCGAAACCAATATCCCCATTGTTATTGCTGCTTGCTGTGTGCTCCACAATCTCTGTGAGAGCAAGGGGGAGACCTTTATGGCGGGATGGGAGGTTGAGGCAAATCGCATGGCTGCTGATTACGCTCAGCCAGACACCCGTGTGATTAGAAGAGCCCAGCGGGAAGCGCTGTGCATCCGGGAGGCTTTGAAAGCTAGGTTCCTCAGAGAGCAGGGTAACCTATGACTGTCCAGTCTCTTTACAGAGAAGCTGAGCCTGCCCCTGTTTCAGTTACTATTGTCTTTTTTCAGCGGTTACATACCCCGTTCACCAGGTTTCCCCCCTTCCAACAGACGTTTAAAAATAAAGTTATTGGAACATTTTTAATTAACAAAGTTTTCTTTACTAACGAATTCTCGTTCAAGGGTTACAACAGGGACGCAGACTGTGGTGGGTACGGTGTGCAGTGATGTACATACCGCTTCTACACTCGAGGACTGACAGGCTCCTGCTCCTACAGCGGTCTCTGGGGGGAGGACGGTTACCGGAGGGTGTGCAGGAAGGGGTGGGTTTGCAGGAAGGGGTGAGGGGTGTGTGGGAAGGGTGAGTAGGTGTGGTTGGATGATGGCTCTGGCTGGGGCTCAGGGCATCGGAGAGGTTCATGGCTAGGGTGGAAGGGCATGGTAAGGGCAGCCTGCCTTGCCATTTGTGGATGCCAGGCGCTCGGACCCTGGGGCAACATACACCTCCCAGACTGACCGGGGGCAGCAGACACCTCGCACAGTGACCCGGGTGCCTAGTGACTGCACTCTGTGTGTGACCTGCTGTTGATCCTGCCCCCATGTCTGTACCCTGTTAATGGTGGCTCTCCTATGCAATTAACAAACCCCTCCCCCACCCTTCACACAAAGTCTTCTGCAAAGAAACATGACGGAAACAGTAATGAACAGCAAACTATTTTTAATACTCAACTACACAGTTGGGGGATGAAACTGGGATTTGGGATCGGGTGAGCCAGGAAGGCAAGGAACTCTCATACTTTAGGGAATGAGAGCTGTTTGGTACATGAGCGCTCTGCTGGGGTGGAGTGACAGTTTTCACGGCCCCTAGCGCCCCTCCTTCTTGTGATTTCGGGTGAGGGGGGGACAGGACTTTGTGGCGGGGGAGGGCGGTTGCAGATACAGTTCAGGGGGGCTCTCTGCTCCTGCCTGCGGTCCTGCAGAACATCCACAAGGCACCGGAGCGTGTCCGTTTGCTCCCTCATTAGTCCAAGCAGCGTTTGAGTCACCTGCTGGTCTTCCTGCCGCCACCTGTCCTCCCGTTCGCTGTGTGAGCGCTGCTGCTGAGAGAGGGTCTCCCTCCACTGGCTCTGCTGTGCCACCTCGGCTCTGGAGATGGCCATCAGTTCAGAGAACATCTCGTCCCGAGTCTTTTTCTTTCGCCGCCTAATCTGCGCCAGCCTCTGTGAGGGGGATGCCGGGGCAGTTCGGGAAAGAGCCGCAGCTGTGTGATGGGAAAAAGGAAGTGATTTCCTTCCAAAGATACATGTTTGCTAACACTGAACACAGTCTACTCAGTTTCTGTGAACAAGACCATACAGGGCACCTAATCTCATGTGCTCTCAGGACAAGTTCAAATTTTCGGCATTCGCTTTCATTGCCTGGGGTCTTGCACTGGAGATCGGACAAGCGGGGCAGGACAGCAGAATCCGTGTAGCAGCCAGGCCTGGTAAGCCGGAAACTTTAGGCTGCTTAACAGTTAATGGATAGCAGGGCCCTCCTGCTGCAGTCAATCTGGAAAGCATAAAGTCTGACCCTGTTCCAGCCCCTCGCGGCTGTCCCCGGGAAAGATCCCTGTATGCTTTTCCTCTGCAGCCTACAACACGTGGCTGTTAAACGACAGTCATTGTTATGCAAAGGAAAAGTCAAGCATTCACAATAGTAACATTAAAGTAATTCCCCTAATTAGATGCAGCAGTCGCAGAGCGAGATCACCCTGAGGCGGGTCTCCAGGACAAAGAGAGAGCGAATGCTGCGTGAATCCCTGCACAGACCAGGACCCTATGCTGCCATGCTGGTCGAGGCGATGCTCCCATTATACCTCCTGATGGCCTGGCGCGGAAGAGTGTGCTTCCACGGAGCACCCAACAAGGCACCTCTCCCCAGGAACCTCCTAAGGAGGCTTTTCAAGTACCTCTCAGAGAGCTTCGTTGAACTGTCCCAAGAGGATTTTTGTTCGATCCCTATATGCATTGACCTTCTTTTTATATAGTTTTTATTCCTGTTTTGTTAAGAAATAAATGCTTACATGTTTATAGCACTTACCGACTGATCCTTCCCCTGATTCGGAGTCCGGGTTAACGGCCGGGGAGGGTTGGTAGGGGATCTCTGTGAGGGTGATGAAGAGATCCTGGCTGTCGGGGAAAGCAGTATTGTAACCGCTGTCGCCTGCGTTGTCCTCCACAAACCCTTCCTCATCTTCCCCATCGGCGAACATCGCCGAGAAACTGCCCGTCGACACTATCCCATCCTCAGAGTCCACGGTCACTGGTTGGGCAGTGGTGGCAGACCCACCGAGAATGGCATGCAGTGCCTCGTAGAAGCGGCATGTCTGGGGCTGGGCTCCGGAGCGTCCGTTTGCCGCTTTGATTTTTTGGTAGCCTTGTCTCAGGTCCTTGATTTTCACGCGGCACTGTGTTGCATCCCGGCTGTATCCTCTGAGTGCCATGGCTTTGGAGACTGTCTCGTAGGTCTTTGCATTCCGTTTTTTGGAGCGCAGCTCCGAAAGCACAGACTCATCGCCCCACACAGCGATCAGATCCAAGACTTCCCGGTCAGTCCATGCTGGGGCCCTCTTTCTACTCTGAGATTGCATGGACTCCTCTGCTGTAGAGCTCTGCATCGCTGCCAATGCTGCTGAGCTCGCCACGACGTCCACACAGGAAATGAGATTCAAACTGGCCAGACAGGAAAAGGAATTCAAATTTTCCCGGGGCTTTTCCTGTATGGCTGATCAGAACATCTGAGCTCGGACTGCTGTCCAGAGCGTCAACAGAGTGGTGCAGTGTGGGATAACTCCCGGAGCTAGTAAGTTTGATTTGCATCCACACCTAGCCTAATTCAACATAGCCATGTCGAATTTAGCGCTACTCCCCTCGTCGGGGTGGAGTACCGAATTCGAACTAAAGAGCCCTCTAGGTCGAATTAAATAGCTTCCTGGTGTGGACGGGTGCACGGTTAATTCGAATTAACGCTGCTAAATTCGAATTAAAGTCCTAGTGTGGACCAGGCCTTAGTGTGGATTAAACCTGGAAGTTAAAAAATGGTGATTATCCAAAGATCAATTGACTTTCTGTTTGGACAATAGCAATTACACAAAAATGTCCAGGAGGTTTTTAGAATTGTTCCCCTAGATTTTCTCTCCAGGTTCTGATTTGGTCTCAATACTTTGTTGTAGCTGGTCATCATGCAACCTAGTTATCCCAGCCCTGTGTGTGACAGACTTTGCAAGACTAGCATCACTGGGCTGCTTGAATTTAATTCTGTTGGTTTTAGCCTCCAGAAGCAGCATTTCATGGCAGCCATTTTTTTTCACAAAAACTCTCTTGATTCTTCCTCCTTCTGCGTTTGATGGCTTGTGGGTTTGCTGCTGATTTCTCCATTCATTGCTGAATCTCTCAGTCTCTTTGTCCCTTCCCTGGATGTTGTCCCTGTGGCTGATTTCCTGCCTGCTTTTCTTCTACCCATTTTAAGTAAGATTTTGTATTCCTCTTTCTTACCTCTTTAGTCTGAGATGGGGGAGGTATTTGGGATTCTACTTCCATTGATTTCAATGGGAGTTAGGGCCCTCAATACCTTTGAGGATCTGAGCCTAACTCTTACTAACAAGGGATTTGGAGAAATACATCTTCACTGTGGGAGTGTCTCACAATGCTGAAGGTGATGGACATTTTATACAGTAAAAGGCCTGTGTGGAGCAAAGAATTCTGGGAATGCTTCTGTAACCCACAGTGAGAGCGCCCCAGAGAGCCTGTAAGTGCATTGTGTTTATAAGGAATGTAGGAGACTATGAATAAACACCATGGCTGAAATTTACTCCATGGAGAGGGCCAGCACAGGGCATTTGCCCTATTTAAATACCTCCTAAAGCTCCATTGTAAGTGTTTTTCTAATCACTCCCCGTCCCCCATGCCGCCGCCCCAGTTAGAGTTTGAATCTGCAAATGGAAACAAAGCGGAACCCCACATTGCTGGAGTCTGGGATTTCATCTTGTGATGCACCGTGCAGTCTAATGGTTACAATGAGCCCCATTGGATCAAGATTCCTGGACTCCATTCCTGGCTTTGCTCCTGCCCGGCAGTATCTGAGCACTCAGCACTACTGTAATATGCATTCATAGGAAGCTGTGTTCCCCTGCACTGTGAAGTGCCCTTGTGCCCTGGCTGGGTGATACCAAACACCACTCAGTGAGCAAGCACTGCTGCAGAGCCACCCAGACATTAAGGATCAGACTATTCAGTTAAGGCATGGTGCAGAACTGCCCTACCCCAAAGAGAGCTCCAGCTGGCATTGCCCGGAGTGTGCGCTCCCCTCCATAGCCAGCCTGCACTACTAGCTGGTCCAGAGTTTGGAGTAGGAGTGAGGCCATAACCTCATTTCCACCCTGTCCTCCTTTTCCCTTTTGGAGCAGCACCAACCCTGGCTCAGCTCTCACTGGAGAGTGCAAGGGTACCCAGTTGTGATCAGGTTCAGAGCAAGGAAAGGAAGACTCCTTGCACTCTCCTCATCTCTTGTGCCATAATCTGGCCCTAATTGAGAGCATTTCATACCACTGGAAACAGACAGGTAGAAGAGCCTTAATACGTTTCACAAAGCACTGCAACACCTGGGAAAGAAGGGTGAGGAAAGGTCCCTGTTATGCTCATGGCATACACACAGAAGTTAGATCAAAACATATATTATTGCTGAAGGTTGAAATGTAACATTACTTTCTTTTGTGTATTGAATTCTAAGAAATAACCTCAACCCCAAAAAGAGACAAAACAGGCTGCTCCCTAAAACAGAGAGGTACACCTCACCCCACTTTACTCCAGGCTCACTCTGCAGACTGACTGATCACATGCTTCTCTTCAGAGCCCTGTAGTTTGCAAGTTAGAGTGATAGCTAATAATTTTAGCACAGTTTTAATGCCCGACCACCCCCACTTCTGTTCAAGGGACTGCAGAAGTTCAGCAAGGGGGAGGGGCCTGAGCCCTCCTAGACATTTAACTGAACCTGGGCCAAAACTTGGCAACTTCAGGGATTTTCAGCAGGTTTCAAGTTTTGGCCTGAAGCTTCCACACAGTTTTGGTCCAAATACACTTTCCAGCCAAATTTAAATCACACAGCATTACCACTGAGGATTAGGTAGACGGCTAAAGTTTACAAATGGACTGACATTTACTTCCTCCCTTCCCCACTGTTAAAATTGTGATTTGGGACAACTTGGTTTGGTGGGGAGTTATAGCAGCCTGTAAATCTGAATTAGAAAACGTTTTCAGATTAATGATCTGGTGCAAAACTTATACTCTGAACTCCAGAATATGTGTGAAGGGATTAAAGGACTGGGTCATGGAGAGATTATTCCCCAAACTGACTAGATCTGCTAGGCTAATACTGGTCAGGTTGTCAACTGGACTAAATCAGCATAGCTTCTATTGCCTTCAGTAAAGCTATACTGATTTATTCCAGCTGAGTGGCTGGGCCACTCTTTCTGGAATTTACAGGATTTCTAAACTTCTAGGAGACTGTCTTAGTCAGAATGGTTGTCTGCTTCATTGACTCACAGCTATATGAGCTGAGCATGAGTGTAATTCTGACATCCACCCGTGAAAACCCATTATCTCTTTGCAACAGTGTACAAAACACTGAAACTATACAAAAGAAAATCAATACAGCACTAGAATATTAGCCTGAGCCTCGATGTTAAAAGTCTGCACATATCCATTCCCATTCCTGATTTGCTACCAGCCATCAACAGCAATACTACCTGGGAGTGGGAAAGCACATAGCTTAGTATGTAATGGGCAATGCTATGGGGAGTCTGCTAGAATAACCGGGATCTTCAATCTCCTCTTGCCGCTGCAACTTTCGTTGTAAATACAGAGCACAAAGTAGCGATCGAGTTAAATGTTTCACCTGCCCTATAATACTGTACCACATGTGCCTATGGTAATCAGCAGACGAAATATATATTTAACAAAACAACTTCCTAAAACCGTTGCAGATGAATAGGAGAGAACACAGAGAATCAAACTGGGACCAGAATTCAAAGGGAGATAGTTTCCTCAGAAAAAACTAACTTGATTTGCATATCGTTCCAACTGCAAAAAGCCTGTACCAGTCAAAAGGCAAAGGCACACGCAAGCCTCACCAGAACCGGATTAAACAAATGAAACAATGAGCATGGAGTCCTACTGTCCTATTAGCTCCTCCCAGAGCTAGTGAGAATATTTGATCAACAATTTTTTGATCAAAACTGGCTTTTCATCCAAAAGAAAAATGTTGCCAACAGATATTTGATTGGTATTTTCAGTAAACGTAATGGCTTTCTGGATACAAAAAAATTCATTTTGGCAGTTATTTGGTGGTAATGGTCACAGTTTGGGTTTCTAAAAACCCGAAATTTTTCTTCTCTCCACCTCCACTCAAAACACTTCTCAGGATTTTTTTTTTTTAATTTCTAAAGATTTACTACAAAAATAATTGACATTTTCTGGCCAGGTTGAGTTACCGTGTCACTCCCCGATGCGGCCAGCTGCTGCATGGAACCCAGGCTCCCTTTGGCTGCACACAGGTCTACAGGGAACAGCTTGACCCTTGGCTTCTATCTGCAAAGGAGACACCAGCAGGGTCAACAGAACCCCATATCCATGGCAACCAGCAGTTCTACCTTTAGCTTTCCTTCACGAAATAAGGTAATTGCTTTATTCTTTCGTTACATCTTTATACTTTCGTGGTGTATAATAGCTGTGATGCCCTCTGGGTCAGGCATTGCCTGGCAGCTAATGACCAGATCAGTGAAGTAAGCTTGGCTGAACCGTGGGCCTCATTCCTTCACACAGTCGCTATGTGCCAGGAAACATCTGACTCTGAGATAATTATGGGGTAACTATTCTACTAATTTGAACCACTACAATTAAAAAGGGCTGTTTGGGCTGGACTGCCCCACCTGTTCTTTCTTCATTCATATTTAGGAAGGTTCATAGGGAAAACAGCTGATTTTTCCTTAGTCACTAAAGGAACTGTGAGCTTTCTGTTTTTCTGTGTGTATTTGGGAGCTGTAAGGCTAGGGAGCTGTTAGTGGAGGGAGGGAATTTGAGATTTGAAACTTCCTGCCTCACTGGTCGCAGGCTGTCTTTGAGCGTACAGCTGCACTTATGATGTATGTAAGTTATATGCAGGCTCCTTTGGGTCATTTCTATATATCTGAATGAACAGCTCCACTCTTAGGGCTGGGATAGCCTCAGACAAAGCCTCCAGTTGACTCCTCCCGACCCACCCAAATAATCTCAGGCTTCTCCAGGCTAGGATTAGGGTTAGGGTTAGGGTTTTTTTGCCTCTGTCTTCACAGACAAGGTCAGCTCCCAGACAGCTGCACTCTGCAGCACGGTATGGGGAGAAGGTGACCAGCTCTCTGTGGAGAAAGAAGTAGTTCGGGACTATTTAGAAAAGCTGGACGAGCACAAGTCCATGGGGCCGGATGCGCTGCATCCGAGGGTGCTAAAGGAGTTGGCCGATGACATTGCAGAGCCATTGGCCATTATCTTTGAAAAATCATGGCGATCGGGGGAGGTCCCGGATGACTGGAAAAAAGCTAATGTAGTGCCCATCTTTAAAAAAGGGAAGAAGGAAGATCCAGGGAACTACAGGCCAGTCAGTCTCACCTCAGTCCCTGGAAAAATCATGGAACAGGTCCTCAAGGAATCAATTTGGAACCACTTAAAGGAGGGGAAAGTGATCAGGAACAGTCAGCATGGATTCACCAAGGGCAAGTCATGCCTGACTAACCTAATTGCCTTCTATGATGAGATAACCGGCTCTGTGGATGAGGGGAAAACAGTGGATGTGCTATTTCTGGACTTTAGCAAAGCTTATGATACAGTCTCCCACAGTATTCTTGCCATCAAGTTAAAGAAGTCTGGGCTGGATGAATGGACGGTAAGGTGGATAGAAAACTGGCTAGATGGTTGGGCTCAACGGGTAGTGATCAATGGTTCCATGTCTAGTTGGCAGCCGGTATCAAGTGGAGTGCCCCAAGGGTCGGTGCTGGGGCCGGTTTTGTTCAATATCTTCATTAACGATCTGGAGGATGGTGTGGACTGCACCCTTAGCAAGTTTGCAGATGACACTAAACTGGGAGGAGTGGTTGATACGCTGGGGGGTAGGGCTAGGATACAGAGGGACCTAGACAAATTAGAGGATTGGGCCAAAAGAAATAAGATGAGGTTCAACAAGGACAAGTGCAGAGTCCTGCACTTAGGACGGAAGAATCCCATGCACTGTTACAGACTAGGGACCGAATGGCTGGGCAGTGGTTCTGCAGAAAAGGACCTAGGGGTTACGGTGGACGAAAAGCTGAATATGAGTCAACAGTGTGCCCTTGTTGCCAAGAAGGCTAATGGCATTTTGGGTTGTATAAGTAGGGGCATTTCCAGCCGATCGAGGGATGTGATCATTCCCCTCTATTCAGCACTGGTGAGGCCTCATTTGGAGTACTGTGTCCAGTTTTGGGCCACACAATACAAGAAGGATGTGGATAAATTGGAGAGAGTCCAGCAGAGGGCAACAAAAATGATTAGGAGGCTGGAGCACATGACTTATGAGGAGAGGCTGAGTGAACTGAGATTGTTTAGCCTGCAGAAGAGAAGAATGAGGGATTTGATAGCTGCTTTCAACTACCTGAAAGGGGGTTCCAAAGAGGATGGATCTAGACTGTTCTCAGTGGTAGAAGATGACAGAACAAGGAGTAATGGTCTCAAGTTGCAGAGGGGGAGGCTTAGGTTGGACATTAGGAAAAACTTTTTCACTAGTAGGGTGGTGAAGCACTGGAATGGGTTACCTAGGGAGGTGGTGGAATCTCCTTCCTTAGAGGTTTTTAAGGTCAGGATTGACAAAGCCCTGGCTGGGATGATTTAGTTGGGTTTGGTCCTGCTTTGAGCAGGGGGTTGGACTAGATGACCTCCTGAGGTCCCTTCCAACCCTGAGATTCTATGATTCTATGAGTCTCAGCCAGTTTGTCCTTATCTGTGCCCCAGTCTGACCCAGACCCTGGAAGAGCTGCTCCGCTGCACAAGCCCAGCTGAGCTATCACTATACTGAAAGCACTGCTGCTGCCTGCATGTTCTCCTAGGGGCCTTGCATACCTATTGAATCAGTGGGGTGATGGCATGGTACCTCGCAGGAGACAGCCCGTCAGGCAGAAGAGCAACCGCCCCAATCTACCCTCAGTGATCAAACCCCAAGACAGGAACAAGACGACTGATGACCAGTTCCATGCACTTCCCATAAGGCCCACAGATGTACCAGCATCAGCACAGCATAATCCACAGTATCAGAGGCAGGCAACAGATCTAATAATATTGGTTTGGACATCTAATATTTATGCTTTGCCAGGAAGGGAAAAAAATCCAACCAACGAACCAACCAAAACAAACCACCAGACTGGTTTGACAAGTACAGCCTCTGTGCCATGCAGAGGTTAGAATCTAGACAGGCAAAGACTGAGGAAACCACAGTCATTAATGTACAGTGAGAGCTGTCTTGGCACTGTTCCCATAACCTTATCCCACAATGTAAGATTTGGACCATGGCTGATAGCTGGAGAGAGTGTCAGTGCTCAAGCTGAGTACAAGGCTCCCTTTTTCCACTGCACCAAGCACAGACCTATTGGTCTTCAGATTGAAGACCTGTCCCTGCCCACCCCATTGTTTCTCATACACTCTAGAGAGGTAGGCCAGGTCTACACTATAGCCATTACAACATCATGGTACTGTAGCTATGCCATTGTAGCCCCGTAGTCTAGACAGAATACAAGAGAAGGGAGTTTTCTGTCCCTGTAGGAACCTCACCTGTAGACTGATGCTAGCAAGTTCGACAGAAGCATTCTTCCGTTGACTTAGAAGTGTCTACACCAGGGGCTATGTAGTCCTACCTATGGTGCTCAGGGTGCAGATTTTTCCTATCCCCGAATGCTGTAGCATGTTGACCTAAATTTGAGGTGTAGCGCAAGACACAGATTCACTTTTCCACACAGCCAAGATGCCAGCTGTGACTGTCCTTTACATTTTCCTTTAAGCACCATCATGCCAGGCCACCCTTCATATTTGGAAGGAGCCCTCTGTAAAAATCCACAAAGCCACCTGTGTCCTTTAAATCTCTCCGTAACCCCCTCCTCTGCCGGCATGCCTCCAAGACACTTCACAATGGCTTGGCAGCTGGAGCTAGATTCACAAGAGGACGTGGCACTTACTTGCCACTTTAGGCACCTAAATCCCAGAATCAGGCCCCACTGGGATTCACAAAATCCCTGCTCAGCTGCCACCCAACACCTTAACTCACTCAGCACCTACATATTTGCAGAAAGCCTTCCCTAGGAGCCTATGTTTCTCTCTGCGCACATGTGCACTGCAGCCCCACGCCAGGCAACCAGATACCTCAGTACCAGGGTGAAAGAGAACTGGGGGAAGACGAGCATTCCTACACCTTACCTGAATGTGGGGCCCACTCTGGTAAGCATGCTCAGAGCTCACCTGCTGGATCAGGCCCTTATCGGTGAGCTTACACAAAATGGCCACAGCAGGAGGATGTCCCTCACCCTTTAGCACAGTGCTGGGATATGGGAGGGATCGGGGCTTTGAATAGGGCTTTGTTGCTTCTCAGGAGAGTGTCCTAACCACTGGGCATGAGATATTGTGATGTGTGTGTGGAGGGGTGTCCTCTCAGTCTCTTCCGAGAAAAGCTGTTCCACCGAGCTAAATAATAAGAGAATCTTTTTTTTTCTTTTTTTTTTGGGGGGGGGGGAGAGAAAGAGAGAGAGAGAGAGAGAAGGTGCAAGAAAGAGCAGGAAAGTGAATCTCTAGCCCGGTGGTTTGATCACTCACATGGGAGACACAGGATCCAGGCCCACTGCTCTAATGACTTTTTAATTATTTATCCACAGTGGAACTGCTGTAGCAGGAAAGACTGAGGAAGCCCCACATCAGGTGGTTATGGAAATGTTTATACTTTGTTCTCAGCAAATACTCTCGTTTAAGCCCAGTGCTCAGCCTGTGCGATTTGAAATGGGGGAGAGAAGAGGATTTGAAGAGAAAATGAGAGGAGCAGTAGGTACTAACGTGTAGTGGAGCTTTTAGCTTCTCCTTGATGGGATGGCTTTGTGTTCTAATCATCAGCACCACAGTAATTCCCTCGAGCACCGAACGCTCCCGGTGACAGCCGGATGGCTCAGGCTGGGGAATGGCTCAGGCCTTCTGCGTCACTTATTGTCCCCAAACTGAGATTTTACTGTAGCTTTTCCTTGAGACACACACAATAGCAAGTATTAAGACTCCATATATGGCTACCTAACTTATGACAGGTAAGGGTCTGTAATTGTATTTAGCAACCTTTACCACAAGACTATTTCCTGTCAATGGCTCATTTCTAGAGCTGAGTGAGTCTTTGGGATTTTTCAGTTTGGGGGTTGAACCGAGAAGCCAAAAACTCTATTTTTTTTAGTTTGTCACCAAAAGGAACAAGAAAATATTTCATTCTGAGTTGAGCGAAACATTTCATTTGACCCAAAACTATGTTTTGTTTTAGGTTTGGTTTTCAGGTATTTAACCCCCTTTTTGGGTGATTTTTTTGTTTAAAATTAGTTAAGTTTCAAAACAAAATGCCATTTTGAAATGAAGAGTTGAGACAGTTTGTTTCAACATGGCTGACATGAAACACAGTATCTGGACTTTAGATATTGTGTATTTCTTGCCAAAATTATTTGCCAAATTCAACCTCATTTTGTGAATAGTTTGTGCTCTGAAGAATGAATTTCAGCGAATTCACTGTTGAAAAAAAAATCACCCAGCTCTACTCATTACTTCGATCTAGCTAGTGATCTTACTACAATAATGGCATCCATATAAGTATCTGAGCACTTCATAATCTGTAATGTTTTTATCCTAAGAGCACCCTGTTGAGGTAAGGCAGGCTGTTATCTGCATTGTACAGAAGGGGAACTGAAGCTCAGAGAGGCTAAGTGACTTGCCCAAGGTCACACACGTCTGTGGCAGAGAAGGGACTACTTGCAAATGGAGTTTTTAGAGTTCCAAAAGAGTGACCATCTCTCGTTGAACCAATACCTCATGAGGCACAGACAGAGGACAAGCCTGGCTGCTGGGAGGTTCATGGCATCTCCATTTAGAAGAAAAGTTCTCAGTGAGGAATTCCCTGAAAATCTGCAGAATCAAACATGCTAAATGCTGATTGTCTCTCCAGGGCTCAGCAGTAGATGTATAAACACATCTTGCAGGCAGACAAAATGGTGTTGAAAAGGTTATATTCCAATTACAACTGATGGCTTGGCTGATTACACACCACAGGTAGTTTTTATTAAGAAGAGAGCAAGACTTTGGCTTTCTATTCTAGTATGGCGAAAGACTCCTTCACATTGCTAGGATTTGGGATGCTAAGGAGGGGGAAAATCCAGCCTGGGCTTCCTTCATAAGGAGAAAAAACCGCTAAAATATAGCTGAACATATAGGGCCAGATTTTCAGATCTGAATCCCTAAGTGCCCTTATTTTGGCAACTAAACCTACAAAAGAGCTTCACAGAGCAGCTCTCACTGAGTTCTTTTGAAACTCTAGCCCCAGTTGTTGGGCCTGATGCCTTTGAAGGTCCAGACTTAAGTATATTCTTATTACCACCCTGAACGCCCCAAGAGCAAGCAGGGAAACAACAATGCACTTTTCAGCTTTGCTTGTTTCCCAGAATTCAGATCTTGGATGAACTCTGCTGCAGCTCCAGTGGATAGAAAATGTGTTATTATAATGTTAAAAGTTGTGTGACAGAGATAGCCATCATATATTATTTGATTTTGGAATAATTTACAAATACAAAATCCCTCTGAATTAGAATGATAACTTTTGCTAGATTGTTTTGTCCAGGCCAGGTTCAGCTATCCATCATATCTGCAGCCTTTCTGCTGAATGCACTGCCAAAACAAGCCTGAACAGTACACCAAAGAAATAAATAGAATTCTTGCTTCACAAACAGCTGATTTCAAATCTCTCTTCACTCAGTCCTCTGATGTGTAGAGCATCCTGGATGTCCATTGACTCTCATAGGAATTGAAGTTGCTCATTGCCTTTTGGAAATAAGCCCATGCTCTGCACCACAAGCCAAAATGTTTCTCAGATTTTCCAATATTTAATTGTTTAAGAAACTATTTTTATTGATTTGATCAGTTGCACTGATTGTACAATGCATGTCATGAGCAGATTCTCTAGGGAAAACAGTTTCAGAAATAGAACACATTTTCCCCTTAGAACACAATAGTTCAGAACAATCTTCCACACTAACTTTAGGGTATCTCCCAGAAATACAGATGTAAAGTCAAGTATCTATCAGAGTTGGTCAGAATTTCCCTCCTCCCCACTGAAAATTTTTATTTTTTCAACAGAAATCTGAATAAAAATGGTATTCCTCCCCTCTGACCCCCCTCCTCCAATTGTTTGTCCAAAAATTCAGTTTGGGGGCACTCATTTTTTCAGCAAAAAATAGAAGTTCTGCAGAAAGTAGACACTTATTTGCAAAACCATTTAGCTCCTTCAAGACCCCAATTTTCCCATGAAATAAGTTTTGTTTGAAAAAATTTCAACCAGCCCTATCTATCAGTGTTTATAAAGTGTCTTTTGATGTTGCCCTCTCTCACCAGTTTACTGTATGTCTCATGATATTGGCTATGTTCTTAAAGCCCCAGTTTCTGGAATCATGTGTTTGAGAGAGAATCTTAGCATCACTTTAAAGAACAGAAGTATATTTATCATTCTCATGGCTGAAGAGAAAAACTTGAAAATGTAACCCATCTGTAACCCCTAAAGGTTGAAAAACCTG
Source organism: Mauremys reevesii (assembly GCF_016161935.1). NCBI lineage: Eukaryota > Metazoa > Chordata > Testudines > Geoemydidae > Mauremys > Mauremys reevesii. The sequence continues at coordinate 4,561,186 of NC_052627.1, forward strand.
AAGACAACTAAAAAGCCCAAATTCATTATTAAGAAAATTATGGTTTAATACAATCACATCATTTTGGGAGGCCTAACTTGTGATTTTTGAATGTTTGCAGTTGGCATTACTGCTGTCATCACGATAGGTACCTGATTTAAAAGTATAACAGTGTAGCAGGGTGGACCCTGCTCCAGGGTTTTAAGGGGTTTAAAATGTGGCCTGACAGAGCTGAGCTGATTGGGGAAGTGGCTACAGCTGGGGGCCACGCCCCAAACTGAGTAGCAGGGCCTTATAAAAGGCCGGATCAGCCAGGAAGCCAGAGAGTGTCTCTCTGGCTATAGAGAGAGATGGGCCTGGCTGCTTAGAGCGTGAGACTGGATACCTGAGTGCAGCAGGGCTGGGGAAGGCTGAGGAGCCGGGAAGCTCCAGCCTAGAGAGCCCCAGGCTGCGGCCTAGCAGTGAGCCAATAGGTACTGGGGGTTGCAGAGGGCATCCCAGGGGTAGGATAAAGCAGCAGGTCCAAACCCTCCTTGCCAGGGATGAGTTGGCTGAGACTGCAGTCTGCCTAGAGTGGGGGCTAGACAATGACTGGCAGTAGCCATACACTGAGGCAAGGTAGGGATAGAGGGTGAGGGTTACCTAAGAAGGGGAGACCCAGAGAGAAAGGGGTTACTGCTAGGGGGCAGCACCCCATGTAAAAGGGCACCGGGTCCAGGGAGGGACACGGGGGCCTACGAACAGGTGGATCACCAGCCTGCAGAGGGTGCTCCAGGGCTGGACTGGCCTAACTTCAGAGAGCAACCAGCAGGAGGCGCCGCAGGGGTGAGTCCAACCCGTCTACAAACAGCAACAGCCTGTGTAGCAATCAGTTCATGTCTCTGCCTTGCTCCAGGTATAACAATGGGGGCCAATGTCAATGCCTGGTTTCAACTTGTCCATTACTGGGAAGTGCTGGGAGGCCACGCATAGAGAAAGCAGTATTTACTATACTGTGACTATGGACAGCAGCAGTAACAGGCCCCCAGATTTAGCAAGTTATTTAAGTTGCATTAAGTTAGGCATGTACTTAAGTGGTTCAAGTTAGGCCCATGCTTCAGAACCCATATGAACGAGGGATATAAAACATAATGAATATTCATACACATATATAATTAGGATTGGAAGGATTAGATTTTTATCAGTAAACGTCAATTTCACCGTACACACATGCATAATATTTCCATTGTAATAGAAATGAACGGATAGACAAAGCAAGAAAAATGCTGCTTGATTTGATGTAAGGGTTTGTACTTTGTCTATTTTGACATGTGATGTTGACAATGTGTGTTTTAAACAGTTAGAGCTTTAACTTTTTTATTCTCAGTGTTTGTCATTAAATAATTATTGCCTGACAACCAGCATAATTTCCTGCAACTGTGGAAGTGTAAATCAATAAAAATTAAAAAATGCTTGACAAACCCATGAAAATTATAAAAAAAATCAGTTCTGCCAAGCACAAACACACCATTTATAAATGGATCTCAAAAGCACTTTACAAACATGAATTAAGCCACACAACACCCTGGAGAGTAGGGCAGGATCATTACAGTTTTCGGACAGGGAAACAGAGGAATCAAATGACTTGCCCCAGAAATCATTTGGCACTGGAATGGGTTCCCTAGGGAGGTGGTGGAATCTCTTTTAAGGCCCGGCTTGACAAAGCCCTGGCTGGGATGATTTAGTTGGGGATTGGTCCTGCTTTGAGCAGGGGGTTGGACTAGATACCTCCTGAGGTCCCTTCCAACCCTGAGATTCTATGATTCTAAGTCTGGGGCAGAGCCAGGAGTAAAATACAATTCTCCTGACTACTAGGTCTCTGATTTAGCCACAAGATCATCCTTCCCATTTGGTTTCAGAGTAGCAGCCGTGTTAGTCTGTATCCGCAAAAAGAACAGGAGTACTTGTGGCACCTTAAAGACTAACAAATTATTTTAGCATGAGCTTTCGTGAGCTATAGCTCACTTCTTCGGATGCATTCGGATGCATTTCTTCCCCATTTGGGGATTTAGTGCGCTCCTGTATTTATATATTGTAGCTGTAATGTCTACCATACAAAAAGAGTGGAGCCACCAAGCAAGCTTTCCCTAGTTACCACTTTCCTACAACTAATTTCATCTACCCACCTGATCTTCCATGGTTGGGTACATAGTGCTACAATTCCAGCCCTGGTTCAGGAAAAAACATATCCAAACCCCAATTCAGGACAGCGCACTAAGCAAATGCTTAAGTCCAATAAACTCCAATAGGACTTGAGAATGTGCTGAAAGTCTTAAGAGTGATACTTACCTGAATTGTGCCCTCTTTGGGCAATTCCAGCTCCTTATTCCTCCAATTTTTGTAGCTTATATAAGAACTTGTCTGAGTGATGGAAAAACAAAACATATTTTCAGGTTTTCTAAACCAGGGCATCATTTTGTGAATCATCAACTCCATTTGTGTCACTTGAAGGAACATAAAATTGAGATGACTTATATTAAACAGGACAAGATATGTCATATTACAACATGTCAGCCAAGCCACTTCTTTCCCCCAGAAATTCAGATGTGAAGAAACTGTTCCTAGGGAAAAAATAGAAATATGTCCAAGAAAAACATAACTCCCTCCCCCACCACACACACACACACCTACCTGCTGTGGTCTTATCCACTCTCCAGCTTGTCTGCAAGTGATTGATAACTTGGAATTGTTTGTCCAGAAGAGACCAAAATGTAAGTCTTTTTTTTCAAGATATTGCAAGTCAATTAGAAGAGTGACTGATACGAGGGATAAATTGGAGGGAAGAATAAAGGGGAAACATTGAGACTGAGTTGTTTGAATAACAAGGGGCTATAGCTGAAGATTAATGGGATGTGGGTGCCTAACTCTCTTGGGGTGCTTCAAAAAATCCCAGCTTAATTGCACAGAGCACAATTAAGCCTCAAGAATCTTTCCTGTGACAGAAAGATTGTGGGGAGGGATAGCTCAGTGGTTTGACCATTGGCCTGCTAAACTCAGGGTTATGAGTTCACTCCTTGTGGGAGCCATTTAGGGGACGGGGGTAAAAATCTGCCTGGGAATTGGTCTTGGTTTGAGCAGCAGATTGGACTAAATGACCTCCCAAGGTCCCTTCCAACTTTGATAGTCTATGAATGTGTGTTGCAGTTTTTTTCCAACTCCTTTGCTATACTTAAGTGCAATGGCTATTAGCCAGGATGGGCAGGGATGGTGTCCTTAGCCTCTGATTGCCAGAAGCTGGGAATGGGAAACAGGGGATGAATCACTTGATGATTCCATGTTCTGTTCATTCCCTCTGGGGCACCTGGCATTGGCCACTGTCAGAAGACAGGATACTGGGTAGATGGACTTTTTGTCTGACCCAGTATGGCCATTCTTATTTTCATAAGTGCCAGAGGGGTGATGCTGGTAGGCTGGATGCAATCAAATGAGCATTTTAATACAGCTAAGTGGAAGATCAGACATCTAGGAACAAAGAATGCAGGCCACAACTACAGAACTATATTATGAAAAGCAGGAAACCACTGGAAAGGATTGTGGGACCACTGGAGACAGAGCTGAGCAAATAGGTGATTTTTTTTGGTGTGGTGGCTGAACCTAAAAAGAAATTTAAGTTGTATTTTTGTTGAACCTGAAACAGACATTCTTTGTTTTATCTCATCAAAGTAGGGGAAAAAAACATGCATTGCAGGTCAAAGAAAACATTTTGTTCAACCCCCCAAAAATCTAATTTCTTTTAGTTTTGGGGTGGGTTTTTTTAAACCAAATCTAGCTAGATTTCAAAATGAAATGTCATTTCAAAACAAAAAACTCAAAAGGTTTCATTTATAAAAGGTTAAAATGAACTGATTTGTCTTTCCCCCTTTTGTTTTGTGAAACCATTTGCCAAATCAACCCCACTTTGTGAATAGTTACAGTTGACCCCAAACTGCATTTTCAGCTAATAATCTATTTGTCCAAAACTTTTTCTGTTCCCCTCTACTTGTAGATACACTAATTGTGAGCTCCCAGTGCTTTGCTGTGGCAACTAGTGTTCCAGAAGCACCAGGAAGAAGCTGGTGGAACCATGGACAACTGGCAAGAGTTACTGGCAGAGAACCACAGGAGTCCCAGGCGAGCTGGTATAGGCAGCTATTGAAACAACAGGAGCTGAAGAAAGCTGCTTGGGAAGACTGGCCAGAGCTGGGGAACCCTGCTAAGGTGCAGGAAATCTCATGCAGAGGTCACTGGGCAAAGGGGAAACGTAGCTTGGTCAGGGGAAGCCAAGCCTGGGAAAAAGAGTGCTGATGCTGGAGAGTAGATCCCAGGAGCAGGGGTAGGACTTGCCGGCAGGGAGGGCTGGTGTATGGAACCCTGTGGGAAGCCCTCTGAGAGGAGGACTTGTCATGGGGGATGTGGTAGCAGAGTCATGGGAGAGAAGAGACTCTGTTAACTCTCTGGTGGGTGCCTGGAAAGTGAAGCCCTGGAACAGGGCAAAGGCGCTGGGGACAGACTGGAGATGGATGCTTGGGTGGGCAAGCTGGAAGTGATGAGCCTGGAGGAGGCATGAAAATCTTCTGGGATGTTACCTGTTCTTTGGGAAGAACAATTTTATCAGAAGGGTTCTGTGGACTAGTGTACATAAATAAATTATGCATAGAAGCAGGCCTTTGAATTGGACATGGAGACTATGTTCCTTTCCAGGGGCAAATGAAGGGGAAACTAAGGCAGGTGCACCTGCCCTGTCATGCTGCAGGAGGTTACTCCAAGCAGAGTGAGTCTCATGTCAGTGGGCTAATGTATATGGCATTGGTGAGAGCATTACTGGGACTCTTTGTCCAGCTCTGGTAGCCACACTTCGAAAAGGATGTTGATAAATTGGGTGGGTTCAGAGAAGAGCTACAAGAATGATTCAAGGGAAGCCTGCCTTACAATGAGGAACTAAAGGAGCCCAGTCTATCTAGCTAAAGGCTTGTCTACATGAATAGTTAGTCCACGGCAGCAGGGTTCACACGGACACAATGCATGGCCATTTGCTGCAGGGTAGATTCACACCCAACTTGCAGCAGACTAACTGCTCATCTAGACAAACCCTTACTGAAGAAAAGGATTAAAAAAAACCAATGTGATCACTTACAAAGGGAGAAAGCATTATGCCTTCGTCTGCTAGAAATAAGGCACAGTGAATGATTAAGCTGTGAGCAGCTTCCAAAAAGATGTGGTGGATTCTCCATCACTTGAAGTCTAAATCAAGACTGAGAGTTTTTCTAAAATATGTGCAGTAGCTCAACCACAGGACTATTGGGCTGGCTGCAGGAATGACTGGGTACAGTTCTCTGGCCTGTGTAATGCAGGAAGTCAGACTACATGACCTTAATGGCTTCCCGCTGCCTTAACATCTGAGAAGCTTAGCCCTGGCTAACTGTTTACAATGCTCTTAGATTCACCATATTGTTCCCCATGAGAAAAATAAGATGGAAAATAATTCCTTCTTAGAAGTGAAAAAACTGGTTCCCTTTATGGCTAGTTTAATTTGTCTATCCAATGGGCCATTCCACTCTACTCATGGCATAGTGGAGATGAACCTTTAACAAAGTAGATATTTTATGTATTACACACACAGAGAGAGGCCCTGGCTCTTTTCAGAGACACTTCCAGTGCATGGAAGTAGGATAACAGTAACCACTAGCTCTTAGCTGGTGCTCTTCATCATTCGATCTCTCAAAGCACTCTACAAAGGAGGGCACAATCATTATCCCCCTTGTATAGATAGAGAAATGGAGGCACAGGAAGGTGAAATAACTTTTCGAAGCTCACCCAGCAGCAGAGCTGAGAATTAAATCCACTTTGTCCTGAGTTCCTGTCCAACAGGCCAAACTGCTTCCCTGCAGCAGTATCAGTTTGGTGACTGTATACCAAGTCTTCCCCTCTAATTCCAAGGACAGAGCCCAATGTTTGCATGATAAATCTTCGGTGTCCCTTTTTTTTATTTAGCTCATTTGCCCACCATCCCGTGTTTACTCAAAACGCATGTTGAGTGCCGTGGGGAATTTTCTGACCTACTTAGTACAAGCAGTGCTGAATGTCTTATTGCGTTAAATGAATCTGGACAACTTCTCAGGTTAAATGTTTCTTGTTTTGACTTCCAGTTAAAAAAATAAGGCAGGAACTAGAGATAATGAAAGATGTTTTAAAAAAAAAACACCACCAACCCACACACACTCACCACAAACTACAATTTAGAAATGGTCAGCAGCTGAAATTCCTGGATCCCACAGACACATACAAAGCCTACCCAGGGCAACCACATTGTAAGAGATGTCAGATTTGTATCACTTCCCTCCCCCGCACCCCAGCCACAGACTCCCACACTAGTTCCATCCTCTGCCAAATCAGGGAGCTTAAATTTCAGAGGTCACACTGCATGCAAAACAGCAGCACTTGCAGCTAGGTTGTTGCAGCTAGATGGAGGTTTACCCTAAGTATTCAAGGACAAAAATGAACAGATTTAACTAGGCAAAGGTTTTGACGTAGCCAAGTCATATACCGAAACCCAAAGTTACTTTGTCATCTGTTTAAGCAAACAGCTCTTTGCCATGAATACAAAGAGTGTTGTATGCTTCTGAAAGGCAACTTTGCAAGTGGGTATGAGTTACTGCCAAATCCATTTTGCACAGTTGTTAGTGTGCACAAAGTGCTCGGCAATGGGAAAAATCAGGCGCAAAGAGCCAGATTTTCAAAAGGGCTCAGCATTCAATAGATCCTATTATAGTCAATGGGAGCTAGTGGTTACTGAGCTCTGTTGCTAATCTGCCCCAGCAAGTACTAGGATTCTTGCAGTAACTTCATCAGCTTGGCATGTATTCATTACCCTTACAAAAGGGTCTTTCTCTAAGATGATTACACAGCACATGCACTGCCATAGGCAACACTGCAGATATCCAGGTTTATAGTAAAGGTATAGTTAACATCCCAGGTAGTAAACTGAGCTGCATTTGCTGCGTTTTGCATGCAGTGCATGGGGTGATTGCTGAAATTGAAGCTACTTGATTCAGCACAGTGATTTATGGAACTGGGGTTTATGCAATGATTTACCCTTTTGGTATCTTGCTGGCTGATGGGCAGTGAGAAAAGGAGAAGCTAGAGAGTCAGGCCCTATTATTTTGCTATAATCATAAATGGGGCATTACAGGGATACACGTTATTAATGACACACAGGAATTTATAGTATTCAAATCAGCTTGTTTGTGGGCAGTTTGTAACCTATTTAAACTGATGCAGATTGGGTGACAGAGTTAACAATTTTCACAGATGTCAACAGTCAAGACTGTAACCTGCTCCACAAAGGCTGCCCAAGTTCTGGTGAACCATGTACGATCCATACATGGAGCATGGGAACTGTGTCCTGTGGCTGCATTTATATAGACCATTGTCTGCAAAGGTCAAACCTGGAATATTCAGCGCCAAAAGCAAAGGCAGCTGCCGCTGAAGTAAAGGAAACTCAGCTAGCTGTTCTAGCAGCTGCACCAAGCTGCTAGCGGGAGACATGAGCACTAATGGGAGACTTGGTCCTGCTCCCATTAAAGGCAATGGGAGCTTTGCCATGGATTTCAATAAGAACAGGATCGTGCCTTAAGACAATATGTTACTGTCACAGGGCGTGCCAGCCTTATAGCTTCCCCTGCAGGCCAGCATCAAAGCCGCTCCCTGCCCCAGTTTCCCACACCCAGGTTTTCCATCTCTTGCAGCAATTCACATGACTGAACTAGAAGAGTCCAATCCCCTTTCAGTAGTAACTGAAGTTGCAAGAAAACCAAAGGGTCTTCTGCCCTACTTGTGCTCCTCTTGCATTCAGGCTCAGCTCCCCCTCCCTTAGCACGTCTCGCTGACCAGGGCCGGCTGCAGGCACCAGCATTCCAAGCTGGTGCTTGGGGTGGCAATCTGCAAGGGGCGGCAGTCCCTGTTGTTTTGCCCCCAAGCAGCGCGCCGAATTGCCCTCGTGGGTGGGGGAGTCTGTGTGCCCTTAGGGCGGCAGGCGCGTTTCCACGGTGGCGGCAATTGGGGGCAGATTCTATGTTTAGCTGTCCGGGGGGCTTCAGCTAAACATAGACGCTGCCGCCGAATTGCCGCCGCCGCAGAAACGCGCCTGCCACCCTAAGGGCACACGGACTGCCCCCCCACCCCCCAGCCAAGGGCGGCAATTCGGCGCGCTGCTTGGGGCGGCGAAAACTCTAGAGCCGGCCCTGTCACTGACTCTGGGATAGAGCCCCAGGCTGCTTCCCTAGAGCCCTTCAGACCCACCTCAGGGCTCCGCACACCAGCCCGGCTAGGTCCCCATGGCTCCCCTCACAAACTGCCTTTTCCAAGCCCTCCTATCCGGCCTAGGCGTTTAACGGGCTGTCAGCTGACCCCAATCAGTGCAGACCCTTAGGCTTGCAGACAGCTGATTTTGACACAGCAGGAGCTGAGGGAATAGTGCCAGCTAGCCCCAGCCCTTGTCTCCTTTAACAGCAGGCTGCTGGGTTACAATGACATGCTCTCCATATTCGTTAAGCGTGCTCTGAGCTCCTGCTAGTCCACCCCACCCCACGGAACCAGTACAGCCACGTAGTCCAGGTGTCACAGGCGCCGACTCCGTGTGTGCTCTGGAGCTGGAGCACCCATGGGAAAAAATAGTGAGTGCTCAGCACCCAGCGACAGCCCCACGGATCAGCTCCTTCCCCTCCCTCCCACCCGACAGAGCCCCCCGATCAGCTCCTCCCCCGGCCCTCCCACCCGATAGCGCCCTCCCAATCAACTCCTCCCCCAGCACTCCTACCTGACAGTGGACCCCATGGAGCAGCTCCTCCCCCTCCCTCCCACCTGACAGCGGGCCTCCCCGATCAGCTCCTCCACGCCCAGTGCCTCCCACCCACCGTGATCAGCTGTTCAGCCACATGCAGCGGGTGCAGCGGGGGAGAGGAAGGAGTGGGGGCAGGAAAAGGTGGGGTGGGAGTGGGGGCAGGGCCTGAGGCAGAGCAGGGGTCAAGCACCCCCTGAGAACTTGATAAGTTGGCACCTCTGCCAGTGTGGTGGCAGTGTTTTGTGATTTAGACAAAAGGCTGGGATTTCCAAAGCAGCCTAAGGGAGTTAGGCACCCAATTCCCATTGCTATTCAATGGCATTTTGGCACCTAACTCTCTTTGGCCCTTTCAAAAATCTCAGCTGAGTTTATTAGAAACTGAGCTAAAATCAACAATACCTTGCTAGTTCTGGGTGAATAATTCACCACAAACAGTTATTTGACAAATGCACAGATTTCAAGGCCCCTCTGGTCATCTAGTCTCGTTTCCTGTATAGCACAGGCCAGAGAACTGCCCCTAAACAATTTCTGTTTGAACAAGAGCATCTCTTTTAGAACAACATCCAATTTGTAACCTCTTTTCCTGCATTGTGCACAAACTGATGGTGAGTCTCTCAACTGTATTTGATATTAAACGTTATTCACAGAGTAGTTTCTATGAATAATTATTGGTTTATTATAGCTCGCCAGTAGTGCATTGTAAATCTGAGCTTATTTCATTGGACACACAGAATACATGGTATGTTTCTGTTTCCTGATGGGATGAGCATCAGGTTTCCAGTGTGATTACTCCTGATGCTATATTTAAACTTCTGCAACACTGGCTCAAAATTCACTCTTTTGGCAACCATTTCGGTCAGTAAACTCTGAATTTGTGAAAAGCAATCACAGAGATGAGAGCAAACAATTTAAAAAATTGTAGTTAAAAATTAAACCTGACATTTCCAGGTTTGTTCATTTATTTGAAGAATATATGCATCACTATTCAGAAATCAATAGTCTTCAGACAATACCAATTTTTTCATCACTATTAACTAGGCCTGGTTAGAAATTTTTTGTTGAAACAAGTCTTTGTTGGAAAATGTTGTTTTCACAAAAATAAATTGTTTTTCCTAAATCATATCTATTTTTGACAAAGTATATCATGAAAACAAATTCTGCTGAAATGATTGTTTGTTTGTTTGGTAAGTTTCATTTTGGGAAAATTTCACAACTTCATTTTAAAACAAAATTTTCATTTCTAAATTTATTTTACTTATTTCATTTTTATATTTATTATTTTAAATTATTTCATGATATGTCAGTAGGAATAATGCATAATCTGACATCATATCATAATATGACATAGACCACCCATTGTCTTGGGGTTGTGTGGACTAATGGTAAAAGTCAATATGGCCACACTCTCTCTCAAGGTTGTTTGGCACAATGGTCAGAGTCAGTAAGGTCACCCTTCTCTGGGCTGTGTGGCCTAGTGGCCTGAATCAGTACAACTGCCCCTTCCATTGGGCTGCGTAGTCTAGTGGCCTGTCAGGGGAATGGGCCGCCATCCCGGGATGTATGACAGTCAGGTAGGGGGACCTAGGCCCTCCCTGCTTCACTGGTCCCCAGTGCAGGCCCTGTCAGTGGCAAGTATGCCCACCACGAGGTCAGCAGGGAATCCCCCCAAAACACGCTGACCCCACTCAGCACCACGACTAGTCTCTTTGAGCAACTTTCTACCTGGCTCCTGATGCCGTGGTCCCAGGGTCTCTCTGGTCTCTCGGCTCCTTAGGCAGTGCAGCTCCCAGCAGCTCCGCTACTCCGTGGGCATCCGCTGGAGTTTCAGCATCTTTGGCTTCTGCCGCCTGGGGTTTTTGGGGTTCCTGGGCTGGAGCTCACAGCTTGAGTATTCACTCTTCGGCGGTCAGCCTTTATACCTAGTCTCTAGCTGAAGTATGCCCAGCAGGGCCGAGGGCCTTTTCGGGCCAGAGAGTGGAGTTAACCCTTTCAGCACGCCCCATCACACTCCCCTTCTTGGATGAGTTCCGTAAACCAAAAATAAAGATCCCCGGTATTTTTGCCCTGTCACTGATTACTCCCACCCAGAATCCATTATATATGTTCTGTAATGGGTTCAAAAAGAACTAGATACATTCATGGAGGATAGGTCCATCAATGGCTATTAGCTAAGATGGGCAGAGTTGGTGTCCCTAGCCTGTTTGCCAGAAGCTGGGAATGGGCAGCAGGGGATGGATCACTTGATGATTCCCTGTTCTGTTCATTCCCTCTGGGGCACCTGACAATGGCCACTGTCAGAAGACAGGATATTGGGCTAGATGGACCTTTGGTCTGACCCAGTATGGCCATTCTCATATTCTTAGGGTGACACTAATTACGCCACCCTGCTGCTGGTAACAAGCCATTTGGGAGATGGATTAGAAATTAATCACAAGGCTGTTTAAATTAATTAAAGCCTCTAAAAGGATTTAATCTCATGGAAGCTCCAGAGAACTGTTGCCCTAACAAATGACATCAGTTGAACTGAGGTTCAGCACTGGAGCATGGAACCCACTCTTCATGCTTTATAATAAGTAGAGTTTTACAGTCATCCATTAGCTCTGTTTTCATTGACCCATTAATTGAACCCTTTGCTAAGTGGAAATATACTAGTAGCTAACCCATAAAGTACTAAATGTTCAAGAAGACAATAGAAGAAAATACATTTCTGTATCAGCAACTGAACTGTGATTAGGCACATTATAATTCCATATCTATTCATAATAAGGGCACATAATTACAAGCAATCTGGGAAGTATACCAACTTTCAGTACTCTAGCCAAGACTCATTAACAGAACATTTTCATTGATGTACACAAAACACAGAGAGCAGTTTCTCAAGGATTTCAGCATGCTCTGCCCATTTCCTCTGGGCTCTCTTGTGTAGTTACTTGCAGGCCCACAAATACATAGCGGGAAGAACTCCCTTCTCTTTTAAAAATGAAGAATAATAATGAAGGCAAAGGAGCATGCTCATATCAGACAAGGGAGCCACAGGGATTTTAGTCTTCTGGCTGGTTCACTGATTCCCTCTAAGACAAAGCATGGTATTGTGCTTCAAGCGCTGGACTGAGTCTCAGCAAATCTGGATTTGATGCCCAATTCTTTTACAGAAATCCTGTGTCATTTTGGGCAAGTCACTTGACCTCTCTGGGCCTCCATCTCCCCATCAGTAAAACGAGGATAACAGCACTTTGTCACCTTCTGCCTTGTCCACTTAGATTGTGAGCTCTTTGGGACAGGAACCATTTCCAACTACGGGCTCATCTAAACGGTGTGTTAGTCTGCATTAGAGGGGTGTAAATTCTAGTGCATGATCGCAAGTCACACACTAACTGGCCTATGTGGACCCTGCAAGTATGCACTAAAAGTTCCCTAGTGCAAATGAATGTAGTTCTGTTTAAAATTGGACTACATTAATGTGCACTAGGGAACTTTTAGTGAATGCCAGCCGGGTCCACGCGGGTCAGGTGGTGTCCAACACCCTCATGTGCATTAGAATTTATACCCTTCTGGTGCGGACTAATGCACAGTGTAGACAAACCCTATGTGTCTGTACAGACCTTAGCCCAACAGGGCGCCCATCTCAGAAGGAGCCTCTAAGTGCCACTGTGATACAAACAAATAATTATCACTGGTACACAAAAAAGAACTATTGATACTGACTCTAATCTTCCTACTTAATTATTTCACGTGGGCTAAGACTGTAGTGAGAAGAGGGAGAAAGATGTTTGGTGTTTTTTCCTAAAGCTCCAGCTTCTGGAATCAGGAGATTGAAGAAGAATCTCAGCATTCATTTTTTAAAAAGGGGAGTGTTTAGCCTTTGTGGTTGTGGGGAAAAGCATGGAAATGTGAAGCAACTGTGCCTGAAAGGCTTAGAAGCCAAGAAACAAATAAAAATGCCTGAAAGTAGAAGCCAAGAAACAGCCTCCAAGTTATGTTTTGAAGTCAATTTTAACAGAACATTTTCATTGATGTACACAAAATACAGAGAGGATCTGTATTTTGAAATCTCAAGGATTTCAGCATGCTCTGCCCATTTCCTCTGGGCTCTCTTGTGTAGTTACTTGCAGGCCCACAAATACATAGTGGGAAGAACTCCCTTCTCTTTTAAAAATGAAGAATAATAATGAAGGCAAAGCAGCATGCTCATATCAGACAAGGGAGCCACAGGGATTTTAGTCTTCTGGCTGGTTCACTGATTCCCTCTAAGACAAAGCATGGTATTGTGCTTCAAGCGCTGGACTGAGTCTCAGCAAATCTGGATTTGATGCCCAATTCTTTTACAGAAATCCTGTGTCATTTTGGGCAAGTCACTTGACCTCTCTGGGCCTCCATCTCCCCATCAGTAAAACGAGGATAACAGCACTTTGTCACCTTCTGCCTTGTCCACTTAGATTGTGAGCTCTTTGGGACAGGAGCCATTTCCAACTACGGGCTCATCTAAACGGTGTGTTAGTCTGCATTAGAGGGGTGTAAATTCTAGTGCATGATAGCAAGTCACACACTAACTGGCCTATGTGGACCCTGCAAGTATGCACTAAAAGTTCCCTAGTGCAAATGAATGTAGTTCTGTTTAAAATTGGACTACATTAATGTGCACTAGGGAACTTTTAGTGAATGCCAGCCGGGTCCACGCGGGTCAGGTGGTGTCCAACACCCTCATGTGCATTAGAATTTATACCCTTCTGGTGCGGACTAATGCACAGTGTAGACAAACCCTATGTGTCTGTACAGACCTTAGCCCAACAGGGCGCCCATCTCAGAAGGAGCCTCTAAGTGCCACTGTGATACAAACAAATAATTATCACTGGTACACAAAAAAGAACTATTGATACTGACTCTAATCTTCCTACTTAATTATTTCACGTGGGCTAAGACTGTAGTGAGAAGAGGGAGAAAGATGTTTGGTGTTTTTTCCTAAAGCTCCAGCTTCTGGAATCAGGAGATTGAAGAAGAATCTCAGCTTTCATTTTTTAAAAAGGGGAGTGTTTAGCCTTTGTGGTTGTGGGGAAAAGCATGGAAATGTGAAGCAACTGTGCCTGAAAGGCTTAGAAGCCAAGAAACAAATAAAAAGCACCTCCAAGTTATGTTTTACAGTCTCATGATTTTTAAGCCAATCTCATGATTTTGGGGCCTGATTTATGATTTTTGAACAACTGGTGTTGGCAATACTGTAAACTGTTTGCTAGAATTTTCTGTGTCTAGTAGACAGAGTGATAAAAATGCTGGTGGCTGGTGAACACCTGTACTCCCTTGGTTACTAGAGATGATGGAGTGAGGTAGAGTATTTAGTATTAGAGACAATCATCAGTTTTCCATTAAAAATGTTTTTCTAATAGAAAATGGCTTTTTTGACAATAAGTTTGTTTTTTCCAAAAAAAATGTTTTCATTGAAAATGTTCAGATTTCCAACAACAAAAAACAAAAAAATGAAAACGAGATTTTGTCAGAATTTTTTGATGGAAAAAAATTATTTTCTGACCTGTTCCATTTAGTGCACTCCTTATGCAGGCCAAACACTCACTGTCCTGAACTCCAACAGGAGTTTTGCCTGAGAGCAGAGTGTGAATTGGGACCTCACCGGAAGAAGCCAAAGCACCTGCCTTTGCTAAAGTAGACATCCCGCTGAACTCTCCTGGGAGTGTATTGTTGGATTAAAATGGCCATTTTGCATTTGTGGATCAATGGACAGTTTTTCCCCTTTGTTACATGGTTGTTGGGTAGCCAGCTGACCTGCAAACTCTGCCCATGGAGGAACCAGTGTAGCAATCTTGCAGGCACCTGTGGGCACCAATGAACCTGGCTGTCCATGTCTTCCTGGCCATGTCTGTGGCAGTTCTATTAGTATCCACTAATGAATGATTAACATATGCCCATTGGCCCTGGCCACAAAAAACAGCAGGCCGGAGCAGTGCCAGGAATTAATATTCACCCTCTCTACACTACGCAAGTGTGTCCGAACACACCAGTCAAGACCTCTGATCCAGACTCCTCCAGAGAAGACCTTCATGCAGCATCAGATCACCCTTTGCTCCTTTCTCTCCCATCCAGTGCTGTCTCTTTGGAGCTGTACTGGGTTATCCCTGCAGAGGGATGAGTTGAGACCATCTCCCGCTGTGCTGCCTGGCTTACACCTTCTGGCCAAAGCTGGACCTGCCGTGTGTTAGGTCTTTTGTGCAACACTCATGCATGCAGTTGGTCCTCACAGTCCCCACCCACAGCTTGACTGCATCTCACATGCTCAGCAGGGCTACAGGAATGGTCTGCAATTACGCCACAGCTGCCAGAGGCCAGGCAGCTATGCAGGCTCCACCTCCCTGCTCCCCACGCTGGATCTGAGTGGGGAAGGAGCAGGCAAATTGCAGCGGGTATGGAAAGGGAGGGGCACCCAGTTCTGACCCAGGCTCTCTGCACAGCAACCAGCCAGCCCCTTCTGAAAAGGTCCAAGCCACTACTCCCACCTTCCCCAGATGTCACACCAGCTCTATAACGTCGCCCCAGACACTCCTCACAAATCCAGCTCTCTCCAGCTTCTACCCCCATTCACCAGCTACCCCCTGGATACTCCCTAATTTCCCCCAGCTTCTCTACCAGCTAATGCCACTCTCACAGCTACTACCACAAACCACCAACCTAGCTACCCTCAGCCATGGCCAAATAACTACCCACCCAGCAGGGGCGGCTCCAGGCCCCAGCACACCAAGCAAATGCTTGGGGCGGCATGCCGTGGGGGGTGCTATGCCGGTCGCACGGCTCGCGGCTCCAGCGGACCTCCCGCAGACGTGCCTGCGGAGGGTCCGCTGGTCCCGCGGCTTCGGTGGAGCATCCGCAGGCACGTCTGCGGGAGGTTCACCAGAGCCGCGCGACCGGCAAAGTGCCCCCGCTGCGTGCCGCCGTGCTTGGGGCGGCTAAATGGCTAGAGCTGCCCCTGCCACCCAGACACCCCCACAAACCCAGATCCCTGGGCGTGTCCCCCCACCCGGCACTCACCTCCTCCTCAGAAACTCTTCGGCACCCAATGACCTACCACTGCTACCAGGTTTGGGGCAGCTTCATGTCCTACCCTTGCCATTGTTAGGGACAGGAAGTACTGATTTACACTGGAGTTGATGGTCACATGCAAATTATTAGCAAATATGCAAATTAATTAGTGGACTGAGGTGCATATTAAAGAATTTGTTTAAAACTGCATTGGTAGAGCTGCACAGATCTTGGATAGCTTGGCACAACTACAGCATTTGCTACCCAAAGCAGCCCGTATGATCTTCACACAACTGGCTTATCGCCATGGTGATGCTCACAATCCGGCCTTGCAGATGTCCATCCTTCAGCACGTACATTCCCTGAGCACCCAGTCACAGGATATTCCACTCACCATGTCTGGTGCCTCCTCCAGCTCTTGAGGTCAACACCCCATTCCGTGGTTTGCACACCATCGCTCCGTCTCTCTATCTCAGAGGTCTGCAGGTCCTCTCTGCCCTGGAACCTAGAATCATAGAATCATAGAATTCAAGATCAGAAGGGACCATTATGATCATCTAGTCTGACCTCCTGCAAGATGCAGGCCACATAAGCCGATCCACCCACTCCTGAAATAATTCTCTCCCTTGACTCTGCTGTTGAATGCTCCAAATCATGATTTAAAGACTTCAAGTAGCAGATAATCCACCAGCAAGCGACCCCTGCCCCATGCTTCGGAGGAAGGCGAAAAACCTCCAGGGCCACTGCCAATCTACCCTGGAGGAAAATTCCTTCCCGACCCCAAATATGGCGATCAGCTGAACCCCGAGCATGTGGGCAAGACTCTCCAGCCAGACCCTCTGGAAAAGGCTAACAATATCCCAGCATTGACCCTTTGTACTAATTACCAGTGTGGCACGTTATTGACCTATTGACTAAACCCGTTATCCTATCATACCATCCCCTCCATAAACTTATCCAGCTTAATCTTAAAGTCATGGAGGTCCTCCGCCCCCACCATCCTTCACCCCTCAGCATCCTCTTCGTGACTCAGCCTTCCAGCTAGGTCACTCCATATTTCTCCCCCTTCTGGGGTACTGTCCTTCAATTCTCTGTCACTACCACAGTGACCCAGGCAGTCTTCCCGTTCACTGCCCCGCTGGTTCTATGCCACACCCTTGGTGGCTGGTAGGGGAACTTGGTCCTGCCTTCTTCTCCAGGTCCCAGTCCAGGGACCCTAAATCCACAGTTCTGGGCTTTCTTATCCCAGTCCTCATTGCTCCTTACCTGAACTGCTTCCTACCACTCCTGGTTCCCCTCCTCTCTCTGGGTGTATCAGCTCCAAACCCTCTGCTTTCCTCCCAGGGAGTGACTACAGCCGACACACCTCTGCAGCTCCTACAACCTTCCACCCTTTTCCCAGAGATTGACTGCCCTTTCCCAGCAGCAGCCCTTGTCTGTTGCCAGCTTCTTGGCTTTATAGGTCCCACCTGTTTCTGCACAGCTGCACCTGCTTGCAATCAATTCCCTCCTCTCTGGTGCTCCTTCCAGGTGCAGCCTGTAGAGTTAATAGGCCTACCTGGCCACCTTAACTCTTTCCAGTCCTGTATGGGGGATCCAGAATAAGTGCTCTAATGGGGAATTGCATAAGAACATAAGAATGACCGTATCGGGTCAGACCAAAGGTCCATCTAGCCCAGTATCTGTTTACCAACAGTGGCCAATGCCAGGTGCCCCAGAGGGAGTGAACCGAACAGGCAATGATCAAGTGATCTCTCTCCTGCCATCCATCTCCATACTCTGACAAACAGAGGCTAGGGACACCATTCCTTACCCATCCTGGCTAATAGCCATTTATGGACTTAACCACCATGAATTTATCCAGTTCTTTTTTAAACGCTGTTATAGTCCTAGCCTTCACAACATCCTCAGGCAAGGAGTTCCACAAGTTGACTGTGCGCTGCGTGAAGAAGAACTTCCTTTTATTTGTTTTAAACCTGCTGCCCATTCATTTCATTTGGTGACCCCTAGTTCTTTTATTATGGGAATAAGTAAATAACTTTTCCTTCTCCACTTTCTCAACATCACTCATGACTTTATATACTTCTATCATATCCCCCCTTAGTCCTCTCTTTTCCAAGCTGAAGAGTCCTAGCTTCTTTAATCTTTCCTCATATGGGACCCTCTCCAAACCCCTAATCATTTTAGTTGCCCTTTTCTGAACCTTTTCTAGTGCTAGAATATCTTTTTGAGGTGAGGAGACCACATCTGTACACAGTATTCGAGATGTGGGCGTACCATGGATTTATATAAGGGCAATAATATATTCTCAGTCTTATTCTCTAACCCCTTTTTAATGCTTCCTAACATCCTGTTTGCTTTTTTGACCCCCTCTGCACACTGCGTGGACATCTTCAGAGAACTATCCACGATGACTCCAAGATCTTTTTCCTGACTCGTTGTAGCTAAATTAGCCCCCATCGTATTGTATGTATAGTTGGGGTTATTTTTTCCAATGTGCATTACTTTACATTTATCCACATTAAATTTCATTTTCCATTTTGTTGCACCCCATAAGCTTTCAAAAATGTAGGCCACAACTTCTTGAGGCTACAGATCACCCATTTTACAAAGAACTCTTGCCTTCCACACAGTTGTTGTGAAGCTTGGTGACTATTTCCAATGTGCTTTTGAAATACTTGGATGAAAGCTGTATTAAAAATGCAAAGTATTATTAATTATTTTCTTCTTTATCTTAACATTTCCCTTCATTTTTAAAGAGGCAGCAACGTTTCCCCTCTGAAACAAAAGTTTTCTCATTACATTTATCTATTCTATCTCAGTAAAGCTACTAACATCCTAGGAAGAAAAGAATAGAAATGTCACAGCGTAAAATATAATCTCTTCTTTGTAGAAAAATTGTCATATTTTATCTGCATACTAAATCTGCATGCGAATGGACAAGTATTCATGGTGAAACCATTAAGCCTTCACAGGGTGAACGGAAAGAGAGAGAGAGAGTTTGAGAAATGAATACAAATACACAGGCAGTATGCAAGTTTTCCCAATATAATATATGGTATTTTTCTGCTCTGCATTAGTTAAAAAATTGAGTACTTTAGGGGTTAAAAGGGTTGGAAGGACTCAAAAGTATTCTGGTTGGAACCAGAACTAGATCAGAAGATGAGTAAGCTTTGATCTACTGTACTTTAACTCACACCAAAGTCAGTGAGTCCTTTGTGAGATTATATAAAAGTCATGTGTAAACCCCAATTTGCCCTGGTCTACATGTAGCCAGAAGCACAGACAGGGCCGCCCAGAGAATTCCAGAAAACACTCGTGGGGCCCCTGCAGGGCGCGGGCCTGGGGCCCCTCTGGGCGGCCCTGAGCACAGATCCCTATCTACACGTCTCATCCTCACCAATTCTTTAGCCCTCCTCTACAGAAAAAAATAATCCACCCCTCTGCCCCCCGCCATAGATATATGGCATGGTTTATTAAACCTTCCGCCTCCTTCAAGCTGTAGCTTTGCACTCATACTGGAGTTGTTCCACCGAAGTATCTTTTGGAATTTGCTGTATTGAAACATCAGTGCTGTAACACATCTCACAGAATGACTTCAGTCTCATCTTGTTTTTAACTTAAAAGAAAACCTGTCAAACCTGCCAAAAAAATTAGGTCAGATTTTCCATTCCCTCCAAATTTTTATGTATTTTTTTGTGTCTGGGCGGAAGTAGTTCAGGTGATAAAGGATCCCACCTCTGGTTATTATTAGACTCATGTCCTAGTTGAGATTGAAGGGTCACAGCCCAACAGCTCTTTCATGAGGTCTGAAGCAATATCTTTTATCTTGGTGGTTTTATTTTATCTATTTGTTTGAATATTAAAAAAAACGTATTTGAAATGATCTACCCAGCCAGCTGGAAAAAGTAGTTTAGAGTCACACCCGTGACAGCCATAGAAGTAAGAAGCATGGCTATCATTATGTAAAATGTATCATCAAATGTATGAAATGAAGTATCATCATGGAACTAATTCACAAAGATTAGAATTATCTGCAATCTGGGGAAAATAGTTGCCATCTGATTTTGTAAGAAAAGATATACATGTTGTACTCATGCCTTTTTATTATTATTTTATTAAAACAGAAGTCCTAACTTTTATTAAGATCCATTGACCTTCATAAGAAACAAAGGCTTGGAATTCATGTGAGCTTCAGTACAAAAACTACGTAAATCTGATGTCTCTTCCTTTCTTTACTACAGAGGTATTGCAACGTGTTGAATTTAGTTACCAAAGTTCCAACTGAGATGTTCTGGTGACAGATTACTCATGTACAAATACCTTTTGCCCTTTGCGGGTATTGTGGAAGGCAGTGGGTTTAGTGGTTAGAGAGTAGGGAATCAAAATTCCTGGGAACTAGATAGACTGTTCTCAACTCTGCCTTTGACTCACTTTGCACCCTTCCAATGGTCACTGAAACCCATAGCTGTGCAGTGATTTTACCCTGCTTGAGATACCTCTGGTTTTTTCTGAGACCATGTGCTCAGCACTTTCCGAAAATCATGTGACTAAAGTTGGATCCCCAGAAATGTAGCCCCCAAAATTACTAGTCACTTCAGAAAACATAGCCCTTCATCAATTCTGTTGGGAAGATGTTCTAAGGTCCTTGCATGAAAAGTTCCATATCAGTAAATTGTATTTGTTAATCTTGTGAGACATTAAACAATGGTTGTTTCCATGATCTGGTGACAAATAAAAGCCCATTGGGATACTTTTGAAAAATAAAAGAGAAAGACCCTAATATTCTGGCCAACAACTCACTCTCTTAAACCAAGGAGACACCAGTTTGAGAACCGCTGCTGGAAGCCATTGTGGCTTTGGGAAAGAAACACTGTAAATTAAAGGAGCAGGTAGAATCATATCTATTGCTTCCCCTATCCTACCAACATCGCTTATCAGTATGGACCACAGAGTCCCATCAGGGATAAGTATGGACCATTATTGCTAATCATTGTGAGCCCAATGATTCACTATCTTTGTCTACCAATGGATCTTCCTCTCAAGGGTTTGAAACTAGTTTTATAGCAGTGCCTCTGAGACTCTGGCCATCTTTTCGGGGAGCTTTGCACTCACATTACATCTTGCAAATGCGAGATTATTTCAGAAATACTTCTCAACATTTAGTTTCACTTGTAAGCCAGAATCAGGATGTCAAGTAATAAAGACATCCATTGTCTCCATTTATGGACTATCTGGAAAGGAGGCTTTCTACAGTGGTGGAGAAGCAGCCACCACTTCCTGCCAGAGAGAAAATCCAGTTGCAACCCAGATAGTTGTTCTTCTACTGGATACCAATTCACTGATCCCTCTACTGTAGCAGCTGCTTCATCCATTCTGTTAAAAGCACTGGGGAAACCAGGAATTATCTTTATGACATCAAAGGAACTCATTTGATTTGACAGCTGCCACCTCAAAGACCATATAATGGTAGTACGAGCACAGAAATTCTGTAAAGTTGCCACTATTGCTTTTTGCATTTCCCCATGACTTCATCATAAATGTATAACTCAGTGATCTTAAAAGCACTGTTGTGAATCCTGTGGTCCATGTACCCTCAAGCAGGATCACCAAACAGTGTAAAGGCACATTAGAAAGCAATGGGACTTGGTTTGAAAACAGATGCGGGAGGGGAGCAAGGTAATGTAAGTAAAATCATAAAATGAATTTTATGTATCATTAATTCTGATAACTGATTTTATTGCTTTGGAAAATTATTATGGCAGTCTGCTACAAAATACTTAACCTAATTTAAATTTCAGAACACATTTTTTTGGCAAATCTCAGTAAGCAATATTTTTAATCAATGGAGTGGAGCTAATTTAGATTTCAGATGCTTTAGAAAGATAGCTTCCAAAGAAAGTAACACAAAGCTTTTTGTGTTCTTTCACTGCTGTCTTTTTAATGTTGCTGTGTGTGTGTGTGTGTGTGTGTGTGTGTGTGTGTGTGTGTGTGTGTGTGTGTGTGAGAAAAATCTAATAAATGCCTGGTATTCATCACCGTACATCTAGAAAATACCCAAACCCAAACTATCATTGTTTTTTATAGGAAATGTCATTTGTATTTATTTAGCTGGCAGCCACTTAGGTTCAGGAACTAATTACTTACCCATAAACTCTCTCTGTGTTGGCAGGAGGCTGAGCCCAGTTGTGATCTGTCTGCTGTCTCCTATTATGTCTGGCTCCTATCCCAAATGGGAGGAAAATGGAGATCTCCTCCCCCAACTCCAAAAGAGCCTCGTTCTCCCAGTTTGCTACCAGGAAATACTGACCAATATGAGACAGAAGGGGGATACAGTAGAGGCAGCCATTGGCCATGCTGTCATGCCTTTGCCCACTCTGTTAATGGAGGTACTTCCTGTGTTATAGGAAAGCAAAGCCATTTTCATAATTGCAAAATTGTGTTCCCACCTTTTAGATATTGCCATTTAGCACAGGGCTAGATCATGCCAGGCTGGCACAGTCCTGTTAGGGGCTGTAAAGACCCATGTTTCCCCAGGGCTAGTTCCATGGGTATTCTGACTCAGAAAGGCAGAATGTCATCCTGAGTTCCCAATGCATGGTGGAAACCCATAAAGTACTGCACCCTCTAATGAACGGATCATACTCTCCTGCTCACGGGGGAAAGCTGGAGTCATGATTCCATGGGACTGTCTTTCCTCATCCCCCTCAGTTCAGATGTTCCCAGTTAGAGCGTGTAGGTTCAGGGCCTGTGCTATCTTGCACATCAACCTTGCCATTTTACCCACTCAAACTTTACCATAGTATGACGGGTTGTATCGGGCCTTTCCTGACCCCTGCTGGAGGCATCAGCACCTTGACACTTCTCTCCAAAGGAAAATCCATTCAGACTGGGCAAACGACAAGACAGTCCTCCAGAGCCCTAGAAGGGCCAGAGGAAATAATGACCAATCAAGAACCAGCAACCCAGTTAATAAGGCATGTCTGCCTTTGCTCAGGGGCAGAGTGAGGTGAGACTGAGACAGAGGGGGAGCTCCCCAGACTCCTTGCTTTACACGCTATAACTAAGCACTTGCATTTTGAAAGATTTTTTTCCTCTTTGTTAAAAGGCGCAGACAGACAGATCCTGAGTTGCTGTTTCATTACTTGATTGTTTAGAAACTGACACCAGGCTTACCGCACAGGCTGCTAATAATGAACAGAATAGATACTAATTGGATTTTGTGTTGAGTTTAATTCCCAGAATGTGTTACCCAAAAGTTCCCTCGATGGGTTGCACTGATTTTAATGTACTAGTTTTTTGCCCTGTGTGTCTCTGGAATGGGTTTTGAGAATTTTCAAGCTGAGGATAGCTTTAGTTTCGGGCCTTCTGTTATGGGGTGTATTCCCCACACTGGGCCTGAGAGGGTAAATTAGGCCAGGCCAGCAAGCCCCAAATTAAAAGCAGGCTACAAGCAGTCTCCTAATTAAAAGCAGGCTCAGCTGGGCAGGAACAGGAGGGGCCATGTAAAGACCAGGAGCTGCAAGCAGCAAAGGGGGGTTGCAGAGAAGGAATCTGCAGTCACTCTCTGAGAGGAGGGGAGAGGGCTGGTAAACCCAAAGTGGGAGGCGAGCCAGTTATGTAGGAAGAAGCCCAGGGAAACAGCAGCAAAGGTTATGATAATACAGGCCTTGGCTGCATGTTATAGGGTTCTGGACTGCGACCCAGTGTAGAGGGTGGGCCTGGGTTCCCCTACCAGCTACTGGGTAGTGGTACAGGGCGTTGAAGATGTGACTGGACAGCTGGTCCAGAAGGACTGCGATTTCCTCAGAAGGGGAGGAACTTAGTGGCCTGGCCAGAGGGCCAAGCCACAGACCAGAAGCTGCCGCTCCAAGAGCGAGAGGCTACGGACTGAGAGAAGAAGACAGGTAGAGAGACCGCTGAGGAGGGCCCAGCACCTGGCAGAGCTAATTCCCAGGACAGGCAGGAGGAGGCGCCATGAGCAGTGAGTGAACCATGTCACACCTTTGCTGTACTACAAATGCTTTGTCAGCATAGATATGTCACCATAGCTATATCAGCAATGCTCCACAATGCAGATCCTGTGTATGCTGGCAAAAGTGGTGTTACTAAGCTGAAAGAAAAACTATCTTCCCAACCAATATCAGCTATGCTGACAGAAAAGTACTTCGGTCAGCATAGTTGTGTGTACACTAGGGGTTTTTACATTGTGGACTCTTCAGGGCAGGGATTGTCTCCCATCTATGTTTGTGCAGCACCTAGAACAGGGTCTCTATCCCAATTGGAGCCTTAGGGTGCCACCGTAATATATTTTTCATTCCTGATAATCAAAGGAAGTTGTTCAATCTGCGAAACACATCTCTCCTTTCCTCCTATTTTAAATAAAGGAAACTTTTGCATATGAGTAGATTATGAGCAGCAAGTCACAGCTCCCAAGTTAAGACTTAGTTGAGATTTTGATGTAAAGCATGGATTTAACCTCTTTGTCTCATTTGAAGACTATTCAATTTATTCCAGATCCACAGTGCCTCTTTCTGATTCTCAGGGACATATAGCTGCTGACCTTGCATATTATTCTCAAAGAGGGTAATCACAAAATAATTAATTAAATATGTTCTTCATTTTGTCAGAGGCTTTTAACAAAAGTTTCCTTTTTTCCCTGCTGTTTTCTCCTTCAGGGTTGATAACAGTTGAAAGCATCAGAAATACACACAACCCGCACCATTCACAGCAGTGAATGAAGATAATTAACAGAGTGCTCACTGTGCAATCATTGCTGTAGGCTAGCAATCACAGGGAAGAAGAAAAAAAAGCAGTTCACGAGTATAAGAAGGAAAATTCTTTACTGATAATCACCCCAGGACCCCCACCACCTATGTTACGTACTATCAATTTCAATGTCAGAGGACAATGTGTAGACACCGATCAATATGTTTCAGCCAAAATGAATCCATAAAGTGCATCCCACTTTTGTACCACTATTTATATCCTGGACTCTTGTGTAATGAATGTATGCATTGGAAGTGATTGCACATTTCAAAAGCAATGCAGAGTTAGACTGGGATAGCGGTGCGGAAACTACTGTGTACAGCTAGATTCAGTTTACCTCAGCTATTCTTATTAAATTTGAGTCCTTCTGGTAAATAGTGTTTTCCTACCTCTTAATGAGAAACCACTCAGATTACCCAAAACAAACAGGGTGTAGATAAACTGTCAGCTACAGGAAGGAAACAAAATTTAGTTCTTCATAAAAGCCCACTGGCTGCCTAATGTTCATTGTTTGACTCCAAAATAATTATTGTCTTTCTTGAGAAAGGTTCAAACCTTCCAATCCCATGCATTTTAAATAAGATGAAAAACAATTGCTGGCATTCATGAAGTGATTTCACTTGGCAGGTTTATGTTCCTCTGTCATTCAGGTCC
This sequence comes from Mauremys reevesii, assembly GCF_016161935.1. Lineage (NCBI taxonomy): Eukaryota > Metazoa > Chordata > Testudines > Geoemydidae > Mauremys > Mauremys reevesii. Next base: position 4,586,468 of record NC_052627.1, read on the forward strand.
CTTGTGTAGGGTTTATTTTATGTATTTATGTATTTATTTATTTATTTATTTATTTTATGCCTATGTTAACATCTCATGCAGAGGGAATGTCCTTTCTTCTCTCTTCCAGGAATCAAAATGTTTGTGTCAGTCTCGCACTGGTGCACGGAGGTGGAATGAGGAAGACAGGAGTCTCAGGGAAGTGCTTTCAGACAACAATTACATTCACAACATGGATGACTGTGTATTCAGTGTCTGAGCCAGACAGCCCCTAAACACTGTCTGGAGCCATGTCTCTCTCTAGCCTACTTCCTGTTAGATACCTAGAGGTGCCAAAGGGGGTTTTGAGTCCAATGCCACCTAGTGGCGATACTTCAGACTGTGTCGCCCAGTGGCGAGAACCAGTGGCTGCTTTGTGTAGTGGCTGGATTCAACAGATGGGATTTCATCAGTTTTTGTGGGGTGATTTCTTCTCCACTACTTCAGGAGCTCCCCAAACCACTTCCAGTCTCACCCCAATATCACAGGGCAGGCCAGGGCGCTTGTTAAACCAACTCAGCAAGTTTCTGTGTGGACCTCTATTTCCATTCATACTTTGGTCACTAGGTGGGGCCACACCTCACCATGGATACACTGGAGGTAGATAGGAGCACCCCGTACCAAGCTTGTCTGGACAATCCATCAGGTCCATCACTTGGATGATATTAACCTGTAACAGCAGCAACAGTTTGGATGGGCCTTGTTTCCAGGCTCAGGGGCCTGCCACCCATGCCTGTCCATAACTAGTCCCTGAAGGGACAGTCTTATCTAAAGTGTCCCCTTTGTCCACACTCAAAGCATGGGCCTTTCAAGGTCACAGCTGGCTGGCTCAGTTCTTAGGCAGTGGGCCTTCTGGGTCCATATATCCCTCTCTTCTGGGGCCCTGGTCCCCCTTCCATTCTGCTTTGGTGGTCAGGTTTTGCTCTCTGGCTAAAGGCACTTCTCATGGTGTTAGCCTGTTTAGTGGTCCTTGATTTTCCCTCTTTGCCTGGCCTCCACTAGGGGTTGGAGTTTTGTTTCCGGGGGTGCCTGACTTCAGTGTTGGTGAGGCCGGATGCTTGCGGATACATAGTTCTCCATGAGGGTCAATGGTTAGTGGAACCTCACTCACTCCCTTCCTCTGCCTGGGGGAATCTGGGTTAGTTGCTCCAATATAAATGCTTCTGCTACTTGCACTCCAGTCTGCTTTTCCATGTCTAACCAGAACCAACACTGGTCCTGCAGATATTGGGCCACTACCTGGAGCAGGGCTCTTGGTAGGTATCTCTCCTGGCAAAGCCTCTCAGGGTTGATACCTAGATAGTCGAGGATGGCTATTTTTATTTTGGCATAATCCAGCACCTCAGTGGAGTCCAAGCTTTGATATGGTGTTTGTGCAAGGCTGGTCAGGTATGGGGCAATCAGGATAGCCCATGTTCTGGTGGCTAACATGCCGCAGTAGCCACCCATTGAAAGGTGACCCGGAAAGCCTTGGTGTCATCTCTGGGGCCCATTTTCATGAGCCATACGGGCATCCTAGTAGGGGGGTGTGGGATGCCCCTGGGGCTGTAGTAGTGTCATCACCTGCTGGATCAGGTGTTCTTCTTGTGCCTGGTGTTGGGCCGCCAGCTCCCAAATTTGCTGTTGCTGCTACTTTTGGGCTGCTTGCTGTTGTTGCTGAGCTGCAATATCTGCCCCTGTTGTTGGTGTTGTTGGGCCACCTGCTGTTGCTGGCTCTCCAGCATCTGTTTCAGCAGTTTTTCCGTATCCATGATTCTCTTTAGCGTTGTCCCCTCAGTACTACGGTGGTCCTTTTAACAGGACATGGGCAATGCCCACGTTCTCCACCACATATCAAAGGGCGGGGGGGTTGATCCAAGGCCAGCCAGACCGCCGAGTGAGAATACTCTGGATTGCGTAGCCCAGTATTGAGAGTCAGTAGCTGCTTCGCCCAGCAGTTGGAGCCTGTGGCTGTGTTGCCCAATGGCGAGAGTCAACAGCTAGGGATAGATGTACCTCGGCCCTCCATGCTCCACCAGGTTTCTACCCAGGGCCCAAAGAAACAGTCATTTGAAATGTGCAGCCTAGGAGCTGGGCACCCCTCCGCCTGCTCTCTGGGCCACTTCCTATCCCGGCTTCAGTTCCTCTTTGAGTGCCACTGATCTGCCTTGGGGTCCCCCTTTGAGATCTCTTGGGCCACTCTCTGGTCTCCCTCTATCTGCGATAGCCCATCATCCTCAGCCTCTGCAGCTGAAGGGTCTGTGGTGGCTTGACTGTAAGGCCTGGTCCCGGCCACTTGGAGCCTCGGCAGCTTTTCTGCAGGAGGCTGCACCACCCAACTGCTCTCCTGCTCTGTGCACCCAGACTGAGCTGAGCCGCCCTTTCGAACTCTGCCTCCACTGTGAGCATGCCCAGCAGGGGCAGCGGGGTGGGGCCTTCTGTGTGCAGAGCAACTCCTTACCCTTGCGTCACCAGTGTGGGGTTCATCACAAGAGGGTCACAGGATGTTGCACAAGGGCCCTACCCATGTACTCCAACATGGAAGCCAAGCACAGTCCACTTTGTACAGACTGCAGGGGCACCGCTCTAGCTCATTGGATTAGCCCAATTGAGTAAATCAAATTATGTGCAGAAAATATATTTCTGCAGCCGTTCATTTGAGAACATTCTGCCCCCCCACCCCACACCCCGGCCTGGCTGCAAAGTGACTGTATAAGAGGAGATTGAAAATTGTATGTTATTTAATTTATTTGGATTTATCCTGAATAGACAGCCCTTCCTCCAGGGCAGAGGGTCTCAAACTTCATTGCTCCATGACCCCTTTCTGACAACAAGTTACTACTTGACCCCAGAAGTGGGGATCCAAGCCTGAGTCTGCCCGAGCCCCACCGCTGTGGGTGGGGAGGCCAAAGCCAAAGTCCAAGGTCCTGTAACCTGAGCCCCGTTGCCTATGGCTGAAGCCCTTGGGCTTCGGCTTCAGCCCCAGGGTGTGAGGCTCGGCCATTGGCTTAAGTCCCGGGTGGTGGGGCTTGGGCATAGGCTTCAGCCCCGGGCCCCAGCAAGCCTAACGCCAACCCCAGTGACCCCATTAGAACAGGGTCGTGACCCACTTTGGGGTCCCAACCCACAGTTTGAGAACCGCTGCTCTAGAGGGACCTAGCATGACCTAGCAGACGGGGAGTTACGATACCCGGGCTTCTTTGCTGACTCTGCCACTGACCTGCTGTGTGACCTTGGGCAAATCACTGCCACTCTCTGTGCTTCTCTTTCCCCTCCCATTGTCTGACTTGCCTGTGGAGAGTGTAAACTCTTAGGGCAGGGACTGTCCCACCCTATGAGTCTGTGCAGTGTCTGGCACAATGGGGCTCTTCTCTTGGCTGGAACTGGCCTCTGAGCACCACACTGATATAAATAATTAATAATATTCACCCCAAGGTACCTTACAATACACATACTACACATTCTATTCCCCCTCCCCATTCCATTATCACTAAACTGCAGGAATCCACTCCCTACACACATGTGGTTAGAGGAGAACAGAACCATTCCCATGTGAAACAAACATGCTGTGAAAATCACCTGTTAGTTCATTGTTGGAGCCTCCCCACTGTTAGCCACTCACCTCTTTTCCATCACTCTACACCTGCAAGTTATTCCAGTACTGCTCACCACCTAAAGTATTTGGGTGACATTGTTTGATGTTTCCATTCATAGATACCCTGTCTCCAGAAAGTTGCAATGTCTAAATCTATTTGTCCTTCAGGTTATGATCTGCCTATTGGAGTTTCACTCTCTTGGTCCTTTCATCCGTGTCTGGCTGTATTCTGTCCCTTGGGTTGGTTTCTCGTTTCAGTGTCTATCTGAATTAAATGCATTTCTGCCCATTAATTCAGTCACATCTCCATTTCAGATGGTCTGTCATTCTCCTGCATTGTCTTCATTTTACTCAACTTCATTTGCCACCCCACTCCCTGACTTTTACAGCTGAGCTCCCCAACAGCTCTTGTACTTTATTTTCTTACAGGTGAGAAATGATGTATCCGCATCTATGGCAATTCTTCATTAGTGGAAAGCCAGAGAGGCAGATCTTCAGCTGATGTAAATCAGCGTAGCTCCATTGATTGCAGTGGGGCTACACCAATTGATACCAGATGAGGATCTGGCCCAGGTTTTTTTTTTTTTTTACTTCCCATACGAGTCTCGAAAATGTCCTGTGTGCAAGTCATGGAAAAAATGTCACCTCTTATTCCTAAATCAGTGGTGAGCATAGCCTATGGCATTGTACAGCCATAAAAGCGGCTAATTCTCCCCTGTAAGGCAGGATAATAAGAACACGGATCATACATATGTTCTTAAAGACAAGGTTCTTAAAGACAAGTTTGAGTTTAACCCTGATTCATAAACGTATTCAAAACACACTGGATAGCATTTTCAAAAGTGCCTAAGGCCTATTTTCACAAGACTTAGGCCCAGAATTCTACAAGTATTTTAAAGGCATTTCTGTGCTCTGTGTTGCAAGGCCTAACTGACTTAGGAGCCTAAGTCTCATTTTCAAAAGTAACATAAGCACTTGGGGCTAGAGCCACAAAGGGATGTAGACTCTGCACCGCCTAACTCCTAGGCACCCCACAGCTCAGTGCAATCCTCAGCCCCAAGTTAGGTGCCCGGCTTAGCCCCAGGCCAGAGAGAGACATTGTCACGCTGTCCGGATGAGCAGTGGTGCAAGTAGAATTCATTTCTTAGCAGTATGCTGCACCAGCTAAGGGATGGGGGGGCAGGGGCATGTGCCCTGCCCATGTGACTCCCCCCGTGACTCCACCCTGCCCTGCCCCATTCCCGGGGCCCTGCACTCTCCCCCTCCCCTCCCTATGATCCATCCCACGTTACCTGGAGGGGGATCTCTGTCCTCCTCCCACTGCGACGGAGACTTCTGAACTTCAGGGCTCTCCGGAACTGCAGCGGCGAAAGCAGCAGAACGTGGGGCTGCTGGGCGGCCCCATGCCAGGCAGCTCCTCTGGTGCGGCTGTACCGCCCCCAGCTCTTCCACACAGCTGCATCTCCTGTCTGGGGTCTGTACCTCAGAGGACAGGGCTGGGGGTGAGGCTGGGATAGGTGCAGTACAGCTGTGCAGGAGGACCTGCAGCGGTCCCACGTTCTCCTTTTGCCGTGGCGGTTCCCTGCTCCTTTCTCCACAGTGGTGTAGGGCTCTTCCAGGAACTGCAGTAGCGAAAGGAGCAGGGAACTGCCAGCAGCTTCTCTGGCCCAGCTGTACCACCTCCAGCCCAGCCCCGCCCCCAACCCTGCCCTCCAGCGGGGCTGCTGTACGGACCCCAGACAGGACTCTGGAGACGTAGCTGCATGAAAGGGCTGGGGGGGCAGGGCTGGGGTGATACAGCCGCACTGGAGGAGCTGCCGGTGTGGGGTCGCCCAGCGGCCTCACGTTTTGCTCCTCCTGTGTCTTTCCGGTACGGCGTCCTGGCTATAAATATCGTACAGGTACTGTGTCGCGGACTGCACCGCCCTACGTGCCCCGTGGCTCACACCTGAGAGTGCCAATCTCAGAGCAGACTGTCAGAAAACAGGACAGAGACCCCAAACTGGTGATATATTCGATAATTAGATTTCACCAAGCCAGTAACAACTGTGCACTCCTGGATTACTGTATTAGTCGTACCATGGAGTCCCAAACTGTCCTCCTTAGGCTCTCCAGTCAAGACAAGCTGGACTAAGAGCTGAAAGGTTACACTTACCACTTCTTTGAGATTCAGACCTAAGTGAATTGTTCCAAGACACTGACCTGAGCTGGCCTGTCAGCATCACAGACATATCCCACCATTCTGGAGTCTCAGCCAGGACCATCTCCTGGAGTTAGATGCCTAAAGCAGGTCAGCTTTTCCTGTGAAGCAGCACAGGGGAGAGACAGCCCCACTCGTTACAGGCATTCGCTTAGTGGAAAGGGCACTCCCCTGGGACACAGGAGACCTGTTTTCAAATCCCTGCTCTGCCTGATTGGGGGCAGAGACTTGAGCCCAGCTCTCCTACAGCCCAGAGAAGTGCCCTAGCCGTCAGGCGATTGGTTACACAGTGGTGGTGCTCTCCCGGTCTCTCCTGTTGGAGTTGCTCCATTGTGTATAAGTAAATAAGGATTCACTGGTACAAGGATGGGTACCTAGCTGAGTGCCTTAGCTATCTGGCTACAGGGTCATTCTCATTCACTAGCCCACTGGATACTGTACAGTGGAGCAGTTTCACTAAGACTGATTATGACAGCCTCACCCTGAATGCCCTATATCGCAGGGCGTAGGGCACTCACTGACCTGTGGGTGATTGGCTTTCAAATCCCTGCTCCAAATTAGACAACAAAGGGATTTAAACCTGGGTCTCCCACTTCCTAGATGAATGCTCTAGCCATGGGTTATTGGTATAACCACACACATCCGCCGCCCCGCCCCCCCCGAATTGCCGAACTGCTCACCTCAAGCAGTGTTTTGTGCATATTGGGTGTGCTCTGAGCTACCAGAGTGGGCAGAACAGGTGAGAACATACCCAGTTTGTGAATCCTCCTGGGGCTTAGGTCTGAGCTACAGCCCTGAGCAGCTCGGGGGCTTCAGGACTTCAGTGGTTTTGTGTGAGCCCACTGGCAGAAACTAGGTACCAAGAGGACTTCATTAGTGGAAATGTCGGTGTCTACAGGGTTAGGCAGCAACTAAACAAGGGTTTTGAGAACATAAGATTGGCCATACTGGGTCAGACCAAAGGTCCATCTAGCCCAATGTCCTGTCTTCTGACAGTGGCCATTGTCAGGTGCCCCAGAGGGAATGAACAGAACAGGGAATCATCAAGTGATCCATCCCCTGTCACCCATTCCCAGCTTCTGGCAAACAGAGGCTGGGGACACAATCCCTGCCCATCCTGGCTGATAGCCATTGATGGACCTATCTTCCATGAATTTATCTAGTTCTTTCTTTAACCCTGTTATAGTCTTGGCCTTCACAACATCCTCTGGCAAGTAGTTCCACAGGTTGCCTGTGAGTTGTGTGAAGAAATCATTCATTTTGTTTGTTTTAAACCTGCTGCTCATTAATTTCATTTGGTGACCCCTAGTTCTTGTGTTATGAGGCACTTCCTTATTTACTTTCTCCACACCCATCATGATTGTATAGACCTCTATCATATCCCCGCTTAGTTGTCTCTTTTCTAAGGTGAAAAGTCCCAATCTTATTAATCTCTCCTTATACAGCAGCTTTTTGTTACCCTTTACTAAACCTTTTCCAATTCCAATATATCTGTTTTAAGATGGAGCAACCACATCTGCACACAGTATTCAAGATGTGGGTGTACCATGGATTTATATAGAGAGACAATATGATATTTTCTGACTTATTATCTACCCCTTTCTTAATGAGTCCCAACATTCTGTTTGCTTTTTTGACTGTCGCTACACATTGAGTAGATGTTTTCAGAGAACTAGTCACAATGACTCCAAGATCTTTCTTGAGTGGTAACACCTAATCTAGACCCCATCATTTTATATGTATAGTTGGGATTATGTTTTCCAATTTGCATTACTTTGCATTTATCAACGCTGAATTTCATCTGACATTTTGTTGCCCAGTCACCCAGTTTTGAGAGGTACTGTTGTAGCTCTTCACAGTCTGCCTGGAACTTAACTATCTTGAGTAGTTTTGTATCAAAACTTTTTTGTATCTTTAGTTTTGTATCTCCATGACACCCCCATGCTGGACTTAGGTGCCTCACTGCCACTTTAGGCACCTAAGTCCCTTTGTGGATCTAGCTGCTAGGAGGTTGTTAGGCCAGATTTGTTAATGGTATTTAGGATTGTAGTGGGATTTTCAAAAGCACCTTTGTGCCTAAATGCCTTTAAAAATCTAGCCCCAAGTCCTTAAGCCACTTTTGAAAATGGGACTTGGACATCTAAATTACTCAGTCCTTGCAATGCTGATGGAGTAGCTCCTAAATACCTTTAGAAAACTGAGCCTATGTTTCTTTTGAAAGTACAACTTAGTCGCTTTTAAAAATTTACCCACTGAATGGTGATAATCTAATTTCCTTTGTTGTTTTCTAGTCTATTCACTCTAATCTAATGTGTCCATTAGTGCAGGAATCAGTGCACATGAGCAGCTAGGGGAAACACCACTTCCTCCAAATGGATTATAGTTTCTATCCCTCTGTTGTTTTCATTCTTTACAGACTGGTTGCTCTTGCTTGTTTGCATCTAGGAGAAGTATGTTATTGGCCAGTCATGGTGGAAAGGCTTCTCCATACAGATGAGTCTTGTATTGCATCCTAAATGTGGTGGGATCCAAGCCGTGATCTCAGGGGCAGCGAGTTGTATGGGCCCATGGTGCCTGGGCTCCAGCAAATTCAGGGCCTGGAGGGCCCTGCTCCACCAATGTTTGGGGCCGGGTCTCTCCCCTGGCCCAGCCTGCTGCCCCCGCACGCCTCCCCGCAGGCGTCTCTCCCTGCCCTGGGCAGCGGGCAGCTGCCCCCTGCAGCTCCGCACTGCGCTCCCTCACCGGCTGCTGCCACAGCTGGCTACAAGGGAACAGCGCCAGGGACAGGCTGAGGCAGCAGCTGTGCCTGTGGAGAGAGGAGGGGAGGAGGTGCATGGAAGCCACCCCCACCCTCCAAGCAGGCAACTCTGAGTCGACGCCGATGGGGAGGCTTATCCTGGCTGGACCTCCTGAGCAGCAGCCTTGGGGGGGAGGGCTTGGGTGAGTGTCATGCCAGGGGTTCTGGGGAGGGCCTCCCCGATACCTCCCTCCCCCGGAGCTTGCTGCTGCCGGTGGGGAGAGGGCTGGGGGGAGTCCTCCTCTCTGGCCCCCAGCCCCAGGGTAGTCTGCCTGCTGCACGCCAAATTCCTCATCTCCGGCAGGCCCGGCCCAGCCCCACACTCCACACACCCTCCTGCATCCCAACCCTCTTGTCCCAGCCCAGAGCCTGCACCCAGCACCCAGCCCCCCTCCCAGAGCCTGCACCCAGCAGCCAAACCCCCTCCTGTACCCAAACTCCCTCTTAGAGCCCGCATCTCACACCCCGTCCTGCACCCCAAACTCCTACCCCAGTCCAGAGCCTGCACCCAGCACCCAAACTCCATCCCAGAGCCTGCGCCCCTCCCTTACCCAAACTTCCCCCCAGAGCCTACACCCCAACCCCCCTCCCACACCCAAACTCCCTCCCAGAGCCTTAGGCAGGTGTTTGGGGGGCTGGATTCGGATCCATTCTGGGCACCACCAAAAATTATACAAACCTGCATGATGTCCAGTAGCAGGGCAGACCAAAGTCAGGGGCCTGCTGCTGAAATGACTCATCTTCCAAAAGCTTTAATTGTGCCCTGTCAGCTACAGTATTGATACGGATCTCAGCTGGTGCAGCGGGATACACAGAGAGAGTGATGTAGCCTCTGGCAAGATAGCAGCTCAATAAGGCCTTTGAGAGTAGCACTAGGACCCTGAGGCTTTGGGGGTGAATATGGGAATGCCTTGCAGAGCATTAAGCACTGGAGTAGTGTACACTCGCTTCTTGGTTTGTGATGCTAGGCGGAAAACACTGATATTACTGAGTATGTTGAGTAAATGGGGAGAACAAGATTAGGCCCTATGGGACCCCACAGGTGGGAGGATTCATGGAAATGGAACAGCTGTTCAGCAGGGCTCTTTGGGATCTGTCTAGGAAGAAAGCAGTTGGCCAGCTAATACATTCCCACTCAGCATTGCCTGGTCTTCTGAATGGGTCCATAGTAGCTCATGACTTACTATTGTGAAGACTGCCAACAAGTGTGACTGCCTGGATGTTTCCTCTTCTGCTTATGACCACATCGTCATCCACTTCTTGCTACGTGCTATTTACCAGAAATATTGCTCGCCTTTGTTTCCAGCCTGTCATTCTGTTTCTGTTTTTCCTTTGGTTTCATCTGTTACTCCTTGACAATCTCCATTGCATTTGTTCCTCCGACACACCATTAATATTCTTTTTTTTCCAGAAAGGAATATTTTTCTTCTGCCAAATAATAAAATAATGATAATAATTAATAATTAAAGCACTGAAGGGAATGGAAACATCCCCAAAGTGACATTTTCAAAAAAATAAGGGCCAGATTTTCTCTCATTTACAGAAGTGCATATCCAGTCAGTTGAGTTATGCTGGATAAAAACTGGCTTATCTGAGATCACAATCTGGCCCTTACTCCCTCCATTTGCAATGGGGGGGAGGACAAATTTGTGATCATTCACACCACAAAAACATCGAGTGAAATTCACAACACTGCTTTGTTCCCCACAAAAATTTGGCAAAGCAGACAGCAGACATTTCAGCCCAACTCTGATGTTTGAAGTCTTTAATCTTCTGTGAAAAGTTTCCTTCCTTCTTTGATTAAAATCCAGCATTTCTGAGAGTCAGTTGAACATTGAAACATTATAGAAAACCATGAATTCTTTCTGAGTGGAGACAACAGACAGAACAGAGCTCTTCAGTTGTTTCCCAATGCTTCTCCTGGGAGAATACTAATGGTAGCATTCCAGTTCTCAGGGATTCTCCTCTCTGTATTGTATCCCAGGACGAGACCTCCTTCTCGCTAGGCAATGTCTTTTAACAGATCTGAGAATCACCCACAGTGACAGCTCCTTTATTGCTTCCAGAAGATAACATGGAAATACATACCCTTAAAGCATAGTCTTCCTGGGATGCGTGGAATAATGCCCCTTTCTTCCACAGAAGGTTTACAGCTAATGTGCTAGAGGGAAAAACTTTTATGGCCTTGAAGGTATATCTCTTGCATACTACATCTCAGTCCTGAGATACATATCTTTTTCTAACAGTCTCCCTTGGTTTAACATTTCTTTGGTACACAGAGTACTTCACTGTTATTTTTATGGGCACTACATCAGCAGAGTCCATTGCATACATTAGCATTTACTATCTCTTGTAATGTCCTTCATTTAGAAAATAGATGTCCCAGTCATCTCATTTTTTCCCCTTTTACTGTCACCTGTTAGTGCTTTGTGTAGGGCCTGGGACCTGCATGTTTTAAAGAGGGAGCTTCTTCTCCAGTTAAAATGATATAGTGTATTTCAGTTAATTTTCTAACACTTTAAGGCAGTGCAAGATTCAGCTGAAAGTACAGGCAATGAATATAAGTGAATGCAAGTTGAGAGGAAGTAGTCAAACCCTGTATTTGGTGTATTATGTTTAAAGCCATCCACACAAATAGAGATCAAAGATAAATGCAATCCAGGGGTAAAGAATGTGAAAATGTGAATCACAGCATACCTTCTGCCTGTGCGCGTAGATAGATTTCATAAGAACATAAGAACGGCCATATTGGGTCACACCAAAGGTCCATCTAGCCTAATATCCTGTCTTCCGACAGTGGCCAATGCCAGATGGAATGAACAGAACAGGGAATCACCAAGTGATCCATCCCCTGTCGCCCATTCCCAGCTTCTAGCAAATAGATGCTAGGGACAACATCCCCGTCCACCCTGGCTAAGAGCCATTGAGGGCCCTGTCCTCCATGAACTTATCTAATTCTTTTTTGAACCCTGTTATAGTCTTGGCCCTCACAACATACTCTGGCAAGGAGTTCCACAGGTTGCCTGTGAGTTTTGTAAATAAATCATTCCTTTTGTTTGTTTTAAACCTGCTGCCTACTAATTTCATTTGGTGACCCCTAGTTCTTGTGTTATGAACCAGTCATGATCCACACCAGTCATGTTTTTATAAACCTCTATCACATCCCCCGCCTTAGTCATCTCTTTTCCAAG